>NW_028227261.1:116569241-117276741 GCF_978045245.1 Mus caroli
TCTTTTATCCTTGAGAAGAGTTTTTGCTATCCTAGGTTTTTTGTTATTCCAGATGAATTTGCAGATTGCACTTTCTAATTCGTTGAAGAATTGAGTTGGAATTTTGATGGGGATTGCATTGAATCTGTAGATTGCTTTTGGCAAGATAGCCATTTTTACAATGTTGATCCTGCCAATCCATGAGCATGGGAGATCTTTCCATCTTCTGAGATCTTCTAGAATTTCTTTCTTCAGAGACTTGAAGTTTTTATTATACAGATCTTTCACTTCCTTAGTTAGAGTCACGCCAAGATATTTTATATTTTTTGTGACAATTGAGAAGGGTGTTATTTCCCTAATTTCTTTCTCAGCCTGTTTATTCTTTGTGTAGAGAAAGGCCATTGATTTGTTGGAGTTAATTTTATATCCAGCTACTTCACCGAAGCTGTTTATCAGGTTTAGGAGTTCTCTGGTGGAATTTTTAGGGTCACTTATATATAGTATCATATCATCGGCAAAAAGTGATATTTTGACTTCATTTTTTCCAATTTGTATCCCTTTGATCTCCTTTTGTTGTCGAATTACTCTGGCTAGGAATTCAAGTACTATGTTGAATAGGTATGGAGAAAGTGGACAGCCTTGTCTAGTCCCTGATTTTAGAGGGATTGCTTCAAGCTTCTCACCATTTACTTTGATGTTGGCTACTGGTTTGCTGTAGATTGCTTTTATCATGTTTAGGTATGGGCCTTGAATTCCTGATCTTTCCAAGACTTTTATCATGAATGTGTGTTGGATCTTGTCAAATACTTTTTCCGCATCTAAGGAGATGACCATGTGGTTTTTGTCTTTGAGTTTGTTTATATACTGGATTACGTTGATGGATTTCCGTATATTGAAACATCCCTGCATCCCTGGGATGAAACCTACTTGGTCAGGATGGATGATTGTTTTGATGTGTTCTTGGATTCGGTTAGCAAGAACTTTATTGAGGATTTTTGCATCAATATTCATAAGGGATATTGGTCTGAATTTTTCTATTTTTGTTGGGTCTTTTTGTGGTTTAGGTATCAGAGTAATTGTGGCTTCATAGAATGAGTTGGGTAGAGTACCTTCTGTTTCTATTTTGTGGAATAGTTTGTGAAGAACTGGGATTAGATCTTCTTTGAAGGTCTGATAGAACTCTGCACTAAACCCATCTGGTCCTGGGCTTTTTTTGGTTGGGTGACTATTAATGACTGCTTCTATTTCTTTGGGGGATATAGGGCTGTTTAGATCATTAACCTGATCTTGATTCAACTTTGGTACCTGGTATCTGTCTAGGAACTTCTCCATTTCATCCAGGTTCTCCAGTTTTGTTCAGTATAGCCTTTGGTAGAAGGATCTGATGGTGTTTTGGATGTCTTCAGGATCTGTTGTTATGTCTCCTTTTTCATTTCTGATTTTGTTAATTAGAATGCTTTCCCTGTGCCCTCTAGTGAGTCTGGCTAAGGGTTTATCTATCGTGTTGATTTTCTCAAAGAACCAGCTCCTTGATTGGTTGATTCTTTGAATAGTTCTTCTTGTTTCCACTTGATTGATTTCGCCCCTGAGTTTGATTATTTCCTGCTGTCTACTCCTCTTGGGTGAATTTGCTTCCTTTTGTTCTAGTGCTTTTAGGTGTGTTGTCAAGCTGCTAATGTGTGCTCTTTCTAGTTTCTTTTTGGAGGCACTCAGAGCTATGAGTTTTCCTCTTAGAAATGCTTTCATTGCGTCCCATAAGTTTGGGTATGTTGTGGCTTCATTTTCATTGAACTCTAAAAAGTCCTTAACTTCTTTCTTTATTCCTTCCTTGACCAAGGTATCATTGAGAAGAGTGTTGTTCAGTTTCCACGTGAATGTTGGCTTTCTATTATTAATTTTGTTATTGAAGATCAGCCTTAGTCCATGGTGATCTGATAGGATGCATGGGACAATTTCAATATTTTTGTATCTGTTGAGGCCTGTTTTGTGACCAATTACGTGGTCAATTTTGGAGAAGGTACCATGAGGTGCTGAGAAGAAGGTATATCCTTTTGTTTTAGGGTAAAATGTTCTGTAGATATCTGCCAGATCCATTTGATCCATAACTTCTGTTAGTTTCACTGTGTCTCTGTTTAGTTTCTGTTTCCATGATCTGTCCATTGGTGAAAGTGGTGTGTTGAAGTCTCTCACTATTATTGTATGAGGTGCAATGTGTGCTTTGAGATTTACTAAAGTTTCTTTAATGAATGAGGCTGCCTTTGTATTTGGAGCATTGATATTCAGGATTGATAGTTCCTCTTGGAGGATTTTACCTTTGATGAGTATGAAGTGCCCCTCCCTGTCTTTTTTGATGACTTTGGGTTGGAAGTCAGTCTTATCAGATATTAGAATGGCTACTCCAGCTTGTTTCTTCATACCATTTGCTTGGAAAATTGTTTTCCAGCCTTTCTTTCTGAGGTAGTGTCTATCTTTTTCTCTGAGATGAGTTTCCTGTAAGCAGCAAAATGTTGGGTCTTGTTTGTGTAGCCAGTTTGTTAGTCTATGTCTTTTTATCGGGGAGTTGAGTCCATTGATATTAAGAGATATTAAGGAAAAGTAATTTTTGTTTCCTGTTATCTTTGTTGTTAAAGTTGGCATTCTGTTCTTGTGGCTGTCTTCTTTTAGGTTTGTTGAGGGATTACCTTCTTGTTGTTTCTAGGGTGTGGTTCCCGTCCTTGTATTGGTTTTTTTCTGTTATTATCCTTTGAAGGGCTGGATTCCTGGAGAGATAATGTGTGAATTTGGTTTTGTCGTGGAATACTTTGGTTTCTCCATCTATGTTAATTGAGAGTTTGACTGGGTATAGTAGCCTGGGCTGGAATTTGTGTTCTTTTAGTGTCTGTATAACATCTGTCCAGGATCTTCTGGCTTTCATAGTCTCTGGTGAAAAGTCTGGTGTAATTCTGATAGGCTTGCCTTTATATGTTACTTGGCCTTTTTCTCTTACTGCTTTTAGTATTCTATCTTTATTTAGTGCATTTGTTTTTCTGATTATTATGTGTCGGGTAGTATTTCTTTTCTGGTCCAGCCTATTTGGAGTTCTGTAGGCTTCTTGTATGTTCATGGGCATCTCTTCCTTTAGATTTGGGAAGTTTTCTTCTATAATTTTGTTGATGATGTTTGCTGGTCCTTTGAGTTGAAAATCTTCATTCTCATCCACTCCTATTATCCGTAGGTTTGGTCTTCTCATTGTGTCCTGTATTTCCTGGATGTTTTGAGTTAGAATCTTTTTGCATTTTCCATTTTCCTTGATTGTTGTGCTGATGTTCTCTATGGAATCTTCTGCACCTGAGATTCTCTCTTCCATTTCTTGTATTCTGTTGCTGATGCTCGCATCTATGGTTCCAGATTTCTTTCCTACGGTTTCTATCTCCAGTGTTGCCTCATTTTGGGTTTTCTTTATTGTTTCTACTTCCCTTTTTAGGTCTAGTATGGTTTTGTTCATTTCCATCATCTGATTGGATGTGTTTTCCTGTTTTTCTTTAAGGACTTGTAGCTCTTTTGCCATGTTCTCCTGTAGTTCTTTAAAGTCCTTCTTGATGTCCTCTACCATCATCATGAGATATGCTTTTAAATCCAGGTCTAGCTTTTCAGGTGTGTTGGGGTGCCCTGGAATGGGAGAAGTGGGAGTGCTGGGTCCTGATGATGGTGAGTGGTCTTGGTTTCTGTTAGTAAGATTCTTACGTTTACCTCTCGCCATCTGGTAATCTCTGGAGTTGTTATAGTTGTCTCTGTTCAGAGGTTGTTCTTCTGGTGATTCTGAGTATCATCTGTCAGCAGACCTGGGAGACAGGCTCTCTCCTCTGAGTTTCAGTGGTTAGAGCACTCTCTGCTGACAAGCTTTCCTCTTAAAGGGAAGGTGTACACATATCTGGCATTTGGACCTCCTCCTGGCCGAAGAAGAAGGCCGAAAACAGGACCTTTCCCAGATGCTGTGTTGCTTTGGCAGGTCACAGAAGCTGTCAGCTTCTGTGGTGCACACTCTCAGCTGTGCAGACTAAGTTCCTAAGTTCGGTGGAGTCCTGGATACAAGATGTGCTCCCTGCTCCTGAGGCAGAGGGTTCCTGTGCAGGGCAGACCACTGTCTTCCAGCTGGGAGGGTGCCGGATGTCTGTGGCCCCAAAAGGGTGCTGCCTCAGCGGCTCTGTGGCTTCCGCCTGTCCCAGAAGCTGTCTGCCTCTGTGGTCCTCACTCTCACCTGTGCAGACTAAGTTCGGCGGAGTCCTGGAGCCAAGATGGTGCTCCCTGCAGGGCGGATCACTGTCCTCCAGCTCCACTGTGCAATTTCTTAATGCTGTGTGAACAGTTCAATAAAGGTCATTATTATTCATTTGTATGATAGCATTATTCAGTCTTTCAAAGTTGTATCAAGTCTTTTTTTTTTCCATTTTTCTGTGAATCACAGGACAGAGCTGAAATATTACAAAGTAATCAAGAATGCCTGTGTCTACTTTCTGTTTGGGGAGATTCTATTTTCTGCAGTTGAAGTCCCTATTATATGTACATAGCCATTTAATACAGTATGTTCCCAAAAATTGATGCTTTCTATTTAAAACTTGGTATGTGTGTCCTTTGTCCTTCTGAAGTAGGTAGACTTCAGATATATGCCTTATGCTTAGTGTTAAGATAAATGAAATTAAAAGCTACTTTTACCTTTTATCTATCACTATTTTTATACTTGAGCTGTATTTCTTGGATGCAATTGGTACTATAGTGCAGAATTATTTATCCATTTGATTTTCAAATTTACAGAGAATTCAAATATTACCTGTTAGTATTCACTTCTTTGAGGCCTGTACATTATATAGTTACAAAACCATCACATTTTCAGCACAACAAACTTTTCTGAAAACACATCAAAACAGTTTTCCCAATTTTCTGGCAGTCACTGTTCTAATTCTTGTCTCTGTCTCTCAAATTTCTATGGCTGTGTAAGTGAAACCTTAAAGGACATTTTTGGGAGGTTCAGTTAACTTGAGGGGGGAATCCCTTTTTATTGGTTATTTTATTCATTTACATTTCAAATGTTAGCCCCCTTCCCAGTTTCCCTTCCACAAACCTCCTCCCTCACATTCCCCTGCTTCTATGAGGGTGCTCAATCACCTACCCACCCACTCTTGCCTCAGTGCCCTAGCATTCTCCCACACTAGGAGGCTCCACAGGACCAAGGGGCTCCCCGCCCAGTGATGCCTCATAAGGCAGTCCTCTGCTACATATCCAGCTGGAGCCATGAGTCCCCCCATTTGGACTCTTTGGTTGGTGGCATAGTGGGAGGATTACAAATACAAAGCCAAGAGCTTTCTTGACTACATAGAGACTCTTCGTTTAAAACTGTCATTTCTATTAAATTTATAATACAAAAAATAAAAGTTTATAATTTTGTCATTTAATTTCTCTTTTCAGTTTTACTTTTAAAAATATTTTATAATATATAAAATTCTGAAATGACTTTCTTTGCTAAACATTTTATAATGCTTAACAAGTGATGATTTTAGAAAAAATATAGATAAATCATATATGCTCATTTAATCTAATGTGTTTTTTTCTTGAATATTTTACAAGTTACATTTTAATCACTATTCATAAAATGGCAAATTTTATATTTATTGATTGGACTTTAATATGCATTTGTTAAATCCAGAATATATCCAGGAATATATATATATTCCTTGATTGTGAAGGCTGAACTTCTTTTTTATATGAGTGTTTCATTATATTCCAAATATTTTTAAAATTGATTTATTTATTGACATTTCAAAAGTTGCCCCCCTTTCCCAGTTCCCCCTCTAAGAATTCTTTACCTCATTCCCTTTACCTCTAAGAGAGTATTCCCCCATTCTCCCTTCCCTCCCTCTTCACCTCTAACTCACCCCTTGTATTTCCAAATATTTTAAAACTATAAGACATTAGGCATTTTATATTGTTCATTTCTCTAAAGAATATTTGGCACTGTGGGAAAGACATATCAGTTATTGCTCCCTTAGCGGTTTGCGTTTAAACCCTGTGAGAGTGAGAACTCTGTCACTTTTTTTTCTTTTTATTAGATATTTTCTTTATATACATTTCAAATGTTATCCTCTTTCCTAGTTTCCCCTCCAAAAACCTCTATCCCCTCCCCCTGCTCCCCAACCCACCCACTCCCACTTCCTGGCCCTGGCATTCCCCTATTTTGGGGCATAGAGCCTGGCATCTGTTACTTATCCCTTGTGCGGAACTGTGCCTCCACACAGTTCCACAGTACTGGAGTCCACCATCATTCTGTCCTTTATGATCTTTAAACTATTGAGAACTTCAGGTTCTAAGAAGCATGCATTTGCCTAACATAGCATAGTTAAAATCCTATCTTTAAAGGATGTACGATTCATCAAAACTCTCACCGACATACTCAGGTCAACTCTGGCGTCTATTGTTTATATGGCCTTGCCCGAGTATTTTGCAACTAAAATTTCACCTATTTCAGACTCTTCCAAATATCAATATCTCACTGCTGAATCTGTCAAGCCATTTTAGGATTTATATTTTCATTGTGAGAATTTGAAAATTAACTCTAGTCAGAAAAGTGAGGAAATAATAGTCCTGCCTGCCGGTTAGGGAGACACTGCAGCAAGTACTATGCTTTCTAATTCAAAATAGTTTTTATGCAAAATTCTAGCCATGCAGTTTAGGAAGACAAGTCTGGAACCAGGCAATAAATATATCAAAAGCTTTCTTTCTACAGATGTGTACTCTAAAATTTTGCTTAGTTTTGGTGTGTGGATTGCTCATTTGCTTTCCCTTGCAGGTGTAAGAGTGTTTCACAACTCACAAGGCCTTTACATCATAGCCTGAGCCTGGAAGATTGGGCACTTCCATATTTGTCCTTGATCCAAGCAGCTATAGGTACACGTATTTCTGTGTTTTGATCTAACCCACATGAGTATGAGACACAAGATACTAAGATGATGATGATTTATTCCTTGAAAATACGGTTCTAGAAATGTTCAACAGATTTGTGGAATGTACTGTAATTTGTTCTTGTATCAAATTATGCACTAAGATCTAAATAACAAATTATAAACTGACATATATTTAACTGGAAAGGTTGTGGTTATTTAATACTTATAAGACACAAATTTTTACTAGGTGAGGTTTATTGGAATAATTGTTATAAAATACATTTTCAAATGGAAAGATTTTAATCTCTTTGTGGTTTAAATGCTATTTACTTATTTATTTACTTATTGAAAACTCCAGTTTTTACTCCCCTCCTGGTCAACTCTCTAACTGGTCCACATCCCACACCTCCTCCCTGCTCCCGTCTCCATGAGGATGTCCCCACCCTACCAGTCCTCTAAACTCCCTGGGGTCTTCAGTCTCTTGAGGGTTAGGTGCATCATCTCTGAATGAACACAGACTCAGCAGTCCTCTGCTGTATATGTATTGGGGGCCTCATATCAGCTGGTGTATGCTGCCTGGTTGGTTGTTCTAGTATCTGAGAGATCTCGGTGGTCCAGATTAATTGAGACTGCTGGTCCTCCTACAGGGTTGCCCTCTTCCTCAGCTTCTTCCAGCTTTCCCCTAATTCAACCACAGGGTTTTCCTGGCTTCATGTGGTAAGCAAGTGTGTCACAGGGGTCAGCAGCTACTGTCAATTGGTTGGACATCTCACTCTTTCAGCTGCTTGTTGAGTCTTTAGGAGTGCAGTCATGATAGGGCTCTTTTTGTGAGTGCTGCATAGCCTCCATAAAAGTATCAGGTCTTGGGGCATCCTCTTGAGCTGCATCCCACATTTGGAATGTCACTGGACTTTCTTTTCCTCAGAACCTCTCCATTTCCAACCCTGCAGTTCTTTCAGACAGGAACAATTATGGGTAACGAGTTTTGTCCGTGGGATGGCAACCCCATCCTTCACTTGGTGCCCTGTCTATCTGCTGGAAATGGGCTAAAGGCTCTTATTCATGAAAATTGTCCTCTTTCATGATAGATGAGATTTTTGTTTGTTTCATTTTGTTTTAATTTCAGTGCTCTGTGTTGAATGAAACCTGAGCCTGGCTTCATGTGTAAGCATAAAATATGTCTTCCACTCATGATTTAAATCTTTTATTTTATTATTCATTTTTAAGATAACTTGTGACTATATGTAGAAATAATATTTATATAATGTGCTAGATCTAACTAGTGCTTCTATCTGGTGTCTATATCCTTCATATGGATGCTGGAGCAAATTTTGCTAAAGTCAGAAAGATTATAATTAATGAATAATCTTAGATAAGTCATATTTGAGACACTGCAACTTTGATGATGAACTTAAAGAAAGGAAAAACTGAGGTCCTATTATTTACTTATATCTCTAGTGAGAAATGAACAAAGGGCAGGGAGTATATTGATCAGTAGGAACATGACAGTTTAAACCTCAACTGTACACAATATTATTAACAGAAATTTTTAAGTTCTGAACTACAGATTTGCATGCAGTCTCCATTAAAAATTAGTTCATGCTTGGATTTTTAAAATACCATAAGTCAACCTTGACTCTGCCGCCCAAATGCTGGGATTTAAGGCGTGCACCACTACAGTCCGGATCTAATCTCTATTTATTTTTAAGTTGTGTTGAGAAGCTAGTGAACAAAAAGAAATCTGACCAAATTAGCAGGTTGCAGGTTCATGTAAAATTAAACCTCACAGGCTATTATTTTTGAGGTCATATTTTAAAGAAATCTAATAGAAATTATCTGTTGCTGTGAAATATGATTATTTTGAGAAGAGAAATTTAAGAGAATTGTCAAACCCTTAAATTTTTACTATAAAATGTACTTATTTTACTTTCTAATATTTTCCATTATTTTCTTTATTTATTTACTTTACATCCTAATCATAGCCCCTCTCCTCCCAGTCCCCCCTCGCACATCACTTTCTTCCATTCCCCATTCTCTTCTCCTCTGAGAAGAATGGAGAGATGCCTACATCCTTGGGTACCAAACTACCTTGGCAGCTCAAATCACTGCAGTACTAGGTACATCCTCTCCTACTGAAGTCAGATAGGGAAGCCCAGAAAGATGAAACAGCATCCAGAGGCAGGGAAAAGAATCAGGGTAAGCCCCTGCTCCAGTTTTTTGGGGACCCACATGAAGTCCAAGCTGTGCATAAGCTAAGTATTTGCAGGGGTCCTAGGTCCAGCTCACATATGTTTTTTAGTTGGTAGTTCAGTCTATGGGAGAACCCAAGGGACCAAGTTAGTTGACTCTGTTGGTCTTGTGGAGTCCCTATCCCTCAATCCTTCCTCCAACTCTTCCATAAAACTCCCCAAACTCCACTTAATGTTTGGCGGGGATTATGACCATCTGTTTATGGGTGGTGCCTTTCAGAGGACAGTTAAGTTAGGCTAATGTCTGCAAGTATAAGCAAGTATCAATCAGAGGGGCAGGGGTTGGTTTCTGCCTTTTGGATGGAGCTCAAGTTGGGCAACAAAGAATCCAATCATACAATGTGAAAAAGAAAGCCTCTTCAACAAATGGTGCTGGTCAAACTGGATGCTGACCTGTAGAAGGATCAAAACAGATACATTGTCATCACTCTGCACAAAATTCAAGGTAAAACTGTAAACGCTAAATCTAATAGAGGAAAGTGTGGGAAATAGCCTTTAACTCATTGGTATAGGTCACAACTTTCTGAACAGAACAACAATAGCTCAGATACTAAGTAGGACTTCATGATACTTCTAATATTTCAAGTACATAGGACAGTGCAATTCAGATTATATCTACCTCTTTCAGCTCATTTTCACTCTATGTCTCTTTGAAAGCTCATACTATAAAAAGCAATTAAATTTTTGTATACTTGACACCATGGGCAATAGCCACTATAGATGTGTAAAATTGTCAACAAAGTTTCAAACATTTCTGAGGAATCATTGCCAACAAAACTTTCTTCATTGTAAGAAGTATCTAAAAGCAGTGCAAGCTTTTTATGGAGTGTTTGGAATTACGGATTTCATAGATGCTTTACGGTGGGGTTTAGTCTGCTCATTCCTATATTCTGCAAGCCCTGCTGAAACAGCAGGAATTTGAAACTGGCTGTGAAATTAAATTTTTTTCTAACATGAGCAATGAGAGCTGTCATCAGTTTGATATCTATAGGGAAAAAAAAGTATTTTACCATGATGTTTTTATATCTCCTGTGAATATTATCTCTGATCCTAGTATGCAAAAAATGATGAACAAATTGAACCAGACTTTTGTATATTTAGGGATTTTCAGTAAAGCTAGGGCTCTAAAATTTCATTCCATTGGAAAGATTTTATGAAGAGTAAGCCTAATAAAAAAACGGAAGAGGTTCCTAAACCTGAAGTTAAACAACACCAACATAACAAAACAAAGCAGAACTTATTGTCAAAGTAGCTTATGTTATCCTACAAGCAATTTGTAATTTTTTATTGGTCAAATTGTGATTATGAGATTTTGTAGATCATTTGCATGTTCTCATTAATCAAAAAATCATGCAAATCACTCCTGCATTGTGTCCATTTAACAGGACAAAATAATGTTCATATAGAGTTAGTCATTTTTATTTAAATCAAACTCACTGTTTAAAATTCTAAAAATCATGGCTTTTTGCTTCCTTGGTATTGTTGTTTTTTATGGTTTGCATTTGTGATGATTTAGATCAAAATCAGGTTCTTTGAAATGCTAGACAAGTCATCTAACACTGCAGCACATTTCTGGCTCAAAATCTATTTCAATTTTATTTCTAAATCACATATGCTGCTGACAGGCTGTATTGATTAACAAAAGTTTAGCATTTTCACTTTTAAAGAAAATATTAGAAATTTGTTTTGAGATAATTATGACAATATGATTTAATAATTTTATACACATTTTAGAATATACCACATTCTTTATGTGAAGTTGTTAATGTTTATTTTTTTTTTCACCTTAAGTTAGATAATAAAACAGTATGTACCTATAAAATGAAGGAAGCAGGTATGTGCTGTGATGTACAGTTAAACCTGATTCACATTGAAAACTAACCACAGAAGGGAGGTATAAATGGGAATGAGAACATCACAATAGCAATACTGTCATACAATTATGTCCAGATGATTTAACAACTGCACATGTTGTTCTTATTTCGATGAATGAAGGGATGAGAAAAAAGCTGTACCTTTGTTCTGTGACTGCATGGCTTAGGCTGATCCTAGAAAGTTTCTTTCTCTGTTCTAGCTACCCCTAGCCCTAGGCCTGAAAGCTTACACCCTCCTTCCTATCTAATCTTTCAAGATGACTGATTCAATGTGGCTTCAGTTAACTTCTGATGGAATCCCTCTGCTTGGCCTCATACTAACTTTGTCTATATAGCCTTATCTTCTGGCTCCTTCTCTTTCTCTGACTACTTCTGTCTTCACCTATGTCTTGCTTGTTCTTTCTCTGCAACTTGTCTCTGTACAACTGTCCTAGAAAAACTGCCATACACACACTATCCCTATTGCATTCTCTCTGCCTGTCTGTCTCTGTCTTTGTCTCTCTGTCTGTCTGTCTCTCTTTCTCTGTCTCTCTCTCCATCTCTATCTCCGTCTCTCTAGCTTACTCTTGCTATGCTCTGCACTGCACATAAGGAGTCCCTCTTTCCTGTGGTGTTCTCATGTGAGTTTTGTTTATCCTGTCTCTGACTCATTGCATCAACTATTTCTCTGTTTTGTCACTTTGTCTGACTCCAAATTAAAGGTCACTATCAAATATGGCTGTTTTCTTCTACAAAGCAACCTCAACTACACTGTTAGGCATTAAAGGTGTGTACTAAGGGTGTGTTTGTATGCCAGCCAGATAATAACATACTTTAATCCATGGCATGTCTGCATTTTAGCCAGATCATACCTTTGGATATGGTCCCTTGTAAGAGCAAACATTTTGTTGGATTAGAATTCTTCTACAAAGAACTTTCTAGAAAGAGAGGCAAGGTGTTTCTTTTTTAGTCACCCAGAATTTGAAGGCTGGATTAGGAAGCACTCTCCTAAGGTAGGGACCAGATAGGTCTATGTAATAAGTTACATGGCAGTGAAGTCTACATTGTGAGACCAAGCTGTTTTGAATTTTGTTTTGTTTTGTTTTTATGAAGTTTGATGGATGCATTAATCTTTGAGTATAATAGTAAGTCACTTTCAGTGGTTTTATATGATGTCTGTTTAGCAGAATAAGTGAAACAGCTACTACCCTAGTGTTTATAACCTTACTAGCCAAAATTTTTTGGCCTGAAAATGGCATGAAAAATATGTTTCATCTAGTAGAACAGGTCTTACATCCATTAGATAGCAGTTATTTACTCTTATGATGATTGTGTCCCTAATATCTTGTCAATCCAGTCATTTCTGTAGAGTGCTGTGTTAATAGCTAGGTAAGGTTTGTGTTTATTTTGCTGCTCTGATAGTTTTCGTAGTACCGTCTTACACTATGATAGCTAACCAGTAAGAATGAAGTTTCCACGTGATAACCAGGTTGCTGAAGAAGAGTGTATATCACATGGGTGCACCGTCTACAATAGAGGCATCCATATTCTTTATAAAAGGTATTCAATGTTACTTAGCCCTTGTTTTATTCTCTTCTGCCCCCCCTTTCTCTTCCTTCCCATCCTTCCCAATTCAAACTCTCTTGTGCCATTATTCCCATTTACATTTTATACCACAGAGTTCTACATCCTCTTACTTGAAGCTCCTTCACTGTGGACCCACACTAATTCCCTGACTTCTGTGGTTTTGATGGCTAATCTTTGTGAACAACTTGACTACATCTGGAATCAATTAATACTAAGCAGCTAAGTATACCTATTAGGTCTTACTTTTCTTTTTTCTTTTTCCTTTTTTTAAAATGGATCATGCAAAGTGGGAAAACCTATGGCAAATTCTAATCTACACCCCTTCCATAGCAACCCATATAAAAAGGTCATGAAAGAATAAAGCTTTTGTTCTTTGTCTCTTAGTCCTTGCTCTCACACCAATTAATTTGTTCCATTGCTGAGTCTTCTGTTCACTATATTACAACCTGCTCTTCAGGATCTAACACAGAGTGAAAAGAAGAGATCCCAGGACTGCTGAGGTGTTACTCTTCTGAGATGAACACCAACTAGGTTTTTGTCAGTTTAAGTGGGAGATGGGCCTATTGATACTAACCAAATCAGAACATTCAATGTACTCTAATAAATTAAAAGTTTTTTTTAATAAAGTCATTAGTATTACTTAGCCCTCCCTTTATTCACTCCTCTCTACTTTTTTCCCTTCTTTCACCACAATCAACCCCTCCTGTGCCATTAATCCCATTAACAGATATATGCATATTTCATATGTGTGCATACAGGTATACACACACACACACACACACACACACACATATATATATATATATATATATATATATAGATAGATAGATAGATAGATAGATAGATAGTTACTTCTTACAACCCTTAATAACCCAATGGATATTCCAAATTAAACACACATATGAATATTATGCAGTTTGTAAATTACCTGCCATATAAGAAAAAAAGGCAGCATTTTTTTTCTGGGTCTAGGTTATTTCACTCAAAATGATTTTTTCTAAATCCATTCATTACCTGCAAGTATCATAATTTTTTTCTTTAATAACTGGATACCATTTCATTGAGTAAATGTACAATGATCAATGCAGACACTGAAACTGATAAAAAGTGCATAGGATAAGACACTGTGGACCACTCAGTACTAAATGGGGCTTCTACATCATTCCTCCAAGTCTTCAGAGATGATTACAGAAAAAGGTAGAGAGTCAGCAGAAGATGATGACTCTATCGAAACTGTGCTTTCCAGATACAACAGAGAAGTTGAAGTCCTGGACTCTCAACAGGTGTGCTGGCATGTACAAGACCAGTGCAAGGTGAACACAGACAATAGTCCAGCATAGGGAGATTTGACCACTAAGTCCCACTGTTACATACAGAGGTGCTGACAATTGATTATACACAGATGATAGATAGATAGATAGATAGATAGATAGATAGATAGATAGATAGATAGATAGACAGACATAGACATATTGAGGAGAAAGAGAGAGAGAGAGAGAGAGAGAGAGAGAGAGAGAGGGAGAGATTAATTTTCATTAAGTGCTGGTATTCCTTTGTTTCTTTCTCAAAAACCCACCCTATCAGATGTATACATGCATTTTCTTCCATTGAAAGGCCATGCTACCAAGAATATTTGGGCAGCACAAATCTGACTTCATTTTTTTTTTATATATGAGAACACAAGCTGTATAGTTAGAGAACTGGGAAGGATTTGTGAGAGGATATAAATACTACTAAATATGTTGCATGAAATTCTCAATAAACTAATACAAATTGAAGAAAGTGAAGAACAAATGAGTAATCAGGTCTACAAATTAAAAGTAAAATAAAAATAAAGAGCATTCACTACTACAATGTAGTGGTGTGTGTCCATCTGATAGGGTGGGTTTGTGAGGAAAGGAAAATGAGAGTACTTTTTAATATTAATATTTAATTTAATTTAATTAATACTAATATTATATAACGATTTTTAAAAGTTCAGCATGGACTTTAATATGGCAAGCTCAGAGATAACATTGGAAAGGCTAGGACAAACTATAAAATCAGGCAATTGAATTTAATCTACAAATATTACAGCAGTATTCCTCAAAGAACAATGGAAGCTCCTGATGGAACAGTGGGGGAAATTTAGTATGATGTGAGCAGTTCACAGTGCTTGAAAAAGACAGGATTGGTGTCAATCTGGTGCACAATTAGGAAAAAAAAGCCAATGTGACTTTTTTTTTTTTAATACTAGCAGAAACTGTCAAGAGAAATGTCAACATGCATTTTAGTGTGTAGAATGTATACATGGATAAGTACATGAAAGGTTCTCTATTCCAGGGGTCTAATTAAAATTGAAATTATGAAGATAATTTTCACCCTTCTAGCAGGAGAGGAGAAAGAGTTTAATAATAAAACCAGAACAATAGGACATTTTTGCAACTCCAAATTACAGGATGAAAGAATGTTGCCCATAATTTTGTTAATAAACCAATTGTTTACAATAATTTCAATGTTCCAAACTTAAAAATAATTAAGTAAGATTCTGTACTTTGAGAAAATGTGTTCTGTTAGGTTCAGTAAAAAACCAACTTGGGACACAACGTTTTGTGAATATGTGTTTAAACTGAAATAACAATTTTCATATAAATGCATTTCTTCTTTTCTAATATATCTTGCTTGATGAAGCTGATAAGATTCTAGTTGGCACAAACTCTGCAACTTCATTTCTTTTCCTGAAATTCGATGGCACTGTCACAATTTTTCATGATTATGAGTTCACATAAGGACCAAGTGACCTTCTACAACCTACCTACATTTCCACTCCTTTCCACCTGTCTATGACAAAACTGCTCTCTATAACAAGGGACTAGAGAGGTTAGCTCTGAAATCAAAATACCATATTAATTAACCTCATTTAGAGAGGTTAGCTCTGAAATCAAAATACCATATTAATATTCACTTTCACCAGTTTGAAGAATGTAGAGTCTTGACAGTTCGTGTGAAGGTATGACTGCTGGTTTTGAGTTAAAGAAAAATAGTGTTTGCCTCATAGAAATAATATGGAAAAGTCTGGTGAACAATGTCTAAAGAAGAATATATAAATCTAATGCCACAGGGATGATTGAGGTCCTTACGGAGGAAATGAATATATACATTAAGAAAATTTTAGAAAATATACACAATTGGAGGAGATAAATAAATTTATTACAGATATCCAGGAACAGATGAAATAATTTAAGACCTGAAAACGGAACTAGAAGCAAAAAGAAAACTCAAACTGAGGGAATTGCTACATCTAGGCACATAAACATCATCAACAGAATACAAAAGATAGAAGAGAAAAATCTTATGTATTGAAAATACATTGGTCAAAGAAATTGTCAAATCAAAAGTTATCTGTCACAAAACATATAGGAAATATGAGACAGTATGAAAAGACCATGCCTAAGAATATTAGGAATAGAAGAAAGAAAATTCCAAGCTCCAAGGCATAAAAAAATTTTCTTTTTAAAAAATTGGTTATTTTATTTAATTACATTTCAAATGTCCCCTTCCCAGCTTGCCCTCCAGGAACACCCACCTCTCTGAGGGTTCTCCCCCTCCCAACCACCCATCCCTGCCTCATCATTCTAGCATCCCCATATGCTGGAACGTCAAGCCACCAGAGGACCACGGGCCTTCCCTCCCATCAATGACAAACAAGGCAATCCTCTTCTTCACATACAGCTGGAGCCATGGGTCCATCCATGTGAACTCTTTGGTTAGTGGTTTAGTCCCTAGCAGCCATATGGGATCTGGTTGTCTCATATTGTTGTTCTTCCTATGGGGTTGCAGTCCCCTTCAGCTCCTTCAGTCCTTCCCCTAACTCTTACATTGGTGACCCTGTGCTTAGTCCAATGGTTTGCTATGAGCATCTGCATCTGTATTCGTCAGGATGTGGCAGAGCAGTTTTGGCAACAGCAATAATATTTTCAATAAAATCATAAAAGAAAAATGGTATAGCCAAGAAGTAGATGCCTATAAAAGTAAAAGAGGCTTACAGAAAGTCATGTAGATGGAACCAGAACAGGAAGTCCTCCTAGCCACATAATAACCAAAACACTAAATATTCAGAACAAATAAAAAAGCTGCAAGGGAAAAAGAAATGGTATCTTATAATGACAGACATTAGAATTATACCTGACTTCTCGATGTAAACTCTAAAATCAGAAGAGCTTGGATAGATGCCTTGGGGACTCTATGAGACCACATCTTCTATACCAAACTACTGTACCTAGCAAAATTTTAATAGCCTTGGAAGGAAAAAACAGACAAGACAGTTAATCATAAATTTAAATTTATTCAATATTATCTCATATATTTCATCCAAATTGTAATTTTTCCATCTTTCTCATGCGCCCTGCTGCACCTACTTTTTTGAGCTGTCCCTGTTACTGGTATCTACAGGTCTGTGGATTGTAGGTAGCATGGTTATCCTTCAAAGCTAATATCCACTTATAAGTATAAATGTACCATGCTTGTCTTTCTGAGTCTGTTACCTCACTTAAAATTATGGCCTTGAGCTCCATCCATTTGTTTAAAAAAATTGTGATGTCATTGCTTTTAGCAGCTAAGTAATACTCCATTGGGTAAATGACCCACAATTTCTTTATCCATTCTTCAGTTGAAGGACATCTAGGATATTTTAAGCATTTGGTTATTATAAATAAATACTATTTTAATGTCTTTATCCTCATGTCTAGGTACTGTCCTTGGGAAGATTATAATTTTCAGTGCTGATATATGTGCATGTTTTTGCTGGGAGTATTTTTGTTTGTTTGTTTGTTTTAGTTTTTTGAATTTTGAGTCTTTGTCTGTTGTTCCCAACTTGTTTTCTGATGCCCTCTCTTTACTTAGGGTTTGGTGGATGATGTTTTCTGCAGGCGAATTCTTAAGGATAAATCTAGGTCTGTCTACTAGGTAAAATGTGGTTCAAGATATTAGCTGCTGACTCTTAAAATTGGGGATGAGCCAGAGGATGCTAAGGTGTTCCACAAGAGGGGGGAAATTTTCCACCAGAAACTGATTAGGCCCCTGGACTTGGGATAAGAGAGTCAGGGAAGACCCCAACAGATACACCTCTACAGACTCTAGATGCATCTCAGGGACAGGATTTGGAGGAGAAGATGGAGAATAAGATTTGAAGCTAGCCTGTCTACTTTATTGACTTACTTTCTCCTCTGTCGGTCTTGACTATTGGATTCCCAGAAAATGCCTTTTGGAGATAGAAGATGGAATAATTTGTGTGAACTCTTGAGAATGGTAAAGTTATCTGTTAGAGATGGTGGTAGGGAAAGAGGAGAGGCCACATCAAGTAGTCTGCAGCAGGGCTAGGGAGAAGACTTGGACATTAAATTTGGAGGAAAGTAGAAAAAAGTGAAGATCCACAGTTAGCCTACCTATTTTGCTATTGAGACTTGCAGGCATATTTCTAGAGATTACCTAATGAGTTTGATGGCTATTTTTGCAATTTTTTCAACTATTTAGTTTCATTCCTTTTGCATCCTGATCCCAGATCCCCTCTCTCCTTTATTCCCAGTCCAACCCTTATAAATCCCTCTACCCATTATTTTATTAAAAGAGTTTTAAATCAGCAACCAGACATTTTAGGTAAAAAGAATTTCTCCCTAGGAGCAAAGGGCAGGAAGGCTTACTACATATTGTGACAAAATTTTTGTTACAAATACCATAAATAGTAAATTATTATCTCTAACCCAGAAATTTTTCCTTCTGCAAATTCTAGTAAAAGTATGATAAGTTGTGTTATACTTGCTTATAAAGAGAACAAAATCTCAAATAATGATTTTCCAAACTGTTAATATATTTTTTCATCAACTCTATGCATTATCCAATTAAATTTGTCTATTGAATTTCATTTTCTTTTTTTTATGCCATTTTATATTTTTATTTATCAGTTAAAATTAAAACAATACCATAAGTAAATAATAAAATACTTTTAAAAATAAGAAAATACTATCCATCACTGTAACCTGGTTATATTAGTCGGTTTGGATTCACGTTCCCTTCTTTTTCTCCAGTTTCCTAGAAATAGCTGTATGCCTAGTCACAGCCACCATTTCCATGGATGCTTTATGACTTCTCCAATCATTTGTGTCCGGTCTCTCTCACTCGTCCATTATCAATACTCCTTTATGCAAATCTTTGAATTTTTCATATCCATATTCTAACATTATTATTTTTCATTTTGCTCCATTTTCTGTCATCTATAGCCCGATTTCTTCATAGCAGATTTCTAAAGACAATACTCACCACCTCCAATGCCTCTTCTCTTACCTCTCATTCTGTCTTAAATCTGTTCCTGAAATGGTTCCTTTTTTAAATTTTTTTATTTTTATTTTTTTTTATTAGGTATTTTCCTAGTTTACATTTCCAATGCTATCCCAAAAGTCCCCCATACCCACCCACCCCCAATCTCCTACCCACCCACTCCCCCTTTTTGGCCCTGGTGTTCCCCTGTACTGGGGCATATAAAGTTTGCAAGTCCAAAGGACCTCTCTTTCCAGTGATGGCTGACTAGGCCATCTTTTGATACATATGCAGCTAGAGACAAGAGCTTCGGGGTACTGGTTAGTTCATGTTGTTGTTCCACCTATAGGGTTGCAGTTCCCTTTAGCTCCTTGGGTACTTTCTGTAGCTCCTCCATTGGGGGCTGTGTGACCCATCCAATAGCTGACTGTGAGCCTGGAAATGGGAACAAAACACCCATGGAAGGAGTTACAGAGACAAAATTTGGAGCTGTGACGAAAGGATGGACCATCTAGTGATTGCCATATCCAGGGATCCATCCCATAAGCAGCTTCCAAACGCTGACACCATTGCATACACTAGCAAGATTTTGCTGTAAGGACCCAGATATAGCTGTCTCTTGTGAGACTATGCCGGAGGCTTAGCAAACACAGAAGTGGATGCTCACAGTCAGCTATTGAATTTCATTTTCTAAAGATTTTTTTTTAACATTTACCATGTTTATATTATAATCAAGAAGACGCAGAAGTGGATGCTCACAGTCAGCTATTGGATGGAACACAGGGCCTCCAATGGAGGAGCTAGAGAAAGCACTCAAGGAGCTAAAGGGGTCTGCAAACCTATAGGTGGAACAACAATATGAACTAACCAGTACCCCCTGGAGCTTGTGTCTCTAGCTGCATATGAATCAGAAGATGGCCTAGTCGGCCATATTGGGAAGAGATATCCCTTGGTCTTACAAACTTTATATGCCTCAGAACAGGGGAACGCCAGGGCCAAGAAGTGGGAGTGGGTGGATGTGGGAGGGTCTGGGGAACTTTTGGGATAGCATTTGAAATGTAAATGAAGAAAATACCTAATTAAAAATATACAAAAAAGAAAGAAGACACCAAAACTTTAATAATGTTTGAAATATTTTCAAATTTCAAAGCATACATATTCCAGTGTTTTTCCATATGTAGGTAGAGACTTTTTATGATAGTAATTTTAATGGAAGAGAATTATATATCAACAATAACTTTGGCTAGAATAAACTCATTTAAATTTATTTTTAAAGGATTTTTTGTCTAAATATTTTTATTTATGATATCTCATCTATAGCAATGTGTGCCATGAATGTTAAATTCTCATCTAATTTCTGTAGTGTATTTGAGGAACAATATATTCAGCAAAATATTTCCAAATATTCAATGACTTATAGATAGTTCCAAGTCTTTTTATATGTTTTTGTCTGCCTGGGATCTATTATATCACTAATTTGAACTGACATGTTTATATACGTTTCCATCTCTCTCTACAGTGAATTCCTACTACAGTGTGATTATGTCCAGTTGATTTTCCTATCACCCACTCTGACCAGTAAAATGTGCAACAAACCAGGAATATCAATTTAAATAAATGGGTGCCTTCTTAACCCTGAGTTACTAATTGTTTCTTAATAATTTGATTTTAATATTTGCAATATTTTCCCCACTAATTTGGTCTCTATTCTATTATTCCTGAGTTATGAGAAAACGATCAAGTAAAAAATATGATTAGATTTTATAGGATTTGAATGTTTGTAAAGACAATGACATCTAACTGATTTTCAAGGAGTTTGAACATGTATTTGTTAAAAAGAAAGAAAACTAAACTCTTTGGAGGGCTTTCAGTGGAGGTTACTAGGAATAAACATGTGTCCTTTAAAGGACACTTTAACACATGTTAAAGTGGAGGGGAACACAAGTCTTACAAAGTCAAAATTGCTTCAGGTGGATGCATCTCATTATGAGCTGTTATGTTTAAATATGTTTATTTGGATCATAAAAGGTTGACATATTTCCACCAAATTTTTCTCAATAATTCTACTAAAATTCAAACCTTTAGTAAGTATATCATTCTAAAATATGTTTGTTATTTGTTAAATACTTAGATTATCCTTAAATTTTTTGTTGTGTTTTAATCTAGAGGTTGGCATTTCAGTATTTATGCTGGATAGAATGACAGCTATCAAATGAAGTATAATTTTAGGTTACATTTTTAGAGAGCAATTATTGTGAATGGCTTAATATCAACAGTATTTAAACATTGCCCCAATATTCATATTTCTTTCATTTCTATTTCTGAATTTAAGTTAAGGTTGTTAATACAACTTTGAAGAGACTCTTAAGTAGTTTGGCAATCACTGGATAATATTAGTGAAAACATAATGATGTGTCTGTTTTCCTATTCACACCAAAACTTTTGTAATCCAACTTTTAAAAGCTCTCTTTATACATGTTATCAGAAAATCTTCTCTTGTTTATGTTAAGTATTGCTTTAGGTGTTTGGAGTATACCTTCAACTGTTATATACAATTGATTCCACTGTATTATGTAACGCATAATAGCAATGGTCCTTTTGAAATTGTAGTCTCTTAAATATGAAATAGCAACATTAAAATTTTGATCTATTTTGAAAAAATTACAAAGTATACCACAATTGATAGAAAATTTAAAAATATTTCCTTAGATTTCAAGTGATTACTCATTAAAATTATAAACAAATTTCCTTCATTCTTCAAAATTTCCAATATAAATTTTAGTCAGTAATAGAGATTACTTTGGTAATGTATTACTTTAATAATACATTACAAAGTAACAGAGATTATGTGATAATATATTTTATTTTAGAAAAACAGCCATTGGTTTTAAGATTTATGTGAGTTTAAAATAAAATATGAAATTTAGAGAGTTCTGATATTTTCCTAGAAGATTCACTTCTCTTATTGTTATCTTCCATTGGAATGGGGAATTTATTTTAATTGATGTGACATGTGTTAAGTTTAAAGAAATACAAGTTGGGAAAGAAATTCTAGCAGTGAATGCAAAACATAACAAAAATACAGAATAGGAGGAACAACATTGTTGGGAGAAAAAAATAACACCAAGAAACTTTGAACAATCACAGGGGATCATAAAAGTTCACATGTTCTTAAAATTACTTGGTGTGTGTGTGTGTGTGTGTGTGTGTGTGTGTGTGTGTGTGTGTGTGTATGTGTGTGTGTTTCTTAGGGTAAATGCCAGAGGATTTATATAGAATTCAAAGGACAACCTCAGCTATCAGGCTATCAGTCCTCACATTTGACCCTGCTTGAGACAGTGTCTTTTTGTTTTTTTCTCTTTCAGGCACCTATGCACTTGCTGCTCCTGATTCTGGATTCTCCTGTAACAACTCTCGTATTCTCATAGGAGCACTGAGATTAGAGTTGCATTATATGGAATCTCATCCATGCTGTATGTGTGAACTTGGGTTTCAAACTAAGGTCTTCACACTTATACAAAAATATTTCATCCATTAATTTATCCCCTCACTGATTGTCTGCTAAGTCAGACAAACAACATCTGATTTAGTGAGTGGCAAACCATCTTAAATTCTTCTTTAAGCTTTTTTGAAAGATTATTTCAAAAAGTAGAAGTCATACAACAACAAAGAGGTCATTTATCACTACAATTTATTTTTACATAATTGAAAAACACTGATATATAAAGAAAAATAATTTTCAAGGTATTTCTTATGCATTTTATTATCCTAATATTGGCTTAGATTATGATGTCATTTTACTTGAGGATGATATTAAGTCCATTAAGAGTTTCCAGTGAAAACATCTCCTGCATTTTAATGGCTTGTCTTCACTGAACACAATTTTATTGACATTCCCCTTCTAAAACTGTCTTATCTTCAGAATTTGTATAATGCAATTGGTTACAAGTAATTACTGAAAATCTCATTCAGCATTTCACTATGATTAGTTACTGACTAATTTAAATGGATTTTCAAAGAATTACAATTAACATATAGTCCTATAAATAATTTTTAATATGTTAAAAGTTTCTATTAAACCTGGAGTTGAAAATAAAATACTAATTAATGCAAAGGTTAGTTGTTAATGCATTTTGTTTTGTTTCAGCATCTTATGTAGCCCAGGCCTGTCTAATAGTTGCTGTATTCTTAAAGATGATCATAAATTCTTTATCCCCCTTCCTTGATGTGCCAATTGCTAAGGTTGTGTGTACATATTAATAGATCAAGAGAATTTGATTTTGGAAGTGTTCCTTCTTCTGTTTTCTATGCTATTCTTATGTAGCTAACTATGTCATTATTTATTCCATATTGGTAAATTAATAAAAGAGGATTTTATATTCTTTAAAATACCTTACAGTAAATAATTATTGAGAATCTTTTGTGCATATTTTTAAGGAGGTAACATCCAGTACTCTAGACAAGAAATGCTGAGGACTTACTAAATACATTGCAAAGCTAATAGCAGTGATTGATTTCCAAAATGAATAAATGCTACAGTGATCAGAGTTTATGACAATGGACCAATTAGTACACTGTCCATTCTGATTACCAACATTTTAGTAATAAATGAGTTAGAAATGGGTCAGGTGGAGGCAATGGAAGTTGCTACATATTTGTCTGTATTGGGCTTCTACATGTAGTGCTTGCTTTATTTGATTACTTATGTTCAACATTATTTTCTTTTTTCTTTTTTTTATTTTATTAATATTTACTTATTTAAAAACATTAAATGAACTCAATGATTATTTAATAATGCAACTCTTAAGGTAGTGCTTTAATTAAACTTAGCTTATAATGTTTTTTTAATATATATTTTTATTACATATTTTCCTCAATTACATTTCCAATGCTATCCCAAAAGTCCCCCATACCCTCCTCCCCCACACTCCCCTATCCACCCATTCCCACTTTTTGGCCCTGGCGTTCCCCTGTACTGGGGCATATAAAGTTTGCATGTCCAATGGGCCTCTCTTTCCAGTGATGGCCGACTAGGCCATCTTTTGATACATATGCCCCTAGTCAAGAGCTCCGGGGTACTGGTTAGTTCATCTTGTTGTTCCAACTATAGGGTTGCAGATCCCATTAGCTCCTTGGATACTTTCTCTAGCTCCTCCATTGGGGGCCCTGTGATCCATCCAATAGCTGACTGTGACTTATGTGTTTGCTAGGCCCCGGCCTAGTCTACATTATTTTCATACATGAGTTTTAAACAAATGATATCTGCAGATGGTTGGTATCTTCAAACCTCTCCAGCTCTCCATTTCCTGCATATTTTTCCTCATGCACAAATGTATTCTATTTTTATAAATATTTCAATAAAAACATTTCATATTTCCAAAACTAGCTTACCTGAAACTGTTTTTCACTGTAACTTCAAAAGTTTTTGACATTTAAAAGTATGACCATTTTGTGTGTATGCGTGCTGCTACTAACTAAATTAAAACACCTCTAATGTATGCCAAACATATTGCCTCCTTTATTTGTGACACATACTACCGTGGATACGTGTGTTGTTTTATAAGTGTATATATTTCTGTATACAAAATGGTAAAGTGAAAGCTGAGGACAAAACTTGTTGTCTTCCACAGAATCCTGGATCCCAAGGAGAGTTGACAAAACATTATGTAGCAGAATAATGTGCCAGTACTTGGTTTTTAACTATTATTAATGATTTCTTCTCTCATATATTACATCCTGACCGCAGGTTCCCCTCTGTCTACCTTCACTCCCTCCTCCCACCCCAAACAACTCCTCACTTCCCTTAAGTTGCAGTGTGACAACTAGTTATCTTCCCTTGTATTGAAGATTGAGAAGGCAAGCCAGTAGGAGGAAAGGGGTCTCCCAAAACAGGCAAAAGAGTCAATGACCTCCCCAAAACCTATTGTTAGGAGTCTCACACGAAGACAGAGCTGCAAAAACATACCAATAAGAACAGGGCCTAGTGGGGCAGTCTATGGATGGTCTTTCCTTCAATCTCAGCTCAGAACTTTGTCCCTGAAACTCCTTCCATGGGTATTTTATTCCCCATTTTAAGAAGGAATGAAGTATCCACACTTTGGTCTTCCTTCTTCTTAAGTTTCATGTGTTTTGAAAATTGTATCTTGGATAATATAAGTTTCTGGGCTAATATCCACATATCAGTGAGTGCATATCACATGTGTTCTTTTGTGGTTGGTTTACCTCACTCAGGATGATATCCTGCAGATCCATCCATTTGCCTAGGAATTTAATAAATTCATTGTTTTTAATAGCTGAGTAGCACTCTGTTGTGTAGATGTACCACATTTTCTGTATCTATTCCTCTGTTGAGGGGCATCTGGGTTCTTTCCACCTTTTGGCTATTTTAAATAAGGCTGCTATGAACATAGTGGAGCATGTGTCCTTATTAAAAGTTGGAACAACTTCTGGGTAAATGCCCAGGAGCGGTATTGTTGCATCTTCAAGTAGTATGGATCCATCCCATAAACAACTACAAACCGAGACACTAATGCATAAGCCAACAAGATTTTGCTGGCAGGACTCTGATATAGCTCTCTCTCTCTTGTGAGGCTCTGTCAGTGCCTGGCAAATATAGAAGTGGATGTTCACAGTCATCTATTGGATGGAACACAGGGTCCCCAATGAAGGAGCTAGAGAAAGTACCCATGGAACTGAAGGGGTCTGCAACTCTATAGGAGGAACAACAATATGAACTAACCAGTAACCCTAGAACTCCTGTCTCTTCCTGCATATGTAGCAGAGGATGACCTAGTTGGCCATCAATGGGAGAAGAGGCCCTTAGTATTGCAAAGATTCTATGCCCTAGTGTAGAGGAATGCCAGGGCCAGGAAGCAGGAGTGGGTGAGTTGGGGAACAGGGGAAAGGTGATGGTATAGGAGATTTTTTGGAGAGGAAACTAAGAAAGGGGAGAGCATTTGAAAAGTAAATGAAGAATATATCTTTAAAAAAAAAAAAAAAAGAATAGGGCCTAGTTCACACCATACAGGCTCCCTGATTTTCAGTACAGTATCGCTCATCCCCTAGATCAGGTTAGTTGGGTCTGTGAGTTTCCTTTTGCTGTCCTTGACCCCTTTATCTCCTACAATCTTATCACCCCTCTCAGGATCCCCCGAGCTCTTCAAGTGTTTGGCTGTTGGTCTCTACATCTGTTTATATCACATTCTTATTTTTTATTTTATATTTTCTTCATTTACATTTCAAATGCTATCTCCTTTCCTAGTTTCCTCTAAGATAGTCCCCTATACCGTCTCCTGCCCTGCTCCCCCACCCACCCATTCCTCCTTTCTGGCCCTGGCATTCCCCTGTATTGGGGCATATAATCTTTGTAAGACCAAGGGCCTCTTCTCCCAAAGAAGAATCACAGATGACATACTAGGCACCTCTCTGCAAGCACAGCAGAATATCATTAAGTGTCAGGAATGGGCTTCCTCTCATGGAATAAGTCTCAAGCTGGAGTAGTCATTGGTTGACCACTCCCATAAGTACTGCACCACTTTTACCCCAGCACATTGTGCAGGCAGGACAAATTGTGTTTTGAAGATTTTGTGACTGACTTGGTGTCCCAATACCTTTGTTTTTGACTGACTGGAGGATTCAATTCATTCAGGCTGCTACCCTTCATTACTAAACATCTTAGCAGGGTAACTTTCAGAGATTCCTGAGAGTTTCCATTGCACTAGAGTTCTAAGCTTGTAACCAAACATTGTTATCAAGTGAAGAATTATGTCTTATAAAGTTCTTCTCCTACCTTGCTTTGAGGACTGCTATGGCATACCGTGTATGATATATTGAAAATTTTAATACACGGAACTTCTTTGAAAACATTTTCTCATACATTAAAGCCAGTACAACTAGCATACAGCAAACTCACACTTTTCATGGCCACCAAGATGTGTTATTTTCCTTTTTATAAACTCAAAACTGCTGTGAAGAACAATGTGTTTCCTGTCAAGATGAATTATGTCTAATACATATGCTGTATCAAAGTCTTTAGATCTTGGTGTCTTGGGTCTTCCTGAGAAAAAGTTTATGTTCCTGTCAGTCACTTGCTTCTCCTGTCTCACACAGACAAAATCAGATTTGTCTGTAAGACATGGACAATGCCTTAGCTAACTACGATGGAACTGGAAAGCAAAACAGTCATAATTAACGTGCAGGAAGTTAAGTGGAGGTTAAATGAGCTGCTCTTGACGTGCCTGAAATGCTGATTATGAAGATAAAACTTGTTTTACCTAGGATGCTAGCAGAGATACACTAGACAGGCAATGCTATTTATTTCATTTTTTGTAGTCATTCATGGTTTATGTTTATATGAAAATTCTAGATATTTATAAAATATAATTACATTTATTTTATTTCAAGATTAACATGTTTGTGTCTGTGTGCATGTACCTGCATATGTGTGTGTGTGTCTGTGTGTTGGTGTGCACAACAGAGGATGACTTATGGCAGTTGGTTCTGTCCTTCTACTACATTGAAGAACATCATCAACCTTTATCTACTGAGCCATATTGCTGGCCCAGTTACTCAAATTGTAAGGAGGAAAAAAGAGCAAACACAAACAACCTAAAGTCATATGAACTTTGATCCTTGTTAAACAATGTTATAATTTCAGCATACAGATTCTCCAACTCTGAAAACAGTCTAATGTTGTCAACCATTGGACACTGTCTAAAGAAACTAAACTTTTCTGTAGTCTCTGCAGTTTCCAACTCATAATGCATCCACTTTGCAGGAAGACTAATAGAAACAAATTGATTAAAGGACAGTAATTGACATAGCATTTATTCTGCAGAATGAGTGATTCCCCACAGTTATGGGAGAGTGTTTCTCCTTAATGTGATTCAAATGGTCTGATTCTAAATCCTAAATTCAGATTACTATTCTATAACTGGACCAAGCCACTGATTTTATTCACTTTGCTGCATGGGAATTATTGTGAAACTAAACCTCATCCTATTGAATTTTTTTTCAGTGAATGTTATTTACAAAATTCAAATGATGGACTTGCTCTGTTCCTGCTAAACAATATTGACAGGAGACAAACACATGGACAAGTTCCCAACAGTGTGTGTCAGTGGTGTGTGTGTGTGTGTGTGTGTGTGTGTGTGTGTGTGTGTATTCTTCCTTTTGAAGTAAAATGTAAATTATATTATTTCACATATACCTTAAAAATATTTAGAGTCAGGAGATTAGAAAATATGACAATAGCAAATGTTGATTGAATGGAGATTCAATTTGTCAGGTTCAGAATGTACTTCTTTTAACAATTCATAGCAACCTTGTCAGCACATGAATAAGTGTTCATTTGCCTATCCATTTAAGTTAAAAATATTTTGTGAAGCCAGGCAGTGGTGGCACATGCCTTGGGAGGCACTTGGAAGGCAGAGGCAGGAAGATTTCTGACTTCGAGGCCAGCCTGATCTACAGAGTGAGTTCCAGGACAGCCAGGACTACAAAGAGAAACCCTGTCTCACAAAATCAAAGGGAAAAATATTTTGTAGACTAGCTAATTTCTTTCAGGGCCAGATAATATAGTAATTTGTATGATATGACTAGATTCAGAAGAAAATCCAAAGGTAAATTCCTTGGTAAAACACATTTTTGGAAGTGAATTCAAATTAAGTTATGATGTCTGGCCTTAAAGTAAAGACTAATCTATAACTAATATAAAATGATAGACTTTACATTTCTCAAAGAAAGTATGTGTACTGGTTGGTTTTTGTGTCAACTTGACACAACTGGAGTTATCACAGAGAAAGGGGCTCCAGTTGAGGAAATGCCTCTATGAGATCCAGCTGTGAGGTATTTTCTCAGTTGGTGATCAAGTGGGGAGGGCCCATTGTGAGTGGTGCCATCCCTGGGCTCATAGTCTTGGGTTCTATGAGAAAACATGCTGAGCAAAGCAGGGAAAGTAAGCCCATAAGTAACATCCCTCCATGACTTGTGCATCAGCTCCTGCTTCCTGACCTGCTTGAGTTCCAGTCCTGATTTCCTTCCATGATGAACAACAGTGTGGGAAGTGTAAGCTGAATAAACCCTTTCCTCCCAACCTGCTTTTTGGTCATGATGTTTGTGCAAGAATAGAAACCCTGACTAAGACAGTATGTAAGACAATATGTTTATTTATAGATGTGTGCCTGCAAGTTTCATGACAATTGAAACATGAATTGTGTCATCTAAGAAGGATAACCAATTTACAAAACGCTCTGTAATATTGGGCTGTAAACAAGTATGTAGGACATTTTCTTAATTAGTGATTGATATTTGGAAGGGCCCATTCCATTGAAGATGGTATGACAACTGGGCAGGACGTCCTGGGTATTATAAGTATATTGTATAAGACATAGAGGGTCAAATAGTAAGCAGCACTCCTTCATGGATTCAGAAATAGCTTGTCTCAAAGTTTCTGCCCTGTTTAAGTTCCTAGCCTTCTTTTAGGAGGAACTCTGAAGTGTGAGTGTGTGCAAAACGAAACCTTTTCTACCCAAGATGTTTTTGATCATGGTATTTCATGACAGCAATAATGTCCCTAAGACAGGACAGGATATTAAGTCTCAAAATCTTGATTTACATTTAAATATATTTATTAACCTCTCTCTGTCTCTCACTCCTTCTCTTCTGCCTTCTCTCTCTCTTTCTCCCATTCTTCCTCTTCTCTAGCCTCCTCTCTGTCTCTCCTCAGCTCATTGTGTGTGTGTGTGTGTGTGTGTCTGTGTGTGTGAATATATGCTACATGTATGCAGATGATACCCACAAATCCCAAAGATTTTTAGTTACAGCCAATATTGAGCTTGCTTACATGGGTATTAGGAACTAGTGTCGAGTTCTCCGAAAGAGAGACAAATACTTTTAACCATTGAGCTGTTTCTCTAGCCTATATATCTCCTGTAAATAATATTCCTAAATAATAGAAAATTGATGGTATAGGGCAAATAATAATCTTTTGATATTTTCCAATAATATTTGTTGGCTATGTATATATATAGATATACTTGGAATATAAAGACATAAGTGTCTATGGTTGCCATGAGTATATATTGCAAATTTTAATGAAATTTAATTACACATTAATAAAAATTTATTTTTAAATAAATTATATCTTAGAAATCTTTAAAAAATCATCATATTCAAAAGTGATCATATTTTTATTTTGATATATTTTTATTTAGCGTATGAGCAAAATATCTAGAAATTTTCATTAAAATATGCCAAAACAAATTTCTAAATATATTGCTAATTTGACTTTAAAATAAAGTCTATAAATAGAAAAGAAGCTCTCTGACACACACACACACAAACACACACACACATACACACACACACACACACACACATTTAAATATATGTATATACACTGTCCTTATCATGAAAATTTCTGTTTTCGCATACAAGAAAAATAACTTTAGTCAGTGTAAAGCAGTATGTCTTGGCTCACACAGATTTAATCTCTAATGAAATTAATTTTGTCAAAGTCATTAGTGTCTCAATGTTATGAAGAATTTCTTGCTTTTGTTTTATTTTTTTCATGTTACCTGTCTTCTATGCATGTATTGAATTATACGTACACATATTTTTAGCCCATGTCTTTTAGAAGTCTGTTTGCTCAGTGGGAAAAGAAATATCCAATTATAAAACCATCTGGCATTTTGATTTTCAGTTGTGAATTTAAGGTTTCATTCCTCACCTCCACATGCAGTTAAGCAAATGAAAGAAAACAGAGTTTTGAATTGAGTTACAGTTTTTTTGTGGCTCCTTTCAGTACACTGGGAAAAAAAAAGAAATAAATAAAAGGAAAGCAAACATCTGTCTGCCCCAGCTGTTAGCATGTAGAGGAGATAATAGAATCCCTGTCTCTAGATAACTTTTTTTTTTTTTTTTCTGTAACAGGTGAGGCATCTTGAGTAGCTTTCTTCAGGATGTGTTTGCCTTTGTATTACGGAATCACATCCAGTATAGTTTTACTTGCTATGCCTGCCACTAGTATTTCTTCAAAACTTCCTGTGGATATGCTTGATTTTATGGGTTTAGCAACTAAAGAAACGTTATAAATATCTGATATTACTATTAAAAAATTTTAAGGTGATGAAAAACAACACATTTCTAGGGTCTATTACTTAACCAGTCCCAATAATCTGGCAGTTTCCAGTAACACCACCAGAAATGATATTCCAGTCTCTACTGCCACTTCGCAATAATCACATAATGCCTTATTATATTGTAAATTTTATCCATATACACACAGGTAAGTCAAAAACCATGCTCTCAAAAAAGCCTCTCTATGCAGCTCCTGGAGACCATGACAGAGAAATATGACTACACGTAGCAGAATTCAGCAGATTGTGGGGATCCTATGTGTGAATGACAAATCTACTCCATGACTCCATCATTGGCTCAAGAAACAAGGGAGAAAAGGGAGCTGAAAGACTGAAGTAGCCAGAATACCAGGAAGTGAGTTGTGGCACATTCTGTATTCATTGACTGCATAAAGAAGCCTAGAACAACGTCAGTACTTATTTACATGTTAACATGGAAGGAAGAAATCTTCAGAGTGTTTGATCCCTAGACATAGAACTATAGGCAACTAATGAGTGCAGGATAAGTTCCTCTTAGATTAGTGCCTTATTCATTGTCCTAACCAAACTTCATTCCTAAGACCATGTGCACATAAATAACAAAAGCAGACTCAGCAAGTTCCTTTTATTTATATATTTTTCATGCATATACACATCAACATATAGGTAACAATAATAATCAAAGAATGGATAGCAACATGAGGGATAGATGGAGAGGCTTGAGACATGGTAACTGGGAGGGGATTAATAAGAAAAGAGAATGGAATTAACATATATCTACTTTAATTAATATACTAAATATAACCATACATTTATATGTATGTTTTAATAAAATATTTTTGCTATGATTTTGTAAAATGTCTCTAAAAACTTTAGAGTTTATTTAAAGTAATAATTTACATTAAAATCTCTTTGATTATGTGTGGCTATAATCATTATTTTGAAGTTATTAGAACTTGTAAAATGTTATTCCTTAAAATTCAGAAAAGCCAAAAGTAAATAATTTTGAAACTAACTTGATAAGTACAATATATCTTCATCTTGAATTTTTGTCCATAGCAGGACATTACTTTGAGTCAACTTTCTCCCAAAATTAAATTGTAATAGTTATCTTTATTGTTTTAAAAATAGATTGTTAACATAAATTTTGTGTTTTTAAATAGTTCTGAAAAGCAGTAGGTTTTGTATACTTTTTGTTTTTGTTTTGTTTTTTTACATTAAGTAACCATTACAAGTAAGAAATAAAAATGGAAATAACACAGTAAGGACACAAATAGAAAAATGCAGTTATATAGAAAGAAATTATGCTTTTTGTAGTGTTTGAAGTAACTTTGCCACAAATTTATGGGGATAAAGTAGTAATGATATTTCTCAGCATAGGATGTTGTAAGTTATATCAGCTGTCTCCCATGTCAGATATCCTTATTGGAGCAATAGTAACTCTATTTTATGAAAGTAACCAACTGCTTACCATGTGGTACCTGCTCTATCTGAAGAAATTCATTTGGAATGCAATGGACTCAATCAAAGACAATGGTTAGGTGTGTCATAGGCCCACGAATAAATTGACTGATTTTATTGTAAAAAATAGAAATGTGTTCAGCCAACATCCATAATATGTATTGTAATTTGAAAGGAAGAAGTCAAAATATAACTTTTTGCAGATAATATGATAGTATATACAAGTGACCCAAAAAAATTACACCAGAGAACTCCTAAGACTAATAAACAGCTTCAGTGAAGTAGCTGGATATAAAATTAACTCAAACAAGTCAATGGATTTTCTGTACACAAAGGAGAAACAGGATGAGAAAGAAATTAGGGAAAGAACACCCTTCTCAAAGTCACAAATAATATAAAATACCATGGCGTGACTCTAACTGAGGAAGTGAAAGATCTGTATGATAAGAACTTCAAGTCTCTGAAGAAAGAAATTAAAGAAGATCTCAGAAGATGGAAAGATCTCCCATGCTCATGGATTGGCAGGATCAATATAGTAAAAATGGCTATCTTGCCAAAAGCAATCTACAGATTCAATGCAATCCCCACCAAAATTCCAACTCAAATCTTCAATGAATTAGAAAGGGCAATCTGCAGATTCATCTGGAATAACAAAAAACTTAGGATAGCAAAAACTCTTCTCAAGGATAAAAGAACCTCTGGTAGAATCACCATGCCTGATCTAAAGCTGTACTACAGAGCAATTATGATAAAAACTGCATGGTACTGGTATATCAACAGACAAGTAGACCAATGGAACTGAATTAAAGACCCAGAGATGAACCCACACACCTATGGTCACTTGATCTTTGACAAGGGAGCTAAAACCATCCAGTGGAAGAAAGAAAACATTTTCAACAAATGGTGCTGGCACAACTGGCGGTTATCATGTAGAAAAATGTGAATTGTTCCATTCCTATCTACACGTGTACTAAGGTCAAATCTAAGTGGATTACGGAACTCCACATAAAAGCAGAGACACTGAAATTTATAGAGAAGAAAGTAGGGAAAAGCCTCAAAGATATGGGTACAGGGGGAAAATTCTTGAATAGAACAGCAATGGCTTGTGCTGTAAGATCGAGAATCAATAAATGGGACCTCATAAAGTTGCAAAGCTTCTGCAAGGCAAAAGACACCGTCAATAAGACAAAAAGACCACCAACAGATTGGGAAAGGATCTTTACCTATCCTAAATCAGATAGGGGACTAATATCCAATATATATAAAGAACTCAAGAAGGTGGACTCCAGAAAATCAAATAACCCCATTAAAAAATGTGGCTCAGAGCTGAACAAAGAATTCTCACCTGAGGAATACCGAATGGCAGAGAAGCACCTGAAAAAATGTTCAACATCCTTAATCATCAGGGAAATGCAAATCAAAACAACCCTGAGATTCCACCTCACACCAGTCAGAATGGGTAAGATCAAAAATTCAGGTGACAGCAGATGCTGGCAAGGATGTGGAGAAAGAGGAAGACTCCTCCATTGTTGGTGGGATTGCAAGCTTGTACAACCACTCTGGAAGTCAGTCTGGCGGTTCCTTAGAAAATTGGACATAGGACTACCGGAAGATACAGCAATACCTCTCCTGGGCATCCAGAAGATGTTCCAACTGGTAAGAAGGACACATGCTCCACTATGTTCATAGCAGCCTTATTTATAATAGCCAGAAGCTGGAAAGAACTGAGATGCCCTCCAACAGAGGAATGGATACAGAAAATGTGGTACATTTACACAATGGAGTACTACTCAGCTACTAAAAAGAATGAATTTATGAAATTCCTAGGCAAATGGATGGACCTGGAGGGCATCATCCTGAGTGAGGTAACCCAATCACAAAGGAACTCACACAATATGTACTCACTGATAAGTGGATATTAGCCCAGAAACTTAGGATACCCAAGATATAAGATACAATTTGCTAAATGCATGAAACTCAAGAAGAACAAAGACCAAAGTGTAGACACTTTGCCCCTTCTTAGAATTGGGAACAAAACACCCATGGAAGGAGTTACAGAGACAATTTTTGGAGCTGTGACGAAAGGATGGGCCATCTAGAGACTGCCATATCCGGGGATCCATCCCATAATCAGCTCCTAAATGCTGACACCATTGCATACACTAGCAAGATTTTGCTGAAAGGACCCAGATATAGCTCTCTCTTGTGAAACTATGCCAGGGCCTAGCAAACACCCAAGTGGATGCTCACAGTCAGCTATTTGATGGACCACAGGGTCCCCAGTGGAGGAGCTAGAGAAAGTACCCAAGGAGCTAAAGGTATCTGCAATCCTATAGGTGGAACAACAATATGAACAAACCAGTACCTCCCTGGACCTCGTGTCTCTAGCTGCATATGAATCAGAATATGGCCCAGTTGGACATCATTTAAAGAGAGGTCCATTAGTCGTGCAAACTCTATATGCCCCAGTACAGGGAAAGACAGGGCCAAGAAGTGGGAGTGGGTGGGTGGAGGAGTGTGTGGGTGAGCGTGTGGGGGACTTTTGGGATAGCATTGGAAATGTAAATGAAATAAACACCCAATAAAATATATTATAAAAAATAATATGTATTGTAAGTGTTATCCTCTGTCTTGGTGAGAGAAGTTTGTCTTTGAAGTGAATGACAATGCAGAAGTACATTGTTTGTAAACACACTGAGAAAAATAGATTTAAAAAATGCTCAGCCTTATATAGGATATTATCAGCCCTTCCAAAGCTCAGGCAACATCAGAGAACAAGAAACCTAAAGAACAGCATGACAGAGAACAAAGCTATATAAAATATTATCTTATTGACATTACATTATTATTGCAACATGAATGAACAAAGATTATTTTTATAGTCCAAAGAAGTCTGATTTATTCAATATCCAATCATGAATTACAGAAGTCATTTTGAACCCTGCCTATCAGACAAAAGGTAGCTGAGGGTTGTTAACCGAGAGAAAATCTTTATTTTCAGTGATATAACCATCTCTAATTTGTTCACGACCAGTGAGTAGATACATTCATATTCAGGCCAATATGTTTGATCCTAGTAGCTTAACATAATCGTTCACAAAGAAAAATGGTAAGCAAACAAAAAGACAGGAAAGTAGGATGAAAGCTTAGTGGCAAGAAGGCAGGGCTGTGGGTGGGGGAAAAGATAACATAGGAAAAGGTAATGAAAATGGCCAATATTTATTTTGTACACACATGGAAATTGCCACAATTTGGAAGTTATGCTGATATTATTCCTTCACATAAAGCATATTTTAAAAAAAAAAAAAAGATCTCTAATGTGTCTTCAATGACATGATGCTGAATAGGTAAAATATGATGTTAGTCTTTAGGCTTGAACCTGTCACTTCATCTTCTTAATGGAGGCTTTCAGCTAAGCAATAGCCTCAGATATCATTTTCTCCTCCAAAGGAGTGATTTTCCCCCCCAATACCAAGTTGATCTCCAAGCCCTTTCTTTCTTTTTTTTTTTTTGGTTTTTCGAGACAGTGTTTCTCTGTATAGCCCTGGCTGTCCTGGAACTCACTTTGTAGACCAGGATGGCCTCGAACTCAGAAATCCACTTGCCTCTGCCTCCCGAGTGCTGGGATTAAAGGTGTGCGTCACCATGCCTGGCTGCCCTTTCTTATCAAAAGAAAAAGTATGGAGAAATAAAAGTGTAGTTTGTCTTGTTGTTTTGAACAAAATGGAACCCAACAACTCCTTCCTTTCTGTCCATACAGAAAGCAGCAGAAAAGAATGGGAATGGGTGGGTAGGGAAGTGGGGGGCGCTATGGGAGACTTTTGGGATAGCACTGGAAATGTAATTGAGGAAAATATGTAATAAAAATATTAAAAATAAAAAAAAGAAATTAAAATGCTAAAAAAAATTTCAAAATAAAAATGGAATAATAATTTGAAATATATACATATATATGCATATGTTTAACTTTAATAATGTATTCTGTATTTTGTGACTTTAATGAGATATGTATCATTAAGCCGTAAAATGCATTATGGGATTAAATATCCTATGAGATTTGTTCTTGTTACAGAAAAAAAAAAAAGAAAGAAAGAAAGAAAGAAAGAAAGAAAGAAAGCAGCAGATAGCGTAGCATAAAAAGTAAACCACTGACAAGCAGTAGAAGCTTGTTGGGGGATGTTTTTATGCACTATATATTCAGTTGCTGATTTCTGATTTGGTTTTGCCATTATTATGAAGCATTTCCTGATTCAGTATTTTATAAAACATTGTTCTCTATCATTTTCTGACTGGTCAATAAAGAGCAGCTCTGTCTATAGCTCAGCAGGAGGAGAAAAAGCAGGACTTCCATGCCCTGAGAGAGAAAGAGAGGGTTTGAGAGGGGAACAGAAGGGAGTTGCCATTGAAACATAGAAGAAGCTGGGGCCCAGGGTGAGACTGAGATGGCAAGTAATGAATGCCACACGGCTGGAAAATAGTCCAGGACAGCACAGTCACAATCTTCCCAGTTATAGAACTTGACAACTTTAAGTAAATATAAACACCTCTATTTCATTGTTGGGTAAAAAGGGTGGGCATAGAAAAGACCTTTTCTTTTATAGTTGACATCCAATGTGTCAAGCACAGGATCTAAATTTAGATAAGTCTAATCTTAGAGACAGAGAAATGTTCATGACATGGAGTCCAGACCAAAAGAAAAAAGAAAAAAAAAAAAAGCCAGTTAGTAACAGAAGAGGCCTAATGTAGCACCTCTTTATTATTTATTATTATTATTGCTGTTATTATTGTTATTATTATTATTACTATTATTATTATTATTATTTTACAGTCCAGTCTTTATCCTCCTCCCATTCTGCCCTCTGACAATTCCCAATCCCACTCACCCTCCCCTGACTCTAAGACAATGTCCACACCTCCCATATCCTCACCCCATCCTCCAGGCCTCCCTACTCCCTGGGGCTTCAAGTCTCTCAAGGATTAGGTGTGTCTTCTCTTACTGAGACCAGGCCAGGCAGCCCTCTGCTGTATATGTGTTGGGGGCCTCAGATCAACTAGTATATAGCTGCCTGGTTGGTGGTTCAGTATCTGAGAAAGCGTAGGAGTCCAGGCTAGTTGAGACTGCTGATCTTCCTATGGGATCATCCTCCTCTTCAACATCTTTCAGCCTTTCCCTAGTTCAACTCCCTGATCTGCTGGCTGCCATGAACTTGAATGGGGCCTATGACAAAAGGTAGTGAATTGACCCTAAGAGGCCATCCTTGCTACATAGTGGAAAGGTTGGCAAGCAGAACCTCACAGAAAGGCTGTTAAGTGTTCTCCCAAGCTTACCATGGCAGGGAGCCCCAGAAGAGCTTTTCAGGGGCAGGGAGCCTTGGTAGACACCACATAGGTAGACACCACATACAGACGTATGGAGATGCAAGGATCATCTCTTCCCTGTGAGTGGAAGGAATAGTATGGAGCCAGTCACAGCATAAAGTCTGAGCTGAATAGCAGCAAACAGGCAAAAACACAGAAGAAGAAATCCAAGCACAGACAACTTCTGATCAGGTGTAAATGTTTGGAATTAAATTAAATTAAATCAGAATTTGCTTAAATTCTGAAGAAAGAAATATACTGGACATAAAACACAATAGGCAGATATAAAAAATTGGAAACTAATAAAATAATGTACTTAAGATGAGAATTATATTAAACTAAAAGGAATAATACATGGAGGGATGAAAAAAAACCCAACAAAACAGAGTAGTTGGATTCTATCTAATGCTGTTTTGGGTAGGTTAAAAATAGAGACAAAACATGAAAAGGTCACTCACTTAACTGAAATTGGCACACTACTGGTTGTGATTATTACCAGGTTGTTATTTCTTATTTTAATCTTAATAGCTGTAGTGGCTTTCACTGTCTTATCAAATAATAGGGCTTCATAGATAAAAGAAAAAAAATTAAACATATAAGATAGAGGCAAGTCTTAGAAGAAAAATTAAATATACTTCTAAATGTAAATAAAAAGATACTCATATAGAGACATGAAAGTTATGACCTGAGCCTATTATGCCAGCATGTAATATAAATAATGAAATTCAGACAGATGTTGTTAGAGAACCATAAATAGCCTAGGTAGGTACTGGACAATAAATGCCATTATAAAATATTCATACCCAAGATTAAGACTAAATTGGATGGCATCCTGTAGACATGCTGGTTAAGAAGAAGAAGAAGAAGGAGAAGGAGAAGGAGAGGGAGGGGGAGGGGGAGGGGAAGGGGGAGGGGGAGGAGAAGGAGAAGGGGAGGGGGAGGAGGAGGAGAAGGAGAAGGGGAGGGGGAGGAGGAGGAGAAGGAGAAAGAGGAGAAGGAAGAAGGAAGAAGGAAGGAGAAGAAGAAGAAGAAGAAGAAGAAGAAGAAGAAGAAGAAGAAGAGGAGGAGGAGGAGGAGGAGGAAGAGGAAGAGGAGGAGTAGGAAGAGGAGGAGTAGGAAGAGGAAGAAGTAGAAGGAGAAAAACAGAAAGTGTTACATTATAAGGTATGCATTCTCTGTCCATCAAACAGGCATTAAATTATTGGGTGTTTCAAAATAGAATAATACCACAAGACTAGAAAGATATGACAAAAGCAATATTCCTTTGAGAGAGCATATAGGGGAAGATTTGTTTCCTCAATACCTACTTATAATAATAGTTGTTCAATACAAAGGTATCATTTGAAAGTTCCTGCACACAGAATGTTGGATAGTTCTAACCTAAGTCAATATTTTGTAAAATAGCCACTAGGAATAATTCATAAGCCATAGACTGGATTTTCCAAAACCTACTTTAAGAAGAGTTCTTAAAAGCTTTAATCTCTGTCTCATCCACAGCCCACCAGGAGAGTTGAATGGAGAGCTTAATAAGACAAAAAGGGATGTATTCCTGCTTAGAAATAGTTCTTTGCAGGAATTCCAATCTTCATTGTTAGTATATCAGCAGACCCATTCACAGGGATTGGCATAGTTCTTTGTGGGCATTCCAATCTTCATTGTTAGTATATCAGCAGACCCATTCACAGGGATTGGCATAGTTCTTTGTGGGAATTCCAATCTTCATTGTTAGTATATTAGCAGACCCATTCACAGGGATTGGCAGTGAAGCACAATCAACTTGTAAACAACATTTATAAATAAGCAGTGGCAGTTCAATCCAGAAGAAACCACAAGGCTCTGCCAATTGGCCCAGTCTGAGAAAGTGGTAAGAAGCCACCATATATCAAGGGAAGTTCTTTGGTTCATTTCTTTCTGTGAAGTTATAACAAATGATGATCAGCAAAGAGTTGTAAGACAAAGAAATGGCACCACATTGTAAGCAAAGTTTAAGGACCAGCAAAGAATGTCAAGGAGAACCAATGCCACACTGTTGTGCACTGTGTTTTGGACTATAGCTATATCCCTTTCACACATAACTGATCCCTATAACATCTGCTCTAGCAATATGCCCTTTCTCTAGGCAGCTTCCAGAAAAAAAAAATCAGGTGTCTGTTCTCAGCTAAACATTCTTCCACATGTCTGCCTCATTAAAAGCACTCTCACCATTCTGCTTCAGCAAAACATCCTCTCATAAGACAGTTTCAAGAAAAAAAAATCACATGGCTCAACTTTGTCTCCAAAGAAACCATAAATGTACACTTCACTAAGTAGTGAATCTATTATTTACCATTATATGGATTATATTTTCCTGACTGGCTCAAATGGAGATACCTTAGGAAAAAAATAGGTAAAGAAAAGATAATTTTGCCTCTCTGAGGATTAAAAATTGTTCATGGAAAACTATGAAGAGTAGATTGCATAATTATCTAGGATGCAATATAGGTCTGCAGATTATCAAGCCCCAGGAGATATAGATCAGAAGAGAACAATTATGAACTCTTAATTTTCAAAGATTGTTGGGCCACATTAATTGGTTAAGATCCACAATTATGTTAACTACTCAAGAAGTAAGTAATTTATTTGAAACCATAGAAGGTGTTAAGGTCTTAAGTAGTAAGGAAATTATGAGTTGAGGCTGAGAGATAATTGTGCCTGAGAGATAAGAAATTGAAAGATGCACATGTCTACTGTTTGGATCCAAAGATAACATGTATTTTAGTCATTTTGCTTTCTACTCCTCCCACTGGAAATATATGCAGAGAGTTATATCTTAGAATGAATCTTTTTAGTACATAGAATTCAAAATTAAAGACCTATATAGAAACAGTTTCTGAACTTATTCTAAAAGGAAAAATGAGACTTTGTCAATTAGCAGGAATAGGCCTTGCAGAAATTTTAGTACTTTTTACTAATGCTGAAACTGTCACATTTTCAGTAGAAAAAATATTGACAAAGAACTTGCAGTAACTTGGGGTGGGGGGAGGGGGGATTAAGAACAAATATCCAAAAATCCAGCAGCTTCAATATATAAAAAGAACTAATTGGATGCTCTTCGTATAGTCAAACAAACACCAATTTCTGGAGCCTCTACATTCTATACAGATGCAAATAAATAAAAGAAATTAAGTTCAGTGGCTAAAAGCCCTTATAATTCAGTTAAAAATCAAAGTTGTATGATATTATTATACATTCCAACTCTCAATATGCGAAGAGTTATTGTTTATATAGAAGCCATTGACCTTATTCTAGAGAATTCATAATTAACTTGACTATTTATTCAGCTACAACAAGCAATAAGAAATAAATTCATTCATTGTATATAACACATTTCTGCTGACATTCACATCTACCACACACTCTAGAAAAAGGTAATGATGAAATTGATCAGCTATTAATAGAATATGTTCTATAAGCTTCAGAATTTCAGAAGCAACATCACATTGATAGCAAAAGTATACGGAAATATTTTTCTATCACTTGGCAACAAGCAAAGGAAATTTTAAGGAAATGCCCTGCTTGTTCTTTGTATAACAAATTGCAATAACTATGGGGAATAACCTGAAAGAATCCCAAAATAAAACTTGGCAGATGCATGTGTTTCATTTTGCAGAGTATGGAAAATTAAAGCATTTGCATTATTCTTTTTTTTTATTAGATGTTTTCTTCATTTACATTTCAAATGCTATCCCCTTTCCTAGTTACCTCACAGAAAATCCCCTATACCCTCCCCGCTCCCCCCTCCCCCTGACTCTAACTAAGGAAGTGAAAGATCTGTATGATAAGAATTTCAAGTTTCTGAAGAAAGAAATCAAAGATCTCAGAAGATGCAAAGATCTCCCATGCTCATGGATTGGCAGGATTAATATGGTAAAAATGCTTATCTTGCTGAAAGCAATCTACAGATTCAATGCAATACCCATCAAAATTCCAACTCAATTTTTCACAGAGTTAAAAAGGGCATTTGCAAATTCATATGTATTAACAAAAAACCTAGGTTACCAAAAACTATTCTCAACAATAAAAGAACCTCTGGTGGAATCACCATCCCTGACCTAAAGCTGTACTACAGAGCAATTGTGATTAAAAACTGCATGGCACTAGTACAGCAACAGACATGTTGATCAATGGAATAGAATTGAAGACCCAGAAATGAAGCCACACACCTATGGTCACTTGATCTTTGACAGAGGAGCTAAAACCATCCTGTGGAAAAAAGACAGCATTTTCAACAAACGGTGCTGGCCAACTGGGGGTTAGCATTTACAACGCTAATTGATCCATTCTTATTTCCTTGTACAAAGTACAAGTCCAAATGGATAAAGGAACTCCACTTAAAACCAGAGACACTGAAACTTACAGAGGAGAAAATAGGGAAGAGCCTCGAAGATATGGGCACATTTGAACTATTCTAAAGACAAATGTTCAGGATTTCAATGAGCAACTGCTTTAAGTTCTGAAAAAGGCTGACTCAATAATCATACATTTATATGAAGTTATGCATATTGTGAGAATACTTATACAAATTAAGACTGACAATGTCCCAGGATATGTCTCTAATATTTTTTTTCATATTGCAACATAAAGAATTTTACAGGTATACTCCACAATTATCCAGAACAAGTTGTTATGGAGAGATCTAATAGGACTTTAAAAGAGATATTCAACTAAAACAAATGGTTAACAAAGTTTCCCAGCCAAAGATTACATAGTACTTTATTAACTATACTTTTTTAAAATACTAATGATCAAAACCAACATATGCTCAGAATCATTGTATTATGGAATAAATTGCTAAATTAAATCAGCCTAATTCATTTTAAGGATGTTAAAACTTAAGAAAGGAAGGGAGAAAATGTGTTGCCTTAGAGAAGTGGTTTTGTCTTCATATTTTAGATTTGACTAAGGAGAAATCCTAAAAAATCTTGGCTGTAGACATGAAGAAAGAAACCAAAGAGAACAGCAGAACAGGTAACATGAATGTTCATTCCTTTACAAGGGAACAGCTAGCTCTGAGACTGGCTGAGAAATGTCTCTGCATGGCAATAAATATTGTTGGCTACAGGTCCTTGGGAATTATTATTATAAGCCATCCTTTCATATGTCATGGATGTAAATTTATGTTACAGTTTGGCTATATAGTCCAAATGGACTTATAAATTGATTGATGTCTTTCACCCAATCAAAGATCAGAGAATCATCTTTAGCTGAATTGTGAACATTCCAAGTCCATACATGTGTTAATTCAGAAAGCTATGTCATCTTTTTAAAAAGTTTATATGCTTACAGAACAAAATAAATAGATATCTGTGAAGCCAAGACAAGTAGCCCAAGTCATCCTATCTCACAGACTGCTTCTAATGCTGTTTCCTCAAAAATCAGCATCCAGATTCAAGAGAGCTATCTAAGATGGTCCAGATTCATATACTGTTCCAACTACAACTTCAGCAAGCCATGTACTTTACTGTCATACAGAGACTGGTCAGCAAATGATAGAGCTACCTTTCTTAAGAGTTGACCAATATCCCAATATTCTTACCACCTAGAAAAAGAATGTCACACCAGAGAGCAGGAAGCAATTTTACAATAATAATGTTCCTTTCGTTTCAGCTCCAAACTTTGTCTCTGTAACTCATTCCATGGTTGTTTTGATGCCAATTATAAGAAGGGGCAAAGTGACCACACTTTGGTCTTAGTTCTCTTGAGTTTCATGTTTTTTCCAAATTGTATCTTATATCTTAGGTATTCTAAGTTTCTGGGCTAATATCCACTTATTAGTGAGTACTAGAGACTGCCATACCTGGGGATCCATCCCATAATCAGCCTCCAAACACTGACACCATTGAATACACCAGCAAGATTTTTCTGAAAGGACCCTGATATAGCTGTCTCTTGTGAGGCTATGCTGGGGCCTAGCAAACACAGAAGTGGATGCTCTCAGTCAGCTATTGGATGGATCACAGGGCCCCCAATGGAGGAGCTAGAGAAAGTACCCAAGGAGCTAAAGGGATCTGCAACCCTATAGGTGGAACAACAATATGAACTAACAAGTACCCCCGGAGCTCATGTCTTTAGCTGCATATGTATCAGAAGATGGCCTAGTCGGCCATCAGGAAAGAGAGGCCCATTGGTCTTGCAAACTTTATATGCCCCAGTTACAGGGGAATGCCAGGGCCAAGAAGTGGGAGTGGGTGGGTAGGGGAGTTGAGGTGGGGAGGATAAGGGGTACCTTTAGGATAGCATTGGAAATGTAAATGAAATAAATACCTACTTAAAGAAAAAAAAGAATAATGCTCCATTCTCAAACAAGGTAAGTGGGCATTTTTTTTTTTTGGTTGTTTGGTGGGTGATAGATGTTTGTTGTTAGTTAAAAGGAGTTAGTTACAAGTTGTTACTGGTCTTGGTCAGTGAGGTAACAAAATAATGGAAGTTAGATTCAGCAATCTCTTTGCTCTTTCTTTTATTTATTCTTCTTTCTAACCTAATGTTAAGAAAAAAAGGAGGGAGAAGAGATGGACACTAAGGAAAAGACACTTGGTAATGATAGGATATTAAGGTAGATTATTGAATATACTTTTAGAATAAAGAGCCTTAACAAGTTAAAATATTTTACATTTGGTATGGAATTTTGTGAATTTATACAGATTCATGATTATTTTTGCTTCAACAGACTGTATTTATATTTCAATTCTTGTTTAATGTAACTCATTTATTAATGTAATCTTAAATGCAATGTAATCTAGTCTTTGAAAACTATTACTACAAACTGTTTGGGATAATCAAGAAATGCAAGTAGTCAATTGATCAAACTTGTAGTCATGTTAGTCATGGCCTTTAAAGATGTTTTATTAATAAAAGGCTTTCATGATAGTGAGGTGTATCATCTCTTGACAACACCCCTATTCTAATTCAAAGAAGATAATGGGCATTGAAGACCCTCCTTATGGATTTTGCTTCCAGTATTGTAAGCTAGTGAGTGGACAAGAAACTGTGTTTACTTCAACAGCAGACAGCATGGTGCCCAAGCTGTAGACAAACAAGTCTCATACAAAGTCAACTGCCAGACTTTTCAAGGACAAGATAGGCAACTCTTTCATAATTCCTGCTTCACAGAAAAATCTGTCAAATGCTGGGTCACAACGTAAAATAGATGATGCTCCAGTGTTGTAGAGATACATTGAGTGACTGTTCAGGTAGCCAACATCTCTGCCATTACTTAGTTTTAGAAGATGCTTGCTCTATACTTCCTGTTTACTCAGGTAACATCCTTTTCAGATCTCCCATAAGGTTGAAGAGTAGATATATATAATCTTATATTAAACTTAAATTGTTTGGTATTTAAAAATATTTTAAGGACTAAAAAGATGTTATAGGTTGATATATGCAAGTAATGATAGAAAGTGATTTAAGGAGAGACATTTGAATTCACCAAGAAAGGATCCAAGGTTGCAAATTCAAATGGGCTGGACATTGTGTATATAATTTTACCTGATAATTTTCAGTTGTTCTGATTATATATTGCTTATTAATATAAGAAAAAGAGCCATTTATTAGAATAAAAGGGGGTGATTTGGAACAATGTTTTTATGCAATGTGTATTCAATTGCTGATTTTCATTACTCAAAGGTATGATTATGGTCTAGACTTGGTAGTGACTTTACTATGAAGCATCTTCTGACTGCGTATTTTGTAAAACATTGTCTTCCATCATCTTTTGATTGGTCAATAAAAAGATTATCAGTCTAGAGAAGAACAGGAGTATTTAAGGCAAGACTACTATCTTCTGAGAGACAATGAGACAGTCTCAGAGGGGCACATAAGGAAATTGTCATCAGGACATAAAAGAAGAAGCTTGCCAGGGAAAGAATAAGATGGCAGGCAACGCCCTGTGGTTGGGAAGTGGCTGGGAAATAATATGGGCTAGCATAGTCAGGTTAGAATACATCAGAATCTTCCCAATTATAGCACTTGAAGCTTTTTATAAATACAAAGGCCTCTGTGTTATTGTCCAGAAACAAGAAAAGGCATAGAAAAGCCCATTCTTGTGGGAGACTTTTGGGATAGCATTGGAAATGTAATTGAGGAAAAGATGTAAAAAAAAAAAAAAAAAAAAAAAAGAAAAGCCCATTCTTTTACAGAACCTGATCCAGCCTTGACCTTCATGACATCCATACTATCCTTTTGGATATTTCTGGTGAGTGTAGCAAACTTGTCTTGAGGAAAGCCAACCTTGGGTGTATGCTGAGAAATCAACAGGTTGTTCATCTTTCCATCATTCTCACCAATTGCAGGAATATTGACTTGAGCTGGATACAAACACTTCATCTTTTTAAAAATTGTGTTTGCTCTAATGATGTCAAGAACTGTCAAGTCAATTATTTTGTTTGGGTTGTATATGGTATGCTTCCTCAAAACTTTTGTTTGATTTGAATGTTGGCTTTAATCCTGTTGACAATAATGTAGTTCATGGCTTCAGGTCAGTACTGGGCATAGGTTTCTGATAGTATGATCATAGTGGTGGCATTGGTGAACAAATCATCCCATATCATTCATGCACTCCACATGAGACCACCACTACATGACAACTACTTAGGCATTCTGGTGAATGCTCAGGTCCAAGGTAATGTTTCATATTTGCTCTCAACTCATGGTGACTCAGATCTGCTGCTTACTCATATAAGCAATATTGTTGAAGATAAAGTGGCTCACTAAGGAGCTGTTCTTCAGCAGGAGTGAAAACGGGCGACCAATGCCTGCAGAAGTGTCCAGCACCACTGCTTTAGCATTGTTCTGGGTCTGAAGTTCTGGCATTGTTGTAGACAGAAGTGCAAACAGTTTGATCCAGAGCTGAGAACATAGCCGAGGCAGGTAGGGCATGGACCAAGAGATAACAAGTAACTACAATGACCTCTACTCTGTCCAATGACTGCCAATCTGTAGCTCCAGCCTCATAGGGCACATAAAGTCGCTTTCCTGAGCAAGTTGGCTAGCTATATTAGCCTTATATAGGTTAGCTGAAACCCTGTTTCAATAAATAAGAAGACTGATAGAGGAACATTCCCAGTGACAGACTAAGTCCTTTATATGCACTCACATGCTGCATTTCCATATATTTGTTGCAGTGGTTTAAATGAGAATTTCCTCTATAGGCTCATATATTTAAATATGTGACCCTTTAGTCCAAGTTAGTCGAACTATTAAGGAAGTATTAGGGTGTTTGCATGGCCTTGTTGGAGATGTGTGTCACAGTTGATGGGGTTTAAGGTTTTAAAAAGCCTTACCATTCCCAGTGTGATTTCTGCATTTTATAACAGGATCAAGATTTGATCTAACACCTGTACTATCAACTATGCCCTTATTTCTCCATCATGGATGCTAAACCTCTGCAGTGTGTGTGTGTGTGTGTGTGTGTGTGTGTGTGTGTGTGTGTGTGTTTGTGTGTGTGTGTATGTGTGTGTGTGTGTGTGCTAAGGGAGCCAAGGAACTAAAGGGAACTGCAACCCTATAGGTGGAACAACAATATGAACTAACAAGTACCCCGGAGCTCTTGTCTCTAGCTGCATATGTATCAAAAGATGGCCTAGAAGGCCATCACTGGAAAGAGAGGCCCATTGGACTTGCAAACTTTATATGCCCCAGTACAGGGGAATGCCAGGGCCAAAAAGGAGGAGTGGGTGGGTAGGGGAGAGGGGGGTGGGTATGGGGGACTTTTGGGATAGCATTGGAAATGTAAATGAGGAAAATACCTAATAAAAAATGAAAAAAAATCCCACAAATTTAATCCAAGTACAAACCAAAATCATCATTTACTATTATCAAGTAGGCTTAATACAAGGGATGTAGGGATGATTCAATATATGAAAAACCATCAATAAAATAAAATAAAATGAAAAATAAAATATATAAACAAACTCAAGGGAAAAGGTCACATCATCATCTCATTAGATGCTGAAAAATCCTGTGCCCAAATACATGAAATAGCCCTTCATGTTGAAAGTCCGAGCTTGGGGTCCCAGATGGAGGAATTGGAGAAGGGACTGAAGGAGCTGAGGGGATTTGCAGTCCCATGGAGGGAGCAACAGTGTCAACAAACCAGACCCACTGGAGGTCCTGAGGACTGGGCCACTGAAGAGTACACATAGAGGGACCCATGGTTCTGACTGCATATGTGCCAGAGGATGGCTTTTTTTAACATCAGTGTGAGGAGTGGCCCTGAGGGTGTTCAATGCCCCAGTGTAGAGGAATGCCAGTGCAAGAAGATGGGATTGGGTGGTTGGGTGGGGGAGTACCCTCATAGAGGTTGATGAGCTGGAATAATATGGGGGTTTCTGAAGAGAAGACCTGGATAGGGGAAAACATTTGAAATGTAAGTAAGGAAAATACCCTATAAAAAATTATGGATAGCAATAACAAAAAAGAAAATATCCAATAGAAAATTTTTAACCATCTTGAACAGATCAGGAATTCATGGCAAATACCTAAACACGATAAAAACAATATGTAGCTCCATTATGTTTGTACCAGGTTTATTTGTGATAGCCAGAAGCTGGAAACCACCTAAAAAAGAATAGGTACAGAGCACTGTTCATTTATACAATGAAATGCTATTAGTCTATTAAAATCAAGAACATCATTCATTTTGCAGGCAAATGAATGAAACAAGAAAATATCATCCTGATTGAAATAACTCAGACCTAAAAAGATATGCATAGTATGCAGTCACTGATAAGAGAATATTAGCCAAAAAGTACAGAATGCCCAGGATACAACCCACCACAGAGCATGAGAAATCTAACAGCATAAAGGGCCAAGTGAGGATGCTGGAATCCCACTTAGAAGAGTAAACAAAATCATCACAGGAGGCAGAGGAGGAAGGGATATGAGTGGGAGAGGGGAGGAACAGGGGAATAAAGGAACAATATCAGTTATTTGGGGGGAGGTTGATCCGGAAAGCAACTCAGTAGACCAGAGAATGAATGCAAATATGCAGTTTCAGTGGGAGGGAGGCATGGGGATCCTCTGAAAGTCCCAGAAAACTAGAGAGTGAGAGACTCTCAGGACATAATGGGGGTGACCTTAGCCAAAATGACCAACAGTGGGGATCGGGAACATGCTTGAAGAGTCTTACTCCCCTAGTGGAAGGATAGAAAGAAGTGAAGGGGTGTTGTTACCAACCCACAGTTTAAATTTCTGAACCAGAATTGTTCCTTTTCAAAAGAAATGCAAAATGGGACAAAATGGAGCAGAGACTGAAGTAAAGACCATCCAGGGACTGGCCCAACTTGGTGTCCATCTCCTCAGTGCAGGAGAGCACCAAGGCCTGACACTATTACTGATGATTTGATGTACTTAGAGACAGAAGCCTAGCCTGGCTGTCCCCCAAGAAGCTCTACTGTCGGCTCACTGAGATAGATGCAGATTCTTACTCCCAACCATTAGACTGAAGTTGGAGACACCTATGGAGGAATTAGGGAACAAATTGAAGGAACTGAAGGGGAGGCAAAATCCAATAGGAAGACTAGCAGTCTCAACTAACCTGAACCTCAGGGAGATCACAGAAACTGAGATATGAGCCAGGCAGCATACATGGGCTGCTCCCAGGACTACCAGTTCTGGCCTCAGTGGGAGAAGAGGTGCCTACTCCTTGCGAGAATTCAGACCACAAGAAGTTTAGATACCCAGGATGGTGGGGAGGCGAGAGTACCCTCTTATAGTCAAAGAGAGGGGACAATTTGAGGGGAAGTCAATGGATAGAATGTAAATAAAATAATTAATTAAAAGGTGGATAAAATGAGATAGAGAGGATGTATTAAAATTAAAATAAAAAAGGCAAAATAAAAGCTTAGACAAAACTCACTGCTTGATACTTGGAAAATATATATCTTCTAATAAATTTGATTAAATGTTAGATAAACATTAAAAATTAAAGAAGACAGATGTCTAGGGGAATTAAAAGTATAGAAAATGATATCGCTAGTAAAATCAAACATTGGCCTCATTTCTGTAAATCAAACTAAGCAAACCGGAAGTAGATAAAGCATTTCCATCTCAAATCTTACTCCAAATAATATAATTCCTTTAGCATATCCTCACTCCCCAAATTTCCCCAAATCTCCCCAAATCATGCCTCCATTTATGTATTAAAATATTTATGGATCGCTGATTATGAATCGCTGATTATGAATCGCTGAAGTTTCTGCGAGTAACTCCTCTCTGTACTTCTCTGGGATCCAGTGACCTCATGTGTAGTCCATCAAGTTGGATTTCATGGAGTAATTGCTTTCATCTGCAGTGTCAATATGTAGAATGAGCACCATGTTTTTCTTTTGTCTTCATAAAAAGTATTTCAACTATGTCTTAGTCTGTTTTTCAACATAATAACTCAACTTACATAAAGGACATCTTTATATATTAATGCTTATGATATCACTGTTCACAATAATCAAGCTATAAAGTCCATGTAGTTGCCTATCAACCTATGCTGTGTGTGTGTTTCTGTGTGTGTGTTTGTGTATGTGTGACATATTTAGGATACCATGTCAAACTAAATCAAACTCAGACAATTTATGTTTATACCCTCGTGTCCTAGAAAGACTAAAGAAAACATTATCAATTGAAAGTGATAACTATTACAAATAATGAATAATTAATAAGTAGATAAATAAATAAACAAACCAAAATTGACAGGCATGAGGAACAGAATAGGAATTAATCCAGGAATTATATATATATATTTATACATATATACATATATACATATGTTTGCATATATATATATATATACATATGTTTGCATATATATATATACATATGTTTGCAAAAATACATAAGGTGTTTCGACAGACAAAGGAGAATCTTCTCAGTAAGTAATTTCAGACAATTAGACAGCTCAGCTCAGATGGATTAACACTATGAAATTCTTATCTATAAAGAACTAGAAATGCAAAAGCATACTTACATAGATATAATTCATTATTTACTAACACTACCTGATTATTGAGCAATTACATAGCTGTACCATAGCAAGGAAACCAACAGTTTAATTAGAATCAAATGTTTTGCTATCATTTTACTAACATAATGGTTCAGGTATGTTATATTCAGTTGTTATCCACTCTAAAATCTTTCATGAGCAGCCTGTGGAAAAGAGTTTGTTTCTTACTAAAAAGGAGCGGCTTCTGTGCTGGGAAACTTTCATTTCACTGGAAATGAAAACTGGAAAACTGGAGGAAAAAGATTGTGACAAATAATCAAGTTTGGAAGGTGCTTCATCAGGATAAGACATTGTCAGTTCAGTACATAAAATGGAAAATAGTAACCCAAACTTGAGAGCAATAATCCTGAATTATGTGGAGTTCACAGAGATCAAACCAACCTTTAAGATCCTTCAGCTACTATATGGCCGTAAAATTGCTGTTTTAGTTTTGAATTTGCTGTTGCTGTCTTTCTCACTAGTATGAGCTTTCATGGAACTTGTAGGAGGATTAGCTGACACTGCCGAATCACCTGCTGCTTTTCTATTGATCGGTTCAATCTGTGAATCTTCCCTGTATTGAGCCAACTCAGAATGCAGCGTTTAAGATGGCGTGTTTACCAAAATTGCTTCCCAGCAGTTTAAGACACTGAAGTGAAAAAGTCTGGTATGAACGCTGACCTCGTTTAAGCCCAGCCCCACACTAAGACTCTCACAGGCAGCTCTCTAGAAGGAAAGAAAACAAAGATTGATTGTCCTATTAAAGTGGAAGGATCCACACTATCTTTAATCCTACACACTGCATGCTTCTGTTACAGAAAGTTTCCAATCCACTAAATTTAACTTTAGAGAATAAAATGGAAGCTACATTACACCTCAAATACATTGGTCTGAACATTCTATTTGTAGTACCAAAAGATTAGGTTATTATAATTTAATGAACATTCAATAATAATATTAGGTATTAGAATGCTTCATGCTGTCCATATGTTATTTAAATTTCATTGTGTTTTTACTCTAAATTGAATAGCTCCTCAGTGACATTACATGTCATAAAATATAGTATGTTGACAGTATGGGATTCAGGTATGACCTAGCCTCGACTCTCATGCTCCATGTAGTATTTATGAAATTATTGAGACTTAGGATTAAATGATATACAGTAAAATCATGTGACAAACATTTAATATAATGAGAGCTCTAGGACATTGGAGAGTGTACAGATTTCTAGATTCTGAGCTACAATATTTATATTGGAACTGCTCTGGTTGTCAGTAACCTTGTCAAAAATTTGGAAATAACATCAGAACTATTTCCTTCACTAATCTGTTGATAGAATAAAATTTTATGTTGCATATGAAAGGGATTGTTAAATTATACAACATATAAAATTAATGAATTTAACATTCTCCATAAATTTCTTTTGATGAAAATAAATGTGATTAGATCTTATATAAAATTCTCAGAAACATCTTCCAAAAGTATATCTTTATTAAATGTAAATTAGTATTTAAAATAGTCCAAGGAAAGTGCCAACCATTGAAAATTCACCAGAACATATTACTGAAGCCAAAATGTCTGCTTTTCTGCCAGTGGTATTTAAGAGAAGCATATCACACTTGTTGAAAGAATCAGCAATGTTAAAAATGTGTCTGTGTTCACTCACTGAAGTGTGGCTCATATAAATGATTGAAGTTAAAGAAAATATATACTGCTTTTCAGTTTTCACTGTAATGTAGGCCAACAAATGTGAGAAGTTAAATAATTATAAAGGAAGTATCAGAGGCAAAGATGGGAAATGAAAAGGTCTGTGAGTGAAGTTGAGTTCTAGGTCACTTAAGGAGAATTATTTTAACTCTAAATAAGCTTGAAACAGTTTTATTCCATCAAAGAATAGAAGTATTATTTTATATTTTCAACCCTTGAGAATCTTGATCAAAAAAATGAAAGAATTGTATATACCCACTACATGAATTACATTGTATATATTTAACATAGTGAGCAATATTATAACAGTATGTACTTTAATAAAAACAAAAATATCACCCTACCAAGGAAATTTCATATATCTATAATAAATGAATCATAGGAATGTAGCTAAGGCCTACAAACAGTAATCCTTGAATCCTATGACAGAATGAGACAAGCTATTCCATAAAATTCTACTCTGACCTCCATATACAAGCCATGTCATATACCCACACTTACATATGCAAACCATACACAGGCAATAGTAATAAATAAAATTTTAAAATGAATAATTTAAAAGTTTTTAGCTCAAAAAGGCCAATAACTTTATAATTGGCAATAAAAGCATAGACTCAGAAACTATAAAGCCACTAATGAAATATTTCAGTTACTAATTACATAACCAGAGGCAACTCGTAGGGCACGACAACCATACATAAAAGTAAGTTGATGCTTCCTGATATCTTCAGACATAAATACTGCAGTCTCTCTTTAATTGAAAGGTAACTGAAACATCAATAATGTATCATTTCAAAATGTTTAGTGGACAACTAACCATAAAACCATTAACCATTCCTTCCCAGAATTTCTCAATGCCCTAGGACGAATAGTCATGTTCTTCATTCAACTAATGACATTTTTTTTCTTTTTTAGGTTTTCAAGGCACTAAATGAATAATACTACAGTAATTATTTCAAAATCTGATAACATGACAACTTGTGAAATGCTATTCAAGATTAAAATCAATGTCTATTGAGTATCAGATTTTATTTTCAAACATGGATTGTTTTCTATTCCATCTGTGAGACAGCTATTGCAAAACTGATAAAGTGTGTGTTCATATTCTGAGAATATAGAAAATGGAGGGGTGATTGTGAATGTCTATCAGAGAAGCTGTACTGTGATTCTTGAAAACAATCCTGATGTAAATTCCTCCTTTGTGACCAAGAAAGAGTACAAGGTCTCCTACAGTCTCCAGTAATCAACTATTAGCTATTCAACATGATATTCCTAAGAATAGACTGCTCAATACCTAGCATATTTTAAAACTTTTAATAAATATTTTTGGTAAATTTCACATCATGCACCCCAGTCTTGCTCATCTTCCTATTCCTTCATATCTGTCCTTTGCTCTTGCATCCTACTCTTGCAGCACACACACACATACATACACACACACACACACACACACACACACACACACACACACAATAAATCTCATTGTGGAAGTTGTAGTATGTCAAAATGTGTTCCATAGCATATTCTTCTGTTCACACATTTTCAGTTGTAACTGCCCATTGCCATGAATTGGTCTGGTTTGAGGTTTCTGGCTTCCATGACACTCTCAATATGTTGTGCTCACTGGAACTCCAAGTTATCCCCATTTTCCTGTTCTTACCACATGTCATGGATTCCTGCAGCATTAGATCAACAAGACTAGCCCTTTAACTGTCCCAACTGCTCATGGATGATACAAATTTGGGGGTGGGTCACTTCAGAGTACTGAATCAGGGCCTAGGTGGTAGCTGAGCTGGCCCAGTGCTCCCACATCCTCTTGAACAGAATGAATTCTCCAGCAATGCTCCAGCTAGTCCACCCTATACAGCCACTGGCCAGAGTCAATGTCAGCTCTCCTGCTCCCATGCCCTCCAGGCACAACACCCACACCTACCCTTTTAGAGCCAGCTCTACTATGCTGCCTAGTTAAGGCATAGGGCCTATTTTCACAATTTGTGAGGATCTGGGACAGCTCTCTTTTCTCATACCCTCAGGGATGGCTCACCTGTGCCTTCCCATCAGAACTGCACTGTGTTGCCCAGGTAAGGGATGGACCAACTCTCTGAGTGCTAGAACCAGCAAAGGGACAGGGTTAGCTCTCCCACTCTCTTCCCAGCTAAGAGAACATCCATCAACCTCAGAACATCACCATGTTCCCCAGGCCACCTCACAGCTGACTACTGGTGGGGTTTGCTCTTTCTCACACCCTCTTGGTTGGCTTACACATGTCCTCTCAATCAGGGCCAACCCTCCTCTGTTGCCCAGGTAAGGTGCAGCTACAGTAGGACAATTCTATTATTCCCATCACAGCTAGCACAACCATGCGGCTTCAGGAAACAGGTCTCTCCAGGATTAGAATGTACAGTATCTAACAGGTGCCTTCATTCTGAAAGTAACATCAATGGGCCAAGATATAATAGCGACACGTATAAAAGATAATGTACAGCGGAGAAAAATACCACAACAATTACAAAAGACCAATAGAGGAACAGAGCCAAAATATTAAATTTCTGAATAAAGGTTAAGTTGATCCTCACGACAGGTGCAAATAAAACTCAGCTATCAGGATTACAAAATAGTAAAGAAATGCAAATGCATATGATTCTTCTAGAAAAAAAGGGGGGTTATTATTAAAATTCTCAAACTTCACCAAATAAATGGCATTAAAAAGAATATTAAAAAAACAAGTTATGAATATAGTTGTGAAACATTACAGAAACTTGTTACAAAGAGTAACAAGGGAAGATGAGTGGGAGATATAACTCAATAGGTAAAGTCCTTGGGGCACCATTGTGAGAACATAAATTCATAATCCCAGCTACCACAGAACAAGCTGGATGTAGACGCATATGCTTGCTTTCAAGTCTTTCTTGCTTGCCAGTCTACCTAATCTATGATTACTAGTTTTTCTAGTTAATCAGCCCCCTATATATCCCACAATTTAAAAATAAAGGACCTGGGTGTTTACAAAAGAAACTTTCTAGCCTTTCCAGTATTTAGTGTATAAATGATTAAAAAAAGGTGAGAAAGGATAAATTCCATACATGCTATCTTTAACTAAGAAGAAAAAAGTATATTGTAGAATCCATTCAGATTCCACTAAAATAATAGACATGGGTTTATAGATGATACATTATAATAAATACCTACACACACACACACACACACACACACACACACACACACACACACACATACACGTATGTTCCTGTATGTGTGATTTCAACCCAGCAACATTTCTAGAGATCTCTATTCTTTACCTGGTGTCCTGCACAATTACAAAGACAAAGCTGGACTATAAAACTCTATGTGTGATTTGAATCTTCATTTATTCATTTCCAGCTTTTACATGTATATTCAAATCTCTTGAGATTAGACAGGAAATTCTAAAATGCTGCACTGTGTTTTCAAGAGTACTGATACTACCTAGACTTCTATTATTCTCAATGAGTAGTAGATACTTTATATATATCAAGAGCCTGTGAACTAAAGACATATTTTACCCTCCAGAATTATGTTAATTTTATACACAGTCTATAGTCAATAAAATTTTTCTTCTACAAGACTTTCTGGTAGAAGTCATGAATGTCAGAAATATATGAGTAGCAAGAAGTTAAAGCTCCTACCTCAAATGTGATATGCATTTTAAATTTATTTAATAGGTAAATGCCAATATAGGGGTTTATAATGTTTACCAAAATGTATGAACTTACTCTGAATTTTGGATAGTTTTGACCAGTCTACCCCAACTGTATTTTTTGCATTCTATCTGAATATAAAAATAAAATATATTTTTATTTATAAGGAAACTGTATAATAGGATATATACTCTTTTTTTTTCACTTGTGAAAATCGACATGCACATAGGACATACATTAAGGCATCATCATCAAAAGAAATGGGGAACAAGAAAATTTATAGCAAGAATGTTTAGGAAGTTGGAAAGCAGACTAATAAAGAAAATGGATGAGTTTCTGAGAGGAAACACAGAAAAGAAGGTTCATTTTCACCAGGAATCTTACTGCTGTGTGCATATTCAGCCTTGATAAACATAAAGGAAGGATATTTGGTTCTCTTTTGATGGGGACATTTGGATCTCTCTTGACTAGGATTGAGTGCTTGCAAGAGGTCAACTGCTTCAGTTATGAATCACAGGATAAGGATTCCAACATGCTTTCTTTAGAGTAATGCCATCGTAAGACACAGAGACAAAAACAAAATTATTGGACAAAACTGAGTTTTCTATAAAAATATAGCATAAACTAATTCACAGTTATTATTTGTTCAGATGGAACCTTTCATCTCTGTGTGCAATTACTCCAAAACTCTTTAAATCTTGATCAGATGATTCACTCTTGAAAAAATGTCAAGTAAAGCAATTGAAGTTATTGAGAAGATAAGGAGATAAAAAAAAAAACAAGTCTAGAGATAAAGGAAAATAAATGCAACAAAACAAAAGTATAAATGTATGGAACAGACTTTGAGAAAATGCAGAAATTATTGAAGTGATGTCACAAAATACCAAAGCTATAGTTCTTGTTGGTTGCTTGATTTTCATTTAGTAGAGAATTATTGGATTGTGAAATATTAGTTAAGAATACTGGGGCTGGAGAGATGACTAAAGAATGAACAGTATTTTCTAATCATACATAAGACGTTGACTGGAACATATGGAGGTTCAGAACCATCTCTAACTTCAGCTCCAGATGCAATACACTCTTTGGTCATGAGTCTCACATGGGGTGCATAGATAAAGACTCAAGCAAGACTTCATCATATAGTTCTGTAATTTTTAAAGGAAAAACATGAAAAAGAATATAGTTACCTTGTATTTCAAATCTGTCATGACTTCCCATGAATTCTTCCTTTCAAGGAGAGTTGGTTTCCTTTCAACTCTCCTTGAAAAATGTAATGTCAAAAAATTATAAATTGAGATAAACAAATATAAAATTACAACAATAAAACAAAAAAATTGCACAGATATACAAAAGTAAAGTGCCCAATTTTTGTTGACCAACTACTGCTGGGAATATGATCTGTTCCTAAAATATATATTTGTTAGTAAAATTATAGAATGCAATGAAAAGCTCTACATCTTCTACTGTGAATGGAGGTATTTACTTGTAAAATTGAATGAGTTTTATAGTCTTTACATCTGACTAATTTTGGTATGTGTTGCTTTCCTAATTGTAGCATTTCTTAGTACTAAACTGTCAAATAAAAATACATAGAGAAAACATAAAATTTGATTATATCTGCCAAGTTTAAAAATAATTATTTTAGTCTTAATTTTCAATAAGCTATAGAATACTTGTGAAAGAAATGCACTTATGCATACTCTGCAATATTGAACAGATAATGTTAACTGGCAAAGAGCAGAAAATTTTCAAAAGTAGAAACCTAAAGGTTATTTGAAGGGCACGCTGACATATAGAGTGTTCTTATTCTGTTGTGCTCTGACTCCTAGTTTTGAAATCTATTAGCTTGAGACATTTCCCTCTGTTTTTGCTGATTATTGCAGGAATTGCATGAACCTTACTAAATCATCTTTATGCCAACTCCTGAAATGCTTTTAAGTCAATGGATAATTCATTAAAGAAACCATAGAGCTTGCTGAAAACACTTCCATATGAAGCACATGTTTGAACACATAATATACATAGCAAGGAATTTCATTCAGACAATTTGTTTAATACATTGCATTTATTTTGACTGTTATAGTTGTCTTCAATCTGTTCTTCAGTTTTTTTTTCTTGAGTTATCAGAAATCTTTTCAGAAAGCTTTTTTGATATGACTATTTCCTGAAATGAGTTCTTGATCATGCCTATAGCCAGTTCAGAGTTTCATGTTTTAATCTAAGGTCTATAGTAGTTGTTAAATTTACTTTGGTATAGAGTATGGATCTATATTCATTTTTATGCATTCAATTATCTGGTTATTCCAGCATTATTTCTTGAAGGGAAAATCTTTTATTTAATGTACATTTGTGACACCTTTGTCAAGTTCAAAAGGTTATTATATATTCAAAGAAATACTTTCATGACTCTCTTTTATTGCATACATCAGCATGTTTGCTTTTCTGTCAGTACCCTCTTTTATACTATGCCTCTGTGGGACATGTGAAATCAGGAATTGATAATTTCATTTATTTTTTTAAAAAGAATAATTGGTGGTGTAATTCCTGACTAAGTTTTGGGAAGTATTTGTTTATGCAAGTTAATTTTAAGATCAAATTTTCTATTTCTTGAATACTATTATCACAGTTTTATGGGAAATGGATTGACTATGTAGAGTGACAATATTGCTGTTTCACTATATTAATTTTTTTAATCATAAGAAGTCATCGTCATTCAGTATTAATACAAAACCTTTTCAGAATTTGCATTCTTCTAACACCCTGTATGATTTTTTCTATATTTTTTCTAAGGCGGAATAAATATTTGAGGGCATAGAACTATTTTAAAAATTACAATTAGTTATTTGTATGTTTGTGTGTGTGCTGGAGAACTAGCTGAGGCTTCTATATCTGGATCAGGCAGCAGAAAGATAGAAAATTTGGACCTGACATGGGATTTTGAAATATTAAAACCCACCTGCAGTGCATCACTTCTTTCAAACATCCTATTCCTTCTCAAGAAATACCATTCACTCCTATCTCCCAAGGTTGCCTGTTTCCACTCATTCTGCTTGTTCTCAGGGTTTCAATCCATTTTCCTTACCCAATAACAGATCAGGTTCCCCTCTCTCCACCTACTATCTCCCCTTCAACTATCCACTTTTCCTCCCATGTCCCTCTCTCCCTCCCCACTTGTGATTGATTTCTTCCCCTCCCAAGTGTGACTGAGGGGGTCCTCACTTGGGCACTTCAGCTTGTTTAGGTTTTTGAGTTCTGTGAACTGTGTCTTGAGTATTCTGGTTTTTGTTTGTTTGTTTGTTTGTTTTGTTTTGTTTTGTTTTATTTGGTTTGGTTTGGTTTGGATTGGTTTTTGTTTTTTGGCTAACATGCACTTATTAGTGGGTACATACCATGCCATGCATGTCCTTTTGGGTCTGAGTTACCTCATTCAGAATGATATTTTCTAGTTCCATCCATTTGCCAGCAAAACTCCCGATGACCTCATTCTTAATTGCTGTGTAGTACTCCATTGCGTAAATGAACCATGTTTTCTGTATCAGCACTATTTACTTGGGAGGTGAGAGACTCTCAGGACTCAAAGATGAAATGCCCTACAGTAGGGAGAGGGAACTTATAGAGCCCAACTTCAGCAGAAAGACAAGACATCAAATGAGGGAGGGGGGCCATCCCACAGTCACAACTCTGACCCATAATTGTTCCTAAAGAACAATTCTAAAAGAATTACAGGGATAGAAATGGACAGGAGCTTGAGGAAAAGAAGGTCCATCGACAGGCCCAAAGTGGAATCCAGCTCAAAGAGAGGTCCCAAGGCCTGATATTTTTCCTGAGTTTATGGAGCACTCATAAAAAGGGCCCTATCATGACTGCGCTCCAGAAGACCCAACAAGCAGCTGAAATGGTCAGATGCAGATATTTGCACCCAACCAATGGACAGAAGCAGTTGACCCTGTTGTTGAATTAGAGAAGGCTGAAGAAGCTGAGGAGAAGGGTGATCCTGTAGGAGGACCACCAATCTCAATTAATCTGGACTCCTGAGTTCTCTCAAACTCTCTACCATCAATCAGGCAATATATACCAGCTGATGTGAAGCCCCCAACACACATGCAGTAGAGGACTGCTGGGACTGTGTTCATTCAGAGATGATGCACCTAACCCTCAAGAGGGTGGAGGCCCCAGGGAGTTTGGGGGGGTAGGGGAGTGGGGACATCCACATGGAGACAGGGGGGTGGGAAGGACATATGGCTTGTGAAACAGTAGGAGGTGGACAGGCAGGGGGTAAAATATGGAACGTAAAAAAATTAATTAATTTAAAAAAGAGAAACATCATTCCCTGATGACTAATATTCAAGTATATGAGTCTTGGGGGAGGTCATTATTTAAACAGCCCCGTCTGTGGGAATGAGAATGTGTTGAAATGTGGATCAATTTGTGAGAATCTATTCTCTCAGTCCACCCTGTGTGTCTCAAGGATAAACAAAACAAAACAAAACAAAACAAAACAAAACAAAACAAAAAACAATTTATCAGATGTAGCTGCTACGTTGTGGGTTCTTTTTGGCACCCTTTATCCCCCAATTTCAACCCCTATTATTATATAGAAGATAAATAAGGATAGAGGGGAAAGACCAAAATAGAGATCTCTAAATTTAATTTCTTTCCTCTTATTTTTTTCTTTGAACATGCCTACTAACAAACTAAAACCCAGCCATTGAAAAACCAACAACTACTCAGAGGGTTATGGCACTTATATACCCTCTGAAATGGTCCCATAATACCAAATCACAGTTTACATCGAATTTGCTCAATCACAGAAACTTTCTTCAGCTGGCAGAGGGATGCTTTTCCTTGAACATACAGCAATTCATAGTCAGATACAACAGACTCTCTCAGGTAGTCCCTTACCCCTACACCTGGAAAAGGACATTTTTATAGTATATCTGTATTTTAAAAAGAAATCCAAATTCCAAAATTCTCACTAAAATAAAACTTAGTAGAATGTTTCTATACTAACTGACCTATCCATGACTCTCTGTCCATAGAATAAGTCTTTTCTTTTTGAGAGATTGAGAGAGCATTTAATTACCTCAGAAATCTACACCATAATTCACTATGTTGGCAAATCTGCAGTGGCTTGAGAAATGTGTTCACACTGCATTGTTAGTCAAGGAGAGAAAATGGTTTGAAGAAATAGCTCATTGGCTAAGAACACTTGTGTCTCTTGAGGATAACTCAGGCTCAATAAAATGTTGTCACTCATAATTAAGATAGGTTTTCATACATCAATTAATGTAATAAAGATGAGATTGCATAGGCTGTTGGAATTCCATCTCCCAAGAAATTCTGGAGTCTTTTACTGTGACAAATTTTACAGTCACAAAAGTACACCTTGTCATCTTGACACTCAAACACATGACATTTCAGCCTCAGTCTTAGATAACTAAAAGTAGTTAAAGGAATGTGAATAGGAGAGGAAATTTTCAAATTATCCCTGTTAGATGATGTTATATTTTATATTTGACCCTAAAGGCCCCACAATTAAACACTTGGAATTAATAAATATTCTCAACAAAGGAAAATAATTCAAAATGAACATGCAAAAATTAGTAACTCCTACATATCAATAACCAAGAAACACGAACAAAATCAAGAAGTCAATCCCATTCACAGTTTCTTCAAACCCCCAAATGCCTAGAAATAAATGATCTCCACAATAGTTTGTTCCTACAATGAAAATTTCAAACACTGAGGAAAATATTTCTGTCAGACACTTTTCTTAGTTTTGAGGGACTAATCAAACTACCTAAAAGGTGAAATCATATGTAGCATTTACTAAGTAAATTTTATTGTCAAATGATTTCTTTTCAGGAACAAAATTCTTCCAATATAAAGCATTTAAGAAAATTCATCTCATTTTTAAATTGTATTTCAGTATGTTTTATTAAGATCATATCCCATGTTTTCCACTTAAATGTTTTAGTTTTCAAACGGCATTATTTTCTAAGTATGTCACAAATTCTTTTAAATTTCCTTTTTCATTTTCTTTTGAATGAAAAAAAAACCCTTTCAAAATATTTGATACATGAACAGCAGATGAATAAGAGTTTGTTTTTGCTTCATGAAAAACTGCTATCCCGAAAAAGGGCCAAAACAAAATGTAAATCAAAATACTAATAAAATTATGTAAATAAATGTCTTAAACTGATATAGAAATATGTTTGTTATTTGACAACTAAAATTACATATTCTCCTTTAAGTATTATATTCTCCTTTAATGGAAAACTTTGGCTAATAAGACATTAGTGGTCCTTCCTCACCTCTGAACCCTATGCATCCGGTAAGATGTATCAACTAGTACAATTGTGACATGCTGTTGTTTAGTAACCAACCACTCTTAAATCAGATTTGAAGATCACTTCACTGGATAAAATATATTCCTAGTGATATAAAACCTATAAATATCTTACCTTTGGTCTATCTAGACCCTAGAAGAGCATTCATAATTGTTGTTTAGCTAGAAAAAAAAGACACCCATATTTAAGTTTAAATATTTATATTTATACTCATAAACAAATGCTATTGTTCATCTTTATTCTTCTCTCATACAATATATTTCACTGCAGCATCCACACACATACTCCAGTGGCACCATACTTCCCCCTCACCCCCAAGATTCACTGTTCCTCTGTTTTCCTTCAGAAAACACCGGCCTCACAATGATTCCAACTGAACACAGCATATCAAGTTTCAATAAGACAAGTCATTAACCCTCATAATAAGGCTAGATGAGGCAAACTAGGAGGAGGCAAAGGGTCTCATGAGCAGAAAAAATAATCAGAGTTTCTTCCATTTCCATGTCATAAATCCAATGAAAATCTGAAACTAAACAAGCACAGCATGTATACAGAGGGTCTAATGATAACACATGTCATTCTTCATCAGAGAACCTTCTCTTCGAGGTGAATTGTGGTTAAATGAATTTGTGACTTCTTGAGATGTTTGGCATAAGTGATGGTTGAGTGGTTAGCAGCAAATAGACAGACATATAATCTTTGTTAGAGCTCATTAAATACTGGTGAACAGAGAAGGGGAAAACTTAAATAGAAAGGCAGAAGCCATGTGGAATTCTATATTTAGGATATAGCATAATCATTGTAAATATGATTACACAGCAGATGCTCTTGACAGCACTGTGTTTGAAAATTATCAGGCCCAACAATCGATCAGGAAAGGACTCATGACACTGCTTCTTCCTCCGTTAAGTTACTGCTAAAGGATGGATTCTGGAGGAGGGGCAGTCACTGATGTCAGCTGGGTGTCCAATGCTTATCTCACTCACCTGCACTGGAGATTCCCAAATGTGTGGCCACACAGACTGTGAACATCTGTGAGAAACAGAACAAAACAAAACAAACAACAACATGAATGCCAGAAGGGACCAATAGGGAGGAAGGGGTTAATGACTGTAGAAAGAAAATGACAGCAGCTTGAAGGAGTGATAATAAAACAAAATACACCTTCTACTGGTATGACATTTTCAATGAACAAAGTCAATAAGTTAAAAAAAATGGAAAATGTACAGAACTGAAGCAACTTTCAACAGCTCTATTTCCCAAATATCTCTGAAGCATAGCTGGATTGAGCAAACATTGATCAAGAACATGTTTTTACTCTGGCAGTATGGTCATGTGAGATTACAAATTATGCACTTAATGTGACTATAATAGAATTTCAGTTTTAATTTTGAAATTGAGCATTAAATTGGTTTGGTTCTTTGTAAATAGAAAAGTACCTTATTCTAAAAATAAAGAGATAAAAGTCTCTTAATATATTAAAACTTTGGATCTATCTGTAACTGCACGATAGCTACAGCATGCACAGGATTTTAAGGTGTTCTTTTCCTTGTTTAAAGTATTTGGATAGTAGAATGCTTGCATACCCATTAAAAACAAAACAGAGAATCAAGTCAATAACTACTGAGAACTCTTGCTAATATCAATTATTTGTTCCATATGTATGCAGTATTTTTCTCTCTTACCAACCTCCATCAATTATGTATATTTATCTGTTCTTAAACTTTACATAAAGGGAATCACACACACACAAACACACACACATACACACACACACACATACACACACATATACACACACAGACACACAGACACACACACACACACACACACACACACACACACTTCCATAGCTTCATTCCATTAAGAATAGTTATATATAAACTATAATGTTTTCAGTATCGATCCTTTCTCCTGGACATCATATAAATCATTAATTGTCAGACAAATTTGGTTCAAATTTAGTTTTTACATATATTTTATTACATCTAAAATTATAGCTCCCAAGAATTATAAAATTGCCACAAACTCAAACAATTTATAAAAATCATGAATTTACTAGCAACATAAATGTTTTTCTTCTTAGGTAGCTTTGCTTGTACCTTCAGCAGCTATCTCTGTAAGGTATGAGTTAGTGTCTTACCGTATTCCATGGGCCTCTAAAACAGACCTTTAAAGCTCTAAAGCAGAGATTTTATACTGATGACATCAGACAACAGACATTATATAATTTTCCCCAATCATAACCTTATTTACAGAAAGATTTACTCTACTGAAGATCTGAAAAGACTATTACTTTTGACAGATTTAATCCATTATGTTGACAATTGACCATGCTAATGTCATCCTGACTTTAAGTGGTCCTTTAGAGTGAAGAGGCGAAGTAATGGACCAGACAAATTGATTCTACTTGAGTTCGTGTTTGTTATATTTTTGTAATATGTCTTTGAATGAGAAAAGTAAAATTTGTTCAGAGTAATTTAATTCAGAGTCTATCCACTCATAGTGGCAAATAGAACAAAGTACATTTCTCTATTCCAGTATTTTGCTTTGCAATACAATAAAAGAACTACTTTTGCAACCTGTCATTCCATTTTATATGTTAGCCTGTAAAACATCAGCTTCAGTACTGCAGTTCAAATAAATAATGCCCATTATCCCTAACTTTATGTTAGTAAATTTGTAAAAAGCCATTGCACTGTTGCTAATATTTTCAAAATAATGTTTGATGACTTTATTTTCTCACTTACAGAGGTAGCTTGAATAAAAATGCCTCTGTAGGTTCATATATTTGAATGCTTTGTCACAAGGGAGTAGCATTCTTCCAGAAGATTAGAAGGATGAAGAAGTGTAGCCTTTTGGAGTAAGTGCGGCATTGGAAGAAGTTTGTCACTAGGGTGGTCTTTGAGGTTTCAAAGACCATGCCAGAACTAGTTTTTCTTTCTATGCCCATTGATCAGGATATATCTTTTAGCTACTACCACATTGTGTGGCTTCATGTGACCATACTCTTCCATAATGATAATGAACTAAACCTCTGAAACTGTAAGCAAGCTCCCATTAATGGCTTTTTGTTGTGGTTGTTATTGTTGTTTTGTTTGTTGTTCATAAAAATTGCCTTGGTCATGATGTTTCTTCTCAGCAAGAGAACAGTGGCTAAGACAGTATACAAATATGTCAGTTTTACACTATGTTAGAAATACAAGTACAGAGATTCAATAGAAGTTCTGTGTATTTAAAAGAAATATAAGTTAAAAATAATTTTTCAGTTACCCTAATATTAGAGCCAACAAAACACTCGAACATATATTTCATGCTATAAGACAATGATTAATGATAATAAATGATAGATGTCTGTAATAATATTAAAGAAAGTCATTTCAGAACAATGTTGAGGTATCAAATTTGTCATTTTTTGTAGAAAAGTATATGCTGGAATTTGTGTAAAAATAAAGGGCTAGATTTTAGAAGACTCATTCATTCATATGATCTCTAGAGTGTGGTGAACAAGCCATGCAAATACTACCTGCTTGTTCTATGCAAGTGTGACATCCATAGGTAGAAAGTACTCCACTTAAGAGCCGCCAAAAAACACTCATGCATAAAAAAATGTGACCCAGAGGACTAGAAAATAGTCAAGGCAAATGATTCAATTATAAGTGAATCAGAACATACCACAAAACATGACACTTATCTCAGGAATGATTATAATTGGTTTCAATGTTCACTTGCTCAAAATTAGAATCACAAGTGTCATAGAGCTGAATCATGTGGTAGATCTCTGTTATCTAAAAGTATGGAAACTAGTCCTTTGGCTTTTGAAATCTTTCTTCCTATTCTTTAATAATTTGCTTAGGTGTTACATTTTATATGTACCATTAGAGGCCAGCATAGCCTATTAATCCTACATTTTCAGAGATTATAAATTTCTGCCATAATTTTATATGTTCCTGTCTTAGTCAGGGTTTCTATTCCTGCACAAACATCATGACCAAGAAGCAAATTGGGGAGGAAAGGGTTTATTCGGCTTACACTTCCACATTGCTGTTCATCACCAAAGGAAGTCAGGACTGGAACTCAAGCAGGTCAGAAAGCAGGAGCTGATGCAGAGGCCATGGAGGGATGATCTTTACTGGCTTGTCTCCCCTGGCTTGCTCAGCTTACTCTCTTATAGAACCCAAGACTACCAGCCCAGGGATGGTCCCACCCACAAGGGGCCTTTCCCCCTTGATCACTAATTGAGAAAATGCCTTACAGTTGGATCTCATGGAGGCATTTCCTCAACTGAAGCTCCTTTCTCTGTGATAACTCCAGCTGTGTCAAGTTGACGCAAAAATAGCCAGTACAGTTCCAAAATAAGCTTCCTTGAAGAAGGGTGATGCAGGTATTTAGATGAGATATTTAGAATTCAGCTTGAAATCACACTGGTGTGGAAAAAGAACCATAGTGGATTTTTCCATAGGGACAATGACCCTTCAAGCCACTGGTAGTTTGCTAGGGTTATAGAACAAGGCCTGAGATGCCTAATATTAAATGTGTTTTAAGTACAATTATAGTTTTACTATAGATAGCTACATGCTTCTTTATTGTGTCACTGTGGATATCATAGCCACTGTATTTTATAGATTTTGTAGCTTGGTAGGACTGTTGTACATATTTCTCCCATGACATCTTGCCCAATATCTTTGGATACCATTCAAGCTTATTTTCTTGAGAAAATTTCCAGATCAATTCCTGCTTAATTTCCCATAGATTTCCTCAGGCCTAGGCCAGGTTTGAGCCTAAGGTAAGAGAAAACAAGACTTTGGGCATTTGGAAGAAACTGCAGGTTAAGGTATGGTGCCAAGAAAAAATGGAAACCCTAACTTGAGCATCAGATCTTAGGCACATTCCAGACAGAGGCAGGTTCTCAGATGTTCCCATGCTCTGTTTCAGGAACTAACGCACATTTCCCTTTTCTGGCTGACCCAGTATTGTATAAAACTCCTCATTTCTACTCCCGTTCAGTCAACTGGTGAGAACATGGAAGGCACCTATGGCATCTGCTCGAATGGACTGGAGAAATCGGTGAAAGACCTCCTGTTTTCTTTTAGTCTTATAGTTTTACTTTTCACATATACTTAATGTTGTATAGTTCATTTGTATAGTTCATTTGCATGGGATAAATTTCATACATATTTCCAAAAAAATGTGTTAGTCTCCTAATGTTATCCCCAAAAAACTTTTAGTGTTGCTGTTAAATTATGCCTTTAAATTTATCTTTATTGAAATTATGTCCACATGAAGATTAAAGTTTTTTTTTAACAATTGATATTTATTAGATAATAATAATGCATAGAAAGTACAAGAAAACAGTTTAAACATTTTCCCAAAGATAAATGAGAAGATAAATCTTCTTCACACACACTATACATATAATCATACACATTAAAAAATGGAACTGGTTACAAAAATGAATTTTGTGATACTCTTTGAATTTTCTTCTTTTTTTTGATTTTTAATATTTTTATTACATATTTTCCTCAATTACATTTCCAATGCTATCCCAAAAGTCCCCCATAGCGCCCCCCACTTCCCTACCCAGCCATTCCCATTCTTTTGGCCCTGGCATTCCCCTATATTGGGGCATATAAAGTTTGCAAGTCCAATGGGCCTCTCTTTCCATTGATGGCCGACTAGGCCATCTTTCAATACATATGCAGCTAGAGACAAGAGCTCCGGGGTTCTGGTTAGTACATCATGTTGTTCCAACAATAGGGTTGCAGATCCCTTTAGCTCCTTGGGTACTTTCTCTAGCTTCTCCATTGGGAGCCCTGTGATACATCCAATAGCTGACTGTGAACATCCACTCCTGTGTTTGCTAGGCCCCTGCATTGTCTCACAAGAGACAGCTATATTTGGGTCCTTTCAGCAAAATCTTGCTAGTGTATGCAATGGTGTCAGCGTTTAGAAGCTGATTATGGGATGGATCCCTGGATACGGCAGTCTCTAAATGGTCCATCCTTTCATCACAGCTACGAACTTTGTCTCTGTAACTCCTTCCCTGGGTGTTTTGTTCCCAATTCTAAGAAGGTGCACAGTGTCCACACTTTGGTCTTCATTCTTCTTGAGTTTCATGCGTTTATCAAATTGTATCTTATATCTTGGGTATCCTAAGTTTTGGGCTAATATCCACTTATCAGTGAATACATATTGTGTGAGTTCTTTTGTGATTGTGTTATTTCACTCAAGATGATGCCCTCCAGGTCCATCCATTTGGCTAGGAATTTCATAAATTCATTCTTTTTAATAGCTGAGTAGTACTCCATTGTGTAAATGTACCATAATTTCTGTATCCATTCCTCTGTTGAGGGACATCTGGGTTCTTTCCAGCTTCTGGCTATTATAAATAGGGCTGCTATGAACATAGTGGAGCATGTGTCCTTTTTACCGGTTGGGACATCTTCTGGATATATGCCCAGGAGAGGTATTGCTGGATCCTCTGGTAGTACTATGTCCAATTTTCTGAGGAACCGCCAGACTGATTTCCAGAGTGGTTGTACAAGCTTGCAATCCCACCAACAATGGAGGAGTGTTCCTCTTTCACTACATCCTCACAAGCATCTGCTGTCACCTGAATTTTTGATCTTAGCCATTCTGACTGGTGTGAGGTGGATTCTCAGGGTTGTTTTGATTTGCATTTCCCTGATGATTAAGGATGTTGAACATTTTTTCAGGTGTTTCTCTGCCATTCGGTATTCCTCAGGTGAGAATTCTTTGTTCATTTCTGAGCCCCATTTTTTAATGGGGTTATTTGACTTTCTGGAGTCCACCTTCTTGAGTTCTTTATATATATTGGATATTAGTCCCTTATCTGATTTAGGATAGGTGAAGATCCTTTCCCAATCTGTTGGTGTTTTTTTTGTCTTTTTGATGGTGTCTTTAGCCTTGCAGAAGCTTTGTAGTTTCATGAGGTCCCACTTGTCAATTCTCGATCTTACAGCACAAGCCATTACTGTTCTATTCAGGAATTTTTCCCCTGTGCCCATATCTTCAAGGCTTTTCCCCACTTTCTCCTCTATAAGTTTCAATGTCTCTGATTTTATGTGAAGTTCCTTGATCCACTTAGACTTGACCTTAGTACAAGGAGATAGGAATGGATCGATTCGCATTCTTCTACATGTTAACAACCAGTTGTGCCAGCACCATTTGTTGAAAATGCTGTCTTTCTTCCACTGGATGTTTTTAGCTCCCTTGTCGAAGATCAAGTGACCATAGGTGTGTGGGTTCATTTCTGGGTCTTCAATTCTATTCCATTGGTCTATTTGTCTGTCACTATACCAGTACCATGCAGTTTTTATCACAATTGCTCTGTAGTAGAGCTTTAGGTCCGGCATGGTGATTCCACCAGAGGTTCTTTTATCCTTGAGAAGAGTTTTTTCTATCCTAGGTTTTTTGTTATTCCAGATGAATTTGCAGATTGCACTTTCTAATTCGTTGAAGAATTGATTTGGAATTTTGATGGGGATTGCATTGAATCTGTAGATTGCTTTTGGCAAGATAGCCATTTTTACAATGTTGATCCTGCCAATCCATGAGCATGGGAGATCTTTCCATCTTCTGAGATCTTCTATAATTTCTTTCTTCAGAGACTTGAAGTTTTTATTAAACAGATCTTTCACTTCCTTAGTTAGAGTCACGCCAAGATATTTTATATTATTTGTGACTATTGAGAAGGGTGTTGTTTCCCTAATTTCTTTCTCAGCCTGTTTATTCTTTGTGTAGAGAAAGGCCATTGATTTGTTTGAGTTAATTTTATATCCAGCTACTTCACCGAAGCTGTTTATCAGGCTTAGGAGTTCTCTGGTGGAATTTTTAGGGTCACTTATATATACTATCATATCATCTGCAAAAAGTGATATTTTGACTTCATCTTTTCCAATTTGTATCCCTTTGATCTCCTTTTGTTGTCGAATTGCTCTGGCTAGGACTTCAAGTACAATGTTGAATAGGTATGGAGAAAGTGGACAGCCTTGTCTAGTCCCTGATTTTAGAGGGATTGCTTCAAGCTTCTCACCATTTACTTTGATGTTGGCTACTGGTTTGCTGTAGATTGCTTTTATCATGTTTAGGTATGGGCCTTGAATTCCTGATCTTTCCAAGACTTTTATCATGAATGGGTGTTGGATCTTGTCAAATGCTTTTTCCGCATCTAAGGAGATGGCCATGTGGTTTGTGTCTTTGGGTTTGTTTATATACTGGATTACATTGATGGATTTCCGTATATTGAACCATCCCTGCATCCCTGGGATGAAACCTACTTGGTCAGGATGGATGATTGTTTTGATTTGTTCTTGGATTCGGTTAGCAAGAACTTTATTGAGGATTTTTGCATCAATATTCATAAGGGATATTGGTCTGAAGTTTTCTATCTTTGTTGGGTCTTTTTGTGGTTTAGGTATCAGAGTAATTATGGCTTCATAGAATGAGTTGGGTAGAGTACCTTCTGTTTCTATTTTGTGGAATAGTTTGTGAAGAACTGGGATTAGATCTTCTTTGAAGGTCTGATAGAACTCTGCACTAAACCCATCTGGTCCTGGGCTTTTTTTAGTTGGGAGACTACTAATGACTGCTTCTATTTCTTTGGGGGATATAGGGCTGTTTAGATCATTAACCTGATCTTGATTCAACTTTGGTACCTGGTATCTGTCTAGGAACTTGTCCATTTCATCCAGGTTCTCCAGTTTTGTTGAGTATAGCCTTTGGTAGAAGGATCTGATGGTGTTTTGGATGTCTTCAGGATCTCTTGTTATGTCTCCTTTTTCATTTCTGATTTTGTTAATTAGGATGATTTCCCTGTGCCCTCTAGTGAGTCTGGCTAAGGGTTTATCTATCTTGTTGAGTTTCTCAAAGAACCACCTCCTTGATTGGTTGATTCTTTGAAAAGTTTTTCTTGTTTCCACTTGGTTGATTTCACCCCTGAGTTTGATTATTTCCTGCCGTCTACTCCTCTTGGGTGAATTTGCTTCCTTTTGTTCTAGTGCTTTTAGGTGTGTTGTCAAGCTGCTAATGTGTGCTCTCTCTAGTTTCCTTTTGGAGGCACTCAGAGCTATGAGTTTTCCTCTTAGAAATGCTTTCATTGCGTCCCATAAGTTTGGGTATGTTGTGGCTTCATTTTCATTGAACTCTAAAAGTCCTTAATTTCTTTCTTTATTCCTTCCTTGACCCAGGTATCATTGAGAAGAGTGTTGTTCAGTTTCCACGTGAAGGTTGGCTTTCTATTATTTATTTTGTTATTGAAGATCAGCCTTAGTCCATGGTGATCTGATAGGATGCATGGGACAATTTCAATATTTTTGTATCTGTTGAGGCCTGTTTTGTGACCAATTATGTGGTCAGTTTTGGAGAAGGTACCATGAGGTGCTGAGAAGAAGGTATATCGTTTTGTTTTAGGATAGAATGTTCTGTAGATATCTGCCAGATCCATTTGATTCATAATTTCTCTTAGTTTCTCTGTGTCCCTGTTTAGTTTCTGTTTCCATGATCTGTCCATTGGTGAAAGTGGTGTGTTGAAGTCTCCCACTATTATTGTATGAGGTGCAATGTGTGCTTTGAGATTTACTAAAGTTTCTTTAATGAATGTGGCTGCCTTTGTATTTGGAGCATAGATATTCAGGATTGATAGTTCCTCTTGGAGGATTTTACCTTTGATGAGTATGAAGTGTCCCTCCCTGTCTTTTCTAATGACTTTGGGTTGGAAGTCAATCTTATCAGATATTAGAATGGCTACTCCAGCTTGTTTCTTCATGCCATTTTCTTGGAAAATTGTTTTCCAGCCTTTCATTCTGAGGTAGTGTCTATCCTTTTCTCTGAGATGAGTTTCCTGTAAGCAGCAAAATGTTGGGTCTTGTTTGTGTAGCCAGTTTGTTAGTCTATGTCTTTTTATCGGGGAGTTGAATCCATTGATATTAAGAGATATTAAGGAAAAGTAATTGTTGTTTCCTGTTATTTTTGTTGTTAAAGTTGGCATTTTGTTCTTGTGGCTGTCTTCTTTTAGGTTTGTTGAGGGATTACCTTCTTGTTGTTTCTAGGGCGTGGTTCCTGTCCTTGTATTGGTTTTTTTTTCTGTTATTATCCTTTGAAGGGCTGGATTCATGGAGAGATAATGTGTGAATTTGGTTTTGTCATGGAATACTTTGGTTTCTCCATCTATGTTAATTGAGAGTTTGGCTGGGTATAGTAGCCTGGGCTGGAATTTTTGTTCTTTTAGTGTCTGTATAACTTCCGTCCAGGATCTTCTGGCTTTCATAGTCTCTGGTGAAAAATCTGGTGTAATTCTGATAGGCTTGCCTTTATATGTTACTTGGCCTTTTTCTCTTACTGCTTTTAGTATTCTATCTTTATTTAGAGCATTTGTTGTTCTGATTATTATGTGTCGGGAGGTATTTCTTTTCTGGTCCAGTCTATTTGGAGTTCTGTAGGCTTCTTGTATGTTCATGGGCATCTCTTTCTTTAGATTTGGGAAGTTTTCTTCTATAATTTTGTTGAAGATGTTTGCTGGTCCTTTGAGTTGAAAATCTTCATTCTCATCCACTCCTATTATCCGTAGGTTTGGTCTTCTCATTGTGTCCTGTATTTCTTGGATGTTTTGAGTTAGGATCTTTTTGCATTTTACATTTTCCTTGATTGTTGTGCCGATGTTCTCTATGGAATCTTCTGCACCTGAGATTCTCTCTTCCATCCCTTGTATTCTGTAGCTGATGCTCGTATCTATGGTTCCAGATTTCTTTCCTAGGGTTTCTATCTCCAGTGTTGCCTCATTTTGGGTTTTCTTTATTGTGTCTACTTCCCTTTTTAGGTCTAGTATGGTTTTGTTCATTTCCATCATCTGTTTGGATGTGTTTTCCTGTTTTTCTTTAAGGACTTCTACCTGTTTGATTGTGTTATTCTGTTTTTCTTTAAGAACTTCTACCTGTTTGATTGTGTTATCCTGTTTTTCTTTAAGGACTTGTAACTCTTTAGCCATGTTCTCCTGTAATTCTTTAAGTGAGTTATTAAAGTCCTTCTTGATGTCCTCTACCATCATCATGAGATATGCTTTTAGATCCGTGTCTAGCTTTTCCGGTGTGTTGGGGTGCCCTGGACTGGGCGAAGTGGGGGTGCTGGGTTCTGATGATGGTGAGTGGTCTTGGTTTCTGTTAGTAAGATTATTACGTTTACCTTTTGCCATCTGGTAATCTCTGGGGTTAGTTGTTATCATTTTCACTGTTTAAAGATTGGAGCAGAAGCTGTGTTCCACTCACCAGCAGTCCCAAAATCCTGCGGCAGGGGTCGTGGGTAGCTGGCGGAGTCAGGCAACCCTGCGCTCCAGCTACCCCGGTGCTGATCCGGCCGGATGAGGCCTGTGGCCCTACTCAGGCAGGTTTCTGCTTCCCATTGGATTGGAGCAGAAGCTGTGCTCCACTCACCAGAAGTCTTAAGATCCTGTGGCGGGTGTTGTGGGTAGCTGGTGAGTGTCAGCTGACCCTGCGCCCCAGCTGCCCCGGTGCTTTTCTGACCGGAAGAGGCTTGTGGCCCTATGTCAAGATTAAAGTTTTTAATTCCTCTATGCTTATTTCCCTGCACTTTAATCATTATAACATCAATGTTGCATTTGTTCAACATAGCCAGCTATCTAGAACATGATACAAACAGTGTTATTATTACTCATTCTCATGCAATATTGTCTTTAAAGTTGAGCTTAGTCTTCTTTTATTAATATCTCAATAAATATTGCTGTGTTTATTTTACAAATGTAAGATCTAATTTTATAATTATGTGAATATTTTCATATACATGTTCACTATTCACATAATTTAATATGAACTCATTTGTAAATATGAATACATGTACATGCATCTTATATCCATACCATATAAATTAATGTTAATATATATATGTGTATATATATATATATATATTTCTACAAATTTAACATATACACATATGCAACAAATACCTTCAGTTCTTTATATTGTATAGTATTATACAATGATTTGATAATATGGCACAGTAGGAAAAATGCTTCTGTGAATGATTTCAGACTCTAGGTTAACAGTTTTCAATGAGACAATGGAGCATTAATATGTACTATAGCTTCTGTTTCCCGCCTTTATATCTTTTTTTTTCTAGAATTGTTGTGATGCCTCTCTGTTCGTTGTTGCTCTAAAAGCAGCAGCTTAGTGAATCTACTTTAGTTAACCAGGCAGCAAGCAGCCCTAGGCATTAAGATAAAAGACATGAGAAAACTAAGGTTTCTTTCTATCTGTCAGTATTCCACATCGGCCATCATCAGTCCAAGGTTGATATAATCATCTCACTTTATATGGTACATCTCATCTCACTAAGACCTTTACAGTCCTTCATATTCTGAAAAGACCATTTGTTGGGGTATATCTAAGTTTGCCTCATTATGATGTAGCTGATTATTACCATATTACACAAAGCTTGCTTCTATTTATTATTCAAATTTTGAAAATAAATACCTGCTCTTTTTCTATTAAAAGATAGGTATATAATAGCCTATTTGTATCAATCATTTTATCATGATTAAGATAACCTGACTTTGTATTTTGTTTAGTACCTTCACTTACAGTTCATTCATCATTTTCTTTCAAATGTGTTAGTTTTTTCTTGCATCATAAGGCAGACAACATGGTGCTTAGTTATTTATTTTATGTAGTGTTCCAGGTACAAATCTTATGTATCCTCATCTCTCAAGATTCAGGCTTGAAAGGCCTTAGGAATCCCTCAAGGATTGTGGGGCAATGGGCTATGTACAGATGTCCTGGTCTCCAGCCAAGCTGAGATTGTGAACCCTGGTGAAACCCAGTGGTGGTAATTTTCACCTATGTGGGACAGAACGTGTTCCCTCATGTCTTCTGAACCCCTGGCTCCTGTCGAAGTTACCACCCCAATAGCCCCCAAAGAAGTTCATGGCTTTCAGTCACATAGACAATGCCCCAAGCTTCTGACCTTCAGGCTAGACTCCTCCCAGTTACCTAGCAATAAGAAGATAACAAGCCCACTATAAGAGGAGCTGCTTGGCTCCTTGCTCTCTTAAGCTTTTACTTTTCTTACTCTCTCTAAGCTTTTACCTCTCTCTCTTTCTAAGCCTTCACCTTTCTTACTCACTCTCTTTCTCTCTTTCTGTTCCCTCTTTCTCCTCTTGTCCATGGCTGCTCTCTCTCTCTCTCTCTCTCTCTCTCTCTCTCTCTCTCTCTCTCTCTCTCTCTCTCTCTTCTAATGAGCCGCTTCTAATCTCCCAATGGAAGGCCTTCCTATGCTCCAGCCACGGGCTGGACTTAGGACTCTCACCTGCGTGGAACCTCTCTCCCTCTGCCTTCTTCCAGTATCTCCAGGGCCAATAGTGTCACCCTGGGGCCACTATTCTGTTCTCAGCTCATCTGCCTTATCTAGTGTGGGATGCCAGAGACTGAGAACCTGGTACTGGGGGGCTGCCCCTTGTCCACCCCCCACCGTGTGGGGTCAGTGGCTTCACAGAGCCAAACACCACCAGGGGCTGAGTGGAAAGCATCCAGCAGTCCTCCCACGTCCATCAGTCCAGAGCACAGGGCTCTTTCCCTCCCTCGCAATTTCCCTATACCCACAGCCCAACAAAGGGTCTCAGTTCACAAATGCTGGAGTAAATAATAACAATAGGATGCTGAAATCTAATATAAACCAAACCCAGTTTTGGTTTCTTCTGAAATAGTAGCATATGTAATGTTTAAAATGTTATACGTTCATGATATTTCATCTTTAATTAGTGACACACATCTTAAGTTCACTGTTATCTAATTACTATATCAGTTTAAGATTTTAAATATGTCTTACTATAAACATATAACTTATTCCAGAGATATTTATATAACAAAGTATTGTAACAAAATATCATACAGGGATTTTTTTCAGTATTAAGTATAGATTGCTCAAATCTGGATATTTGTAGATTTTTTTTAAAAAAGATTTATTTATTATTGTATGTAAGTACACTGTAGATGTCTTCAGACACCAGAAGAGAGTGACAGATCTTATTATATATGGTTGTGAGGCACCATGTGGTTGCTGGTATTTGAACTCAGGACCTTTCAGAAGAGCAGTTAGTGCTCTTAACCACTGAGCCATCTCTCTAGCCCTGAGACAGCTCTTATGATATGCAGCCCAAACCACAACCTAATCCCAATTCTTATTCTAGCTTCAAGCTCAAGCCCCATGATAGCCCAAAACTGATGGTGAACTGAAATCCAGCCCTAGTCCTGACCAGGCACAAACACTGAGGTTCTTGGGAAAGAGTATCACACAGCTGAGTAAATGCTTGGAATTTAAAAAAAAAAAAAAGATATGGCATGAATTTTGAATAACTAGCTTGGTAAAATGCCAATTCAATCAGCATGTTAGACATAATTTTTATGTAGAATTATATAGGTTTAAAGATGCATGTGTACTAATCACTTGTTTTCATGTTAAATAGTTTCTAATATAAAATTGTAATTATTTTAAAAATATAAAAAAGGCAGTGTGAATGAAGTCTTACTTATTTGAAATGAAACTTATGGGAATTTAGAAGCTAAAAGTACCACAACACATAAAATATATTGAAGATAGTCATACATATTTGGTTCAACATTTATTGTTATCATGGTTTTTATGACTATAAAACAAGTATAACTTTGAGGATTTGTTGTCTTAATTCCAGCTTTAGTAGTTTTCTTGAGTATCGTCAAAGTATTGAGCATTCTATGTGCTATAAATTAACCTTTGTTTCAAAATTACTCATTAAGTATTTGTTTTATATCTGTACCTTATCCTCAAAATTAACTGACCAAAAGAGTCTGAAATCTTTGTGATGTAGTGTGGCTGTTTTAAAGACACAAAAAATACTGAGCATTCAAAGCATAAGGTAGTGATATTAATGAGACTGTGTTACATTTTGTTGTATTTTGCATTAGAGTATAAGAATGTAGGCTTAGCTTCTCCTGGAGTGAAGCTGCTGGGGATGATGTGATTAATGAGCTTAATTTCTAACTCTTCCTCTGAAACTAGAATATACAAATTAACAAGGCAAAGCATGTATGTTTATTAAAATATGTGTAAATGTTGGCCTGTACTGCAGAGCATGGTAGTTTTTATACAGGTAGTGTGATTAAAATCAGGTGGGTTTAATTTGTGACAGGAATATAAAGCTCCAAAGACGTATGATGGAATGATTAATTACAATTTGGCAGATAAGAATAGAGAAGAAACATGATGCTGCTATTGTCATTCATTTAATATCATGTTGTTACCGTGACTTATTAAATGTTGGCTGAGGAATCAGATCTTATCTGAATCATGGACAAATATATTTAAGGAGAAGAATATTGAGGAGGTGCGATTATGACTGATATGGAGTTAGTTCACAGGCTTCTAGGGAATAAAATTATAGAGAAGCAGTTTGTTCCTTTACTTTCTATATTTCTTTATTTTTATTTTAATAGAACACAAACTTACCTTTCATTTATTTGATAGAATATTTTTTCCAATTTTTTATTAGGTACTTTCTTCATTTACATTTCAAATGCTATCCCAAAAGTCCCCTATACCTTCCCTTGATCCCCTACCCATCCACTCCCACTCCTTGGACCTGTTGTTCCCCTGAACTGGGGCATGTAAAATTTGCAAGGGGACTCTCTTTCTAATGATGGCCGACTAGGCCATCTTCTGCTACATATGCAGCAAGAGACACGGGCTCCTGGGGGTACTGGTTATTTCATATTGTTGTTCCACCAATAGGGTTGCAGACCCCTTCAGCTCCTTGGGTACTTTCTTTAGCTCTTCCATTGGGGGCCCTGTGTTCCAACCAGTAGCTGACTGTGAGCATCCATTTCTGTGTTTGCCATGCACTGGCATAGCCTCACAAGAGACAGCTATATCAGGGTTCTTTCAGCAAAATCTTGGTGGTGTATGAAATAGTGTCTCTGTTTGATGACTGATTATGGGATGGATCTCTGGTTGAGGAAGTCTCTAGATGGTCCATCCTTTTGTCTCACCTCCAAACTTTATCTCTGTAACTCCTTCCATTGGTGTTTTGTTCCCAATTCTAAGAAGGGGAGAAGGGTCCACACTTTGGTCTTCGTTCTTGAGTTTCACGTGTTTTGCAAATTTTATATTAGGTATTCTAAGTTTCTGGGCTAATATCCATTTATCAGTGAGTGCATTTATCATGGGAGTTCTTTTGTATTGGGTTACCTCACTCAGGATGATGCCCTGCAGATCCATACATTTGCCTAAGAATTTCATTGTTTTTAATAGCTGAGTAGTACTCCATTGTGTAAATGCACCACATTTTCTGTATTCATTCCTCTGTTGAGGGACATCTGGGTTCTTTCCAGCTTCTGACTATTATAAATAAGGCTGCTATGAACATAGTGGAGCATGTGGCACAGAACTAAACAGAATTCTCAACTGAGGAATACCGAATGGCTGAGAAACACCTGTAAAATTGTTCAACATCCTTAATCATCAGGGAAATGCAAATCAAAACAACCCTGAGATTCTACCTCACAGCATTCAGAATGGCTAAGATCAAAAATTCAGGTGACAGCAGAAGCTGGTGAGGATATGGGGAAAGAGGAATACTCCTTTATCGTTGGTAGGATTGCAAGCTTGTACAACTATTCTAGAAACCAGTCTGGTGTTTCCTCAGAAAATTGGACATAGTACTACCGGAGGATCCAGCAATACCTCTCCTGGGCATATACCCAGAAGATGCTCCAACATATAATAAGGACACATGCTCCACTATGTTCTATATTTCTTGTGAGTCATAATGACCTCAAGAAGCAAGGCACAGTGAAGATAAATAAATGATGATGTGTTATGCTTTGGTGGCACACACCTTTAATCCCAGCACACAGGCAGGCAGATTTCTGAGTTCTAGGCCAGCCTGGTCTACAGAATGAGTTCCAGGACAGCCAGGACTACACAGAGAAACCCTGTCTTGACAAACCAAAAATAAATAAATAAATAAATAAATAAATAAATAAATAAATAAATAAAAGATGATGCAGTCAGGTCAACTAATTATTAAGTTTGTTTTACAACTGGAAATATTATATAATGGTTTATATTACAAAAGTCAATAACAATTGATTAAATATTTGAAATTATATCAGTTGTGTATCACTTCTATCTTAAGTTTATGATATATAGTGTATGTATGTTTATAATAGTTTACTGATATTTTGAAATGTTGAACAGCAAAAATAAACTAGAAATATTACCAAAATAAAAATCTTTACTCTTCATGACAACATATTTGGTAATAATATTACATAAAATTTTTAAGACATTATTGATGCACTAATTATAATGGGGGTGTCAGAATTTAGAGCAGCGGAAACAGACAAAATTTTTATAAAGGACATGTAGTATTTCCAGAAAGACTAGGAATTTCCCCCACAGTTATAAGGAAGATGTTCAGACATAGAAGAACTATCTCTTAAAATTAAGGAAGAAATATCAAATAAAGAAAAATTCAACAGTATATTTCCAGGGTATATAAGAACAACTTGACAGAAATTATTGCTTTTATGTAGTATATACTTAGATACTTTTACAATGAATAAAACATACTAGAAAGAATTTAACAACTTATGATCACCTAGGTTTTTATTTAATATTTTATCTTTTAGGGAAATTGCAATCATTAATTCACACAAAACTTCTCTAGGTACATGTTTAACAGCAGTCTAGGGCATTACATGTGTATTCATATGTCAAGGGTATAACTACTGATCTCAACAAAAGATATTCATCAACTTCTACGCATCCATAATTTCTTGAATTTGGAATCCTTTTCTGTTGATACATAAACCACGTAAGAACTTACAGGGCTGGAAACATCAACTGAATTGGACCTTGTCAGATGGGTCCTGTCACGGCAGCTTGAAATTAGCATTGCCTAAATGCATTTTTGTTTTATCATGTTTTCTTTTTTTTTTTTTGAACCACACACCATGATCATAGCAAAGAGCATAAGCTGCTTCTCTTCCCTACTCTGTCTCTTTGTCTCTCTGTCTCTGTCTATCTCTCTCTGTGTATGTTTGTGTTTATGTGTGTGTGTCTATGTGTGTGTGTAGCTGTGTTCTGCATGTATGTATGTGTGTATATATGAATATTTTCTGATATATAAACTTTGTATTAGTTAGATCTGGCAGTGTAAACAACACTGGGTTCAGTTGGAAGCAGAAGTTTTAGAAAAAATATAGAGAACTAAAGATTTCTAAAGAATCCTCTATATTTTATGAATGTGAGAAACTCAACACATTTATTAATGTATTATGACACAGAAAATATAAGTGAAGAAGAAATGATAAAAGTATGTGTTTATTGGAGGCATTCTATGTTGGCTAATATTCCAGATAGTGATTTGAATGCTTAGTCAATATGACAGGATTTTGGGGGAAAAAAGTGAGATTGAAAATGGTCTTTGTTCCCCCTATAGGGTTGCAGATCCCTTTAACTCCTTGGGTACTTTCTCTAGCTTCTCCATTGGGAGCCCTGTGATACATCCAATAGCTGACTGTGAACATCCACTTCTGTGTTTGCAAGGACCCGGCATAGTCTCACAAGAGACAGCTATATCTGGGTCCTTTCAGCAAAATCTTGCTAGTGTATGCAATGGTGTCAGCGTTTGGAAGCTGATTATGGAATAGTGTCTCTAGCTGCATATGTATTGAAAGATGGCCTAGTAGGCCATCACTGGAAAGAGAGTCCCATTGGACTTGCAAACTTTATATGCCCCAATACAGGGGAATTCCAGGGCCAAAAGAATGGGAATGGGTGGGTAGGGAAGTGGGGTGTGTGTATGGGGGACTTTTGGGATAGCATTGGAAATGTAATTGGGGAAAATACGTAATAAAAAAAAAAAAGAAAATGGTCTTTGTTAATGCTATAAATCAGATGCTCTATTTTATACCCAGTATCATGTTAAAAAAGTGGTCAGAGGCCTTGGGAACAGCATAAGGATTATATATACTTGAGCTGAATTCAAAGCACACCTAGGTATATGCTTGAATATATGGCTATGTCAGATTGCTAAGAATCCATAATTACAGGCAATTTTGTTTATTTTTGAAAGACAGTAAGCTAGAGTACTTTTGGTTTTGTTTTTATAGTTTCAATTACTCATGGTCATTTGTTGTCTGAAAATCAGTGCCTATAAAAAATAAGATATTTGCAGAAGGAAGGGAACAGTGAATAAAAGAGGTAGACACAAAAAATTATACTGTCAAATTACTCTTTTTATTATTTATTATTAATCTCTTATTGTGGATACTTCTAAGCAAACTTTATCATGGGTGCATATTTAGAGAACAAAACATAATATCCATAGGGTTTGAATCTACTTATGGCATTAGGCATCCATTGTGGGTTTTAGAATGTATTTTATGTGGTTCAAGGACATAAATATACTGTTTCCATAAAAATTAACATATCAGAATAGAAGACTATAACATGTATTTCCTGTTTAAATTTTAAATCTGTACAAAGAAGCAAAACCCATGGAATAAGTTTCTTGTAAAATATTATACTAATAGCAAATTATATTAACACTAATTCTATAAGATAATATGAACACTGGGGGAATTAGTTAAAATGTTCACAATTTTTTGTTTAGCTATGAATTTTAGATGATAATTATAGTATATTTGCAATCGTTGGAAGAAGCAAAGTTTATACAATACTCTGATATAATATTCATTATTGAGGAGACAGTGTATGGATACTGACTACTTATATCTTTCATGTTATCAAACATTTTCTTTATAGTTAACTTAAAATGTATGTGTTTTCAATCTAGTAACTTTATATTAAACTTTGAAAACAATTTTATTGTATTTCAAAAAGTATTCCTATAAATTCTTAGAGAATTTCATACAATGCATATTTATAATATTCTAACATTTTCCATTCTTCCCTCCATTACTATCAACTTTCAGTTTTCTCCTTCAACCTCCAACAAATCCAATTTGAGTTGCCCAACTTGTCCACAGAGTGTTACTACCCTTGTGTCTGGTCAACATATTAGAAGTTGCATCATTAAAGAAAATGGACCTTCCCTCTTTCAGTAGCTCTCACTGCTAATACACTCTCAGCTAGTGAGATAGTAAGACCAATTTTTGCATTCTGTATTCAGATTTGTACATACATGGAATTGTCTGATAACTTCTTGAAATTACCATTATCTTCATGTTATATACCATTTCTGGCTCTTGTGATCTTTCTAACCTCTCTTCAATGAAGAAATCTGAATTTCTGAGAGAAGTTTGTGATGTTCATGTTTTTCTGACGGATAGGCACTTCATTCTCCTTTATTTATGGTATGTCGACATTTTGAAGGTTTCTACAAAGAGAAGCTTCTGAGTTTTGAGGAAAACTCTGCTCTATGGGTATAGTAGGAAGTCATTAGGACTTATTTTAGTACTACATGAATTTAGCAGAATAACACTTTTAGATTATTTTGTAGTCCTTATGACCTATATATCTGTAGTATATGGGCCCCTTTATCAGTGTCATACCATGAAGATTACCTTAGATCTAAATATAAAGTAGTTGGTTACAACCATAGCTTTAATAACATTATATTAGTTGGCATATATTCTCAAGAAAATCACAGCGTAAAGGATTCAGAGATAGTTGAGACAGGATCTTTTTTTTTCTTCTAGTTGAATCAATCAAATGGTGCCTTCAGTAATAGGGTTATAGAGTCTAGTAAGGAATATATATATATATATATTCCTTATTTGTGTGTGTGTGTGTGTTTGTGTGTGTGTATGTGTGTGTGTGTGTGTGTGTGTGTGAAGGAAGTTAATAACCAGGATTCCCTTCTTACATTCCTACATTCCATGTTTCCTAAATTGTTAGATAGATCTAATATCCATCATGTGTTAATTTCTGAACTATAATCTTGAAAACATACTTATCCATACAGAACACAAGCTAAAGCTGGTTATATCTTAACACAAAATGTTCAAAAAAGAGCCCATAGAATGACTATGATCATAGCTCAGAAGATGAAAGATTATTATTCTTTTGAACACTTAATATCTCAAAAGATAAACTGAGTTACTCTTCTTTAAAATGTGAACATATTTATATACAATTTTGTATTTCTCTTTGTTATACAGGTGTCAATATAAAATTAATACCTATAAAATAACCACATAATGTGACTGAATGCAAGATCCTTATAAATTACTCAAGCCAAGATGACATCATAGTAATTTATTTATAATAAAGTATTTATAAATATAATTTATTTTTGTACCTTGTGTAAAAATATATTTATTGCAAGTAATGAAATTTTAAAGAAACAAACACTTTGTTTGATTGTTTGCAATTTAACTTTATAGATAATTTTTATAGTTCTTATTTTGAAAGAACAATATATGTTCACTCTTTTTCATGTAATTAAAGTAATAAAGACCCAATTTATTCAATTTTTATGAAATATTTTTATTAATTATATAAATTCTTTAAAATGGAATATAAACTCAAATGATAGAAGGTGTCAGGTGAATAACAAAAGGAATGAAATAATTTGATTTAAGGATTTGGGAGTAGGTATTGCAATGTTTTCCATACTGACACTAAAAATTCATTCAAAATAATTTAAAGATATGTATAAGGTATTAATAGAATATGTCTTCAAAATATGAAATCATTTTTAAAACTACTATTCTACATGATTTAAAATATATTTACTTCTTAAAATTGTTATCATTTCTGTTTAGTTTACATTTTTTAAAAAATACTTCAATAATATCTGTTTGAGAGTGGAAATCAGATTTTTCCCCTGAGTTTCTAACAAACATAGTTCAGGGCAGGGTGCATAAGCCGAAGTAGTTTACAACACAAAGCAGACTGCAGTTTTTAATATACTTCAAATTATTTTCCTATTTTATTATCTATTTTTGTTTATTTTGATCTTTGTTTTTTGTTCTTTTTTGTTGGATTTTGTTTTATTTTATTTTCTGAGTGACAGATCATAAAGTTTTGTGAGGAGGGAGGTGTGAAAAAATTGAGAAGGGCTGGGGAGGAGAAATAATATGTCAAAATATATTGTATATAAAGTTTTAAATAAATTTTGGAAAATAATTTGTTAATTAATAGCTTAGTTATAATTCCTCTCATAAAAAGTTTATATCATGCAATGATAGTTTTCAAAATGGTTGTTCAAATGTTATAACATACTTCTTAGTGGAAAATTCAAATCAAATATTCATTCCATATTTTTGTACTCATATTTTTTATTAACTTTATCATAGTTGTTTTTTATGGTATGCAAATTTCTATTTGTTTATTATTTGTACATGTAAAAAGACTCTTTTCCCCTGAATTGGGAGAAATAACAACACTATTATAAGAGCTGAAACTAATATGGAATATTTCTACAAGGCAATAAAGAAGAGTTGGCAAAACATGAAATTTTGAAGAAGTAAATTTTTATTTGTCATTTTACTATCCTCTATCTATTTGAAAGACATAACCATCATTACTGAAAGAGAGGCAATTTCAATGACATATAGCTTTATTTTATGTTGAAAATCTTAAAGCATAAAGTAACAAAAATTGCAGAACATTGTGTCTTTCAGAACTATGAAAAAGAGATATAAAAGATTACAGAATATCTTAGGGGAGAACATCAGAAAATTACAACTGAATTTGGAACAAGAAGATATTATACCCTGTACTGATGCCGGGAAGTTTCAAGCAAGGACCTAATAGTCAAAAAATCTTACTTCTGCAGGAAAAGATTGTCTGGGATATTACTGGGTTTGTTTTTAAGGCTTGTTTAAAAAATTCAAGCTAGGACCAGCACCTGGGTAGCTAGGGCGCAGAGTCGGCTGACACCCACCAGCTACATACCCGCCACTGGAGCTTAAGATTTCTGGTGAGTGGAACACAGTGTCTGCTCCAATCCAATCGCGAGGGACCTGAGACTGCATTAGTTAGAGAAGCAGAAAACCGGCCTGAATAGAGGCACAAGCCCCTTCCGGGTCGACCAGCACCTGGGTAGCTAGGACACAGAGTCAGCTGACACCCTCCAGATACCTAGGACACCCACCACAGGATCTTAAGACTTCTGGTGAGTGGAACACAGCCTCTGCTCCAATCTCTAAACAGAGACAAGTATAACAACTAACCCCAGAGATTACCAGATGGCGAAAGGTAAACTTAAAAATCATACTAACAGAAACCAAGACCACTCACCATCATCAGAACCCAGCACTCCTACTTCGCCCAGTCCAGGGCACCCCAACATACCGGAAAAGCTAGACCCAGATCTAAAAGCATATCTCATGATGATGGTAGAGGACATCAAGAAGGACTTTAATAACACACTTAAAGAAATACTGGAGAACACTGCTAAAAAGGTAGAAGACATTAAAGAGGAAGCACAAAAATCCCTTAAAGAATTGCAGGAGAACACTGCTAAACAGGTAGAAGACATTAAAGAGGAAGCACAAAAATCCCTTAAAGAATTGCAGGTTAACCAGACCAAACAGGTGATGGAATTGAATAAAACCATCCAAGACCTAAAAAGGGAAGTAGACACAATAAAGAAAACACAAATTGAGGCAACACTGGAGATAGAAACCATAGGAAAAAAATCTGGAACCATAGATGCGAGCATCAGCAACAGAATACAAGAGATGGAAGAGAGAATTTCAGGTGCAGAAGACTTCATAGAGAACATTGGCACAACAATCAAAGAAAATACAAAATCCAAAAAGATCCTTACTCAAAACATTCAGGAAATACAGGACAGAATGAGAAGACCAAACCTATGGATAATAGGAGAAGATGAGAATGAAGATTTTCAACTCAAAGGACCAGCAAATATCTTCAACAAAATTATAGAAGAAAACTTCCCAAACCTAAAGAACGAGATGCCCATGAACATTCAAGAAGCCTACAGAACTCCAAATAGACTGGACCAGAAAAGAAATTCCTTCCGACACATAATAATCAGAACAACAAATGCACTAAATAAAGATAGAATACTAAAAGAAGTAAGGAAGAAAGGTCAAGTAACATATAAAGGCAAGCCTATCAGAATTACACCAGATTTTTCACCAGAAACTATGAAAGCCAGAAGGGCCAGGACAGATGTTATACAGAAACTAAGAGAACACAAATTCGAGCCAAGGCTACTATACCCAGCCAAACTCTCAATTACCATAGATGGAGAAACTACAGTATTCCACGACAAAACCAAATTCACACATTATCTTTCCATGAATCCAGCCCTTCAAAGGATAATAACAGAAAAAATCCAATACAAGGACGGAAACCCTGTCCTAGAAAAAGCAAGAAGGTAATCCCTCAACAAATCTAAAAGAAGACAGCCACAAGAACAGAACACCAACTTGAACAACAAAAATAAATGGAAGCAACAATTACTTCTCCCTAATATCTCTTAATATCAATGGACTCAACTCCCCAATAAAAAGACATAGACTAACAGACTGGCTACACAAACAAGACCCAACATTTTGCTGCTTACAGGAAACTCATCTCAGAGAAAAAGATAGACACTACCTCAGAATGATAGGCTGGAATACAATTTGCCAAGCAAATGGTAGGAAGAAACAAGCTGGAGTAGCCATCCTAATATCTAATAAAATTGACTTTCAACCCAAAGCCATCAAAAAAGACAAGAAGGGGCACTTCATACTCATCAAAGGTAAAATCCTTTAAGAGGAGCTAACAATTCTGAATATCTATGCTACAAATACAAAGGCAGCCACATTCATTAAAGATACTTTAGTGAAGCTCAAAGTACACATTGCACCTCACACAATAATAGTGGGAGACTTCAACACACCACTTTCACCAATGGACAGATCATGGAAGCAGAAACTAAACAGGGACACAGTGAAACTAACAGAGGTTATGAAACAAATGGATCTGACAGATATCTACAGAACATTTTATCCTAAAACAAAAGGATATACCTTCTTCTCAGCACCTCATGGTACCTTCTCCAAAATTGACCACATAATTGGTCACAAAACAAGCCTCAACATATACAAAAATATTGAAATTGTCCCATGCATCCTATCAGACCACCATCGACTAAGGCTGATCTTCAATAACAAAATAAATGATAGAAAGCCAACACACATGTAGAAACTAAACAACACTCTTCTCAATGATACCTTGGTCAATGAAGGAATAAAGAAAGAAATTAAGGACTTTTTGAGTTTAATGAAAATGAAGCAACAATATACCCAAACTTATGGGACACAATGAAAGCATTTCTAAGAGGAAAACTCATAGCTCTGAGTGCCTCCAAAAAGAAACTAGAGAGAGCACACATTAGCAGCTTGACAACACCCCTAGAAGCTCTAGAACGAAAGGAATCAAATTCACCCAAGAGGAGTAGACAGCAGAAAATAATCAAACTCAGAGGCAAAATCAACCAAGTGGAAACAAGAAGAACTATTCAAAGAATCAACCAAACAAGGAGCTGGTTCTTTGAAAAATTCAACAAGATAGACAAACCCCTAGCCAGACACAATAGAGGGCACAGCAAAAGCATTCTAATTAACAAAATCAAAAAGGAAAAGGGAGACATAACAACAGACCCTGAAGAAATCCAAAACACCATCAGATCCTTCTACAAAAGGCTATACTCAACAAAACTGGAGAACCTGAATGAAATGGACAAGTTTCTAGACAGATACCAGGTACCAAAGTTAAATCAAGATCAGATTAATGATCTAAACCATCCTATATCCCCTAAAGAAATAGAAGCAGTCATTAATAGCCTCCCAACCAAAAAAATCCCAGGACCAGATTGGTTTCGTGCAGAGTTCTATTAGACCTTCAAAGAAGATCTAATCCCAGTTCTTCACAAACTATTCCACAAAATAGAAACAGAAGGTACTCTACCCAACTCATTCTATGAAGCCACAATTACTCTGAAACCTAAACCACAAAAAGACCCAACAAAGATAGAGAACTTTAGACCAATTTCCCTTATGAATATTGATGCAAAAATCCTCAATAAAGTTCTCATAAAGTTCTCACTAACTGAATCCAAGAACACATCAAAACTATCATCCAGCCAGGCGTGGTGGTGCATGCCTTTAATCCCAGCACTCAGGAGGCAGACGCAGGCAGATTTCTGAGTTCGAGGCCAGCCTGGTCTACAAAGTGAGCTCCAGGACAGCCAAGGCTACACAGAGAAACCCTGTCTCAAAAAAAAAAAAACAAAAAAAAAACAAAAAAAAAAAAAAAAAAAAAAAACAAAAAAAAAACAAAAAACAAAAAACAACAAAAAAAAAAACAAAACAAAAAAAACAAAAAACAAAAACCAAAAACCAAAAAAAAACAAAAAAACAAAAAACAAAAAAAGCCAAAAATAAAAAAACCAAAAACCAAAAAACAATCATCTATCCTGACCAAGTAGGTTTCATCACAGGGATGCAAGGATGGTTCATTATACGGAAATCCATCAATATAATCCAGTGTATAAAAAAACTCAAAGACAAAAACCACATGATCATTCCTTAGATGCTGAGAAAGCCTTTGACAAAATCCAACATACCTTCATGATAAAAGTCTTGAAAAGATCAGGAATTCAAGCCCATACCTAACCATGATAAAAGCAATCTATAGCAAACCAATAGCCAACATCAAAGTAAATGATGAGAAGCTGGAAGAAATCCCACTAAAACCAGAGACTAGACAAGGCTGTCCACTCTCTCCCTACCTATTCAACATTGTACATGAAGTCCTAGCCAGAGCAATTAGACAACAAAAGGAAATCAAGGGGATACAAATTGGAAAAGAAGAAGTCAAAATATCACTCTTTGCAGCTGATATGATAGTATACATAAGTGACCCTAAAAATTCCACCAGAGAACTCCTAAGCCTGATAAACAGCTTCAATGAAGTAGCTGGATATAAAATTAACTCAAACAAGTCAATGGCCTTTCTCTACACAAAGGATAAACAGGCTGAGAAGGAAATTAGGGAAACAGCACCCATCTCAAAAGTCACAAAACAATATAAAATACCTTGGTGTGACTCTAACTAAGGAAGTCAAAGATCTGTATGAAAAGAACTTCAAGTCTCTGAAGAAAGAAATTAAGAAGTTCTCAGAAGATGGAAAGACCTTCCATGCTCATGGATTGGCAGGATCAACATTGTAAAAATGGCTATCTTACCAAAAGCAATATACAGATTCAATGCAATCCCCATCAAACTTCCAACTCAATTCTTCAAGGAATTAGAAAGGGCAATCTGCAAATTCATCTGGAACAACAAAAAACCTAGGATAGCAAAAACTCTTCTCAAGGATAAAAGAACCTCTGGAGGAATCACCATGCCTGACCTAAAGCTGTACTACAGAGCAATTTTGATAAAAACTCCCTGGTACTGGTATAACGACAGACAAGTAGACCAATGGAACAGAATTGAAGACCCTGAGATCAACCCACACACCTATGGTCACTTGATCTTTGACAAAGGAGTAAAAAACATCCAATGGAAAAAAGACAACATTTTCAACAAATGGTGCTGGCACAACTGGTGGTTATCATGTAGAAGAATGTGAATTGATCCATTCCTATCTCCTTGTACTAAGGTCAAATCTAAGTGGATTAAGGAACTCCACATAAAACCAGAGACACAGAAACTTATAGAGGATAAAGTAGGTAAAAGCCTCGAAGATATGGGTACAGGGGAAAAATTCCTGAATAGAACAGCAAAGGCTTATGCTATAAGATTTAGAATAGATAAATGGGACCTCATAAAATTGCAAAGATTCTTCAAGGCAAAAGACACCGTCAATAAGACAAAAATACCACCAACAGTTTGGGAAAGGATCTTTATCTACCCTAAATCAGATAGGGGACTAATATCCAATATATATAAAGAACTCAAGTAGGTGGACTCCAGAAAATCAAATAACCCCATTAAAAAATGGGGCTGAGAACTGAACAAAGAATTCTCACCTGAGTAATACCGAATGGCAGAGAAGCACCTGAAAAAATGTTCAACATCCTTAATCATCAGGGAAATGCAACTCAACACAAACCTGAGATTCCACCTCACACCAGTCAGAATGGCTAAGATCAAAAATTCAGGTGACAGCAGATGCTGGCGAGGATACGGAGAAAGAGGAACACTCCTCCATTGTTGGTGGGATTGCAAGCTTGTACAACCACTCTGGAAATCAGTCTGGCGGTTCCTCAGAAAATTGGACATAGTACTACCGGAGGATCCAGCAATACCTCTCCTGGGCATATATCCAGAAGATGTCCCAACTGGTAAAAAGGACACATGCTCCACTATGTTCATAGCAGCCTTATTTACAATAGCCAGAAGCAGAAAGAACCCCGATGCCCCTCAACAGAGGAATGGATGCAGAAAATGTTGTCATTTACACAATGGAGTACTACTCAGCTATTAAAATAAAGAATTTATGAAATTCTTAGGCAAATGGATGGAACTGGAGGACATCATCCTTAGTGAGGTAACACAATCACAAAGGAACTCACACAATATGTACTCACTGATATTTGGATATTAGCCCAAAAACTTAGGATACCCAAGATATAAGATACAATTTGTTAAACGCATGAAACTCAACAAGTACGAAGACCAAAGTGTGGACACTGTGCCCCTTCTTAGAATTGGGAACAAAACACCCATGTAAAGAGTTACAGAGATAAAATTTGGAGCTGTGACGAAATGATGGACCATCTAAAGACTGCCATATCCAGGGATCCATCCCATAATCAGTTTCCAAACGCTGACACCATTGCATACACTAACAAGATTTTGCTGAAAGAACCCAGATATAGCTGTCTCTTGCGAGACAATGCAGGGGCCTAGCAAACACAGAAGTGGATGCTCACAGTCAGCTATTGGATGGATCACAGGGCCCCCAATGGAGGAGCTAGAGAAAGTACTCAAGGAGCTAAAGGGAATTGCAACCCTATAGGTGGAACAGCATTATGAACTAACCAGTACCCCAGAGCTTTTGACTCTAGCTGCATATGTATCAAAAGATGGCCTAATAGGCCATCAACGGAAAGAGAGGCCCATTTGACTTGCAAACTTTATATGCCCCAGTACAGGGGAATGCCAGGGCCAAAATGTGGGAGTTGGTGGCTAGGGGAGTGTGGGGGGGAGTGTATTGGGGACTTTTTGGATAGCATTGGAAATGTAAATGAGGATGCTTGCTTAAATATGTTCATAGCAGCTCTACTCATGAAAGTCAGAAGCTGGAAACCACATAGATGTATCTCAGCAGAAGAATAGATAAAGATAACATGGTACACTAAGAGCTTTTGACTCTAGCTGCATATGTATCGAAAGATGGCCTAGTCGGCCATCAATGGAAAGAGAGGCCCATTGGACTTGCAAACTTTATATGCCCCAATATAGGGGAATGCCAGGGCCAAAAGAATGGGAATGGGAGGGTAGGGAAGTGGGGAGCCGTATGGGGGACTTTTGGGATAGCATTGGAAATGTAATTGAGGAAAATATGTAATAAAAAAAAAAGAAAATGGAGTATTACTCAGCTGTTAAAGTGTAACATCATAGGATTGGCAGGCAAATAGAACTAGAAAAGATCATCCTGAATGAGGAAACCCTGATGCAGAAATATAGGCATGGTATGTATTCGCATAAAAGTGGATATTACCTGTAAAGGAAAACATAAGCACTCTACAATTCACAAATCTAGAGAACCTAAGTAAGAAGGAGGGCTCAAGTGAGGGTGGAAGTGTACATAAATCTCCCTGTGAAGATGAAATAAAATAAATAGAGTATGAAGAGTGGGAGTTGCTGGGGATTGGAATAGGAAGGATCAGGTTGGGGGAAGATGGAGCAAGGAAAGACACCAGGAAAGACAACTGGATTTGCAGGGCTACAAATTTAACACAGTGAAAACTTCCAGGAATTTCCCTGAAATGGTGACTCTAGATAAGGCTCCTAATACTGAGCATTATAGGCTGTGAACAGGGAATCTTCTGCCACCAGGTAAGACTCTTAGTGGAGGGACTGGGACACCAACACATCCACAAAACTTCTGATCCAAAATTTCTCCTACCAACAAGATGTGCTGGAGTATAGGTGGCTCAGAAGTTATGGTAATGACCAATCAATGACTGATCCAGCTTGAGACACAGGCCATCAGAGGAAGCTCAATCCTGATACTTCCTATAGGGCTGGGAACCAAATACTCAGGATGGAACCAAGCTGGAAAAAAAGAAAAAGAAAAGAAAAAAAGAAATGATCCCTAATGATAAGCTACTAACTCAGAGATGGGAGACAGAAGACAGGAGACAGGCATAATCCTCATCAAAGAGACTTCATCCAGCAATTGATAGAAACAGGCAGAGACTCATAGCCAAACATAAAGAGAGCTTGAGGAATATCGCAGAAAAGGAAGGATTTTTGGAACCAGAGAGTTCAAGAATAGCAAGAAAAATCAACAGAACCAACTATCTTCAGCTGGTAGGGTCTCACAGAGACTTAGTCAATACTCAGGGAGCTGCATGGGTCTGATGTAGTCCTTCTGTATATGTTATGGTTGTGTTCCTTGATGTTCTTAGCAGGCTCATAAAAGTGCGGTCAGGGGGCATCTCTGACTCTTTTGGCTGCTTTTGGAAGCCATTGCCTTTTACTGGGTTGCCTCACACAGCCTAAACGTGAGAGGTGATTCCTAGGCCTATTCCAACTTGCTAAGCCATGTTTGGTTGATATGCATGATATACCTGCACATTTTTTATAAGAAATGAAGGAGGGGAAGAGGCGCAGATGAGAATGGGGACTAGGATAGGAAGAGGGAGGGAAAACTACTCTGTGGATGTAATAAATGAGAGAAATATAAACAAATAAATTAATTTAAAAAAGCCCACTGCATGTGAACACTTTATAGCTGAGGATCCTGTTTCCCAAAATAATATGTCCTTACTTTCTATTGGCTTGTTCAGATGTCACTGATGTGTTCTGAGCTGCATTCGTCATCACATCAGTTAATGAGAAGGAAATCTCTGGATAAACCACCCAAGCATTGTGTTCAGTTCATTGCTGCTTTCTGTTCTATCATATTTACAGTCTATAAGGGATCAGGGTTAATTTTCTTGTGTTTATATACTTTATGTGAGTTGTATGTGTGAGGACACAAAATGTGTGATTGCTTATGTGTGTATGTGTGTGTGTATGTGTGTGTGTGCGTGATAGTGTCAGTTGTGTATTGTGGTATATATAAGCAGCAAGTGGTGTGGATATATTTATCCATATATATATATATATATATATATATATATATATATATATATATATATATATGAGGGTTTTTTGTATGAAGTTACATATAAATGTGGTATAGGGCTGGGTGTGGTGGCACATGCCTTTAATCCCTGCACTTGGGAGGCAGAGGCAGGTGAATTTCTGAGTTCGAGGCCAGCCTGGTCTACAGAGTGTGTTCCAGGACAGCCAGGGCTACACAGAGAAACCCTTTCTCAAAAAAACAAGTGTGGTATAGGTTTTATAATATTTCACTGTGTGTCCTGTGTGGTTTTTATGTGGTAAGTGATATGGTGTGAGTGATCTACATGTGTGCATGTACTTTCTTCTGAAGTATGTTGTCAGAGTTGTGTGGGATATGTTCAGATGTGTAGTTGGAGACAAATTATTTAATCTATTTTAATAACCATTTCATTTGTAAGTTACACAATGAACAAAAACTCCTCCACGTATATCATTTGGTTTAAAAGAATAAACTTTTCAAATTTGTTAAAACTTACTAGAAAATTACCATCTAGTTAGCCATAAGATTTTGATAATTAGTCTTAGACATTTGACCATACATAATATTTGAACATTGACAAAATCACTCAAGTATTGATAATGTCATTTAGCTTGATAGTTTGGTATGTTTGTTGGCCATCACTTTATAATGTATATATACAACAAAACACCAATTCATGTGGCTTAAATGTATGATTTTTATATATTCATTCTAAATTCAATAAAATTGAAATAAAAAATGAAATAATTTAAGGAATTGAAATTGTCTGTATCTTGCTTGGATTGCAAAAACAATATATTTTGGTAAATATAATTATATAATTTGAGAGAAGAAATAGAAATGGAAGAAAACAATAAAGAACTTAGTAATGGAAGTATTGAAAAAGTAAGTGATTAAAAGAAAAAGAAAGAAAGATAGAAAGAAGGAATGAAGGAAAGAAGAAAAGTAAAGAAATCAGGAAGATATAGACTGGAGACAGGCTGGAAAATGCGCATAGAGAATGGGTATAAGAGGAAGATTCCTCCTGCAGCCAGGTAGCAATGATCTTTCAGCATATTAGTAAACAGCACGACAGTCATGTCATGTTGATGGCCAATACAAATATAAAAATGAAATTTCCTTTACTTAAAGTTACAAAATATTTAATCTTACTTTATCTTTTCTTTTTTATTAGATATTTTCATTATTTATACTTCAAATGTTATTCTCTTTCCTCATTTCCCCTCTGAAAACCCACTATTCTATCACCCCTCCTTGATGCTCACCAACACACTCACTCTTGCTTCCCTGTCTTGGCATTCACCTACACTGGGGCATGGAGCCTTCACAGAACAAAAGACCTCTCCTCTTTGGACAACAAGGACATCCTCTGCTACATATGCAGCTGGAGTCATGGATCCCTCCATGTGTACTCTTTGGGTGGTAGTTTAGTCCCTGGGAGCTCTGGGATTACTAGTTGGTTCATATTGTTGTTCCTCCTATGGGGCTGCAAACTCCTTCCACTCCTTTGGTACTTTCTCTAGCTCATTCATTGGGGACCCTGTGCTTTGTCCAATGGATTGCTGAGAACATCCATCTTTGTATTTGTCAGGCACTGGCAGAGCCTCCCAAGAGACAGCTACATCAGGTTCTCTCAGCAAAAACTTCTTTGAATCCACAATAGTGCCTGGGTTTGGTGACTGGTATTTTATTCCCCCTATAATTCAATAAGAAGAACTGAAGTATCCACACTTTGGTCTTCCTTCTTCTCGAGCATCATATGGTCTGTGAATTGTATCTTGGGTACTCCAAGCTTCTGGGCTAATAGAAAAGGAAGCCAGTCTTAATTTTACTTAATATTAAACATTAAGGCAAAAATTTGAATTCTGTTTTTAATTAAATAATATTTTCCCCTTTCAGATCATTGAACATTTATCTTTACTTAAAGTATAGTTTGAACTTGTTCATTCTCAGGCCTAAGCTATGAATGTAAAGATATGTATTGAGGAAATTTACAATAAGAAATCAGTGTTATTTTCTCTACTTCATGAACATACTGTGGGTATTCATATAAAAGTAAAAGAAATGAAAGCTATATACTAATGCTGAAAGAATATGTAATGAGTCCATGGTAGCATATTTTATTTAAATGCATTTAGTCTTTTATTATTACTAGAGAAACTTCTGACATGGTAAAAATTAAATCAGTAATATATTGCTTTAAATTTTCAGTTATATTTCATTTAATTTTCACTGAGGCTTAAAAATTGTTTTAACTTGATAATAACCTATAAAATAAGTTATTTGACTTTGTTTCAATTTTGCTTAACTTATTTATACATCTGAAAGTCTAAATCTCTTTAAACATTTATAGGCACTTATATTCTTAATTAATATAATTCAATTAGATTTTAAGCTCTAATTGTAAATTTAATTTTTTATGATTATCTTAGTAACATAGAAGATTTAACAAGACAAATATCTAAGTTCTATTAGAAAAATATTCTCATGTACTTAGACAATGCTTGTATGTGTAAAATCTACATTTTAAATTTTAATAACTCTGATTCAGTTATCATTACAAAACAATTTAAAATAAGCCACAACTATTACAATAAGTAAAATAATCCTTTTTGTTTAAAATACTCACATACTTAAGATTTCCAATAACATGTACTTCTCTTCATTCTACATTCTTTTTTTGAAGTACATTCTTTTATTGAAGTAATCCAATCACCATCTCAGGCCTGTGATGAAAGTTGTGATCACAAACAGCAAATGGCCACAAAATCTGTATATGAGACCCAAGGAAAAGGGTCTAAAAAAAGCGATCCAAACCTGACTTTTGGCCGTTTCTTCTAAGAAGAAACTTAATAGTGATCCTTCTCTTTTTGTAGCATGTAGTGCCAAAATCTTGGGTCAAGCCATATGTATGTGCTGTTTTGTCATGTCCCTATTACATTAGAATCAGTGAATTTTTGTTGTATTAGGTATTTGAGGAACTACTAATCTCTGCTCCCATTAGCCTATTTGTTTGTTATTATTCATCACCTGTGGTGCCACTTGCCATACAATATTGTAGCATAATGCGTTCTCTCTCCTGGGTTTCTCCTCTGATGCATTGATTGCCTACAACATGCTGTTCTATCTGCTGGAAATTCATTTTCTAAAAATGTTCACTACTATCAAAAATATAAGTATGGTTTTAATCAACAGCAGTTAAATTGGATTATGTTCTAGATAGATAGACCTGTATGTTTATTTAATAAGACATATTACAGTGCTTAAAATATAAAATTTAATCTAAAATTCTCTAATTATTCTTATTTTATTTATGTAAATCAATCATTTGTTTTCTTGTGTGATACAAAAACAAACAAACAAACAAAAACAAAACATGCTGGACAGAAGTGTTGGAGAGTTGACTAAGTGTTCAAGAGGGATTCCTGCTTTTCTAGAGGACTCTGGTTCAATTCCCAGCATTAACAACAACCAGAGTATACTATATGTGATCTAACATTGCTGACATATGCAGAAACAAAACACACTCACACACACACACACACACACACACACACACACACACTCTCCACAGAATTTAATATAAAATTAATCATTTCATGAAAAGAATGTTGGAAATATACTATCAAATTGTAGTTAAACCTTTAAAGAGTCCTCAGCTTCCTGAGAAAAGGGAAGAACATAAATGAGCAAAACTAAAGCTTGTATAAATTGTTGCATCTTTCAAAATGAGAAGTTTGAGTCAGTTTTAGAATCTGAACTTAAGAGCACATAACAGAGTAGGAGGTGAGATGATAGGTTTAGAGCTACCATAGTAGTCCACACCTAATTATCCTGCCCAAATTTAAGTGAGGTCCTTTATAAGTTTGTGTTATTATTAAGAGTTTAGCAAATGTATATATTATTTTGATAAATAAATGTGGAATACTTGTCATAATTATGGCATTTAAACTCTGAAGATTACAAAGAAATATAATATTTATGCCAGTCATATACCCAGTGATATATCATAACTATAATGAAAGAAAGTTTGAGAAGAAATCACCTTCAGGATTCTCTACTTTGCCAGTCTGTGAGCTATGCTGGGGTGAGCAGGACAAATCTGGACAGTCAGATGCACAGCTTTCAGTCCTAAGACTTACACTCAAATCTTTGTCATTCCTGTTCTTTCTTCTCATTTTTAGCACATTTCATTGGTAACCAAGAATTTATGGTTTCTTGCTTTTCTTTTTCTTGGGATGTTTTACATATCATATTTCCAACTTATATTTTACTTCAAATTAAGTGATGATAATTATGATCCTATGACTTATTAAATATTGTCTTTTGTCTACATATACATAATTTACCAGTGTAGTGAATTATCTTATTCTAATGATTCTGTTCATTTAACTTTGACTAATATCATACTAAATACCAGAGGAATATATGACGTTGACTATGGGTTTATGGTAAATTATCTTTATAATGTTGACAGATATTCCTTGTGTCTTCACTCTTTTGAGAACTTTTATCATGAAGGGTTTTGTATTTTGTCAAAGGCCTTTTATGTATCTAATGAAATGATTATGATTTCTAGTTTATTTCTTTTTAAAAAAATGTAGAAGAACAGCTTTAGTTCTGGAATTGCATTTTTTGCTGAATCATTCAGATATCTTCTGAGGGAAAAACAAATCAAACCAACCCTGAGATTCTACCTCAGACCAGTCAGAATGACTAAGATCAAAATCTCAGGTGACAGGAGATGCTAGCAAGGATGTGGAGAAAGAGGAACATTTCACCATTGTTGGTGGGATTGCAAGCTGGTTCAACCACTCTGGAAATCAGTTTTTCAGTTCCTCAGGATATTGGACATAGAATTACCTGAGGATCCAGCTATCCCTTTCCTGGGCATATACCCAAAAGATGCTCAGACAAATAATAAGGACGCATGTTCCATTATGTTCATAGCAGCCTTATTTATAATAGCCAGGAGATAGAAATAACACAGGTGTCCTTCAACAGAGGAATGGATATAGAAAATGTGGTACATTTACACAATGGAGTAATACTCAGCTATCAAAAACCAATGACTTCATGAAATTCTTAGGCAAATGGATGGAGATAGATAATATCATCTTGACTGAAGTAACCCAATCACAAAAGAACACACATGGTAAGCACTCATTGATAAGTGTATATTAGACCAAAATCTTGGAATACCCAAGATACAATTCACAGACCACATGAAGTTCAAGAAAAAGGAAGACCAAAATATGGATGCTTCAGTCCTTAGAAGGGGAAGCAAAATACTCAAGGGAGGAAATGCAGAGACAAGATATAGAGTAGCAACTAAAGGAAAGGTCATCCAGAGACTGCCCCACCTGGGGATCCATCCTGTATAGAGACACCAATCCCAGAGACTATTGTGGATGCCAAGAGTACTTTATGAAAGGAGTCTGATATAGCTGTTTCCTGAGAGGCTCTGTCAGAGCTTGACAAATACAAAGGTTGGCTCACAGCCAACCATTGGACAGAGTACAGGGTCCCCAATGAAGGAGGTAGAGAAAGGAATGAAAGAGCTGAAGGGGTTTGCAATTTCATAGGAAAAACAACAATATGAACTAACCAGATCCCGCAGAGGTCCCACGGACTAAACCACCAACCAAAGAGTACACATGAAGAACCCATGGCTCCATCCACATATGTAGTAGAGGATGATCTTGTCAGGCATCAATGGAGGAGAGGCTCTTGGTCCTGTGAAGGTTCAATGCCCTAGTACAGGGGAATGCCAGGTGGGAGGGGAGAATTGGTTGGGTGGGGTGGTGAGCACTCTCATAGAATCAGGGGGAGGGGGTATGAGATGAGGGTTTGGGGGAAGGGGTACTAGGAAAGGAGATAACTTTTGATATGTAAATAAAGAAAATATCTAATTAAAATAGCAGAAGATATAAGTGACTGAAGGGAGATTTCTTCCCACAGGAAACCTTTTTTTTTTTTTTTTTTTTTTTTTTTTTTTTAATCATGAACAAAGTTAGAAACATTTCAAGAGGGTTAGAAGAATAATTATATTCTACATTCATAGCTACTTCATTGTTAATGTTTGTGAAGTGAACCCCATTCTGTTAATCTACACTGAGGGAAAGAACTCCAGCTAGACTCAAAGCAGTTTTCTGTTTGTTCATTTGTTATTCACTAACCATCATGAATAACAATAGACGTTTATTTTAGTTTCAGTGCTCTAAAATAACAAACTCAAACTCAATATTTCCACATGCATATTGTTATATTTATAAAAACAGTTTAGAATTTTTCTTCCTTCTCTCTATGTCTCATCTCATATATATATTACAAAGCTACGTGTTCAATTGAGTCTTTCAACATACTTAATTGTTGTTTAGTAAATCAACAATAGTTGTGAAACAGGTTGTCATTTTCAGAAATACATAAGGATGACATGTTGACCCAGAAATGGGAGATAATTCTGTATGATGAACTTTGAGATGATTATATTAATCACAATGTTAACTATTCTGAAAAGGGAGAGAATAATAGGATGAAAATACTTCATAAGCTGTTTTATGTTAGAATGTGGGTCAGCAGAAGAAACATAAACAAAATAATCACATTCTTTTTAATTTAAAAGAAAGAAACGATAGATGTTTAAATTTGGTTTAATGCTTGCATAATGTTATTTGGATTCCCAAATTATTATGGGAATCTGTATGTAAGATGCTGAAGGTCTCTGCTCCTGGTTGGTTCTAATTGGTAAGTAAAGATTCAGGAATCCAATGGCTGGGCAAAAAGATAGAGGTAGGACCTTAGTATTTGAGGGAAAGGCCATTGAGGAAAAAGGGGAACCACTATGGTAGGAAGGCAATAAGATCCATGCTTGAGAGCTGCATAAGAGAGAGCACACTAATCATGGAAGAGCCAAAGAGAATTAGACCCAGGGTTTGTTCTGATCAGATCTAGGGTAGCAAAGATGGAATGTAGATTTTAGTAAGATATAAGTAATGTGGAAGTTTTGCAATAGCCCAATCCATTGAGCTTTTTTTTTTTTTTTTTTTTTTTTTTTTTGGTTTTTCGAGACAGGGTTTCTCTGTATAGCCCTGGCTGTCCTGGAACTCACTCTGTAGACCAAGACATATTAAAATAGAATGCTTTGTGTGTATGTGTCTTTCATTTGGGAACTCAGAACACTGAGGCAGGTAGAGAGGAATACGTCAGCTGCTGGAGAAATTTGAGTAGACTTTGTTGTCTAATGAAACAGATAGTACTTCTAAGCACATGAAATTTCTCTAGAAAAAAAAATGTGATTTGTCTTTATCTTCCATGTATTGGGTAGAGGGTGGACATTGAGAGAAACACACACACACACACACACAGAGACTCACACATATGTGTGTTTCTCTGTGTGGGCATATGTATATATATATATATATATATATATATATATATAATGTATTATATATATGTATTATATATATATATATATATATATATATATATATATATATATATATATATATATATATAATGTTGAGAGAGAGGTGTGGGGGAGAGAGGTGCTGGGATTATTGGTGTGTGTCACCACTACTTGGCTTCTCCTCCTGTTTCTGAAGAGCAGGAGGTTCCATTTCCTCCATCTCCTTGATTTTACACAATGACCTTTATACCTAGATTTCTCCTTGAACCTAAGTACACTCACTAAAAGTTTAACTGATGTGGGAAAGCAGTGAGGTCCTTTGGCTATAACACTTGAAGAACTAATTTTACAGGCAACACAAAAGACAGTTTAGAAGGCATTTTTATTGTTGGCTATGGATGATACTTTATATAATAGAAAGCAAATAGAGTTACTAAACAGCAAAGCAGGTGCCAAGAGAAAGGGTTCCTCCTCTGAGGTTTCCTGACAATGTGTTACTTAGGCTTTATGGAGTTAAGGCATTTGGGTCATCATTCCAAAATCAAAATGCCCATGCTCGGCTGCATTCCAGGTTCAGGGTCTGAAATTTTGATTGTAAAATAGTTTCACATTTAACTTCAATAACCTCAATGTGAGATACAAATAGCAGTCCAGAGACAGAATGCTTTCATTTTCCACTATTTCCACATTTTAAAAAAGGAGTCTATTCTGTGTGCATTGCTGTTCACTACTAATTTAAAGAAATAAAGGCATACACAATGTCTGAGGGCAAACTAAGAAAGATTTGTAACACTAGCAGTCTTTCAAACACAGCAATCCATAGACAAATATTCAGATTGTTCTGCTTATAATATGCGAATAAGGTCAGCTATGTTGGCAGATGTTAGAGCAAAATAGATATGCCATAATCAAATGAACAACATAATTTGATGACACAGGTCATCAGTACCTGGCACCTTAACTCAGTGGAGGACAAGCAAGTTTAGGAAAATTATAGGCATATGACCTCCAAAAGACGCTAAAATATATTAAAATAATATTACATATTTTAACTTGACCAAATAGGGAAATCTAGTCTTCATATAGAGGTTAAAAACATGTCTCCTTCCACTGGTGTTTCACAAGGCCATCCCCTGCCACATATGATTGTGGAGCCATGGGTTCCTCCATGTGTACTCTTTGGTTGGTGGTTCCATCCCTAGGAGCTCTGTGGGGTATGACCTGTTGACACTGTTGCTTACTCCATGGGGCTGTAAACCCTCTCAGTTCCTTCAGTTCCTTCTCCAACTCCTCCATCAGGGAGCCCATGCTCAGCCCAATTTGGCTGTGAGCATCTGTCTCTGTATTTGTCAAACTCTTGCCAAGACTCTCAGAAGACAGCCATATCAGGCTCCCATTAGCAAGCACTTCCCAGCACCCACAATAGTGTCTGGGTTTGTTAACTGAATATGGGGTGGATCCCCAGGTAGGACAGTCTCAGGATATTCAGAAATAATAAAGGAAGCCATGCAACTGACACCATAGCAACATCCTCAGCTGTTTATATTCTCCCAAGCTCTCTAAAAATTACTCCATTTGACTTAGAGCTAAACACAGAGGGGAAAAAATGGGGAGAGGGTGGAAGGAAAGCAGATTACATATACTCTTTATTTTTATTTATTTATTTTAAACTCCAGATTTTATTACTCTCCTGGTCCACCCCCATACTACATCCCATACCTCCTCTCTGTCCCTCTGTCTTCATGAAGCTGTCCCCACCCTGACTCCCACCGCACCAGACCTCTAAATTCCCTAGGGCTTCCTGTCTCTTGAGGGTTAGGTGCATCTTCTCTGACTAAATCCAGACCTGGCAGTACTCTGCTATATATGTGTTTTGGCTTCATGACATCAGTTTTATGCTACCTGGTTGGTGGTCCACGGTCTGAGAGATCTCAGGAGTCTAGGTTAATTGAAACTGCTGGTCCTCCTACAAGGTTGCCTCCCTCCTCAGCTTCTTCCAGCCTTCCCTTAATTCAACCATATGGGTCAGCTGCTTCTGTCCATTGATTGGGTGCAAATATCTATATCTGACTCAGTTGCTCATTGGGTCTCATTGGAGCTACTCATTGGAGGACACTCATTTTAGATCCCTTTTTGTGAGTGCCCATATCCTCCACAATAATGTCAGGTCTTTTGGCCTCCCCTTATGCTGGATCCAACTTTGGACCTGTCTCTGGACTTTCCTTTCCTCAGGCTTCTCTCCATTTCTGTTCCTGAAGTTCTTTCAGTCAGGAACAATTATGGCTCAGAGTTTTGACGGTGGGATGGCAACCCCATCCCTCACTTGATGCCCTTTCTTTCTGCTGGAGGTGGGCTCTACAAGTTCCTTCTCCCCAGTGTAGGGCATTTATTTCATCTAAGGTCCCACTCTTTGAATCCTGAGAGTCTCTCACCTCCCAGGTCTCTGGTACATTCTGGAGGGTCCCCCCTTCTACCTCTTGAGGTTGCCTGTTTCCATTCTTTCTGCTAGCCCTCAGGCATTTCAGTGCTTTTCCACCACCCAATACCCAATCATGTTCTCCTCTCTGCTCCCACCCCATCCCTTTTCCCACCCAGGGCCCTTCCTATGGTTCACAGAAAAATAAAATAAAATCAACCTATTTGCTACAAAATTAGGCTGGGTAATTTGCTCATTATTCAATTCATTGTTGAAAATTTGAAATATTAAAGTGACTTTTTGAAGTAGTACAAACTCTAACTTATGAGCAAGTGTATTGTCATCAGATAACATCAGATAAAATCAGCAGTACCCCTATAAGTTCAGTAGTCCCTAGCCACAAATGCTACTGAAAATGACTTTCCTACTATGTCTACCATCCTAAAGAAAGATGCATTGTACCAAATAACGAATTTTTCTCGAAAATTAAGAGAGCAAAGTTTACTCTCTGGGTCTCAGGTAGGTAGATTCTTGGCAGACAACATCTGCCCAACTACACATTATTAGAAACATGTGCCTTTAGGGAAAATAAATTACTTCATGAGATGTCCAGATCTATTTCTCAAGAGATGTTGATATATCATATACAGCTAAGCAGGGACCTTGTGCTATAGATGTCTTCTATTGTCTCCTTATTAATATCAATGTTAAATATGAAATCTATCTTGAAAAGAAAAAAAAACTGTAAGGATCTAGCATCAATAGCATTAACCTTCACTATTTTATGGATAAATTGTTTTCAGTGTTATTCTTCTGGTTTTATCCAGGCTGAAAGGCTACGGTTTTGGTTTTTCTTTGTTTGTTTTGTTTTCCTTTGCTTTTGTCCAACTGATGTATCTGTTTTATTGATGCAATTTATCTATTACATCATAACGAACTTCATTTTAAAATGCAGTAAAATAGAATTGGGAGTGGACTTTGCTAGGGAAAGATTACTTTATATGTAAGACCTAGACTTCAATCCCCAGAAGTATAAAATATAATATAAATGATTACAAAAGTACCTGTTGCTCTCTTGTAGAATTCTGCCCTTTGTGGACCTAACATTTATTTCAGATAAGTGTTTTGTGATTTCATATAGGGAAACATAGAAAGCAACCTTCAATCAGAAACTATTTAAAAAGAAAAACCTCCATGTCTAGACCTTCAGAAAAATGAAAGTGGACTATTTTGGGAATTTTCCTTTCCTTCTCAGCAGCTAAATAGAAAAGGCTCATCACTGTCTAACCTCCTATATTTTCATATCATCAAAGTACCCTTCCTTTGTGTTGTAGCTACAGGTCTCTTATATATGAAACTAGTTCTGATGAATAGTTTCCAGTTGGCCCTACCTATAAATTTAATCAAACAATGATCAGAATTGTTCTTTATATCATGTAATTTTTGGAAAATATGCTCAAAAACCAGAATTTCAGCATGTCCATCATTGTGTCACTCAATATCTATCTTGAACTATGAAATGAAAGTGAGCATATTCAAAATATATAAATTATTTTATGACTAATATCTACTCATATTTGAGTCCATGCATGTCCTTTTGGGAGGTTATTCATGCTACACTCCACAGCCCTAAGAACTAAATAAGAAGGAAGGTATAAGCGAGGACTCTTGAAACTCATTTAGAAAGGGGAGTAAAATAGTCATAAGAGGAGGATTGAAGGAGGTAGCTGGGTTGGAAAAGATATAGAGAGAGGGAAAAGGGGGGTTTCAAGATCAGGAGTGGGGCTAGGGATAGGAAAGATGAGCAGATGACCATGAGAATGAATGGAAATTTCAAACTGACAAAGGTGTGTGGGGCTTGTCCAGAACAAGACAGAGACAAGAGAAACTGTAGGCACCCAAGAAACAATGGGGGTGACATTAACTGTGACTCACAGCGTTGAAAATATGGAACCTCAAGAGGCTACCTCTTTTAGCCAGACAGAACCCTATTGAGTGATAGGGACACCAACACACCTACAAAATTTTCTGTCTAAAATTTATCCTATCTATAAGAAATACAAGAAAGGGGAATTGAGCAGAAACCAATGGAATGACCAACCAATAAATGGCCCAAATTGAGACTCATCTCATTCACAAGCACTGATCCCTGAAACTATTAATGATAATTAGTTATGCTTGCAGACAAGAGTTTAGCATGGCTGGACTTTGAGATGTTCCACCAAGCAGCTGACTCAATACAGGCACCCACAGCCAAACAGTGGATATATCTTGGGACTATTATGGAAGAAAAGTTTTGAAGGGGATCAGAACTTCACAGAAAGAACAGTACATTAAACTCACCTAGACCATTGAGGGTCTCAGAGACTTAATGAGTATACATAGGTTGCACCTATGTAGCAGATGTGCAGCTTGATCTTCATGTGAGTCTCAAATAAATGGAGTGGGGGCTATCCCAAAAGCTGTTGTTGGTACATGTGCTTTGTTCTTCTAGTTGAGCTGCCATGTCTGGCCTTAGTGGGAGAGGATGCACCTAGCCTATCAGAGACTTGATGTACCAGAGTAGTGGGATAGCAAGCAGTCCTCCACTCACTCAGAGAGAAAGGGGAGAGCAGATGGGGTGAAAGATTTTGGGAGTGAACAACTGGGAGTGGGGCAGTGTACAGGATGTAATATATCTCTATCTCTATCATCTCTATCTCATCTCTATCTCTATCTAAATCTCTATCTATATCTATGTCTATATCTATATATCTATATACCTATATATAAAATATATATAATATATTATTTTATTTATATATATTTTATAATATATATTTATAATATATAAATATATTTATATATTTTATATATTACATATTCATATATATTGCATATATAAAATAATCATTGACTATTCTCTTTACAATCATCATGCCTGTTTTCATCTAATAGTATAGTGGGTCTTCACACAAAGTATCCCAATCTTTCTTTGTCTAGTTAGGGCATAGCTTTCTAAATATCAATGAGCACCAATGGCCTGTTTAGATCATTACAGGTATTGCATCTTGCTGCTTTCTTCTGTCATCTGGTCATATTTACTAGCTTTGTACCCATCAAGAAGTTAAGTAAGTACGATGGAGTATTGATTTTTACTGTGGAATTCTAAATTTAAAATGTATAATACATTTCACCTTTAACCTGTTCACATTACACAATTTTGATTAGTTTAAGTGGTTACTATTTAATTTTGCCATTTTTGTCAAGTATTTTTTTTTCTATTTAGATTTTTGTTTCTGTATTTGTTGTTTGGTGGAGTTTTTTTCTTTTCTTTTTTCTCTTTTTTTGAGAGAGAGAGAAGCAAGGGGAAAGGGAGAGAGAGAAAGAAAGAGATAAAATTGGAATAAATTTAGGTTGTTAGAGAGGTGTACAGGATCCCAGAGCAGTTGTGCGAGGAAAAAACATTATTGAAACATATTTTGCTATATTTTATGAAAACAATTGTGGAAAGTTGGTGATTAGTTTTGCATATCAAATGGTCCATCATCGGTGCTCAGATATATATATATATATATATATATATATATATATATATATATATATATATATATATATATATATATATGGAAGTACGCCTCTGATGGTTTTTCTGCATGAGAACAGCACTAGGATTGGTGAATTTGATCTTGTAGACTTATTTCTCTGATTTTGGAGGCATTTATTCCACTGAGTTCTCAATTGAAAAAGAAAATAGAGAAAGGAGAATTTTGTTATCTGTTTCCTGCTTGTTGATGTTCAAAGGGCATCTCACCTTCACATTTCAGTCTGAAATTATCACAATTGACTGGATTCACAGGTTTTTCTGCTAATACCAAATTAGGCTAATGTTTTCCTAAGGTATTCAGCTTGTACAGAGACTTGCATTCTGTATTCTCATGGACCAACTCTCCATTTCTTATGTAAAATGTAGTCAATGTAACATCATGTTCTGTTGGACTTATTTCTGTATAAAATTCTGACTAATGAAACTAATATTTATTATAAAGTCAAAACAAAGGGCTGCATTAAATAAAGATTAACAACAAATCAATAATTTTTCTGTCTCCCAAAATAAAGGGACCATGTTATAAACCATAATTCTGGAAACAAATTTTTGATGATTACAAAACATCACATGTTTTAGAAACAGACACATTCACAACAACTTCATTATGCATGTCATAATCAGTTTAAAATGCTAATAATAAAAGTTTAAATAGGATGAGATGAAATCCAATGGTCATTTTTATTTGAATTTCTGTGATTTCTAAGGATGTTGAATATTTCTATTAGTACTTCTTGGTCATTCAAAATTCTTTTCTTCTCTTGTGAATTCTGTTTAGCGTTGCACCCTATTTTTAATTAGTTTTTTGTTTGTTTGTTTTGTTTTGTTTTGGAAGTTTTTTGAGTTCTTTATATATTTTGGATATTAGCCCTCTATCTGGTGTAGGGTTAGTGAAGTTTTTTTGTTTTTTGTTTTTGTTTTTGTTTATGTTTTTTGAGACAGGGTTTCTCTGTATAGCCCTGGCTGTCCTGGAACTCACTTTGTAGACCAGGCTGGCCTCGAATTCAGAAATCTGCCTGCCTCTGCCTTCTGAGTGCTGGGATTAAAGGCGTGTGTCATCATGTCCGGCCTCGAAATTTTTAAAAGTGAAAGTGATCACTATTTGTAAATAGCACAATTGTAATATTAGCTACATAGCACTAGTTACATGCCAAGGCAATGTTGTACCTGAAAATCATCAGGCCCTTTTTGATAAATATGGCAAAGACTGACCTTTTAAGAACATATCAGAAAATATGATTTGTGTGTTTGTGTGTGTGTATATGTATGTGTCTGTGTGTGTGTTTGTGTGTGTATCTGTGTGTAATTTCAAAAAAACAAAAGAAGAGTGGAAGCCAGACTCTTCTACTCATCACACTGAAGACTGGCCTTTCCTGGTGGTGGAGTACTTGTGGTAAAGCCTTAAGCTAGACCTCAATAGTGGATAAAGACATGGCTATTAACCAAGTATGCTTAATCCTACAACTAGACAATTGAGCAGTATGAATGATCAGATGAAAACTGAATAAATAAGACCATATTAGGTCAGAGAAATATTTGTGGTAACATGCCAACCAGGACACCCACATAATCTAGGTTCTCAAGAAAATAAGTGGCTTTACTCATTAATATTTGAAAATAATCATTCTGAGTGCCAGAGAGATGGCTGGCAGAGCAGTAAGGAGAGAGCATGAAGTACAATGAGAAACTTATTGTAGTCATTTAGCTGAGAGAAGGGAATCATCTGGACTGTTAGTATAAGGTAAGGAGTTACAAGTTACTAACTACTCAGAGATGTTCTGACAGTAGACAGGGCAGAATGTGCTGTTTGATTCAATGTGACTTGAAGCAGGTGATAGTTATGTTATAGGCTGTCGTGGCATACATTTGATTAGTGAACAGTCTGAGGCCAGTATTCCTTGTTAGTGATTTTGGAGATGCCAATAAGAAGATAATTGTTAAGTACAAAGATGCTATTATTAAGTCATGCCAGAGTTCTTGCGTGAAAAATGTTCAGGCTTAAAACAAATATCTGCAAACCACCAAGATTAATGAAGTTTTAAGACTAAAGTAAAAGAAAAAGCTTTTAAAAAGAGTTCCTGTAAGCAGAAAGGATTTAAATTCCTCAACAAGTATTTGGAATTTTCCAATTTGACAAAAGACACAGATTGACATGGGATGAAACCAATAGCAAAGTTTATACCATCATGGATTTATATATTTCTCAGTTATGAAAATATTACTTGAAAACTTGCATTAAATGTTCCGAAAATCAATTTTGAGGTATATTTAATTTTCTTACAATCATAAGATAAATAATTAGGATCTATTCTCTAATTTACTAACTCCTGAGCCTCAAAACATCAAATTGTCTGTATAAAATTGAGTCCCTAAGGTATGGTTTCTAGTTTCCTTATAGAATATTCAAGGCAATGTGTTAAAATTTCACTTGTCATATACAGTGCTATTTATGTTTGAATGTCTCTAGTTGCTCCTTATTTTGCCAACCACAAAGCAACACACAGCTGGGATATGATACATTATTACTTATTCACTACTATGTAAGGTAGTTTATCCAGAGTATAAAAAGCAAAGCCGATTTGATGCTGGAAAAGAAGAGTCACATTACAACAATTTGGACTGCTTATTACCACATCATTTCTCCCCTGTTGGTTGTATCCCTTCAATTGTTAAGCACCATCTCACATTTTAAGCATTCTTTATATTTGGATGTACTAGAGAACATTTCATTAAGATTATCAAAAAGCTGGCAACTATTGTCAGTTCTAAATAATTTTCCTCTGTAAACAAATGGGTTATAAACATTTCTATGTCTAATATAAAAGTTGAGTTGAATGCATATGGGAATCTTACTGAATCTGCAAACTCAGTCTTACATTTTTTTCTTATTTCAGCAGTTATTAGAGTTACAATAACAAAGTTGATAAGAGAGAAATAGTGGAGGAGCAGTAATAAAAAAAGAAGCACAGAGTGATATCCATCCACCTTGCCATGCCTGGGCTGATCAGCAGCTGAAAACCTGCCCAAAAACTACAACCTGCAAGCCTCCTAGGAGGTCCAAAGTAAACAAGGACACAGGAGTTGCACAGTAACTAGAGTCACAGGAGGCCCACAGTAGCCAGAGACAATACCTCCAAGGGGCCAGTTCCAGTTGGAAACATCCAAGAGAGTTAACATGAAAGAGAACCAGATGGCCAAATGCACACACAAGATGAGCAAACAAACCAGATGCAATTTGGCACCATCAGAACCCAATTCTCCCCAAACAGTAAGCCCTGGGTACCCTAAAATGCCTGAAAAACAAGACAATGACCGAAAATCCTATCTCATGAAGATGATAGAGGTCTTTATGGAGGATATAAAGAACTCCCTTAAAGAAATACAGGAAAACTCAGGTAAACAGCTAGAAACCCTTAAAGAAGGAATAGATAAATCTCTTAAAGAAATACGGAAAATACAATCAAGCAGGTAAAGAAATTTTAAAAAAAAATTGGTCCAAGACCTAAAAATATAATTAGAAACAATAAAGAAAAAGCAAAGAGAGGCAACTGTGGAGATGTATAACTTAGGAAAGATATCAAGAGCTAGAGATGAAAGTATCATGTGTAGACAGAAGGCAAAAAAAGGGATCTCTACCAAGTCCCACACCTTAGAGCTTCCAGAACTCCAAGGAAAAAGAGGTGGGAAATTTTTAGTAAACCAAGGGGTCAAAGTGGGCCACAGAATCAACTGAGCACAGCACATAGGTATTTTCAGAGATTTAAGCAAGAATCATGGAGCCTGTATTGGTCTGGGGTAGGTCCAATGAACAGATGTTATGGTTGTATAGGCTGATTTTCTTATGCAATTCCTAAAGTGAAATTTGGGGGGTCTCTGACATTTTTACCTGCTCTTGTAACCATTCTGCTACTATGTTCCATTCCCAGTCCTGATATGAGGGTTTGTGCCTAATATTACTATTGAATTTATTTGATTTTGCTGGAAGGCCTGCTCTTTTGTGAATGGAACAGGATAGGAAGTGGATCTGTGGGAGATGGAAGGGGATAGTGTTGGCATGGGAGAAATGAAGAGAAGGGAAACTGTAGTCAGGGTGTATTATAAGAGAGGAGAAAAAGAAAATAAATTGTAGGGTCTATCTGTGGGATCTAAAGGGTGCAGGGGAAGGAGGGGGGAGGGAGGATAGCCCACATCTGGCCAGAGTTCCTAATATGGTCTGGGCAGTCGGACCATGGAGGGCTGCCAGATGCTTTCCACTCAGCCCTGGGTGGTCATCTAAGCTACTGACCCCACTCAATGGGGGTTGGACAAGGGGCAGCTCCTGAAACCAGAGGGTGCCCTGGCAAAACCCTGTATCACAGGGGTTATGGGAGAGAGGGCAGAGGGAGAGAGGTTCCCACAAAGGTGAGAGTAAGCACAGATAAACAGAGACAGTCTATGTATGGTTTTAGAGTTTTATTATAGAAAGGCATGGAGAAAGAAAAAAGGTGGAGAGAGAGAGAGAGAGAGAGAGAGAGAGAGAGAGAGAGAGAGAGAGAGAGAGAGAGAGAGAGACCAGCCATGGCCAAGAGGAGAAAAGAGGGAAGAGAAAGTCTAGAGAGTAAGAGGGAGAGAGAGAAAGAGAGTGAGAGGAGAGAGGAGAGAGGAGAGGAGAGGAGAGGAGAGGAGAGGAGAGGAGAGGAGAGGAGAGGAGAGGAGAGGAGAGGAGAGGAGAGGAGAGGAGAGAAGAGCAAGAGCAAGAGCAAGAGCAAGAGCAAGAGCAAGAGCAAGAGCAAGAGCAAGAGCAAGAGCAAGAGCAAGAGCAAGAGGAGTGAGTGAGAGTGAGGAGGAACTAAACAGTCCCTTTTATGGTATGGTGTTATCTTTACTGTTGCTAGGTAACTGGGGATGAGTTTAATCTGAAGGTCAGAAGCTTGAGACATTGCCTACATGACTAAGATTCATGCTTCTCCTGTGGGGTGTGTGTGTGGGGGGGGTAACTTCAACAGGAGTCAGGGTTCCAGGAGACATGAGAGAACTCCTTCCGTCCCATGTAGGTGAAATATCATCACCTGGTCCTGGGGTTCAGACCTCAGCTCTACTGGAGACCAGATTGTCTGTGCATATAGCCCAACGCCCCACACCTATCACCTTTGTAGTCCTGATTTAGTAGTTGATTACATGGCTTGGATTTTGTTATAATGATATGAATTATTTGTTGTCATAGGATGAACTTTGATTTGTCCCCCAAATTGTAAAGATCAATGTAATGGCTAAATTTTTGTCAACATGACTGAGCTAAGTGTATTCTAGGTAACCTAGTCAGAGTTAATTAGTGTCTTAGATGCCAAATAGATAAGAAAGTGTGATGGTTTGTTTCTTCACTGTCTCAGTCTATATCTCTGCCTTTCTCTGTCTTTATCTCTATTTCCCCCCATGTCTCTCTCACACAGAATATTAAACTTCTTCTTCTCTGTAACTATGACTCAAAATTACTTGTGACTGTTTGAATAAATTACCCAGATATCCACATCTGTGTACAATCAATAAAGCTGTGATTTGTATTCATTTATAGATAGAATGGTTTGGTAATTCTGTATGATATCTTTTGGGATATCAAGGAGTTGTTTGAAGCACTTGAGGTTCACACAATGTTTTCTGATACATTAATCATGCTAAATAGGTTTTAAATAGATATTTTTTTATTAAAATATATGACAGAGAGTTTGCCATCCCAGGGGGACCTCCATTCTCCTGCCACAACTCCAACCACCTTCACCAGACCTGCTGATTGTAAATGATACAGGTAAGCTTCCCTTCCCTCATCCATCTTCCCTGCTCCCAGAGTATTCTGGGGCACTCCAAGCTGCTCTAAGAAGTCAGCTATCCACTATGGAACTCCATTCTCTTCCCATATCTTTGCTCACCTTCATCAATACTGTGGATCCTGAACCATACAGACCTGCAGATCTGGAATTGTACAACCCAAGGCACCCAGAGCCTGACACACTGGGGCCATTGAGGTTAACACCCTTTCCAATACCTTCTACAGAATGAAGACCCAGGGACCAAAGTCATCCACATGGCTAAAGGCCCTAGAAAGAACACAATAAACAAAAGCCAGGGCAATATGATTCCTCAGAACACAACTAACCTACTACAGTAAGTCCTAGATATCATAACACAACCAAAGCACAAGAAAACAACCCTAAAGTCAATCTTATAAATATGATAGAGGCCTCTAAAGATGAAATCTCTTAAAGAAATACAAAGAGCACATGCTCTACTATATCCATAGCAGACTTATTCATAATAGCCAGAAGCTGAAAACAACCCAGATGCCACCCAAATGATCAATGGATACAGATGTTGTGGTTCATTTTCCCAATGGAATACTATTTAACTATTAAAAATGAGGACATCATGAATTGTGCAGGTAAATGGATGGAACTTGAAAATGTCATCCTAAGTGAGGTAACTCAGACCCAAAAGGATATACATGGTATGTACTCACTGAGACATGGGTATTAGCCAAAAAGTACAGAATACTCATGATGTAACTCAGTCTGTATGAAGATTAACAAGAAGGAAGACCCAAGTGAGGATGTTTCAATCCCACTTAGAAGGGGAAACAATGTAATCATGAAAAACAGATGGAGGGAGGGACCAGGGTGAGAGAGAAAAAGGAAAGTTGAAAGGGCTTTGTACTGGCTAGTTTTGTGTCAACTTGACACAGCTGGAGTTATCAGAGAAAGGAGCTTCAATTGAGGAAATGTCTCCATGAGATCCAACTGTAAGGCATTTTCTTAATTAGTGATCAAGGGGGAAAGGCCTCTTGTGGGTGGAACCATCTCTGGGCTGGTAGTCTTGGTTCTTTAAGAGAACAGGCTGAGCAAGCCAGGGAAGCCAGCCAGTAAGGAACATCCCTCCATTGCTTCTGCATCAGCTCTTGCTTTCTGACCTGTTTGAGTTCCAGTCCTGACTTCCTTGCAGTATGGAAGTGTAAGCTGAATAAACCCTTTCCTCCCCAACTGCTTCTTGGTCATGATGTTTGTGCAGGAATAGAAACCTTGACTAAGACAAATTGGTACCAGCATAGTGGGGTATTCCTGTGACAACCTGACCATGTTTTGGGGAGGACTGTGGAAGGACTTTGGAACTTTGAGCTAGAAGATCCATTCAGTGTTAAGAGCTCTGTCAGATGTTGTGTAGGAGCTTTGAAGATAATGCTGAGATCAGTGCAGAAAATGGAGGCCTGGCTTATGAAATTTCAGAGGGAAAATTAAAGTCTCTTTTCAGGGTCATTGCTGTTTTGATTGTGAAGATTCTGTGGTTCTGGTTAGCTGGGGCTGAAGAATCAGCTGTGATTAACAAGATACCAGAACTACTAAAGCAAAACCTTCACATTACTGACTGGGACTATTGATGCTGTTTAGCTGGAACTAAGAAGAGACCAGCATCATTGAGGTGACATCTTCTGGGAAGTGTTTTCTGAAAGCACAAAGAGGCTGTGTTCCAGAGATAGCCACAGTTGTACTCCTGCTACAGCGGGACTTGTTAATGTGTAAGGTTCACCCAGGTGGTACTGGCTTTGAAGGCATGAAGGGGTCATGCAGAGCAGCTGAGGTTTGGCACTGTGAGAGGCCATGGAAGGCCACTGGTGAAGGTGCAGCCTCAGTTGCAATTGATGGCCCAGGACTGAAGGTGTCATGCAAAAAGAGTTGAGGCTTGGCCCCATGAAAAGAGCCTATGAGAGGCTATTGTTGAATCCAAGTAACATTGGAAGACAGCAGCATTTTGGAGATGCCAGTACTATGAGATGGCTACCAAGAACAGCAGCAGCAGTGGAGCACAGGCAACTGGAGCCTAGAAGACAATGTGTGTGCTACAAAGGGCATGGCTGGAGAAGTGACCCAAGGCCTTGGAGGAGCCCAGAAGATCGTGAGTTGAATCCCAGATATTGGATGGTTGGAGATTGATTTTTGCTTTTGATTGTGACTGTGCCCTGATATGTTTCCCTCTTGGAGGAAGTATTTTAGTGAAGTCCACAGTTAAGAGACTTTCAATTTTAAAGTACTTTGAATTTTATGTAAAGACTGTGAGACTTTTAAAGTTATTTAAGATCTTGGGGATGAATAAGAACTAAGGGTGAGGCTTACCAGTGATGTATTTGTGTATCAAGTTGACAAGGGGTCAATTGTACTGGCTAATTTAGTGTCAACTTGACACAGCTGGAGTTATCACAGAGAAAGGAGCTTCAGTTGAGGAAATGCCTCCATGAGATCCAATTGTAAGGCATTTTCTCAATTAGTGATCAAGGGGAAAGGCCTCTTGTGGGTGGGACTATCTCGGGGCTGGTAGTCTTGGTTCTATAAGAGATCAGGCTGAGCAAGCAAGGGAAGCCAGCCAGTAAGGAACATCCCTCCATGGCTTCTGCATCAGCTCCTGCTTTCTGACCTGCTTGAGTTCCAGTCCTGACTTCTTTTTGTGATGAACAGCAGTATGGAAGTGTAAGCTGAATAAACCCTTTCCTCCACAACTGCTTCTTGGTCATGATGTTTGTGCAGGAATAGAAACCCTGACTAAGACAGGCTTGAAAGATCAAATATAGGAGGAGAGAGGAAAGAAGCCCTAAGTACCAGGAGAATTCATGGAAATTTGTAGCTGGGAAGGGAGGGAGCAGGGGATTCTTTAAAATGTCCAAAGACCTAGGATGAGAGAGGATTCCAGGACTCATGAGGATGACCTTAGCTCAAATACACAATAGTGGGGAGATGAAACCTGAAGAGACTGCCACCAGTTTAAAGATAGGGCCCCCAATGGACGAATGGTGTTACCAACCTACCTTAAAAAATTCTGACCAAGAATTTTTCCTGTTGAAAGAAATGTAGGCAGAAAAATGGAGCAGAGACTGTGGGAATGGCCAAAAAAAACCAGCCTAACTCGAGTCCAATCCTATGGGTAAATATCAATCCCTGACACTAGTAATAATACCCTGTTATGATTACAGACAGATGTCTAGCAAGGCAGGCCTCTGAGAAATTCCACCCAGAAGCTGACTCAGACAGATACAGACACCCCTAGCCAAAAAATCGATAGAGCTTCAGCATTCTTCTGGAAGAATAGGGGTAAGAATTGTGGTCCCTAAGGAGGGTAGAAACTCTGTAGGAAGATTAGTAGAGTCCACAAACCAGCAACCAAAGAGCACACACTGGCTGGTCCTTTGCATCTCTGCACATATGTACCAGAAGTGCAGCTTGCTCTTCATGTGGGTCTGGAACAACATGAGCAAAAGCTATCCCAAAAGCTATTGCCTCTCTATGGGATATTTTCTTCTAGCTGGGTGGCCTTTTCTGGCCTCATTGGGAGTGGTTATGCCTAGCCTTGCAGATACTTGATGTGCCAAGGTAGGGAGATACCAAAGGAGGCCCCATCATGTCAGAGAAGAGTAGGATAAGAAATAGGAAAAATATTGTGGGAGAGGGTCACCTGGAGAAGGGTAGTGAGGCAGATGCGAAGTGAATAATAAATACATAAATGAATAAATAAATAAAAATGTAAGACAGAATGAGTAATATTTTTTAAATTAACGAGTATATGAACTTGTTAGCATCAGATTGTCATAAATATATATATATATATATATATATATATATATATATATATACATTGTTCTATATGCATCTTTTAGTTACATCAGTGTGAGAATAGAGAAAAGTAGATATAAGAAGAGATCTTATACAAGAATTGTGAACAAAGTAGTGCATAATAAAAGATAATGAGAAATAAATCTTCAACATATTAATTTGGGAGAATTAAAAGCTTCCAACAATAGAGTTGAACGCAAATAATGATCAAGGAATCATCATATATTTATGCTCTGGATGTTTATTATTTCAACTGTTAAAAAGTGTTAATTGTTTTTTATCATTTAGTATACTCATAATTTAACTCAATACAAACTATTTTCTACATTGAATCTCTATTATTATTATTGTTAATTATTATTGTTTATTATTATTATTACTATTATTATTATTATTATTATTTTACACTCCAGGTTTTATTCCCCTCCTGGTCCATCCTCCAACTGTTCCACATCCCATAATTCTTCCCTACTTCTCTGTCTCCACGAGGATGCCCTGCACCCACCCCACTGGACCTCTAAATTCCCTGGGCCTCCCATCTCTTGAGGATTAGGTACATCTTCTCTGACTGAATCCAGACCCAGCAGACATGTGCTGTATGTATGTTGGTGGCCTCATATCAGCTGGTGTATGCTGCCTGGTTAGTGGTCCAGTGTCTGAGAGATATTGGGGTTTCAGGTTAATTGAGACTGTTGGTCCTCCTACAGGGTTGCCCTCCCCCTCAGCTTCTTTCAGCTTTTCCATAATTCAACCACAGGGTCAGCAGTTTCTCTACATCAGTTAGGTGTAAATATCTCCATTTGACTTTTTCAGCTGCTTGTTAGTTTTTTTCTTGGGACCTCCTTTTCCTCAGGCTGATCTCCATTTCCATCCCTGTACTTCTTTCAGACAGGAACAATTATGGATCAGTTTTGACTGGAATAACAATCCCATCTTTCACTTGATGCAGTCTTTATGCTTGAGATGGGCTCTATACGTTTTATCTCTCCACTGTAGTGCACTTCATCTAGGGTCCCTCCGTTTGATGCCTGAGAGTCTTTTATTTCTTGGGTCTCCTATTTATTCTGGAGGGTCCCCTCAACCTCTTATCTCCCAAATCTGCCTATTTCCATTCTTTCTGCTGGCCCTCAGGGCTTCAGTTCTTTTCTCCCACCCAATGCCACATCATGTTCCTCTCTCTTCCCTTCAGTTTCCTCTCTCCCTCCCACCTTGTGATTGCTTTCTTCTCCTTCCCAAGTGGTCCCAAGACATCCTCATTTGGGTCTTTTAGCTTTTGAGTTCTGTGGACTGTGTCTAGGTTATTTTGTCCTTTTTTTTTTTTTTTTAAACTAATATCCACTTACAAGAGAGTACATATTATACATGTTCTTTTGGATCTGAGTTATCTCATTCATGATGTTATTTTCTAGTTCCATTCATTTGCCTGCAAAACTGAGGATATCATCATTCTTAATAGCTGCTAAAATTACCATGTATATATGTAGTTTTAGACAAATAGAGGGGTTCAGACAGCATTACTGCTCATGTAAAAATTGTGAGAATGAACCATAAACATATAATTGTTGCTATTATTTAGTTTTATAAAACCAAATTGCTTTGTAAACAGAATTCATCCAAGGAGTTGTAATCAAAATAAGGAGAGGACATGGAAAGTATTTATATTAAATATTAATAGTAGTAAAGATAGAGATATATGGAATGTCAAGAAACAAATCTATCAAGTGTAATGACTAAGTTTCAATAACAGACTGGTTTGAAGAGAAACTTGGTGATAGTGAAGGGTAACAATTTGTAATCCTGCCAATTGTAGATAAAATATCTACAGAAAACACAGTCAGTCTAGATAGAAGGAAGAGAGAGCTACTAATTTCCAATTCAATAAGACAACATCAAGACCAGCGTACCTTTCTTTATAGACCAAGTCATGTAAAGAGGATTGATCATTTACTGTTTCTTGTGGTGTGTAATAATTTATGTTGAAAATGCAACACACTGGCATAGTAGCATTTTTTATTTTAAATCTACAATCACCATAGTACCTGCTAAGACATGGTTTAATGATTTTTAGGAAATATAAAAATGGTATCTACTTATAATGCATATTTTTGATTGTCAATTTGACTTCATCTGGAATAAGCAAAACCCCCAAAGTCTGGAAATATTCATGAAACTTACTTCTTAAGAAAATCATTTGAAGTAGGAACACCTACCCTAAACTGGGAACTTTTGGGGATATATGATTCATTTTAAACCTGCACTACATGTTCTGGTGGTAGCAAGGTCATAGAAGAAAGACACTTTGCCCTTTGCATGTGTGTCCTAACTCTCTTTGAAAAGTTCATTCCTTCAGTGGAGTTCCACTTTATACTGAAGACCAGCTGAGTCATCCAACCTGGGAATCACTGCTTGATTCCTGAAACTACTGTTTGGAGAAAGCCATGGTTGAATTAGTTGAATTGTAGCCTGTGAACCAGCGAAATATATGTGTGTGGTGTATATGCTTTTATATACCATATATATTTGAACATATGTCATATATATGAGACATATTTGCTATGTGTTCAATCATTTTATCAGTTCGGTTCCTCTAGAGAACATTAACTAATACACTACTTCTCTGAAAATAAGCAGGCTTAGTTCTGATGTTCTTGCCTCTTTGAAATTAGAGATCAATTCTTTGATCTCTTAACACTTCAGACACTTCACAGGAGGTCAATATGCCAGCTTGACATTGAGCAAAATCTGTGTATGATGCTTTGTTTTTCTCCTGTTGAGCCTTGAAATTTTTCATTTGTCTTTTCCATATGGCAAAAAAGAGTACATATTTTCTGAGCATCTGTAAATCAATATTTAATATTCTAACATTCGTAAGACATGATGTTCAGGCTGACACGCTTCCATAAGCAGTGTGGTTTAAATATGTACTGTCATTCTGACCAAATTGCTGGCTTTGTTGATGCTCTTTAATTCTCTTTGGGGATGAAATGCATGCTAATTAATTTCTTTCAGCCAATGTATTTGACCATTCCACTTGTGTGTACATCTGTGATTATTTTTCTATTTTCTTCAAATGTTCATCAGAAGAAAAGCAAGAAAGATAGTAAGAGAAAAGTTCAAGGTTTGATAAATAAAAACAATGAACTACATCAACTTTATATTTCTGAAGTTTTGGACCCAATGTGGTGCTAAACTATTGACGGTTGCTAATCTTGTATTTTAAAATTTGTAAAAATAAACAAGTTTTATTTATGCTTATTTTGTTCAAAACAATATAGCTGCTCTTTAAAAAATTTACATTACCATGAGACTATAATCGCTGTGGAATAATATAAAACCATTGTTTTCTTTCTCACATTAAAATATACTATTGCTAGTGGTCCTCATCATAATCTGGTAACACAGAGTCTGGAAAGAATTAAGATGTTCCTAATTTTCAACTCATCATTTAGGAAAATGGTAATTTGCACAAACACTACAACATACATAGTGTCAAGGACATTTGCTAAATCAAGTTGCATAGTTTTAAATTCGCATTATACCAATTATGTTTCTACATATAATATTCATCCAAAGGTAAAATTTATAATAAATACATTCAAAGTTAATAATTTAACTGAACAATTTTATATTAAATTCTAATGAATAAGATGATAATATAGTAGTATTTTGATATAAATATTACCTTCAGTTTTAACAATTTAAGCTATATAAATAAGCAATTACATAAATGAGGTAAAATGTAAGAGTATCTCTCAAGCACAATTCCACCTTATATACGTAAGTATGCCTCAATAGTACATAGAATTTTGGGGTTTTGTTGTTGTTGTTGTTGTTGTTGTTGTTTTTGTTTTATTTTATTTCATTTACCTTCAACCTTTCTTGATATTTAAGTGTAGTTTGCATGACATCAAGTCCAGAAAATGGTACAGAAAATGCACAAGGGAATATTCAAGTGGCTAAGTGTGAGAGATGCTATCACCCAAAAATTCAAGTTAGATTAACCAGTGTGAAGCCAAGTGGCCAGACCATTCTCCTAATATTAAATTATACAAGAGGCTCTTTGGGTACTATAGAGAGGGCTCAGTCATTAAGCATTTGCTGCCTGCCCTTCCAGAAGAAGAGAGTTTGGTTCTAGCACTCTCATTGGTAAGTTCACAATTGCCTATATTTCTGGAACCATGGTCTCTAATACACTCTTTACAGTTTTGTGAATGGCATGTGCTCCCTATACTTCTTAGATCAAGTTTATTTATTTTATCATAAATAGCTTACATATATTTAGAGATGCACATACACAAAATTCATACTTTTAAAATCTTAAAGGTAAATGGATTTTTGTCTCAGTAATCTCCCCCAAGCACATGCATATGCCTAATGCCTAGTTATTAGAAAAAGATCAGGTATAGCACACTTTAGGAAATTTCTAACATCTGATATTTTTTTTAATTTATGAAGTCACCCAACACAAACAAAGTTCTAGATTCTGTCATGCCTGTGAACATACTAAGACAATGGGAGCATACGATGAGATATGGCATCTAAAGTTCATGAAACAGAAAGGCATTAGGAACAAAGCATAAAGTATGAATAATTCTTAGTCCATTCATCGTGCTGAATATACCCTCCTCATATCAACTATTTATGACAAAATAAACTTGGTCTCAGATATGTGGGTAACTTTGTCACTCCTCTGTATTGTAATATTATTCTGTAATAAAACTGTATTTTTTTAAAAATTATCTATCTCACACCTTTGTTATTTTGCTCAACTTCAAGTTTACTACGTGAGAATAGGTTGAGGAGTAAGTGGGCAAGCTGTCCCACTTATATTGCTAAATACGATATTGCTGTTATTTGTGAAACCTGCAGTCATTTGAAGAGAGAATTAACAGTTTAAGGGTTGAGAAAACAGCTTCAAACATGGTACAATCTTCTCCTCCTGCACATGTCACAGTCACTCTGTTCAAAGGACCTGCGGTTTAGTAATATTGAGGCTTTGCCATTTTGTCTAACTCCCTGTAACTGGTAGATGAGAATGACTAAACTTAAAAGAAAGTATTTGAATTAGTAAACTGCCTTTCCCAGGATGAGAGACTTCACTGAAATAAGAGTTCATCTCCTTCATTGTACTGCTGTTTACAGCAGTTAGATTTTTTTTTCATCTAAATCTAACTACCAGATTTGTACCTCTACATTGATGCGATTATCCTTTTATTAAAAGTGTGTTGCCTATACATAAAGACCCACTTGGAAACATGCTGCAATCTCCTGTGTTACCTTCAAATGAACTTGCCAGAGAGATTATGACTTGTAAATATTTCACATTAGTGTTAATGAATCCATAGAAGAAATGATTTAACTATGTCCCGTATATAAAGCTGTTAGATAATAGTTAAGATATAAAAAGAAAATGTTTTATTTTCTGTTTAGCTTGTTATATAGGATTATTAATTATCAGCCCAGTTATCAAAAGCTATGGAAACAAAACAGAAACTAATTCTATGTTAAGTGCTTCTTGGCATATATGAAGAATTAACTGTAAAGTTAAGGAACTTCCTAAGTGTCGCTGTCCTCGCTGCCCGCAGAGACAAGAACAACAGGGACACCAAGGCGTGTTCACTCAGCAACTTCTTTACTTTGGGCTTTTCCCCCTACAGCTCTCTTCCCCAGCAGCTTCTTCTTCTACTCCTTCTTGCAGCTTTACTTATAACTACTTCTACTTAGGGCTAGGGCTACAACAACAAAACTCCTATTCTCGTGTCAACTGACCTCATCTAGCTCCACCCCACCTCATCCAATCAGAATTCACACACGTTCCAGGCACAAGCTCAGATTGGTCACCGATAGGCTGACAGGTCCCGTTCACAAGGTCCAGCCTGGCAGGCAGCCCATGCATGCAGCCTTACTGTGCATGCTTGGATGAGGCAGTAAACATCTTGGCCTATGTGGCCCCACCCGCTTAGTGCATCTCCCCCCCTTTTTGTTTAATTAATAGTTCAGGGATCAAAGTATGTCTTAGGTTGCCCCCATCCATGCCACATATTTTCCCATCATGGGAGTGACGAACTCACTTTCGCCATCCTGTCTTAGGTTGGTATGCACACGTGAGGGTCTTACCTGTCATTGATTACTGATCCAGCATGTTGAGCCAACATTGGGGGGATGTTCCTGCTTCCAAGGCTGTGATAGCCTACACTAAGGTTCGTTTATCAGCCCCATGCTGCCTTTGCATATGTGCCTTCCATCAAAGCATTCCTCCACACACAACAGTCAGGAGGAGCACTAAAAAGGCCATCCCTCCCCAAGTTTTTTAAGAATCCTACAGTTCCTTGGATGATCTCATTCCATTGCTTTGCAGTTGCAATCTCTACATGGGTGTTGTTCACGGCAACAATCAATGCCCACAATTCCTTCATCTTTGTGTCCAGAACATGACTCCAATTTCCTAGCAGCATAGCACCAATTGCATGCGACAAATTTGCAGCTCTGGAAAAATTCTGATACTGAACAGAGGTTACACACATTCCTAACATATGAGTAATGCAGGAAGCAAATACTAATTGCTCCAAAATATTCATCTATTCCTGAAACCAATCCACTCTTTAGTTAACCATAAGGATACCAGCTTTCTAATTTGTATTCCAGTGGAGCCGAAGCCACAATTTCTTCTTTTCAGTCCCCTTGAAGGGAAGCTAGCATGGTGACTAGGCAAAAGCAAAATTTGAGCAATTCTATCTCCAGGGGAAATGGCAGACACCCCTCTGGGGGAGGAAACCATGATCTTATTTTTGTGAACACCATATTACTTTCAAAACACAGAAGTACATAAAGAAAAACCTTTTATTCATACTTGGCTATATTCTGTTCTATAACCCCATACCACACTGCCTTCTGTATCCCTGCCTATTCACTAAATGTCATTTCCATATCTTTTCAATGCTTACTGAAATACTGATTTTATAGACATAAATTTGTAACATATTTACATAGAGCTTACATATGCATACCTAAGAATTTTTTAAGTGTTTTCATCTTACACAAAACAATGGTCCCTTTCATAGTGTTGTTTTCCTTCTAATACTATTGGCTAGTCCCCCCATCCACTATGTAAGACCATCTTTTCTCTTTTTCTGTCATTTAAAACATCCTCCTTTAATGGCTCAAGTTTCTACTACTGAGTCTTCAGGAGCTTTCTTGCAGGTTGCAATGTTTTGTCTTTGAGGAAATTGTTCAAAAAGTACCTAACCTTAAATCTTACTGCCTTTACCAGAGTAAATGCGTGTTCGAGATTTTATAAAGGCAGCCTGGACCCCATAAGTCGAAACTGACTCCTTCAAACTTTGTACAACCTTCCACTCCAAGGGTTCATGATACTGTTGCCCCTGTTGGACCTAAAATACTGGGAAGGCCCCTGCAACAGCGGGAACATTTTTCCAGTCTTTTGCATGAAGACTACCTTTCCCCTTTTGTCTCTCTCATCTTTATAGGGGAGAGGAGAAGGCAATGGAGAGTCTGATGGTTCGGGTGGCCTACCTACCGCACTCAAACTCTAGTGGAACATCAGACTACAGATGTCACTGTCACTATCAGTCCTGTCTCTTTCACTAGTAGACTCTTCAGAGCTAGAATCCTTCTTCTCTTTCTTATCTTTGGTTTGTTGTCTAAGATGTTTAGGTTTTCAGTGGCTAGCCTGAGAAGCAATCTCCTTAGCCTCCTCAAGTGCCTCTGCTCCTTCCTCTATTTCAGCATTGTACTTTCCACTGGCATCCCTCAAGCATCCCCTGACCAAGTTCCAGATGGCTAACATTTTTACTTTCATTTTAGTCACAGTTGAACCCATGTCATTTAAATTCTCTTTGTCTCTATTCCTGAGAACCTTAGTGTCCAGTCCCCATTTTTCCGAGGAACCTATCAGGCCTATGCTTTCTTTAGTTGCTGAAATTCTCTTCTTCTCTATCCCTGAGAACTTTAATGCTTCGTCCCTTTTTTTCTGGGGAACCTATCTGATTTTCTCCTTCATGAAGAGAGACAATTACTTAGGATGATTATTAATAAAGACAACCAGAAGCACCTGCTGCAGGGGCACACTGTATGTTGTAACAAAGGACCAGATCCTCTCTCTCTCCTGTGTATATGCACCTATTGAGCACAGGGACCACCACACAGGGACCATCATTCACTGTATGATTTTAAGAGAAGCTCTAACAAAAAGTCTTCATAAAATACTTAAGAAGTGGTATACACTGTAGCAAAGTGGTTCACATTAGCCCTAATAACTACAATAAATGTTGGCATGTGCCTCTGACAGAGTAGGATAATTTTTGTAAGTTAAAATTCCAAATAATCAGAGTGGTATGTTCTCAGTATTATTTAGATAAAAACACAGAATTTAGAGGTAGCCACAGACTCTTACAGTCTAACTAAAGAGGTTCCAAACTGGCCACATACCTAAACTTTTCTTACTGCTGCTTACTAAACTTTCCTTACCGCTGCTTACTAAACTTTCATTAGGCCTGTATTTTCTTTACTTACCATTGCCAATAGGATGAGTTCCCCATACAGGCCACTACTTGTCACTCTCCTCACCGAGGACTAGAACAACAAGGACACCAAGGCGGGTTCACGCAGCAACTTCTTTGGGCTTTTCCCCCTACAGCTCTCTTCCCCAGCAGCTTCTTCCTTCATGCAACTTTACTTAAAACTACTTCTACTTAGGGCCAGGGCTACAACAACAAAACTCCTATCCTCTCATCCACTGACCTCATCTAGCTCCACCCCTCCTCATCCAATCAGACACATGTTAAAGGCAAGAGCTCAGATTGCTCACCAATAGGCTGACAGGTCCAGATCACAAGGAACAGTTCAGCCTGGAAGGAAGCCCACACATGCTGCCTCACTATGCATGCTCGGGCAAGGCAGTAAACATCTTGGCCCATGCGGCCGTACCAGCTTCCTGTACCTAAGTACTTTAACATAAAGCATAGTTTGAAATATTCATCATAAATATGCTCTCATTGTGCATAAATATCCTAAATTTTGAGTTGCAAAGACATAATTAAGAGGTCATTATTGTTAAGATTGATATCCTTTTCTATATTTATCTTATTTAAACTAAGATTATTTTCTGAAAGAGGAAGGAAATGGATTGGATCTGGGAAGAGAGAGAAGATAGGGTAGGACTGAGAGGAGAGCAGGAAGGGGAACGTGAGGTAGGGATGTAGTATATGACTTAAGAAGAAAAAGTCGGTAGTTTTCTTATTAAATTTCATTTACCAAGATTCATATTTTTTTTGCTTTTTTAACTTTTAATAAAGACTTTTGCAACATAATTTGATGAGATAATATAGCTATGATTTCTAAAAATACTTGTGATTTAAAATTATCTTGGCATGGAGTAACATTCATTATTTGAAGCTGTGAATTACTAGGTGCATATTTCAACCTGCCTTGAATATACACACTTATTCACTATTTTTCCTCTAAATTTAGTTGTAAATTAGTTTTATTTAGTTTTTATACACAAGACTTTCTTGAGGATACTATAATTATGTAAATGTTTTAGATAATTTTCAAAATATAATGAATAATTAACTTTCTAAAGTACTTTGTAATACATAATCCTAGATAATATATTAATCTTTGTTCCTCTGTTGTACTTAACTAGAAATGCCTATGAATATCAATGATACATTTTTAAAATTTGGCTAAAACCATTGACTATGCTTTGTAAGAAAACTGCCTTTTGGCTATTTGCTCATAAAGGATAATTTTGTTCCCAGGAAGTGGATTTTAAAATTTTTAATTATCTTTATAAGTGAAAGGTTGATAATATTCAAACAAAAAGTAACCATTTGCAAAAGCTTATCCATAAAAGTAGACTATGTGAAACATGTATGTCCATTGCTTTGTGCTGGGTGAATGTATACAATTTAAATCAGGGCAAATGGAATCACTCTACAAATAACTAGGTTTTACATCATGTAGAGAAATGAAAAGGTTATTATCTCTATCTTTTTTTAGAGGAGGCTCACAATCTTACAGAGAGTGGTTCATCTGCTCTCTTTCTTTCATGTCTATTTTTCTTCCGTGCCTGGGTAGCATAGTAATAATGTAAAAAACACACTGTAAATGGGATATATATATATATATATATATATATATATATATATATATATATATATAATTTGCTAAGGTAGGTCAGGTTCAACTTACAGGCTTTTATTCACTTTTGTAGGTCACTACACATACAGTGTAAAGTAACCTTTAAATATACCATTGTACTGAATAACTCCAAAATAGTTCTGTGTTTGCTTCTTACATGTCTTTCAAAACTATCATCTTTTAACACAATCCTCTTTTCTACAAAATGCCTAAATGTTGTCTGAGCAACATATTTTCTCTGTGAAAAAAAAATCACAGATTGCCATTTTCTACTGCTTAATCCATGATTTTTTTTTCTTGTGGGGGAGATATTTTCCACCAGCTATGTGGCACAAGGTCTTGAACTGTAATGTACTCCCCTACAGAAAAAGTCGACAGCAGTTTCTTATTGTATAAACTAGTTATCTAGAAAATTTCCATTATTTCAGAAAGGTGCAATTTTTTCAAATTATGTAGGGATTATGTGCTCTTAAAGGTACTTTGAAAATGATGGGCTTTTCAAGGAAAGTCTTAAAAGCATTTATGAGAGTCCCCAAAAGAGTGCATTCAATAAGTGGAAAAAATTTGATTCTGTTAAATAGATAACCTAAAATCATTCTCCACGCAGCTTCTCCAGGGAAAGCATCGTTTTACCTCACACTTTTCATTTTCATTCCCATAATTGTCCTTCCTAAGATTATTATGTGTAATGTAATTTTGATTACATTAATGCACTAGTTTATAGAAATACAGAAAAATAATACATAAACAAGGAGAAAGGCCAACTTAAAAATGTATCCCATTAGCAGGTTTCATTGAGTCTGGATCCAGGATTGCCATTAATGGTGAAATCAAGCAAGCACACTCCAAATACACTCATCATTCTCATAAAACAAAACAAAGTACTGTTTTATAATTTACAGAAACATTTAATATATTTTTCTTATGTATCTGTTATAGAAAACTAATGATGTAACTTGAGACCGTAAGATTCTCAATATCATTATTTCAATATCATTATTTCAAGAATAATTTCAAGAATAATAAAAGACCCATGAGTCATGTCTCTAAAGGAATAATTTAGGCGTTTGATCCTTTAGACTTTCTCCTCCAAAGAGGTATCTCTTTCTGTCTCATCAGTGTTGACATTAAGGAAAACTAGTAACTTATCAATAAAAGACTTCCATAGTTTCTTTTGATATAGCTCAGGCTGGCCTAAAACTGTTACTCTTCCTCTGTCAGCCACCTACATATGAGTGAGCATGCATGTGTACTTTTAAATGCTAAAATTTTATCAATCATGTTTCTACCTTAACAGGTTTCCAGCCATGAACTTATAAGAGAAAGGAACAACAAAAAAATCACAACCAACAACAAAACAGAGAGATGGAACGCAAATTATCAAACTATTTTTGAACCAAGTATTGTGTTCCTGTACCCAGAACAGTAAACAATGAATCTGTCATGTGATATATTAATACTGGCATTAATATTAGATATTATCATTGTTAAAAGTACACAAGGAAAGTTGCCAATGATTGGGGGTATTTTACTGTATTTTTATGGGTTTGATTTTTTTAATTGAAAATAGATTATCATCTCGTACAATAAATCCTGACCACAGTTTTCCCTGTTCTTCACCCCTCCCAACCATCACATCTCCTGTCTCTCCAAGAGTTATACGCCCCTGATTAACCACCTCAGAAAAGAACAGGCCTCCAAAAGACCACAGCCAAACAGAAAAAAACAATATACAATAAGATAAGGCAAAGCCCTCATATGGAGACTGGACAAGATGACCCAATAGGAGAAAGAATTTCAAGAGATGGAAAAAGGATCAGAGGTACACTGCCTCCTACAACCATAACATATATGGAGGTGGTCCTGGTGCAGGCCCATGTAGGTTCATGATTGCTGCTTTAATCTCTGTAGACCTTGAACTCTGCCTAGTTGATTCAGTGGGCCTTGTATTGCTATTGTCTTCTGCCCTTCTAAGTCATAGAATTCTATCAATCCCTTTTCTCAAGGATTCTCTGATCTCATAGAGGAGGAACCTGGAAGGGACCTCCAATTTAGACTCTTGGCATAATGTTTTTCTCTGGGACTCTGCAGCAAACCTGTCTGCTGCCAGAAGAAGCAAGACAGCAATCTATGAATGTAGCAGAATATCATTAGGAGGCATTTAGATATTTTTTTTAACACAAAGTATTCACACATGGGACCTAAACTATAATGCACTGCAATATGCAGGTTTTAAAAGAAGACATACTATAAAACCTGCCAGTTACATTATATACTACAATACAAAAAGGTTTTCTATTTCTTTTTGCTTCTTATGGGAACAAGAAAAACCCAGGATCTTTAGCAATTGGGAAAACACTGGCAATGTGAAGGACAGAATAAGTAGAAATTATTTGGAAATGCAATTAAATAGGCAATATAAGAAGAATGAAAATCGATCCATTCTTATATCCTTGTACAAAGTTCTTTTCCAAGTGGATCAAGGACCTCCACATAAAATGAGATACACTGAAACTAATAGAAGAGAAAGTGGGGAAGAACCCTGAATACATGGGCACAGGGGAAATGTTCCTGAGCAGAACACCAATGGCTTATGCTCTACGATTCACAAAGGGGATCTCATAAAATTGCAAAGATCCTATAAAGCAAAGGACACTGTCAATAGAACAAAATGACAACCAACAGATTGAGTAAAGATCTTTAAATATATTATATCTGATAGAGGACTAATATCCAATATATATGTGTATATGTGTATATATGTATATATATATATATATATATATATATATATATATATATATATATAAACACATTTTTAAATCAAATGTACAATTTCTTTAATATTGACAAATCATAATTTTTTGAATTTTGTAATGGGAGTTTCTTATATATTGAAAAGTAAATTCATTGGTATGTATATGATTATACACAAATTTTAGCACAGCTATATTCTGCTATTATGTTTTCAAAGAGGAAAAAGGTGTCATTTTCATGTTACTTGATCTTGTTCTGATTATCACTGTCACAAACAAATAATTGCTATTGTGATTAAGTCAGAGTAAAATATTTGTATGTAAATATATTAGGTATGCTTCTTAGCAAAATTTAAGACTAGAATGGTGTTGTTAAGTACAGAGTAATATAAGAGTTTTCTGTCAAAGTATTAGAACACTTAAAGGTTAACTGGTCACCCAGTTCTGCTTTGCTTTTGTGGCATTCTTTCACTATATCTTTGTGTATATCACCAAACAGAGAATCAAAACTCAAATTCTGTCATGTTACACGATTTGAGACTATGACTATCTCAGCATTGCTCGACATTTTGGAAAATGGAATTATGTGAGTGATCATGGACTTACTTATTGAAAGTGTATCTGACTTAATTATCTTTAAAAATTCATTTAACACGTACCATGAATCATACATAGTATATTCTTCCTTTCTTAATGAAAGCCATGAGAAAATCTCATGCCCAAATTAAAAAATCAACGTTTTATTCAAATATTTGTATGCCTATACAAAATCTGTTTTCTTCAAGATCCTCTAGTTTATGTTCATTATGTACATTAAGGTTCATTACCAACCAAAGGGAAAAATATCTGAAATATAATAATGTGAATAATTGAAGGATTTGGGGGCATTTGACAATATATTTTCATCATTAAGGCCGAGTGATGAAGTTCAAGGGTAGACCATTTGTCTTTAATGCACAATGCCATGGTGCTTGATACTTGTCCTATAAGAATAAAAAGAGGAACACACATGAAAAAAGAAGTGCCACCAAAATTCTTGCTGCACACATCAATCATTAAATCAATTATGCCAAATAGTAAGAAGCTAATTGACTCGTAGAACTGTAAAGACTAAATTTATTACAGATGAAACTCTGAAAAATCCCAAGACAATTAAAAACTATTTTCCAATGCTTGGAGTCAGTAGACTCACAACAAAGGAAACATCAGATGATAAGTGCTAGATTTTTAGATAAAAACAAAACAAAACAAAACAGAAAAGTACAACAACTACTAATGGAATTGCATAAAGACTGAAGCATGACTATCATCCAATTTTAAATAGTTGAACACAAAGTCCAAAAATAGCAGTATTTATTTAATATATTAAATGTAAGTTATTGGGAAATTAACACAAATATCTTCATGATCTTTTGACAACATAAGACATAATGACAACCATTTTCATGTAATATAAAAATATAACATATTTAAATGTTTTTGAAAAGACTTGTTTCATATAAATATACATGTACACTAATTTTCCATGTCAACAATTATAGGGAATACTATCTTGAACCAATTAATTTAAGGCTATATCTTACTTTATCTTCTATGAGATTTAGTGTATCTGGTTGTTGTTGTTGTTTGTTTGTTTGTTTGTTTTGTGCTTAGCCAAGATGCCAAGCATTGGTAACGTGAAAACTGAAGAGCCATTTCCTGTAGCCACTCTAGAACCCAATGGAGAGATAAGGACTCCAACCCACCCACAAAATATTCAAAGCAATGTTTGTCCTGTGTAAAAGAAATGCAGAAACAATGATGGAGTAGAGACTGAAGAAATGACCAACCAATAAACAGTTCAACTTGAAACCAATCCCTGACATTATTAATGATATTATGTTATGCTTGCAGACAGGAGCCTAGCAAAGCTGTCCTCTGAAAAGCTCTACTCAGCAGCTTACTGAAACAGACACAGATACCTACAGCCAAACATCAGAAGGATGCCAGGGATTTTTAAGGTAGAGTCGGGGGAAGCATTGAAGACCCTGAAATGGATGGTAACTCCACAGGAAGACCAACAGAGTAAACTAACCTGGACCTCTGGGAGCTCTTAGAATCTGAGCTACACAGAACAAAGAAAGCTACACACACAGGTTTGAAAGAGACCCCGGGCACATATAAAGGAGACATGAAGCTCAGTTTCCATGTGAGCCCCTCAAACCTGAAGCAGGGTCTCTCACTAATGCTGTACCCTGACTCTGGTATCGGTTCACCAACAAGGCTGCCTTGTCTGACCTCAGTGACAAAGGATACACCTATGCTGAGAGACTTGATGCACCAGGGTGGGGTAATATGGGGAGGCACCCTCTCAGGGGAGAAGGGAAGAGGGGATTGGGGAGCATCTCTGTGAGGAGGACTGCTGTTCCTCCATTCTCCATGAACCTCAATATTGGATGAGGATTACTCATTGACCTGTTGGAATCTGTGAGGAATACATACAAGTGATTTCATAAAATAACAAACCAACCACATTATAGCTACTTACTGATTATTATGAGTCCTTTTAATGAGGAATCAAAACTATGAGTTTAGTAGGATCTGAAAATCAATATTTAGAAACTAATTTTTAAAGGCACATATTTACAAAAGATGTAAAAATTAATCATTTTTACTTGATGGAAAATTTATATTCTTTCTATCTACTGAGAGGAAACCTCACAGGTCTGACACAAAAACCTAGGAAGCAATCATCAAATGTTGAGCACTGATGGGAATTATGTTGAATTTGTACATTAAATTGGTAGACTGGCCAGTTTCACACTATTAATTTTACCATTTATGAGCACAGGATGTCTTTTCATGTTATGATATCTTGTTTAATTTCATTTTTCAGTGTCTTAATTTGTTCTGTGTACAAGTGTTTCACTTTCTTGGTTACATTTACAGATCAAATGATGGTGTTATACCATGCTTTCTTAAATAATTTTGTTTCACAGACTATTAGAAAAGTTGGATGGTCAATAATCTTTGTTACCTAGAAAATGCATTTAAGTACACAAATATAGTCCCATGACAAATTATACAATTATAAAATCAAGTATTGCATTATGAAAATTACACATGTTATTTAATCACTTTTCATTTGTAAAAATGTGTTTGTATGGTACTAGAGATAGAATCCAGTGCTCTCCACAAACATATTCTCTATCATAAAAGTACTGATGTATGCTGTGTTTAACAGAACACCAATAGAAATTTAGCAGGTATTTTTAGTTAATGCATCTATATATCTTATAATAGGCAAAAGTATTTTTGGGAAAGCTAAAAAATAATCATTTTGAAATAATTTTTAGAATTTGTGTGCAACTGTCTTAATTACTTTTTTGTTACTTTTCTATTATAGTTATAAATATATTACTGACCAAATAATCAAATAGAAGAAAGGGTTTATTTGGCTTAAGGTTCCAGGGGGATAATAGTTCATGTTGGAACAGTAGAGGTAGCGGGTTGTAGGTATCTCGATTAGCAGCTGAGATCACACATAAGCACTACAAACAGGAAGCAGAGAGAGCTAACTTGAAATGGCAGCAAACATGTGGAAATATGGAAGCTTACTCTCCGTGCCATACTTACTTTATCAAGACTGTATCACTTAATTCTTTTCAATGAGCCTCCAACTGGGACCTATATTCTAATGTCTAAGACTTAAAACAACATCTTATTCCAGCCACCTTAGTAACTTAACTACTTATATCATTATCATTGCACAAAATGTTTCAAGATTTAGTTGCTAAATACATAATAGATTGGGTATGTTGGCATTTGCCATTTCATTTATTATCTGGCATTTGGCATCATACATATTGAAATCTATGTTACAAACATAATAAAACTGGAAACCATATATAGATATGCCTGTAATATCTCCTAATTCACAGTTATTTTCCAGACTCAGTGATTATCCATTTAGATTCATAAGAAATTTTGGAAAAGTTTCAACTTTTTGACTGTGATAATTTAGGAGAGCATAATCCATGTCTCCTCGTTCATGTGACTGATTATTGAGGTTCAGTATACATACTGTTCTGGGAGTTCTTGGGACATCCAAAAACATTGAGTAAGTAAAAATGAAGTGAAGTGGGAATGAAAAAATAAGAATATATTGGCTAATTTTTATTCAATATTATATTACTTATTATGTATCTAATTTGTTTAGTAAACAACCAAAACTGCTTTAAATTTATTATGGTAATAACACTTCTAATCATTATTATTGACACATGTTGAATTCTGAAAATTAAAAAAAAAGTCTGAAAAGAATCAAATCTGCAGATATTAAGTCAAAGTTCCAGCTTAAATAACCAAATTGTTCATGAGTATCTTACTAGGAAGTCAATTTGCAAAGATAAGCTAAGCCATTGCTTATAGAATATTTATAACCTATAAAAGAGACCATCTTGATTACCTTTGTTATCACTTCTGTTTCCAAGTCTTTTGTGCTGGTTAGTATAAGAATGGTACCCAGGGATTCATGTGTTTAAATGCTTAGCCCATATGGAATGGCAATATTAGTAGGTGTGCCTTATTGAAATAGGCATGGCCTTGTTGCACATAGTGTGTCACTGTGGAGGTGGGCTTGGGTATCCCCTATGCTCAAACCATGCCCAGTTTGATTCACAGTTACTTTTGCTGCCTGTAGGTCAAGATATAGAACACCTAACTTCTTCCTTCTCCAGCACTATGTCTCCCTGAGTGCTGACATGATTCCCTTCATGATGATAAAAAACTAAACCTCTGAATGTGTAAGCCAGATCCAATTATAGGATTTACTTTCTAAGCCTGGCCATGATCCCAGTTGCACTTCATAGCAACACAACCCCAACAAAGACATCTTTCAAGTGAACACATCTTCCCCTCTGCTGACTGAAACACTGAGGACTTTTCCTAGGACCTGGGACAGAAACAAAGCTTGCTGAGTTGTCAATAAGCCTGTTAACTACATATTTTGGCATATTATCAGATTCACTAAGTGTATTTTATATTCTGGCGAAGGTTTAATTTCAATGAAATACTAGAAATACCCACTGTATACTCTAAAAAGATAAATATCTATTACAGTTAATTTCCAGGAAAAGCAGGCTATCTCCCCAAATAAGAAGCACATTTCACAAAAGTGAAGATTGTCCAAAGCATTCAAAGTCTACTTAGCTTTCACAGCGTCACAAATAGAGCTCTAGAAAAGAATGTAAGTAATGGTTAATGGTACCTGCCTTTACTCATGGTTATCTACAGAGGAAACAATAGTATCTGAGAATAGAATTATAAGTGTAAATTGTGCATACTGTGAAAACCCAGGATGAAGAGCCAAGAAGAATCAACAACAGAGCAAAAACCACTCATTAGTGAGTCCTGGAGAAGAGAAGCTAAGAACAGATTGAGTATAGTGGTCAGTATAACACCTAAGTACTGAAGTTAGGATATTTAAGTGGTGAAGATTCTCAGGAAGGAATATCTCAACTAAGCCTAAAAGAACTGGCAACTTAGATTTTTAAGTGTGATGGATCAATTCCGTTTTAGTCAAATGTAATTTTCTAATACATGTATATCTTGTTGCCTAGGAGTTTTACTTTTTCATCTTATTTGAAAATATATTTCATAGAGTAATTTAAAATAAATTATTTAAATATATTAACATAGCATTTCATTGTATATATTCAGAGGGTTTTATTTAATCTCATTATGAGAAGGGAATGTTGACTTACTATTTGTTAAGAGAGGGAAAATATCAGTTTTTTCCATTGGCATATCTCTGGACATATCAATAACATTATTGCATTTTTTCAAAAGACAAAATAAATGGACCACTAATTTGTATTTAAAAAACTTTAAGACAAAAGTTAGTAAATGTTAACTTTGAAATAGATTGCCTGTAAATCCATAAGTATACAGTCACAAAGCTTTGCAGACTAGGACCAAAACTAGCAACCACATGACAATTCAAACACATGAGCGTAAATTTGCATGAAGTTATAGAGATATAACTTTCTTTCAGCAATGTAGAATAAATAAGAAAACTTTAGAAATATAATAGTCTTCTCTTTAAAAAAATCAGAGAAAATCTTAATGTCATAGGTCAAAGCACACTGGTACATTGCTATCACCAATGCAATATGAATGGGGATTGTCTCTCTTCTGTCTCTTTCCAAATCCAACTTTGGTCTAGGAGCATGACAATAGCCACTTTAATTTTGTTTGATATACTCAGCTTACAAAAGAAAAATATTTGCTTTAGAAATAAATGGAACATGTTGCCATAAACACTTCCTTCAGATTCTTCACACAACTCACACAATTGAAGCCAGACTGCCCTAGAAAATGTTAATGCAATAAGAAAAAAACAACTGAGGCATCTCCTTAAAGCATTTATGTTTATTGATTGAGACACATATTGTTGACAATTCTAATTTCTGCCAATTGCCTTGTAACACACACTAATTACAGTTGTAACATTGGTATCCACTATGGTACATTCACTATACACTACCTAGAATGTCATTCCTTTGCTAACATACTGCTGAACACTGATATATAGAGATTTTGTGATTTTTGTAGCTCATTTCTATGCTTCATCTCTTGAGACTCTCGTACATTTTATGAAAAATCATTTAGTTGATTTATTATCCCTAAACTATTGAATGAACTCAATAATTTTTGATCTTGCCTACTGTGTAACTAGTTTTCCAAAGAAACAATTCATAGCATTTAGAAACATGTACAAAATATAAGTAGATGATAGAAATATATAACATATATAAATCATAGGTGATATAGATAGATACACAGATGAATAGATACATGCATAGATAATTCAATGTTATTGATATGTAATATATTGGTATATATTATGGATGGATATGTACATAGATTGATTTTAGATATTGAAGTGATCCTCGACCAGTATTCAGAAAAATCTCTGGACCCTTCACACCTATACACTAACTGTTACTGTCCTCCTATAAATATGATATAATCATGAAAACATATTTCAAAAGAAATAAGAATAATTTAAAATTAAATATTATCTGAAGTGTTGTATATGTTATTTGTGACAGTCTTTGGATAAACCTCTTACAGAAGTGTAAGCATTCTACATGCACATGCAGGGGCAACTCTACATATACTGAAATTAATAATTTTGTTATGTGTATCCTTTATCATTTCTTTAAACAATACATGATATTCATTCAGTCAAATTGGGTGTTCATATTTTGTTAATGCAGGCTGTATGGTACAAATATCTAACATTACATTGTAACTTTGTTGTAATACAATGTCAATTTCATGTATATTTTAAACATATATGAAAATTAGACTGATTTTATAACAAAATTTAAGACAATATTTCAACTAAAGTTTAAAATAAATCCAAAATCAGTAGTTTCTGAAAAGCTACTAAATTGATGGGCTGCTCTCCTTAATAATCAATCAGAAGACAAAGACATCAATCTTAGAAAATATTCATCACGTTAATTTATACTAACATTAATTTTGCTGACATGCTTAATACTTAAGACAACAATTAAATGTTCAGTTTCTTTCATTTAAATACCAGTTTAGCACTTTGAGTCCACATATTAATTACCAGGAAGGGTTTAAACTATGTTTCAGAATTTTACTCTTTTGAATAGAATTAGGGTGTGAGTGTCCCTCCTCAGGTTTATGTAGACTATTTTCTGAGAGGAAAAGGGGAGGGTGTGATCAGTTGTCCTGGTTAGGTCTGCTGTTGCTCATAAGTTCCCTCCAGATAGCTTGTTGCTCAGCACTGATATTAATTTTGTCAGCCAGGTTTCCAAAACAAAATTCTTCTTAATATGGTACGTAAACAAAATTATAATAATTCAATGTTGTCATTTATTCTTCTCCTTACTCAATACATATGTGTGATGCATCAATCTATGTGCTAGAATATCAAAAATCTAAAAGAAAAGTGGCTTGCACTGTCCAAAGTTACATTGAGAGAAACACATTAAAAGAATTACTTAAATTACATGTGTTACTTTAAAAGAAAAGAAGGATTACAATGTGTATGATAGAGAACCAAAGTCTTCAACATCCCCTACTGCCTCTAATGGCGAAAACTTACTAAAAAAGCTCTCAAATCTAATACATAGTGTGTATAATTTGGTGCTGAGTTTTTTTAATTAGAAAATTGTTATAAAGAACTGCATAAAATGACACAGTAGTAAAGTTTAAGTAAATGAAGGGAAATGAAATACTTAGATCACAATAGTTCACAAGGATAGAGTTCAAATTGTGAAAGAACCTGCAAGCATAACAGGGGCAACATGAAGTGAACTGAGATAAAGAGTCTGGGAGAACTTTTCAATATGCATTCCCTACCAAGAATAATAGTGATGATTTCAATTTATAGGAGACAAACAATACTGGAGAGAGTAATCAAATTTTCTAGGTTATTACATTTAGAGAACAACTGTCTCTAGTTTGGGTAAGCTCACACAGTGTAGCTTTTGACATTAGTGGGAGAAGCTAGTTCCTAAGTTAAATGTTTCTTTAAGAGGAATGCTGTAAATGGGATGGATTCCCCAGGTGAGGTAGTCTCTGGATAGTCCATCCTTTCCTCTTAGCTCCAAACTTCCTCTCTGTAACTTCTTTCATGGTTATTTTGTTCACTATTCTAAGGAGGAATGAAGTATCCACAGGATGGTCTTCCTTTGGGGGAAAAAAGAGTAATGCTGTAGATTTGCATCTCAAAACGAAGGGAACAAGAGGGAAAATAAATTGGAATGTGATACAGGAACAATTTTTATGTTTCATTGTGGAAGTAGGAAAATTTAAATGCAAACATAATGCAGATAAAGAAATTAACTTGATATTTGAGTTTGTTGAATATTAAAAAGAGAAAGTTTTGCACAGTGAACCGAAATGTTCACTTTACTTATAAATGAAATAGATGAACATATTGACACTTGAGTATTTAAATGTTGATTGTGTTAATTGAAATATCATCTTATAGATGAACATCAGAAAAACAAGGAAAGGAATATTTTCAAATGAGAGGCCACTTAAAAATGGCCTCCAGACATATCATCCTAAGGTGTTAGAAGAAAGGAAGGTAGGGTAACAGTAAGAAGAAGAATGTATCAACGACATGGGACAATTTCGAAGAGTTCAAGCCTTAGAGTCAATGAGTATTGCATTTGAGGAACAGCAGCTTACTTTCTTCAGTTGTGGACAACCTATCAAAGAGTCTGAGGTCTAAGAAGTGTAATCTGGTTTGTCTAGACGAACATGAATTGACCTCTTAGAGATCAATTTCTGTACAACTGAGGAGTGAGAATCCAAAGTGAAAAATGTAGTGAAATAGAGAAGTTATTGACAATGTTGTATCAGTTTAACAATCAAAAGAAAGAGGATCCTAGGGCAATTAATCAAGAAAACTCTTTTCAGTGAGTATTTTTCCATATATATATATGTGTATATATACATATATATATATATATGTATATATAAAGAATATATATGTATTATATATATTATAAATTTAAGGACATATTAATATCTACATATTTTATTAATTAATGAAAAATTATTTGTGTGTGGGGGGAAAGAAAAACTTTATAAGAAAAAAACTTTATTCACTGTTAGTGAGAGTGTAAACGGGTGTGCTTACTATGGAAATTAATATTGAAATAGAGCTACCATATGACTCAGCTATACCACTCCAAGGCATATGCAAAAAAGGACTCAATGTTCTAGCACAGATATATTTGCACATCTATATTTATTGCTACATTATTCACAATATTAGGGATGGAAAGGGGTCTAGATTCTATCAACAGATTAAGGTAAAAAAATGTGTTGTTATACAAAATGCAATTTTATTCAGCTACAAAGACAAATGAAATTTGTTCAAGTATGGACCTGGAAAGTGGCATTTCACATAAGGTAATTTAGACAAGAACCAGGTTTTCTTTTATTAGCTGATACTAACCTGTAATGTGTTTATGTGTGTAATAAGAGATTGTGCAGAGTAGTGAGAGGCCAAACATACACCATCTTGAAACCAGCCTCCATCTTAAAAAAAAAAAAAAAAAGACTGAAAACTTGAACCCAAGCTGCACCCAAGTACCAGGGAGAACTCCACAGCTTATTCTTAGCCAGACTTATTCCCAGGCTATTTTCTAGCAACAGTTAATTAAAGATTAGTCTGATTGTGTCTGATGTACTTTCAGACAATTTATGATTGTGTACATTTTTGCTTCAGACATGTCAGCTTAAAGTAGTCATTTAATGAGATGCTCGACATGATGGAATCCCCATTACTTGCTTCCATTTTGTTTTTTTTTAATTAATTAATATTTTTTACACTCCATATTATATTCTCCCCCTCTGACTGTTCCACATCTCCCCACCCCCTGTCTCCACAGAGATGTCCCTACTTTCCACCACACCTGACCTATAAACTCCCTGGAGCCTCCAGTATCTTGAGGGTAAAGTGCATCATTTCTTAATGAACACAGACCCCAAAGTCTACTCAAATATATGTGTTTGGGGCCTCATATCACCTGGTGTATGCTGCCTGTTTGGTGGTTCAATATTTGAAAAATCTCAGGGGTTCAGAATAATTGAAACTGCTGATCCTCCTACAGAACTGCCCTTCTCTTCAGCTTCTTTCAGCCTTTCCTAATTCAGGTCAGTTGCTACTGTTCATTAGTTGTGTGCAAATAACTGCATCTGACTCTTTAAGCTGCTTATTGGGTCTTTCAGCAGGGGCAGTTATGATAAGTCCCTTTTTGTGAGCACTCCATAGACTCAGTAATAGTGTCAGGCCTTGGGACCTTCCCTTGAGCTGGATCCCACTTTGGGCCTGTCACTGGACCTTTTTTTCCTCAGGCTCCAATCCATTTCCATCCCTGTAACTCTTTCAGACAGGAACAATTATGGGTCAGAGTTGTGAATGTGGGATGCCAACCCCATCCCTCATTTGATGTCCTGTCTTATTGCTGGAGGTAGGCTCCATGAATTCCTTCTCTTACTGTCAATCATTTCATCTGAGGTCCCTCTCTCTGAGTCCTGAGAGTCCCTTATCTCCCAGGTCTCTGGTTCTGAGGTTGCCTGTTTCAATTCTTTCTGCTTTTCCCTCAGGGCTTAAGTCCTTTTCCTTCACCCAATATCAGATCAGGTTTCCCTCTCCTCCACAATCCCCCCCCCATCTACTTTACCTCCCAGGTCCCAACCTCCCTCCCTACATCTGATTGTTTTCTTCCCTCTCCCAAGTGTCACTGAGGCAACCTCACTTGGACCCTTCAACTTGTTGACCTTTTTGAGTACTGTGGACTGTATCTTGAGTATTCTTTACTTTGTTTTTCCTTATGGCTAACATCAACTTATCAGTGAGTACATACCATGCATGTGCTTTTTGGTCTGAGTTACCTCACTCACGATGAAATTTTCTAGTTCCATCCATTTGCCTTCAAAACTCAGGATGTCCTAGTTTTTAATAGCTGAGTAGTATTCCATTGTGTAAATTAACCACATTTTCTGTATCCATTCTTCTGTCATGGGACATATAGATTGTTTCCATCTTCTGGCTATCACAAATAAAACTGCTATGAACATAGTGGAACATGTGCCCCTGTGGTATGGTGGGCAAATTAGAGTATATTCCCAAGAGTGGGATTACTGGGTCTTCAAGTAGATCTATTCCAATTTTCTGAGGAACCTCCAGATTGATTTCCAAACTGGTTGGACTAGTTTGCAATCCCACCAGCAATGGAAGAGTGTTCCTCTTTCTCCATATCCTCTCCAACATGTGTTGTCACATGAAGTTTTGATCTTAGCAATTTTGGTATGAGATGGACTCTCAGGACTGTAAATATTTCTTTACATGCTTCTCTGCCATTTGAGATTCCTCAGTTGTGAAATCTTGGTTTAGTTCTATACCCCAATTTTGATCGAGTTGTTTGCTTCTTTGTTTGTTTGTTTTTGTTTGTTTTGATAATTCACTTCTTTATTTATATATAATTTATATATTAGCCCTCTATCGGATGTAGGGTTGGTGATGATTTTTTTTCCCAATCTGTAGGTTGCCTATTTCCGTTAATACGTTATTTGCGTTATAGAAGCTTTTCAGTTTCATGAGGTCCCATTTATCAATTCTTGATCTAAGAGCATGAGCCATTGGAGTTGTTTAGGAAATTTCCCCTTGTCAATGAATTCAAGGTTCTTTCCTACTTTCTCTTCAGTTAGATTCAGTGTATCTGGTTTTATGTTGAGGTTTGTGATCCACTTGGACTTGAGCTTTGTAAAAGGTGACAAATATGGTTCTATTTTCATTCTTCTACAGAATGAAACACCAGTAAGATCAGTAACATTTAGTGAAGATGCTTTGTTTTTTCCATTGTATATTTTTGCTATCTTTGTGTGGTTTTATTTCAGAGTCTTCAATTCTATTCCATTGATCAATGAGTCTGTCTCTGTACCAATATCATGCAGTATTTATTACTATTGCTCTGTAGTAAAGCTTGTGGTCAGGGATGGTGATTCCCCATACAATTAATCTATTGTTAAAAATTGTTGACTTGTTTTAGCTTTTCTGTTTTCTGTTTGTTTGTTTGTTTGTTTGTTTTGCCTTTTCAGATGAATTTGAGAATTGCCCCTCCTATGTCTTTGAAGAATTTTGTTGAGGTTTTGATGGGGGATTGCATTGAATCTGTAGATTGCCTTTGGTAGGATGACCATTTTTCCTATGTTAATTCTGCCAATCCATGAGCATGGGAAATCTCTCCATTTTCTGAGATTTTCTTTTATTTCTTTCTTGAAGTTATTTTTGTACTTTCACTTGTTTAGTTAGAGTTACCCCAAGATATTTTATATTATTTATGACTTTTCTAAAGAGTGTTGTTTCCTTAATTTCATTCTCAGACTGTTTATCATTTGTATAAAGTAAGGCTACTGATTTATTTGAGTTAACTTTACATCCAGCCACTTTGCTGAAGTTATTTTTCAGCTAGAGAAGTTTTCTGGCAGAATTTTTGGGGTTGATTATGTATACTATCATATCATCTGCAAATACTTATACCTTTATTTCTTCTTTATCAATTTGTATCCCCTTGATTTCTGTTTTTTGTCTTATTGTTTTAGTTTACACTTCAAGTACTATATTGCACATATATGGGTAGAGTGTGCATCTTTGTCTTGTTCCAGGTTTCAGTAGGATCGCTTCATGTATGTCTCTTCTTAATTTGATATTGGCTGTTGGTTTGCAGTAAATTGCTATTATTATGCTTAGGTATGGGCCTTGAATTCCTGATCTCCTCAATACTTTTAACATGAAGGGGTATCGTATTTTGTCAAATTCTTTCTCTACATCTAAGGAGAGGGTCATGTGATTTTTTTTCTTTCAGTTTGTTTATATATTGGATTACATGAGTGATTTTCTGTTTGCATATTAAACCAACCTTGCATCCATGGGATGAAGCCTACTTGGTCATGGTGAGTGATGGTTTTGATGCATTCTTGGACTTGGTTTGCAAGTATTTTATTGTGGATTTTTGCATTGATATTCATAAGTGAGATTGATCTGAAGTTCTCTTTTTTGTTGGGTCCTTGTGTAGTTAGGTGTCAGAGTAATTTTGGCTTCATAGAACAACTTAGTTGAGTTCTTTCTGTTTCTGTTTAATTGAATAGTTACAGGAAAATTGGTATCAGGTCTTCTTTGAAAGTCTGGTAGAATTCTGCACTAATATCCATCTGACCCGGGGCTTTTTTTTCTTTTTTTTTTTTTGGTTGGGAGGTTTTTAATGACTTTTTCTGTTTCCTTTTGTGATATGGGTCTGTTTACCTGCTCTTGATTTAAATTTGGTATGTGGCATCTGTCTAGAAAACCATCCTTTTCATCTAGTTTTTCCAGTTTTATACTAGGCTTTTATAATAGGGTCTAATGATTTTTTGAATTTCCTCTGTTTTTATTGTTATGTCTCCCTTTTCATGTCTGATTTTGTTAATTTGGATACTGACTCTCAGGCCCTTTAGTTAATTTTGCTCTGGGTTTCTCTATCTCGTTGATTCTCTCAAAGAACCAGCTTTTTGTCTGCTGGTTCTTTGAACTGTTTTTGTTGTTGTTGTTGTTGTTTGTTTGTTTGTTTGTTTTGTTTTGTTTTGTTTTGTTTTTGTTTTTGTTTTTGTTTTTGTTTTTGTTTTTGTTTTTGTTTTTGTTTGTTTTGTTTCTATTTGGTTGATTTCTGCCCTGAGTTTGACTATTTCCTCTTTCTACTCCTCTTTGGTGAGTTTGCTTCTTTTTGTCCTAGAGGTGTTTTGTTAACTTGTTAGTTTAAGACCTCTCCAGTTTGTTTACCAGAGCACTTAGTGCTTTGAACTTTCCTTTAGCACTGCTTACATTGTGTCCCTTAAGTTTGGGTATGATGTATTAACATTTTCATTAAATTCCAGGAAGTCCTTAATTTCTTCCTTCCTTCCTTCCTTCCTTCCTTCCTTCCTTCCTTCCTTCCTTCCTTCCTTCCTTCCTTCCTTTCTTTTTCTTTCTTTCTTTCTTTCTTTCTTTCTTTCTTTCTTTCTTTCTTTCTTTCTTTCTTCCTTTCTTCCTTTCTTCCTTTCTTCCTTTCTTCTTCCTTTCTTCTTCCTTTCTTCCTTTCTTCCTTTCTTCCTTTCTTCCTTTCTTCCTTTCTTCCTTTCTTCCTTTCTTCCTTTCTTCCTTTCTTCCTTCCTTCCTTCCTTCCTTCCTTCCTTCCTTCCTTCCTTCCTTCCTTTCTTTCTTTCTTTCTTTCTTTCTTTCTTTCTTTCTTTCTTTCTTTCTTTCTTTCTTTCTTTCTTCCCTGACCATGTTATCATTGAGTAAAGAATTGTTGTTTGCACCTTTATGTGGACTTTCTGTAGCTTTTGCTGTTATTGAAGACCATTCTTAGGCCATGATGATCTGATAAGATGCATGGTATTATTTCAATCGTCTTGTCTTGGTTAAGGGTTGTTTTGTTACCAATTATATGGTCGATTTTCAAGAAAATACCAAGAGGTACTGAGAAGAAAGTATATTCTTTTGATTTATGCTGAAATGCTCTGCAGATATCTGTTAAATCCATTTAGTTCATAACCTCTCTTAATTTCACTGTGTCTCTGTTTAGTTTCTGTTTCAATGACCTGACCATTGGTGAGAGTGGGGTGTTGAAATCTCCAACTATTATTGTGTGTGGATCAATGTGTGTTTTGAGGTTTGTTTTTATTTATTTATTATTTATTTTTTTATTTTATAAGAAGGATAAAGAGTGATTAGAATAAAGATTATGCATTCTGAGTGATGATATAGTTTGTTTAATTTTATAAATATAAATATATTAAAATACCTGGCTTGCTAGTTATTAGAATTTTTCCAAATTTTATAAATTGCTTTTTTTAATAGACTCAGTGCTGATAATGACAAACAAATTTCCGATGAAAACTTACCCTAATGTCCACATTTGTTGATTCCTAGTATGTCTTTGGATTTCCTGTTTTATGGTGTCTGATGATATTCTTTAAAAGGGACTCATAGATTTACATTACTGTCATCACTGTTGATATTGGTTTCCAGATTCTCATTAAATTTTCTACTCTAATTAATATCTTCATGTTCCCAGTTCTTCCTTATTTTAGAATTAATTATAATAATCAACCATGTATTAGATATGTATTTCTGTTCCTGTAATAGAATACCATGTTCAAAACAGCTTGTAGAAGAAAAAGTATCTTTTATTTGCCAGCTGTACTTGTCACCTCAGAGGTTTACTTCTGAATAAAAGTACCCTTTCTAGCTCTTTCTGAACCTTGGCTGACTGGTTCAACTCAGATATTCTAGTTCAAATTCCTTGCCAAGCTGCTTTCTTCAGTCTAACTTCTCTTGGCTTCTCACTTTATTGCTCTGATTAACCTCAAATTAACTCTGCTAATTGTTCTAATCTTCTTCTTCTTTTATATTCTTTGGCTTCAACTGTGTTTTCTGACCTGCACTGTAGGAACAGAACTCACAAAGGAACTCAACTGCATTCAATGCACTGACTCCAATCTGATTGAATCCTCATGAATTGTTACTAAATGGTTTCTTTCTCCTGTGCTATTCTCCTGAAAGCTGGGCTTTTTATCTTGCTCATTCTATCAAATTGTTCTCTCATTCATCATTTTGTCTGCCTTTCAATTTGACATCATTGTTGGAAATTAAAGGTGTGAAACAAGATCTTGTCATTAAAGGTGTGTTATTCCTGCCAAATCACATACACATGGAAGGTCTTTGGATGTGATCCCTTGCCTGAGGAGCAATGTTGCTGGATTAAAATACTCTACAGAAAAGTGTTTCTTGATTGTGGATATTGAAGGATAAGAGTTCATCCTGGCATGCTGTGTGGTGGCAGGAGAAGTAAGCCAAGAAAACACCTCTTTTTATCACAAGTGGAGAGCAGAAAAAAAAAAAAAATAGAAGTACAGCAAGGCAATATATTCTCAAATTCTGTCCCTAAAGACACCTTCCTCTTATAAAGCTATACCTCTTAAACCTTTCAAAGAGCACTAACAACCAGGACCAAGAATTCAAACACCTAAGCAAATGGGAGACATTGGGAAAAAAAGAAGAAATTGATATAATTTTTTCTGTTGGCATTATTAGTGATATTATTTTGCTTTAATTACAAATGGCAGAAATCACTTATTATACTATTATAAGAATCAGGGAACTATACAGACTACACTTCTTCATTCCAGTTACAGTAACACATTAACTGGAGTTTTGTTTTCAAATAATCTATCTACATCTATCTACTATAAAAACACTTTCAGAATGTCATTCTTATCTGTCTTTCAGATATATTAAAAGAATGTAGACATGTATGTTATTCTAAATATTTTTATGAAGCATTTTTTCTAGTATTTCTTTCTTATTTTTTAAGCACATGGTGCCTTATGCATAAACTGAGTTATTTTAGGTGGAACACGTTTCCCCATATTCCCTAAAAGTAAGATTGAGTGGCTACCAACTTTTCCAGCTTTTTTTTTTTTTTTTTTTTTTTTTGGTGGTTTTTCAAGACAGGGTTTCTCTGTATATCTCTGGCTGTCCCGGAACTCACTTTGTAGACCAGGCTGGCCTTGAACTCAAAAATCCGTCTGCTTCTGCCTCCTGAGTGCTGGGATTAAAGGTGTGTTTCACCACGCCCGGCTCTTTTCCAGCTTTTAATTGACTGAAAATTATTTTCCCTCTGTTTTAATATAATATTTTCAGATGATACTGTGTAAAGTAGCCTATACTTTACCTTGATTGCAGTATTTTGTTTGTACAGTTGGTCAAATATCAGCCTTTTGCAGTGGCTCAAATTTCCAATATTGTGGTCTGTAAATAATATCACAAAATATAAACTTTGTTGCTCACAGTTCACAAGTTCTGATGTTTTGTTAGTGACAGATGCATATTGTGATTATTTGTAATCACATCACTTTTCTCCTATTCATTTGGTGTTTGATTACTGTGTTGCTCTCTGTTCATGTACCAAAAGTAAAGCAAGTAGATTTTTTGTTCTACAGTATTAAATGATAATTTATCATGCAAATATTTTTAATTTTATTTTATTTGTAATTATTTTTACACTCCATATTCCATTTCTTTCCCCTCCCCATCTATCCTTCGACTGTTCCACATCCCACACCTCCTCCCCACCACATCCTATCTCCACATGGATGCCCTCAGCCCCACATCCTACCTGACAAATAAACTCTCTGGGGCCCCCAGTCTCTTGAGGGTTAGGTGCATCATCTCTGAATTAAGTCAGACCTGAAAGTCCTCTATGTGTGTTGGGGGCCTCATTTCACCTGGTGTATGCTGTCTGTTTGGTGCTCCAGTATTTGAAAGATCTCAGGGGTCCACATTAATTAAGACTGCTTGTTCTCCTACAGAATTGCTCTTCTCCTCAGCTTCTTTCTTTCCCTAATTCAACAACAGTGAACAGCTGCTTCTGTCCACTGGTTGGATGTAAATATCTGCGTCTGACTCTTTCAGCTCCTTGTTGTTCTTTTTGAGGTCAGTCATGATAGGTCCCTTTTTGTGAGTGTTCCATCACCTCAGTAATAATCTCAAGCCTTGGGACCTCCCCTTGAGCTGGATCCCACTTTGGTCCTGTCGCTGGACCTTAATTTCCTCAGGCTTCTCTCCATGTCTATCCCTGTAATACTTTCAGACAGAAACAATTATGAGTCAGAGATGACTGTGGGATGGCAACCTCATCCCTCACTTGATGTCCTGTCTTCTTGCTGGAGGTGGACTCTATAAGTTCCCTCTCCCTACTGTTGGGCATTTTTTATTTTTAAAGTGAATCAGTCAACAAATGGTCTTTCTTCAAAGAAAGTAAATCATGTGTCTTGGCTAAGCTTCTATTGCTGTGATAAAACACCATAACCAAAATCCACAGGAAGATGAAAGAGTTTATTGCAGCTTGCCACTCTTGGGTCACATTCCATTATTGATGGAGATAAAGGCAGAAATCTGGAGGCAGAGACAAGAACCGAAGGAGAAGCCATGGAATAATGTTGCTTACTAGATTGACATTCATTCAACCTACTTTCTTATATTACCATGTACCACTGGCCCAGGTTGGCCCTGCCCTCTGTGAATAAATCCTTTTACAAGCTTGTACTTGTAGCATGCTGAAAGAGTATTAAAGCCAAAACTAGCTAAATTGAGAATTCCAGTACAGCAGCCTGGGCTATAAAATGAGTTTTTACCTCAGAATCACGAAAAAAAATATAAAGATCTCAACTTATGGACACTGTATCACAGAAAATTAGACATTAAACAGTGAAAAGACTGGAGATTCTGAACTTAATATTTTTAATATTTAAAATTAAAACCCCACACAACAAAATGGTGCACCTAAAGGAGTTATTTCTATAAATGCCCAATAATGTTGTGTATAAAACGAAGCTTCAAGGACTCACACAATAATAGGTCCATTTAAAAAGAGAAAGGAAATAACAGGGTTGAAAATGTATTATAATATTTATTATGCTATTTAAAATGTAGTTCTATCTTTGCAAATAGTCTGCAAGGAACACAAATATTCACACACACTAAATACCAACAGTTAATTTACTAAACAAATGTGGATAATTTACACTTAAAATTATTTAAATTGAATATACATTTCCCAAAAATGTTGTATTCAAATTTGTAAAGAAACTTATTTAAATGAGTGCAAATGTCCATCTGTTTCAAGCATTTCTATGGCTGCTTGCTAGCTGAAGCTTCGTGGGTACCTTGACTAAGATAAAATGAAAATATTGGTCTATCTACTTCTACACCAGAGCTTCTCGTGTCATTTAAACCATGGGATGCATAATTTTATTTTATATTCCTAAGGGTTATCATCTACAAAAGTTGGTAAATATAGTTTAAATATATTGTGTAACTTGCAGTATAATGTAGTCCCTGGTCTAAATAAGCAGATCTCGCTATGCAATGACTGACACCATCAAAATGTAAGGTATCTGACTGGTTCTAAAATGGCTCAGTTAATATTTCACCTCTCCATAACTACCCTCTGGGTGTTGTGGAGAGTAGGCCAGCTAGGATGATTTATGGTACATTGATGAATTCTAAGAGCTTGCTTTGTTTTCTTCAATTAGTCTCTTAAAAAAAAATCAGTAAACTTCTCTTAAATATCCAGCAAATAGCAACAATGAGCTTAGCAGTCAGAGGTCTCCTACTGCAGTATTCTGTAATTGCTTAATTTTCATGAGCATATAAAACATACTTCTCTCCAGGATGTGCATGCCATTAGTCCCTGACTGAAATGTTGTCGAAAATATCATGTAGCAGACAAGTTGTACACTAATGTGATTTGCAACTCTTATTTCGTTACATGATTCCCATCATATTGAATTAGAATCATATCTCAGTTAGTGCTTGTTTTAGGCAAATGGGAAAAGATTTCTTGTAATTAAACCTTTGCCTCAAATTTACAAAAGCAGATAAAATTTGGAATAGATGTTGACTTTCATGAAATGACTAAAAAGGCCTAATGGGGGAATGTTCACAGGGTAATTTCCTTAAGACATAATTTGTGTATTCAATTTACCTATGTATGTATGAGCATAAGCATGTATGTGTTTTTAACAGATATGAAATGTAGATAAACATAGAAATATAAATTTTTTCAGTGATTACATTTCATTTTTAAATCTTTGTATTAATTATTTTTCTATATACAAATATATATTATTGAATGTGAATATTTTTATTTGAGCAAATGTATACTCACACACAACTAGGTAATTTTTACCATTGATTTCTAATTCAGATCATTAGGAAATAAACTATGTTTGAGGGTTAATAAACTACATATATATGACATAAATTTTTTTTTTTAATTTTTAATATTTTTTATTACATATTTTCCTCAATTACATTTCCAATGCTATCCCAAAAGTCCCCCATAACGCCCCCCATTTCCCTACCCACCCATTCCCATTCTTTTGGCCCTGGCATTCCCCTATATTGGGGCATATAAAGTTTGCAAGTCCAATGGGCCTCTCTTTCCATTGATGGCCGACTAGGCCATCTTTCAATACATATGCAGCTAGAGACAAGAGCTCCAGGGTACTGGTTAGTACATCATGTTGTTCCAACAATAGGGTTGCAGATCCCTTTAGCTCCTTGGGTACTTTCTCTAGCTTCTCCATTGGGAGCCCTGTGATACATCCAATATCTGACTGTGAGCATCCACTCCTGTGTTTGCTAGGCCCCGGCATCGTATCACAAGAGATAGCTATATTTGGGTCCTTTCAGCAAAATCTTGCTAGTGTATACAATGGTGTCAGCATTTAGAAGCTGATTGTGGGATGGATCCCTGGATACGGCAGTCTCTAAATGGTCCATCCTTTCATCACAGCTCCAAACTTTGTCTCTGTAACTCCTTCCCTGAGTGTTTTGTTCCCAATTCTAAGACGGGGCACAGTGTCCACACTTTGGACTTCATTCTTCTTGAGTTTCATGCGTTTAGCAAATTGTATCTTATATCTTGGGTATCCTAAGTTTTGGGCTAATATTCACTTATCAGTGAATACATATTGTGTGAGTTCTTTTGTGATTGTGTTACCTCACTCAAGATGATGCCCTCCAGGTCCATCCATTTGGCTAGGAATTTCATAAATTCATTCTTATTAATAGCTGAGTAGTACTCCATTGTGTAAATGTACCATATTTTCTGTATCCATTCCTCTGTTGAGGGACATCTGGGTTCTTTCCAGCTTCTGGCTATTATAAATAGGGCTGCTATGAACATAGTGGAGCATGTGTCCTCCTTACCGGTTGGAACATCTTCTGGATATATGCCCAGGAGAGGTATTGCTGGATCCTCCGGTAGTATTATGTCCAATTTTCTGAGGAACCGCCAGACTGATTTCCAGAGTGGTTGTACAAGCTTGCAATCCGACCAACAATGAAGGAGTGTTCCTCTTTCTCCACATCCTCGCCAGCATCTGCTGTCACCTGAATTTTTGATCTTAGCCATTCTGACTGGTGTGAGGTGGAATCTCAGGGTTGTTTTGATTTGCATTTCCCTGATGATTAAGGATGTTGAACATTTTTTCAGGTGCTTCTCTGCCATTCTGTATTCCTCAGGTGAGAATTCTTTGTTCAGTTCTGAGCCCCATTTTTTCATGGGGTTATTTGACTTTCTGGAGTCCACCTTCTTGAGTTCTTTATATATATTGGATATTAGTCCCTTATCTGATTTAGGATAGGTGAAGATCCTTTCTGTGGGGCGCCACCCCACATCGTCGCCATTATAAGATGGCGCCGACATCGCCTGCCTCTGGAGATGAACAAGTGATCCGTGCATGTGCTGGCATTAACCGTTCATGGTGCCAGTTGCCCGCCTGACAACGTCACCTCAGGTGACAAGAATTTGGCCTATAGGGAATCGCCACGTCCGAGGCGAGAGAAATCTCCTATATAAGGGAGGCGGTTTTCGGGCTTGGGGTCTCCGCCTTGTGAAGCTGATGCTCTCCCTCTCAAGACGCATTAAAGCTTGCTACAGAAGGATCCTGTTTATGTGCCGCGTTGTTTCTTGCTGGCGGGAAAATTAGCGCGGGACATTTGGTGCCGAAAAACCCGGGAATTGTGACCAGACCATCGTCAGCACCTTCGGAGACCCCTCGGCGACGGGGAGGGTTCAGAACTGTGGCTAGACTACGCATCGGAAAGGTATGCCTGAACATGAACTCTTTTCTTTAACTCTTTCCCAGGTATTGGGTTTGTCCGGATTGTGGTTTGGATTTCCAGAGGCCATTATCATCGTTATTTTAGCTCTTCTACTCTTCCTCCTGGCCAGTTATATCTGTGAACATAGGCGGTGGTGTTAACAAGTTTCCAACAGCATATCAGTCCGTTGTAGATAAGCGGCGTTGCACTCCATCGCAGCGCCAAATTAGTCTCTTGTAAATGAAAGAGCAGAAAGGCGAGCCGTACTTTCGGTTTCTCCTGTTGCAGTAAGTCGGACGTAGATAAGCCGTGGGCCGCGCCAAGACATCTTTTTGATTCTAACAGTGACTTAAGGCGGACGTAGATAAGCTGCGGTTACTTTTGACCCGTTATGGGGTCGTCACAGTCAATCCAAACATCACTTGAAAATCTCCTTAAGAAAAGAGACCTAAAGCTAGGGGACAAGGTTCTTAAGCACTTTGTTGAGGAGGTAGATAGAGTTGCCCCTTGGTATGCCGTTTCTGGCTCCTTGACCTTGGCCTCATGGAAAAAATTGGGGAAGGATCTTGATTTGTGCCCCGACTTACGTATGGGCACCAAAGCAGTTTGGAAGATGATCAAAAACTGCCTTGAGGATGAAACATGTGAGGAAGTCAGAAAAAAGGGACAAATAGCGTTGGAGACCGTTCAGGATGGCATGTCAGAATCTGAGCGTAGTGAGAGGATGGGTGCACGTGCACAAACTAGGAAGAGGATCCCAAAGAATAAAAGTGAAAAAGGACCTCCCAGGAAGCCTAAGAGGGCGGGAGAGAGGGGAACAAGCAGTATACCTGCCTCCCCACATGAGGAATCGGACTCCGAGGGAGTACCGATTTTTCAACCTATATCTAAGCCTGGGTTGTACCCAACCCAAGAGCTTGAAGCACTCAATATTCAAAGCTCTGAAGAGTCATCCAGAGCAGAGAGTGGGAGACTAGATACAGAGGAAGAGGAAGAACTTGATGAGGAAGCAACCAGATATGAGAGAGAGAGGTATTATCCTGATGAGAGGCCGTTAAATAAACGGACCTCTAAACCTGCCATTTCAACAAAACCTAATGCTTTACCCAGGAATCCCGTACAGACAGTTCCCTCTGCCCCACCACCTTATGAGATACGCCCTAAAGCTTTCTCATTGTTACCTGAAAAGGTGCATCGCAAGCTCAGGCTCGCTTACCCTGTCTATGAGCAAGATGGTGGGAGAGTATATGCTCCTGTTGATTATAACCAAATAAAGGAGCTTGCAGAATCAGTTAGAAAGTTTGGAGCAAATGCCAGTTTTACTCTAATGCAGTTAGATCAACTGGCATTAACCGCCCTGACGCCCAGTGACTGGCAAACAGTGGCGAAAGCTGTGCTACCAAGCATGGGACAATACATGGAATGGAAGGCCCTATGGCATGAGGCGGCACAGGCCCAGGCTAGGACTAATGCCGCAGCCCTGACCCCAGAGCAAAGAGACTGGACCTTTGAACTCCTTACAGGACAGGTTCCTTATGCAGCAGATCAGGTCAATTATCATTGGGGAGCTTATGCCCAAATATCCAGTACTGCTATACGAGCATGGAAATCACTCAACCGTAAAGGAGAAACTAGTAATCAGCTCACCAAGATTATACAGGGACCTCAGGAACCATTCTCAGACTATGTGGCCAGGATGATGGAGGTAGCAGGAAAGATTTTCGGGGATCCTGATTGTGCCGGACCCTTTATAGAGCAATTAATCTTTGAACAAGCCACTCAGGAGTGCAGAAGTGCAATAGCGCCGAGGAAAAACAAGGGATTGTCAGAATGGCTTAGAATATGTAGAGAGATTGGTGGACCGTTGAGTAACTCTGGGCTCGCCGCAGCCATTTTACAGGCACAAAGGCGACCTCCCCCTACGGGGGGCAGCAGTCGCACCTGCTTCAACTGTGGGAAATCAGGGCATCTCGCAAAAGATTGCCGGGCACCTAAGCAAAACCAGAGAACTCTTACCCTATGTTCCCGATGTAGAAAGGGTTACCATCCAGTCAGTCAATGCAGATCAACTAGAGACATTAAAGGCAACCTCCTCCCGCCTGCTATCCCTGTTAGACAGGAGCCAAAAAACGGGCCTGCGGGCCCCCGGCCCCGGGGCCCTCAAAAATACGGGACCCAATTCGCTGGGACCAGTCCCCTGAGCGAGGAGGCAGATCAAGCCAAGGCACAAGAATGGACTTGTGCGCCACCACCTCAATCTTATTAACACCTCAGATGGGGGTTCAACCTGTCCCTGCCATGCCCTTAGGGCCTCCCATACCGGACAACGCGGTGGGACTTATCATTGGCCGTGGTGCCCTTACCGCATGCGGACTAATAGTCCATCCAGGCATAACAGATAATCAACACATCCCAAATATGCAGATTCTATGCTCCAGCCCTCATGGTGTATTTTCTATTAAAAAAGGGGACAGGATTGCTCAGCTCCTCCTCCTCCCGCTGCTGGGAGAATTACCCAATCAAGATAAAAAACTTATGGGATCTTCAGAAATGGATTCGGCCTATTTGACATTGTCACTTGATTCGCGCCCGAAATTAATCCTTAACATAAATGGTAAAAATTTTGAGGGCATTCTTGACACCGGAGCTGATAAGAGTATTATTTCCACACATTGGTGGCCTAAAGCTTGGCCAGTGACAAAATCTTCTCATTCTTTACAAGGCCTGGGGTATCAATCCAGTCCAGACATTAGTACCAACCGGCTGGTCTGGACGTCACCAGAAGGTTTAAAAGGATGCTTTTCCCCCTATGTTCTACCCCTACCTGTAAATCTCTGGGGGAGAGATGTCATGACAGATTTAGGACTGACTCTGACCAATGATTATTCATTACGTCTTAGAGAAATGATGGAGAAAATGGGTTATCAAGAAGGCCAGGGTTTGGGACGCCATGAACAAGGCGAACCGCGCCCAATCTCACACAAGGCCAATAAGGACAAAGCAGGCCTGGGTTTTTCCTAGGCGCCACTGAGGCAGTACGACCTATACCATGGAAAACGGAGGATCCTGTGTGGGTTCCTCAGTGGCCGCTAACCTCCGAGAAATTGAGCGTTGTAACACAAATTATTGCAGAACAACTAAAACTCGGCCATATTGAACCCTCTACTTCCCCCTGGAACACCCCCATATTTGTAATAAAGAAAAAGTCTGGCAAATGGCGTCTGTTACATGATTTAAGAGCTATAAATGGACAGATGTCCCTGTTAGGGCCTGTACAGAGAGGATTACCTATGCTGTCCGCCCTTCCTAAGGGCTGGAACATCCTCATTATAGACATCAGAGATTGCTTTTTTTCCATACCGTTACACCCTGCGGATAGACCTCGCTTTGCCTTTAGTGTCCCCTCTATCAATCATACAGAGCCAGATAAGAGGTATCAATGGAGAGTCTTGCCCCAAGGGATGGCCAATAGCCCTACTATCTGCCAACTGTATGTAGACCAAGCACTCGCCCCGATAAAGAGACAATTTCCACAAATAGTGTCTATCCATTACATGGATGACGTCCTGCTTTGCCATAAGAATCCATCTGTACTGCAACAGGTTTTTCCTGTGTTACAGAAAACATTAGAGCAATGGGGGCTACAGATAGCCACTGAAAAGGTGCAATTGGCAGACTCTGGACAGTTTCTAGGTTCTTTTATACAGCCCAACATTATTAAGCCACAAAAAATAGAAATCAGGATGGATAATTTACATACTTTAAATGACTTTCAAAAATTGTTGGGAGATATCAATTGGCTTAGACCTTTTTTAAAAATCCCTTCAACAGAATTGAAACCCCTGTTTGATATCTTGGAAGGGGATTCTCATATCACCTCTCCTAGAAAATTGAATCCTTTGGCAGTGGAGGCACTTAATAAAGTAGAAAAAGCAATAAGTCAAGCGCAGCTTGTTAGAATAGATTATTCCAAGCCGGTTTTGTTATGTATCTTGGACACTCGAGGCTTACCAACTGCTGTCATTTGGCAAGAGGGGCCCCTATGCTGGGTTCATCCACAAGCCTCCCCTGCCAAGATTATCGATTGGTATCCGGCCGCAGTAGCACAATTAGCATTAAAGGGATTAAAAATGACAATCAAATACTTCGGCCTTGAACCTAATATCATTGTCATTCCCTATACCCCTAATCAAATACAGGTGTTAGCTGCTGCTTCTAATGATTGGTCCATTCTATGTGTCACATTTAGTGGAAAATTTGATAATCATTATCCAAAGCACCCATTGTTACACTTTGCCCTGACCCATCCATTAGTTTTTCCCAAAGTAACAAGTCATTCCCCACTTAAAAATGGTCTTGTAATTTATACAGATGGCTCCAAAACCGGGCAAGGGGCCTATGTAGTTAATAACATTACCCATATCAGACAATATTCGGAGGTTTCCCCTCAAATTGTTGAGTGTTTGATAGTATTAGAAGTTTTACAGCAATTTGATTGCCCGCTCAATATTATTTCTGATTCCTTGTATGTGGTTAATGCAGTTCGCCTGCTAGAAACTGCGGGCCTAATAAAACCTTCTAGTAGGGTAGCACAAACCTTTGAACAGATTAGAAACCTTCTATTACAAAGAAAATATCCCTTTTATATCGTACATATGAGAGCCCATTCTGGACTCCCTGGCCCCATGACAGAGGGTAATGAGCTGGCAGATCAGGCTACGCGACTTGTGGCCACAGCACTATCCTCACCACTAGAGGCCGCCAAAAATGTTCATAGTAAGTTTCATGTTACCTCTGAAACACTTCGCCGGCGCTTCTCTTTAACAAGGAAAGAAGCCCGCGAGATAGTCACACAGTGCCAAAACTGTTGTCAGTTTCTGCCCACACCTCATTATGGTGTCAATCCGAGGGGACTCTCCCCCCTACAAGTTTGGCAGATGGATGTCACTCATATTGCATCTTTTGGTAAGACGCAATACGTTCATGTGTCTATTGACACTTGTTCTGGTGTGTTATTTGCAACTCCACTTTCAGGAGAAAGGACATCTCATGTAATTCAACATTGCCTCGAGGCCTGGAGTGCCTGGGGTAGACCAAAATGTCTTAAGACAGACAATGGACCTGCTTATACCTCAAATAAATTCAAACAATTCTGTGCACAAATGCAGGTGACCCATATCACTGGACTTCCTTATAACCCTCAAGGACAAGGCATCATTGAAAGAGCTCATCGAACGCTCAAATCCTATTTATTTAAACAGAAAGGGGGAGCGATAACAGAGTTGCCCCCTGGCCCAAGAGTGGCACTATCCATGGCACTCTTTACTCTAAATTTCTTAAACCTGGACGATGCAGGAAGGAGCGCTGCAGAGCGCCACTGCTCGGAACCAAAGAGACCAAAAGAATTGGTAAAATGGAAGGATGTGTTGACTAATCAATGGAAAGGCCCGGATCCTATCCTAATAAGATCCAGGGGAGCTGTTTGTGTTTTTCCACAGAGTGAACAAAATCCTTTTTGGATCCCGGAGCGGCTAACACGAAGTATAAACCAAGAAGATGATCATTCTCCTGACCTTTCTGTGGATAACCCTAGCGCCAACGATAAGGACACATGAGTTTCGATGGGGAATCATGTCAACCTTCCCACTTCCAATGCCGGTGATGTATAACGCCCAAGTTTTCCCTCGCTTGTTTATTACTGATAAAGAATTAGGCCTTTCGTTTTTGCCCTGGGATTCTCAAATAGAACGAGTAGTGGATAATAGAACTCACTACCTTCTGGGTAGCCTATGCTTTAGCATCAATGGGACGGTGCCCAGTTATATTGGGTTACATACTCAATCTATGTCAAATATTATTAATGGATGGACAAATGCTACACATTGGGGCGGGAATTTTACAGAATTATTTGGAACCTGGCCCCGGGCTAATTATTCTGAAGGTCTCAGACAACCAAAGTTGGCCCCGTTCTGCCATGCAAAGGAGGACTCGCATTCCCCTTTGCCTTAGTCAGGATGCCAATATGCGTATGGCCCCCTTTTCTTTAGATTGTTAGTAATGCTTCCTTGCCAAGTAATTCCGATAAGCTTGATTGTATGATGCAATCATGTTATTATGTTCTGTGCTGGAATGCTTCTGAGTTCCCCTTGGCCCTGGTAGCACGCCTGCCCCGATTTGTGCCTGTTCCTGTGGAGGCCCCAAGTTCAATGGCATTATTCAGAGAAAGGAGAGATTTTGGAATTTCTGCCGTAATTGTGGGCATCATCGCAGCCACCGCTGTAACAGCATCGGTTACTGCTTCGGCCCTGACCCTTTCGGGCACGGTGCGGTCGGCTGCCACCATAAATAAATTGTCCTCTACGGTGACCACGGCCATGGAGGCTGGACATCTAGCTTATACCCAGATTCAAGGCAGGTTATTGCTAGTGAATCAACGCATAGATTTAGTCCAAGAGCAATTAGATGTTTTGTGGCAAGTTGCCCAATTAGGGTGCGAAAGAAGATTGCCAGGTCTTTGTGTGACCTCTGTACAGTATGACAATTTCACACGGGCTGCTAATCTTTCTAAAGTTTTATCCCAGCATTTGTTACAGAATTGGACAGTTGAATTTGACCAGACCCTGCGGGAACTCCGAACAGCGATATTACAAATCAACTCCACCCGCCTAGACCTGTCCCTCACCAAAGGCCTCGCCTCCTGGATTTCTTCAGCATTTTCTTATTTTAAAGAGTGGGTGGGGGTGGGAATGTTTGGAGCCTTTTTCTGCCTCGGACTGGGCTTTATGCTTTGGCTAATTTGCAAAATTTATAGTAAAAGCAAGAGAGAAAAAATTATGATAACTCAGGCACTCATGGCCTTAGAGCATGGAAGGTCAGCGGAAGTCTGGCTTGCGGCACTAAAACGGCAGTGGATGTTAGCAGCCGGTCGCCGGCCAGGCAGCTCTTGCACCCTCAGCATCTCTATGCGTCTCACGAGGATGAGTGCCCGGTTTGAGCAGCCCATGAGGGTTGTTGAGCTAAGCATCGCACAGAGAGATACCCCCGCTCTCTCTGGGAAGCATGCCGTCTTGAAAAGGGTTGCCTGTCCTAGTGTCCCTTCCTCAAGAAAAACGACAGAGAGATCGGTCAGGAGTATGTCGGGTCCCACCTAGAGCCTAGACAAGACCCCTGCACATATCTTTTGTTTTTAAATTATCTTTGGGGATTCGGCCTCTACTTCCGCCCTCCTTGAATGGGTGGCTGGCTTGCCTTTGTATAGAAAAGGGGGAGATGTGGGGCGCCACCCCACATCGTCGCCATTATAAGATGGCGCCGACATCGCCTGCCTCTGGAGATGAACAAGTGATCCGTGCATGTGCTGGCATTAACCATTCATGGTGCCAGTTGCCCGCCTGACAACGTCACCTCGGGTGACAAGAATTTGGCCTATAGGGAATCGCCACGTCCGAGGCGAGAGAAATCTCCTATATAAGGGAGGCGGTTTTCGGGCTTGGGGTCTCCGCCTTGTGAAGCTGATGCTCTCCCTCTCAAGACGCATTAAAGCTTGCTACAGAAGGATCCTGTTTATGTGCCACGTTGTTTCTTGCTGGCAGGAAAATTAGCGCGGGACACCTTTCCCAATCTGTTGGTGGATTTTTTGTCTTATTGATAGTGTCTTTTGCCTTGCAGAAGCTTTGCAGTTTCATGAGGTCCTACTTGTCAATTCTCGATCTTACAGCACAAGCCATTGCTGTTCTATTCAAGAATTTTTCATCTGTGCCCATATCTTTAAGGCTTTTCCCCACTTTCTCCTCTATAAGTTTCAGTGTCTCTGGTTTTATGTGAAGTTCCTTGATCCACTTAGACTTGACCTTAGTACAAGGAGATAGGAATGGATCGATTCGCATTCTTCTACATGTTAACAACTAGTTGTGCCAGCACCATTTGTTGAAAATGCTGTCTTTCTTCTACTGGATGGTTTTAGCTCCCTTGTCGAAGATCAAGTAACCGTAAGTGTGTGGGTTCATTTCTAGGTCTTCAATTCTATTCCATTGGTCTATTTGTCTGTCACTATACCAGTACCATGTAGTTTTTATCACAATTGCTCTGTAGTAAAGCTTTAGGTCCGGCATGGTGATTCCACCAGAGGTTCTTTTTTCCTTGAGAAGAGTTTTTACTATCCTAGGTTTTTTGTTATTCCAGAAGAATTTGCAGATTGCACTTTCTAATTCGTTGAAGAATTGAGTTGGAATTTCGATGGGGATTGCATTGAATCTGTAGATTGCTTTTAGCAAGATAGCCATTTTTACAATGTTGATCCTGCCAATCCATGAGCATGGGAGATCTTTCCATCTTCTGAGATCTTCTATAATTTCTTTCTTCAGAGACTTGAAGTTTTTATTATACAGATCTTTCACTTCCTTAGTTAGAGTCACGCCAAGATATTTTATATTGTGACTATTGAGAAGGGTGTTGTTTCCCTAATTTCTTTCTCAGCCTGTTTATTCTTTGTGTAGAGAAAGGCCATTGATTTGTTTGAGTTAATTTTATATCCAGCTACTTCATTGAAGCTGTTTATCAGGTTTAGGGGTTCTCTGGTGGAATTTTTAGGGTCACTTATATATACTATCATATCATCTGCAAAAAGTGATATTTTGACTTCATCTTTTCCAATTTGTATAACTTTGATCTCCTTTTGTTGTCGAATTGCTCTGGCTAAAACTTCAAGTACAATGTTGAATAGGTATGGAGAAAGTAGACAGCCTTGTCTAGTCCCTGATTTTAGAGGGATTGCTTCAAGCTTCTCACCATTTACTTTGATATTGGCTACTGGTTTGCTGTAGATTGCTTTTATCATGTTTAGGTATGGGCCTTGAATTCCTGATCTTTCCAAGACTTTTATCATAAATGGGTGTTGGATCTTGTCAAATGCTTTTTCCCCATCTAACGAGATGACCATGTGGTTTTTGTCTTTGAGTTTGTTTATATACTGGATTACATTGATGGATTTCCGTATATTGAACCATCCCTGCATCCCTGGGATGAAACCTACTTGGTCAGGATGGATGATTGTTTTGATGTGTTCTTGGATTCGGTTTGCAAGAACTTTATTGAGGATTTTTGCATCAATATTCATAAGGGATATTGGTCTGAAGTTTTCTATCTTTGTTGGGTCTTTTTGTGGTTTAGGTATCAGAGTAATTGTGGCTTCATAGTATGAGTTGGGTAAAGTACCTTCTGTTTCTATTTTGTGGAATAGTTTGTGAAGAACTGGGATTAGATCTTCTTTGAAGGTCTGATAGAACTCTGCACTAAACCCATCTGGTCCTGGGCTTTTTTTAGTTGGGAGACTATTAATGACTGCTTCTATTTCTTTGGGGGATATAGGGCTGTTTAGGTCATTAACCTGATCTTGATTCAACTTGGGTACCTGGTATCTGTCTAGGAACTTCTCCATTTCATCCAGGTTCTCCAGTTTTGTTGAGTATAGCCTTTGGTAGAAGGATCTGATGGTGTTTTGGATGTCTTCAGGATCTGTTGTTATGTCTCCTTTTTCATTTCTGATTTTGTTATTTAGGATGCTTTCCCTGTGCCCTCTAGTGAGTCTGGCTAAGGGTTTATGTATCTTGTTGATTTTCTCAAAGAACCAGCTCCTTGATTGGTTGATTCTTTGAATAGTTCTTGTTTCCACTTGGTTGATTTCGCCCCTGAGTTTGATTATTTCCTGCAGTCTACTCCTCTTGGGTGAATTTGCTTCCTTTTGTTCTAGTGCTTTTAGGTGTGTTGTCAAGCTGCTAATGTGTGCTCTCTCGAGTTTCCTTTTGGAGGCACTCAGAGCTATGAGTTTTCCTCTTAGAAATGCTTTCATTGCGTCCCATAAGTTTGGGTATGTTGTGGCTTCATTTTCATTGAACTCTAAAAAGTCCTTAATTTCTTTCTTTATTCTTTCCCTGACCAAGGTATCATTGAGAAGAGTGTTGTTCAGTTTCCACGTGAATGTTGGCTTTCTATTATTTATTTTGTTATTGAAGACCAGCCTTAGTCCATGGTGATCTGATAGTATGCATGGGACAATTTCAATATTTTTGTATCTGTTGAGGCCTGTTTTGTGACCAATTATGTGGTCAGTTTTGGAGAAGGTACCATGAGGTGCTGAGAAGAAGGTATATCGTTTTGTTTTAGGATAGAATGTTCTGTAGATATCTGCCAGATCCATTTGATTCATAATTTCTCTTAGTTTCTCTGTGTCCCTGTTTAGTTTCTGTTTCCATGATCTGTCCATTGGTGAAAGTGGTGTGTTGAAGTCTCCCACTATTATTGTATGAGGTGCAATGTGTGCTTTGAGATTTACTAAAGTTTCTTTAATGAATGTGGCTGCCTTTGTATTTGGAGCATAGATATTCAGGATTGATAGTTCCTCTTGGAGGATTTTACCTTTGATGAGTATGAAGTGTCCCTCCCTGTCTTTTTTGATGACTTTGGGTTGGAAGTCAATCTTATCAGATATTAGAATGGCTACTCCAGCTTGTTTCTTCCTACCATTTTCTTGGAAAATTGTTTTCCAGCCTTTCATTCTGAGGTAGTGTCTATCTTTTTCTCTGAGATGAGTTTCCTGTAAGCAGCAAAATGTTGGGTCTTGTTTGTGTAGCCAGTTTGTTAGTCTATGTCTTTTTATTGGGGAGTTGAGTCCATTGATATTAAGAGATATTAAGGAAAAGTAATTGTTGTTTCCTGTTATTTTTTTGTTAAAGTTGGCATTCTGTTCTTGTGGCTGTCTTCTTTTAGGTTTGTTGAGGGATTACCTTCTTGTTGTTTCTAGGGTGTGGTTCCTGTCCTTGTATTGGTTTTTTTTCTGTTATTATCCTTTGAAGGGCTGGATTCGTGGAGAGATAATGTGTGAATTTGGTTTTGTCGTGGAATACTTTGGTTTCTCCATCTATGTTAATTGAGTGTTTGGCTGGGTATAGTAGCCTGGGCTGGAATTTGTGTTCTTTTAGTGTCTGTATAACATCTTTCCAGGATCTTCTGGCTTTCATAGTCTCTGGTGAAAAATCTGGTGTAATTCTGATAGGCTTGCCTTTATATGTTACTTGGCCCTTTTCTCTTACTGCTTTTAGTATTTTATCTTTATTTAGAGCTTTTGTTGTTCTGATTATTATGTGTCAGGAGGTATTTCTTTTCTGGTCCAGTCTATTTGGAGTTCTGTAGGCTTCTTGTATGTTCATGGGCATCTCTTTCTTTAGATTTGGGAAGTTTTCTTCTATAATTTTGTTGAAGATGTTTGCTGGTCCTTTGAGTTGAAAATCTTCATTCTCATCCACTCCTATTATCCGTAGGTTTGGTCCTCTCATTGTGTCCTGTATTTCTTGGATGTTTTGAGTTAGGATCTTTTTGCGTTTTACATTTTCCTTGATTGTTGTGCAGATGTTCTCTATGGAATCTTCTGCACCTGAGATTCTCTCTTCCATCTCTTGTATTCTGTTGCTGATGCTCTTATCTATGGTTCCAGATTTCTTTCCTAGGGTTTCTATCTCCAGTGTTGCCTCAATTTGGGTTTTCTTTATTGTGTCTACTTCCCTTTTTAGGTCTAGTATGGTTTTGTTCATTTCCATCATCTGTTTGGATGTGTTTTCCTGTTTTTCTTTAAGGACTTCTAACTGTTTGATTGTGTTATCCTGTTTTTCTTTAAGGATTTGTAACTCTTTAGCAGTGTTCTCCTGCAATTCTTTAAGGGATTTTTGTGATTCCTCTTTAATGTCTTCTACCTGTTTACCAGTGTTCCTTTGTATTTCTTTAAGTGTGTTATTAAAGTCCTTCTTGATGTCCTCTACCATCATCATGAAATATGCTTTTAGATCCGTGTCTAGCTTTTCCAGTGTGTTGGGGTGCCCTGGACTGGGCGAAGTGGGAATGCTGGGTTCTGATGATGGTGAGTTGTCTTGGTTTCTGTTAGTAAGATTATTACGTTTACCTTTCGCCATCTGGTAATCTCTGGGGTTAGTTGTTGTCGTTGTAACTGTTTAAAGATTGGAGCAGAAGCTGTGTTCCACTCACCAGAAGTCTCAAAATCCTGTGGCAGTGGTTGTGGGTAGCTGGCAGGTGTCAGCCAACCCTGCGCTCTAGCTACCCAGGTGCTGGTCCGGCCGGAAGAGGCCTGTGGTCCTACTCAGGCTGGATTTCTGCTTCCCTAACTAATGCAGTCTCAGGTCCCGCGCGCAATTGGATTGGAGCAGAAGCTGTGTTCCACTCACCAGAAGTCTTAAGATCCTGTGGCGGGTGTTGTGGGTAGCTGGCGAGTGTCAGCCGACCCTGCGCCCTAGCTACCCCAGTGCTTTTCTGACTGGAAGAGGCTTGTGGCCCTACTCAGGCCGGATTTCTGCCTCCCCAACCAAAGCAGTCTCAGGTCCCGCGTGATTGGACTGGAGCAGAAGCTGTGTTCCACTCACCAGCAGTCTCAAAATCCTGTGGCGGGGGTTCGTGGGCAGCTGGCAGGTGTCAGGCAACCCTGTGCTCTAGCTACCCTGGTGCTGGTCTGGCCAGAAGAGGCCTGTGGCCCTACTCAGGCCGGTTTTCTGCTTCCCTAACTAATGCAGTCTCAGGTACTGCACGCAATTGGATTGGAGCAGAAGCTGTGTTCCATTCACCAGAAGTCTTAAGATCCTGTGGGGGGTGTTGTCGACATAAAAAATTTTAAATAATAATTTTCATTTTTATGTTTTTAATTTATTAATATAGCCCTGTTCCCCAACCCACCCACTCCCATTTCCTGCCCCTGACATTCCCCTGTACTGGGGCATATAATCTTTGCAAGACCAAGGGTTTCTCCTCCTATTGATGGATATCTAGGCCATTCTGTGCTACATATGCAACTAGAGACACAAGCTCTGGGGGGGTACTGGTTATTTCATATTGTTGTTCCTTTTATAGGGTTGCAGACCCCTTTAGCTCCTTAGGTACTTTCTCTAGCTCCTTCATTGGTGGCCCTGTGTTCCATCCAATAGATGCCTGTGTGTATTTGCTAGGCACTTGCATAGCCTCACAAGAGACAGCTATATCAGGGTCCTGTCAGTAAAATCTGGTTATCATATGCAATACTGTCTGGGTTTCGTGTTTGTTTATGGGATAGATCCCCAGGTTGGGCAGTCTCTAGAAGGTCCTTCCTTCAGACTCAGCTCTTAACTTCATTTCTGTAACTCTTTCCATGGGTATTTTGTTCCTCATTCTAAGAAGGATTGAAGTAGCCACACTTTGGTCTTCTTTCTTCTTGAGTTTCATGTGGTTTGTGAATTATATCTTGGATATCTGAGCCTTAGAGACAGAAACTTCTTCATCTTGTGGTTTGGATATTCATTCATTTTTAGGCATCAATTCTCTTCTGTGGAGTGCACCTTGAATAAATTCAGAGAGGGGAATATTGTCAGCATAACAGTGTGTCACTATAGCAACAGAAGGCATTTGCTACCTTATGGTTTTGGATTATATTTCTCAGGGTTATAGTTGTGGGACACCAGTGATGACTTTTTACTTCAGTTCCTTGCATCATGACCTTTGATGATGTGAATGCTCGCCAAGGAGGAACATTTTCACCTTGGTCTCATCCTTATTTGCCTATCTTATATCAAAAATATATGATGTTTTCAGGAATCGGGTCTTATTAACTACCTCTGGTGTCAACCAGGAAAATGGCAAGAACATTCATTGTTTGGGAGACTATTTGGTCTCCTTCACATAATTCATGAGGACGCTTATAACTACAGTGATATTTTTGTCTAATAATACATGTCTTTTAGAGAATCAATACCCAACCTGTATGTTATTATCCTTCTAAGTATATTAGCTTACAAATTAACAAATTTCCACATGGCTCTTTTAGACCTCTTTCAAAATGATTAACCCTTTTCTAAATATACCTTCCCATTCCTCTTCCTTATTTTTCTATTGAACATCTCCATCCCCAATAATAGCCTTCTCTGTGTTTATATCTCCCATGTTCTACTATCCCGTGTCTTAAGGCTTCCTACTCTTCCATGATTTTCAAGTTTCAAGGCTTATACACAGACGCGACCATAATCATATATTGCTTAAATTTTAAACCTGGAATCCATATGTGAGAGATAATTTGTCTGTGTATACTTCTGTGTCTGGAAACCCTCACAAGTATATATTTTTCCACTTCTATTAGTTTACCTGCTAATTTCTTGATTTCATTATTTTAGAGCTGAATAAAATCTCATTTTGCCACATTTCATCATACATATTTAATGATGCATATTTACAGTTTCCTATTTTAAGATGTTAACAGCAGAACCTCAGTGAACATGGATGATAAAGAATCTCTGTAGAAACATTAAGCTGCCACTCCTCCCCAGGAAAATCCCATATTTACTTAATTGTAATTTTCATTATAACTAGTAGCTCATCATTTATCATGGTTTTCATTTTCCTTTCTTCATATGACTAAGTGTACAAAGAATTTACAGCTCATGTGGATAGTTAAAATGTCACATAGTAAATTATATTCACTCATTTTCCTAATAGTCAAGTAGAAGAAACAAATCATGGAAGGTGTATATAAAAAGTATCAGTCAATATATGAAGTAACAATGCTAAACTTTTCCTTTGACAAAGAAGAAATGAAAATGGTAGAACAACAAATATATAACAAGAGAAACACCATTTCAAATTGAAGGGAAGATTGTTCCTTCTTGCTTATTTATCTTTTTGTCTACTGATATCTAGAATATTCCACTAACATTTTCAGCCAACACTATATCTCATTGTATGACATTTTTATGACGTAGTACAACAAGTCTCCATAGAACCTCAAATAGAACAGACTATAGTAGACATATCTCTTTGTTACCCTCCAGAATGTGATAAGACCCTTTTGCTGAAGAGACTACATTGTTGAGTTAAAGAAGATGATGAAATCAAACTACTTTGACATGGAAAATTTACCCTTAAAGTCTTGCTATCTTTGTGAAGGAACATACAATGAATATTAGTGCAGGAAAAAATTATTATTAAAGCTCAGGTGTGAGTTCTATGGGTAATAATGGCCAGTCAGTCAAGATATGCACAAGTTGTATCAATCATTTTTCTAATTGAATTTTAAAGTCCTTCACCAGAATGTAAAACTCATGTCTGGAATTATATAGCCAAGAACGTACAGTTAGACAGGATATAGGACCTAGGGTAGAAAATGCTGCTAAATATGTAGAGTATAAACTGATTCCTAATGACCTGTCATTATAGCTATATATCTATGAATCTTTTAACACCTATATGAAAAGTTCTTTTCAATGGATTATAATTAACAGAAACCCTCAACTGGCCATTTTACAGAAAATAAAAGATTATACAATGCCTAGTCCTAAAAGGAATATGTACCCAACACAAGACTAAAATTCAGGTATCCCTAGAGATGAGACAGCTGAAAGAGAACAATAGGTGATATGTAAGTACAAGGGAACATATGAAGGCATCTGTGAGCTTCCTGTATAAATTAACAGAAGTTGTGGCAGCAAGTACAAGGCCTGTGCAAGGCCAAGCCAGACAAAATCCCAGGATAGAAGGGGGAGTTGGGTGTTCAGGTTTGCTCTTTTGGTATGTATTATAAAGGTTAAATACTGGTCCCAAAGGCCTAGTTCCCCCCTGAGACCAGAGTTTCACAAATGTGACCTTATTCTTTAATTTAAAACTGTTGGTTGAATAAACTTGCTAAGAGGAATAACTGAAAAGAAGAGATATGGACAAGGTTTGGGGTCTCATGACTGTTGTTTCATATAAATAAATAATAAAATAAAATAAAATAAAATAAAATAAAATAAAATAAAATAAAACAATCTCAATTTGAGGCACACTTCTAACCATAATACCAAATGTCTGGAGCTATCATCAACAACCAGGTATGACCCCTATCCCAATTCCTTGCCTACAAACCATTCTGGCCAAACACAGCAGCCCTAGAGGCCTGCACCCATCAGAGAATACCAGGCTTGCCAACACTAGGGACAACCAGATGGCTAAAGACCAGAATAAGAACACAACCAACAAACCAAGGGCAATAAGATTTTGCCAGAACCCAGCTATCCTACCATAACAAGCCCTGAATATCCTAACACACTTGGAACACAATAAAATGACCTTAAATCTAATCTTATGAAGATATAGAAATCTTTAAAGAGAAAATGATTAAATACCTTTAAAATACAGGAAAATAAAATCAAACAAAAAGAGATCTTAAAGGGGAAATGAATAAATATAAAGAAGTACAGGAAAGTGCAATCAAACAGGTGAAAAAAATGAATAAAACACTTAAAGACCTTAAAATTGCAATGGAAGCAATACAGAAAACATAAACTGTGTCCTCCCCACCCATTTCCATTTTTTTTTTTTTTTTTTTTTTTTTTTTGGCCCTGGCGTTTCCCTGTACTGGGGCATATAAAGTTTGCAAGTCCAATGAGCCTCTCTTTCCAGTGATGGCCGACTAGGCCATCTTTTGATACATATGCAGCTAGAGTCAAGAGCTAGGTGGTACTGGTTAGTTCATAATGTTGTACCACCTATAGGGTTGCAGATCCCTTTAACTCCTTGGGTACTTTCTCCAGCTCCTCCATTGGGAGCCCTGTGATCCATCCACTAGCTGACTGTGAGCATCCACTTCTGTGTTTGCTAGGCCCCGGCATAATCTCACAAGAGACAGCTATATCAGGGTCCTTTCAGCAAAATCTTGCTAGTGTATGCAATGGTGTCAGCGTTTAGAAGCTGATTATGAGATGGATCCCTGGGTATGGCAGTCTCTAGATGGTCCATCCTTTTGTCACAGCTCCAATCTTTGTTTCTGTAACACTTTCCATGGATGTTTTGTTCCCAATTCTAAGAAGGGGTACAGTGACCCCACTTTGGTCTTCATTCTTCTTGAGTTTCATGTAATCCAGTGGAAGAAAGACAGCATTTTCAACAAATGGTGCTGGCACAACTGGTTGTTATCATGTAGATGAATGTGAATCGATCTATTGCTATCTCCTTGTACTAAGGTCAAATCTAAGTGGATCAAGGAACTTCACATAAAACCAGAGACACTGAAACTTATAGAGGATAAAGTGGGGAAAAGCCTTGAAGATATGGGCACAGGGGAAAAATTCCTGAACAGAACAGCAATGGCTTGCACTGTAAGATCAAGAATTGACAAATTGGACCTCATGAAACTGCAAAGCTTCTGCAAGGCAAAAGACACCATCAATAAGACAAAAAGACCACCAACAGATTGGGAAAGGATCTTTACCTATCCTAAATCAGATAGGGGTCTAATATCCAATATATATAAAGAACTCAAGAAGGTGGACTCCAGAAAATCAAATAACCCCATTAAAAAATGGGGCTCAGAACTGAACAAAGAATTCTCACCTGAGGAATACAGAATGGCAGAGAAGCACCTGAAAAAATGTTCAACATCCTTAATCATCAGGGAAATGCAAATCAAAACAACCCTGAGATTCCACCTCACACCAGTCAGAATGGCTAAGATCAAAAATTCAGGTGACAGCAGATGCTGGCGAGGATGTGGAGAAAGAGGAACACTCCTTCATTGTTGGTCGGATTGCAAGCTTGTACAACCACTCTGGAAATCAGTCTGGCGGTTCCTCAGAAAATTGGACATAATACTACCGGAGGATCCAGCAATACCTCTCCTGGGCATATATCCAGAAGATGTTCCAACCGGTAAGGAGGACACATGCTCCACTATGTTCATAGCAGCCCTATTTATAATAGCCAGAAGCTGGAAAGAACCCAGATGTCCCTCAACAGAGGAATGGATACAGAAAATGTGGTACATTTACACAATGGAGTACTACTCTGCTATTAAAAAGAATGAATTTATGAAATTCCTAGGCAAATTCCTAGGCAAATGGACCTGGAGGGCATCATCCTGAGTGAGGTAACACAATCAGAAAGGAACTCACACTATATGTACTCACTGATAAGTGGATATTAGCCCAAAACTTAGGATACCCAAGATATAAAATATTTTAAATAAAATATTAACAGGTAAGGTCAAGTAACATATAAAGACAGACCTATTAGAATTATACCAAACTTCTCAATAGAGACATTAAAACCCAGAAGGGCGTAGGAAGATGTCTTACAATCTCTAAGAGATCACATATACATGTCCAGACTGCTATACCTAGCAAACTTTTCAATCACCACAGATGGAGAAAACAAGGTATTCCATAGCAAAACCAAATTTAAACAAAATATGTCCACTAATATAGCTCTTCAAAGGATACTAGAAAGAAAACTCCAATAAGAGTATAATTACACCCGAGAAAAACAAAGAAATATATAATTACATGTCAACAAAACCAAAAGGAGACACACACACACACACACACACACACAAACACACACACACACACACACCCATGCACAGGCATACACATATGCATATAGACACACAGAATCAAAAACACACATACAATACCACAACAAACATAAAAATAACAGTAACTAACATTCATTAGGGATTAATATATCTCAAAATCAATGGTCTCAATTCCCTAATAAAAAGACATAGTCCAGCAGATTAGAGGCATAAAGTGGATACATAATTTTTCTTATTCAAGAAATATACCTGAGTATAAAAGACACACAGTACCTCATAGCAAAATGAAGTGGAAATTTCTGTGGGTTTTTTTGGATACTCAGTTGTGTTATGTGATGTTTTACTGGAGTCTATCTCATGAGAGGGTGTTTTTCTGACAACAGACAAGTGATGTTTTTCTAGAAGTGGCCTGGAAAAAAGGCATGTGATGTTTTCTAGAGCTGACTCTTGAAAGGACACATAAAGTAAGTATAACCCAAACAGAGAGTGGACAATGCCATGGCATTAGTTCACTTTGTCATCTTCACTGATCATTGTTTGTCATGACTTCATAGACTTCATGACTTCCTGCACAAAAGAACTTCTTGTGAGCTTTGTAGTTTCTACTGTATATACCTGTCATTGCTGATTCTCTGAGAGATGTTTTCAAGTGGATTGGGCTACAGCTATTGATTCACATGAGCTGAACTGCTCATATTCTGAAAATAAAGGTTGGAATGTCCTTGATCTACTAGGTCTTGAGTTTATGCAGAGTAATAAATATGGATCTATTTGCACTCTTCTACATGCAGACATCCAGTTAGACCAACAGCAGCATGCTTCCCTTTTCCGTGGTTTGGTTTTGGCTTCTTAATCAAAGTCAAGTGTGTGTGTGTGTGTGCATGGGCTTTTTTTCTGGATCTTAGATTTGACTCCACTTATGAACCTGTTGGTTTCTATTCCAATCCTATGTATATTTTTTTCATTATTGCTCTGTAAAATAGCTTGAAAGCAGAGACAGTGATATCTCTTTAATTGTGCAGAACTATTTTAGTTATCCAGGATTTTTTTTTTGCATAAATTCAAGTCCTAGTAGATCAAGGACATTAACATAGAAATAAATATACTAAATCTAAAATGACAGAAAAAAAGAAACTAGCACTGAACTCCTGAAACTCCTGAACCCCTGAAATCCTGAACTGTTGGTACAGGAAACAAGTTCTTGAATAGAACACTTAAAACTCAGGCAGTAAGATCAGTAATTAATAAATGGGACTTCATCAAACTGAAAAACTTCTGAAAGGCAATAGGACAATATGACTGCCTATGAACTGGGAAAAGATCTTCATAAATGTTATATCTTACAGAGGGCTATTATGCAAAATATATAAAAAATCCAATAACTTAGATACCAACAACCCAAATAACCCAAGTATTAGGTACAGAACTAAATAGAGAATTCTCTACAGATAAATTTCAAATGGCCGAGAAACACTTAGAAAGAGGTTCAACATTCTTTGTCATCAGGAAAATTCAGATCAAAATGAGTCAGAGATTATACCTTACAGGCATCAGCATGGCTAAGATCAAAAACTCAAGGGATAGCACATAGTAGCAAGGGTATGGAGCAAGGGAAACACTGGCCCATTGTTGGTAGGAGTGCAAACGTGTACAACAACCCTAAAAATAAATTTTGCATGTTTCTCAGAAAACTGAGAATATTGCTACCTCAAGGACCATCTATATTACTCCTGGGCATATATTCCCCCCCCCAAAAAAAAATGTTCCACTATCTAACAAGGACACTTGCTCAACTATCTTCATAGCATCCTTACTTGTAATAGTATGAAACTGGAAAACCACAAATACACCTAACTCAAGAACAGATAAAGAACATGTAGTTTGTTTAAACAATGGGATACCACCAATCTATTAAAAATAAGGGCATCGTGAATGTTGCAGGCAAATGAATGGAACTAAAAAAATATCCTGGGTGAGATAACACAGATCCAAAGGGTATGTATGGTATGGACTTATTTATAAGTGGATATTATCCATAAAGTACAGAATCCTCATGCTTCAATCCATAGACCCAAAGAAGTCAAACAGCAAAGAAAGCCCAAGAGAGGATGTTTTTATCTCTCTGAGAAGGGGAAATAAAATAGATGTAGGAGGTACATGGATCAAGGATACTTGATTGGGAGGCAGGATGAGGAGAGAAAGTAGGGGTTCAAAGAATGAAGCATAGGGAGATCAGAGCAAAGGAAAAAATTGTGGGTGTGTTTCTGGAATATGACAAAGATCTAGGATGGTGGTAACCCCAGGAGAGTCTATGGAGATTACTCAAACTGGGACTCTGTGCAGTGGAGAATATGGTGACTAAAGCGTCCACCTTCTGTAGCTGAGCAGTACTCCCAGTGGAGGTATAATGACAGCAATCAACCCAAAAAACTTTGACCCAAAATGTGTCCTGCCCATATGACTTACAGGGACAATAATAAATGAATGGCCCAAACTCATACCCATCTCATGGATAAGAACCAAGCCCTGATGCTATTAATGATATTCAAATATACTTGCAGACAGGAGCCTAACATAACTGTCCCCTGAGAGGCTCCATCCAACAGCTGACTGAAAAAGACTCAGAGACCCACAGCCAAACATTAGATGGAGGTAGGGAAGTCTTACAGAAGAGTTGGAGCAAGGATCAAGGGATCTGAATGATAGGAACTTCATAGGAAGACCAAAAGTGTCTACTAGCCTGGACTCTTGGCAGCTCCCAAAGATTGAACCACCAACCAGAGAACAAGTATGGGCTGGAGCTGGAACCCCACACATATATACCAGAAGTATAGCTTGGTTTTTGTATGGGTCCCCCAACAACTCGAGGGGGGGGATATCCCTGAATTAGGTGCCTGACTGTGAATGCTTTTCTTGTCTGGCTTCAGTGAGAGGGGATGCACCTAGTCCTGCAGTGACTTGATATGCCAGGGTGGGTTGATAACCAGGGTGGTGTCACACTTCTCGAAGGAGAAGGGGAGGAGAGAATTGGGGAGGATACATGTGAGGGGGAACTGGAAGGAGGGGGGCTGATATTGGGATGTAAAGTGAATAAATATATAAATTAATGAGAAAATACTTAAAATCAACCTTTCTTCTTTTGAGAGTAAATAACCAGGGAACAGTTATAGTCAAATCAAATAAAAACCAAATTCCAACAACTAAAATCTGAGTTGTCAGACTATGTAATTGAATAACTTCTATGCTACAAGGAGATTGAGAAATTCTTCCTCTCTGGCTCTGTAATTCGTTTTCACAGCATACATAATGCAATGCCTAAGCTAGGGTTAGCTCCACAAAATAGCTTCTGCTGCTGGTGGTAGTGATGATCTATGGCACTGGACTCTAATATCCTGGGGTCTCTGCTACAAGTGGGCTGTATCTTTACCAATAGCTTATCTTGTACTCTCTTCTTGTGGTCTGACTTTCCCACAGAGTAACACACCTCAACTTCTCCCCATGAGCCCTTTAATCCTGGGACTGGTATGATGAATGAGGCTGTGTCTTCAGGAACAGCCTCTCCAGTCCTTACATAGTGCCCAAAGCCCAACTGCTCACTATAAAACCTCTAGCCGGCACCTGGGAAACTCTTACATATTACAAAGTTTTGATGCCAGCATGAGATACAACATGGGTCACCTCAGGACCACAGCTTCTGTGTGCTGAATTAGTAAAACATTTTCCAGACAATTTTTACATCAATAGTGTTTTTTTTTTCTGTTTAATTACAGCTGTTTTTATTTCAATCTCTGCTGACCAGCATGACTTTTTTTCTAGCCCAGTTCTCACTCTGTTGGTTCTAGCCTCTTGTGAATCAGAGCCAATTCTTCAATTCCAGATGACCAGGACTGCAGATTCTAGATGGGGTGTTTTCAGAGGGGAAACCAGGAAAGTGGATAACATTTGAAATGTAAATAAAGAAAATATTTATTTAAAAACAATAAAAAAGAATAAAAATATTATAAAATCTATTTTTAAAAAACGAAGAAAGAATCTTTGCTTTCTTCTGAAACTCCCTACACCAGGAGGACTCAATCATCTGTATTTCTCCCAACATTTTTATCTTTTAAGTTCCCACGTCTCATTAAGTCCTGAGCACCAGATGACTCTCCCATGACAAAGTTCCAAAATCCTTCCTTAATCCTGCCAAAACCAACATAGAGAAGTCATAGAGGTCTTGCACAATAAAACCCCATGAGTCTAGTACCAACTGCAATCCTAGTTAGGTTTCCACTGCTGTCAAAGCACACCATGTCCAAAAGCAACCAGGGGAAGAAAGGATTTATTTTATCTTGCATTTGCAGGTATTTGCATCACTGTGGAAAGTCCAGACAGCCCTGAATCAATGACTCCTACTGACAAACTTGCACTTGAAATCTCAGGGTTTTGTTTTGTTCTTGGTGTTATATGTCCAGTATCAAACAATGTTGATATACCACATTTACATTTTATTTATTTATTTATTTGATTTCCTGGTTTATTTTCATGTCATGTTTTCCTTTTCTAACACATTCCAGGTTGCACTTTGCAAAGGACAGTCATTTAGAGTCAATTTTTTTTTAATGAAATATATCAATACTACACCAATCTCTAATTTCTACTAATTTTCTTATTTTAACTGCAGAATCCACCTTGAATATGTTACAACTAAGTAGCCATTCCAGAGATATTATTATATTGTTTACTAGAATTGATCGTTTTAATAACATTATTTAATGTCCCATGTATGACTGTTGATCCTGGATTATCATTGTATATGGCTAAACATTATTTATTTTGACATAATTCTATTCTGTTGTGCTACAATGCTAATGTATTTTAGTATGTGTCTTTATGTTATTTCATTATGCCAAAAGCAGTCTCAAAATAATGGTATTATTTCTCAGCATAGTTATTATTTCTTCTTTAAAACAATACACTTTTCTAAAGGAGCAACTACAGTTTACAGAGATTTTAATGTGTCCAGGATTCATATTTGCGTTTACAACATCCCCTCTTTTCCTACAGAATCCTCTATGAGTTCTCCAATGAAGCTTCTCCTTCATCGCTCAGTTGTAGAAGGAGTGTTGTTGTTGCTGTTTTTAATGTATTTACTTAGCTATTGACCAATAGTTACTTCCTTTACTTCAAGGTTTTGGATTATTAGAAATTTCTTTTGACATTTTTTAAACTCAGCTCTTTTCAGTTTCGAATTTATGCTCTCCTCTGTGTCTATTTCTCCCAAAGTCAGTGCAAAAAGTAATCTCATAAAAATAATGTCAGATGGAAGACTTTTTAATCAAATGTATGATTTTTCATTTTTTTATTTTGTTTTTTCCATATTTTGTTACTTCAAGTAGGAAGTATGTTTTGTTCCTGATGTTATATGTCTGCTATCAAGAAATGTTGATAAACCTCATTTACATTTTATTTAATTTTTGATTTATTGGTTTATTTTTATCACATGTTTTTCTTTACTAACACATCTCAGGTTGCACTTTGCAAATGACAGTCATTGGGAAGATTGAAATTGTTGCACTCCAGAAAATTCTGCGATTTTTTTTTTTTTTTTAACTTTCAGCAGTCACTCAGTTGTCACTTCTTTGTCCTATTAGCTCGCAATATAGTCAAGAGCTTAGGAAGGTTTGTATGCTATATCTTCTGCTTATACTAAGATTATGCTCTGTATGTGTGTGTGTGTGTGTGTGTGTCTGTGTGTATGTGTGTCTGTGTGCGTGTGTCTGTGTGTGTGTCTGTGTCTGTATATTTATGTGTGTGTGTATCTATCTCTATCTCTATCACTATATCTATCACTATCTCTCTATCTCTTTCTATCTGTGTCTGTCTCTCTCTCTCTCTCTAGCTCTCTGTCTTTTCTCCCTCCTCCCCTCCCTCCCTGTCCTTTCCCCTATTTCACACTTGCGTGTGTGTATGTGTGCATGCAATGTTTCTATGAATTTTCAAATCTAGACTTTGATTTGTTTACTATAATTCAGACTAATAAATTTGCTCTTGTGTTTATTCAACAGTGTATGAAATACAAATTCAGATCATAGATCATAGTTTTATGTGGTTGGTGCTGCTCATGTGACCATTTCATATGAAAAACCTCTTAGCATGTTCAAACTGTAGAAACTGAATGTCTGATAATGCTGCCTTCTTTGAGATTGAAACCCTGGAGCTTCACCCCACCTTTTTTTTTCTCTGTGTCTTTATTCTATTTTGGGCACACACACACACACACACACACACACACAAACCCATCTCTTATTTTTCCTCAGCAGTAGCTTTTAGGATTTCCTTTTTAATATTTTATCAAATGTTATTATGTGTTTAGACCAGAGATGGTGATCAAAGCATACGATCCCGGTGTATACTTGACCTGAATGCCAGTAGCATTGATTTCCAAAGAACTCTGAAGCTTCTCTGTGGAATATTCGACCTTACAATACTTCAAGCACTTCATATTGACCAGAACCATGAAGGCATAATCATACATTATGTACCATACAGAGATGATAGAATAAATGTAATAGTTCTATTGAAGAAAACGTATTATATGATACTGAGTTTGATTTTCCAAGAGCCTCAAGTTATTATGCAGCTTCTAATTACAACTTTTGATGTGGGTTTACATATGAAAATGTACTATTGTTGGTTTTAATGGTTTTTGTGGGGGATGTGGAGGTTAACCTTGTGAAAGAAAAAATATGACAGAGAATAGTGACACAGGCCTCTGCAACTCCTTGAAGAGTCCTGATCTGTCATACATGACACTAGATGTAAGTTGGCTTTTAGAACACTGGTAAGACAGAAAAAAGAATGGAGGCCAAGGTGATGGCTGCTTCCCCCATCTTCATGGGAATTCTAACAGGTTATGATGCCAACCCCTGTTCCCTCATCAGGCATGGCTTTCAGTGATGCACAGAGCTGATGTGGCATGTTATGACTGGCTGCAGAATTAGCAGATTGAGATTTGTTCAAACACTGTATATAAGCTTACAGGCCATGCAATAAACTCAGATCTGAACACTGATGCTGGTCTCAATAAACTGTTTGCCAGGATTCATCACATGACTCTATCATCTCATCCTCCATCGTGTTCCCACACATATCTGTGCCAATATTTTAAATGTATGTCTACTCTTTATGGCACTTAACAGTATATTTTGATTTATAATAAAATACAATCTGAAAATTTTAACGCTGGACATGACATTCCCATTTAATCATGGAAAGGACTAGCTCAAGACATAAAATTTTACATCTACAAAAAATATCTTCAAGTTCTTGCTTCTTTCATATTTCCTTGCTTTTGGAATTTTTCTTTACGTGTTTGGCTATACCATATTTGTCATATCCTCATAAAACATAAAACAGTGTTGTTAAGGTCAAAATGATTAATTTAATTTTAGCCTTATGCTTTTCTTTAGTAAAATTATTGGTTATTTATTTCCTACACGTTTTGGATAAAATAATTTTTAACTTTAAATTTATATTTAACTGTATTTAGATGAAGATCTCTATTCCATACAACTATATATGACTGCATGTGCACATTTTGTGTACAAAGAAATCAATTTATTGTAAATGGTATCTATATACATATATATTTTATGACAATTTAGTATTATCATGATTTTTTGCTCTTGTTTACAATGGTTTTAAAATCTAACATCACATCTCTAAAGTACAGAGTCAAACCAGAGATTTCATTCTGAATTTTAAAACTCTGGTTACCAAGCTAAGACACAGGGGAAAAGTGGGTATGACACCATAATAACAATTTAATCTTTGAATGTTTACAAATAATAGATTACCAATTATTGAAATTCTAACTTAATGTACTTTGATGATGTTAAACCTCGCTGTCCCACCTTATCTAATATATGCACCTACCCTCTCTGTCTTTCTCCTCTACTCAACATACTTTCAGTCTTCCTTTGTATCATTTCCTTCAACTCCCCTCTTCCAAGTCTCCTCTTCTTCCTCCTATTTCTTCCTCCTCCTACTTCTCCTGTTTCTTCTTCCTCCTCCTCTTTCTCTTTAATCTCTTTCCACAACAAGTGCAGTTTGTGTTTCTCAAATGCTCTTAGGAATGGGACCTGCTCAGGAGTGTTGTTGACATCTCAAGGGTCATACCACTGAAGAAAACTAGCTCTCCTTCCTAACAGTTATCAAATATTAATAACTCCTCAATTACGGATAGGCTTTTGAGATCAACTTCATTCAGTGGTGGTATTTAGTCTGTCATAATCTTTAGGATATTTTATAGTCAGTCTACATTTAATCATTTAATCTACAAATTAATCAGTCTACATTGAAGGAGTTCTAATTAACTTTTAAAAATTAGCTGCATAAACATGTCCTGTATTCACACCACTTCCATTCCTTCATCTCCCAATCAAATTCCTCCATGTAAATCCACTCCATTTCAAATCCAAGGCTTCTCCTTTGATTATTAAATCATTTATTATTTTACATCTGTGTACATAAATACATATATACACATATCTTATGTGTACATATATACATTATATACACATATGTGTGGATATATATTTACATATACATATGTATAAACATATGCATATGTGCATATACATAGATTTATATTTATATATGTGTGTATGTATGTTAAAAGTTACATACATATCTTTTTATATATAAACATTATATATGTATTTATATATAATTTATTATATATGTATGTGTACATATATAAACAAACTGACCTCTTTTATCTGAAAGTGCATGTGTTTGTGTGTGTATGTGATATTGTCATCTTAGAATTTGATAATTGAACTTGAGATTCATCCCAAGAATAATTGTTGTCCCTATCCCAGCAGTTAATGATTATCTAAATTTCTTATTCCAGACTTTGGAGCTTTTTAAGATATCTCCTACTCACATGGGCATGTCAACTGATATGATTATTATGCATGTTTCACTGGTGCAGCCAGTCCCATTGCTGACATATGAAATCTCTCTTTCATATTTTTTCTTTTTTTTTTTTTTTGAGACAGGGTTTCTCTGTATAGCCCTGTCTGTCCTGGAACTCACTTTGTAGACCAGGTTGGCCTCGAACTCAGAAACCCTCCTGCCTCTGCCCCCAAGTGCTGGGATTAAAGGCGTGTGCCACCACCACCTGGCTCTCTTTCATATTTTAAAAAATAATTTTGAGCAGCCTGAATTCTCTTCCTTTTATTTTACAATCTTTCCTTCCATGCTCCTACAATGTTACAAGTATAGGAGTAACATGATATTTGTGTATCAGTTGAGGCTGTACACTGTGATGAGTTAATGTCTTTATTTTTACTAGATGTGGCTGTTTGGTGAAAAGAAAATTCTTTGATAGGGCATGATACATACACTTATCTGTGGATTAAGGATATAGATTTAGAATATAGTTAAAATGCATACTGGCTTATGAGTGTAGCAATACTTAGTTGTAGTCTACGGTCCAGGACCAGCTTGTGCTCAAGATATAAGTGCCTCTCGGTATGTCTTGTCATGCTGGCTAGTTATGTATTTTGTAAGTTTTACAGCTGAGTAGGACCAGTAAATATTTTAATCTCTGGACAGTTTGCCTAGCACCTTCAGATATCATGAGAAAGGAGGCTGCTAATTTTGAAACTTATAATAGATCCATGAAATAAAACAACCTACTATATAAAATTTGTGATAAAATATATTTAGGGCAATTGCGTTCATGATATTTAAAAAATATACATAACATGTAATATTTGAATACAAAATACTCCAAAATAAAGTGACTAAAACTTTGGGGATAATTGTGGCAGCTCTTCAAAGTACAAATAAAAAAGGACAACTAGTATAATAGAGTTAAGAAAAATTTAAGGCATCAGAGTAAAACAAGTCAGAAATATGTGTCCAAATATATTTTTAAAATCAGGGTCTCCATTCTCTGTAGTATTTTCTTAAAAATATTAACTAAGAGTCAGCTTTGATAATTTCATACATGTTGAAAATACATTGCTATTAAACCAGTCTTCCTTGTCCCTCCCACTTGATCGCTTCCACTTCTTATTACAATGTCTCTTCCCATATTCATGTCTTTTGTTACTGTTGTTTTAGCATCACTGAGTTCAACCAGAATCATCTGTATGAACATGGATTTTAACAGTTCACTTTATCTTGGTGAGCTCCTCTTCAGATACACCACTGAAGATAATGACTATTCCTCTACTAGAATTAGTGAATATCCAATAGTTCAGTATGGAGAAGTAGGATTCCATATTTTCTAAAATAAGAGAAAATTCAGAAGATTCAGAACACTGAACCTGAATATCTTTTGAAAACTATAATAATTTTCTATTTCCTCTAAATAGTTCCCTTCCTACAAATATCCCATACTTCTGCTAGCATTATTTTATTAAGATGGTTCATTGTTTGCCATATATAATTGCTTGCCTTTTTGCTAAATTCTTTGTTTTTCTTTTTTTTTTTGTTTGTCTGTTTGTTTGTTTTGTTTTGTTTTGTTTTGTTTTCTCAACCAACCTCTAAAACTGTACTCTGATAATGGAATTAGTGTATTCTTCCTGGGTATTTTTCAGGCCTGCTCTTTGCCCTGTTTGGAGCACTTAATGATAGAATGACCATCTCTTTGTCTCTTTTTAATTTTCTTCCCCTCGAAGGGCAGAGTCATCTCGACTGTGCCTTATTTGAAAGCCTCCATCAGCTAGATCAACCCTTTTCTTTTCCATTTACACCTTGACCAAGCTGTTATTACAGAAATCAACTCCAATTACAACAGGAACTCCTTTTTAGCAATACTCTTTAAACTCTGGAGATATTCAGCAATGTAGACCTGCATTTAATAAGGACAAAGAAAAACAGTATGCCAAGAAAAAAATAACAAATTTTAACTGAAGGTCCAGAAAGAGAAAGTACATCTTTTTCTGACTGTGGAACCATGAGTGCCATGGAAACAGTATGTGCTTGGACTCTCATCATCATAGAATCCTTGCCATGAAGACTTTGATGGTGCAGATATAAATTTTTATTGGATATTTATTTACATTTCAAATTTTACCTCCTTTCCTGGTTTCCCCTCTGAACACTTCCTATCCCATCCTCCATCTCACTGCTTCTATGAGGGTGCTCTCCCACCCACAGCACCCACTCCTTCCTCCTCATCCTGGCATTCTCCTCCACTGGAGCACCAAGCCTTCAAAGGACAAGGGGCCTCTCTTTCCTTTGATGTCTGACAAGGCCATCCTCTGGTACTTATACAGCTGGAGCCATGTGTACTCTTTGGTTGATGGTTTAGTCCCTGGGAGCTCTGGGATGGCTGGTTGGCTGATATTGTTGTTCTTCCTATGGATTGAAAAGCCTTCAGCTTCTTCAGACCTTTCTTTAACTCTTCCACTGGAGAACCAGTGCTCAGTTCAATGTTTGTAAGATCATTAGCCTCTGTATTTGTTTTACTCACTTAAGTTTTCCCTGAAATTCACAAACCAAGTTATTCCTTCTAGCAAAAGAAGTTTCAGTAAATTTTACAAAAACAGTAAATTTCCCTTGCAGTGACTATATTTCTGGATTAGTGGAAGGCCCTAGAATTGCTAGCAGCTGCTAGAGGTTAAATGTTTAACATTTCTAGGAAGGTTATTGCTTCTATATCAGCACATCTGGACAAGTATCACCTAATTTCTCACAGCTCATCAAATGCTCCAATGATTTTTGAAAACTAGGAACTAAGAAAGTTCAAGCTGGTAATATTTTAAAACAGTTGTCTGTGCATTTGTTTTTGGTTGCTAAGTTTTCTGAGACCATTTAATACCATCAGTCTGTTTCTTATATTCTGACCCTGTGTTTTTAACCTAGCTAGAAAAATATCTCTTTGCTAGACATCAGGGATTTCAGGTCCAAATGATGCTTCATTCTGGATCCCAGCCAATATGCTAAGATAATCCTTTATTTTTAAGTTCTGTATAATAAGATTCCAAATGAGTCTATAATATGAATATAAGTATATGACTTTCATTTATTTTTTAAAAAATTTTGATTGTTTTATTTACACCCTATACACAGTCATCCTATCAGTACACCATCCCAGTGTTCTTTCCCTCATTCTTCCTTGCCTTTTCATCAGAGAGTGTGACCCCCTACTCCCATATCCCTTTCCCTGGCACATCAAGTCTCTGCATGGTTATGTGCATCCTCTCTCATGACATCCAGGCAAGACAGTCCTATGTGCATGTGTGGGGGCCTCGTTCTAGTCCATGTACGCTCCTAACTAATTGTACAGTCATGACTGTTTCCCACAATCTACTATTATACAAGAAATAATAGGTAGAGGCAGTTCTACCCCCTGCTTCATGACCCAAAGAAGCTGCTAAAAAGTGCATCTTTCCCAAAATGCCCAAGAATAAGCTTGTTTCTCTATTTGAAAGTAATATGGGAAAACAAGTTTGAGAGGCAAGCACACTAAGAATAGCATGCTTCATGGAGCTATTGATATATAAAACAAGTCCCTACTAGTTGATCATAAGTCATCTAGACTTTCCCTAACTTGCATAGCAGGTACAAGATTAGAACGCTCAAGATTAAACAATTCTTCCAAAAAATGACCATGGACAATTCTCATGCATTTCCTGATACTGTTATTGCCATTCTTGCTGTTTCTTCGAAGGGAAAGAGAGATTCAATGAATATTTATCTTGTCTTTCTTTTTGTTTTTTTGTTTTGCCTCATTTTGTTTTGTTTTTCATTCTGCCTTGGCTAAACTCTTTTATCACTCATGATTCCAACCCATCATACATACAAAATTATACATTTAATGAGAATGAATAGAGCCACACAAGAGGAATACCCTGATATAAACTATGAACCTTAGTTAATAATAATTTATCAAATCCAGTAAAATGATTAATATATAAACATGGAATGATATATTGATATTAGTATGAAGTATTATGCCTGGGAAAAATATGCCTATTCAAATAATGCATGTCCCCTATCTTATCTGTAACTGTAAAACTATCCTTAAAATAAAGCTATCACTAATGGTTTTTTAATAAGAAGACATAAATACTTGAAAGGCACTTCCTAGACAAATATCAGACAACTAGTGTGCCCTTCATACACTAACAACCCTTATAAAGCAATGATAAGGAAATAAATTTCAGAATAATTATTGTGCAGATCAGAGAGTACACATCACAGAATGAGATACACAACAATAATTACACAAATATTCAATTCAGCAACAAAATTAGAGATTAAATTGCAGTAATATCCTACTGTATGAAGTTTAGATTATACTATAACTCAAAAAATAATTTAAAATAACTTAAAAAATATGGAATGAAATATTACAATTATATCAAACAGGTAATAATAGTTTGCAGAATCAATAAAAACTATAGATATATAACTTTATTAAGATAAAAATAAATATTTTAGGAATAAAAATAAAATACAAAATGCCATATAAATATTGTGATCTCATTAAAGTGAATCTCTGTTAGTGTAAAACTCCTTTTAAATAATTAATGATAAATATAAAGACTGTTAGAACAGGGAATTAAGGTGTGGAAGATCTGTTTAAAATGCTATGGAAAATTTGTCTTGGATAAGATAATTTAGCATACATCAACCACTAAGTATTAGATGTGAAATCTCCACATGTAATTCATTCACAGTTGAGGGTTATTCAGAAACATGGCAAAAGAATGCATTTTCATTGCACGAATCTTGAGTTACAAATATTAAATGAGCAACTTCTCAGCAGTTATTCACTAGTTATAAGAACTTGGCTAATTTACATGATCTCTTTAATCACTACTTGCCTTGTTTATTCTCTTGGAAAAAAAGGGTCATGAGTAGGTACTGATTTACATGTTATAGATAATGTGCATGGCAAAGGGCTTTGTATATATTAAGTGCTCAATAAATTTTATAATAATATTATTACTGCTGAGAATAGTAGTGCTGTAATGTTTTAACCACACAATTAGGGATCTCTCCTACTGATTTCAAATCACATTTTCACATTAAATACAAAAGTTCCAAAAACAAATGTTTAACAATCTTGTTAGAAGAGGGTTATTTTTTTTAATGCAGGAGAAATGTTTATTTGCTATATACTATAATTTAAATCACTAGCTATCATAAATCATGATAAATCAAAAAGATTCATTACAATGTCTTCTTCCTTCAGAGTGAATGTGAGAATTAAGTTGAGACTTCAAATTTAATCAACATTTTAATATAAACATGCATTTTTAAATTTGGCAGGTGAATAGGAATGGAACATTTTGCCCTGAAGAGATTGCTCAGTGCATAAGTGCACATACTTCTTTTGTAGAGAGTCACAGTTGTGTTCTCTGCAACTAGGAAATGCACATCTGTCTATAACTCCAGTCTCATAGGGCTCAGAAGCATCTTGTCTGTATGGACCTTTGCAGTCATGTTCACATGCACTCCCACACTCACAAACATAATCTAAAATAAATGGAAGATAGTTAGATAGATAGATAAATAGATATATAGATGTTAAATGGATAGATGACAGATAGGTAGATAGATAATAGACAGATATATGATAGCTAGCTAGCTAGCTAGATGGATAGATAGATAGATAAATAGATAGATAGATAGATAGATAGATAGATAGATAGATAGATAGATAGATAGATAGATAGATAGATAGAGTGTGCGTGCATAAGTGCACATGTTTTCTTTAAGAAATGGCACATTACCCTGGCAGTGGTGACATGGACTTTCGATCTCAGCACATTGAGTTAAAAAACACCTAGTCTATAGAACGAGTTCCAGGACAGCAAAGGCTACAGAGAAACCCTGTTTCAAACAAACAAAAAAAACCATATATATATATATATATATATATTTATACACACACACACACACACACATATATATATTTCTACTCCTGAGAATTTGTTTTTAAAGTTAGTTTAAAGTTAACTATATTTTCCTTTGTCCAATTTAAATAATAAACACAAAAAAATGAATATATACAGTGTGAAATCTAATATGCCCAAAATTCACACAGGGAAGCTTTCATTTAATAGATGGAAGCTTCCATCTATTCCCTTCTAAAACTAATATCTAGAGAAAGATATATTGATTGTCTCTTATAAAAACAGTATTTACTTTTTTTTTTTTTAAGACCAAGATATTTCAAAAGAGAAAGCATGGTTTCCCTGAAAGGGCTATCCTATATTTGCTAATTCTACCTTTTAAATAAAACACATTTTGGAAAAAAAATTATTGAAAAATTCCAATACAGATATCATAGCAACATACAATTTTACAAAGAACATCTTTGTTTTCTGTCTTACCTTCTTTCATCTACCAGAACTTGTTTTCTGCCCATACCTTCTAACCCATATTTTTAAAGTTAATTCATATTTTCCTTCTGAAAGAATTCTGTATTCTCTCTCTCTCTCTCTCTCTCTCTCTCTCTCTCTCTCTCTCACACACACACACACACACACATACACACACACACACACAAACACACACAACCTTTGCTTTCTAGATCTTGCTGTATTTCCTTCACAGTGCTACCTTAAATATTTTACATATTTGTAAAGGTATGTACTCAGAGAATGGTGATTAAATTGAAAACAGACACACAGAAATTCTGACATGTTACTGCAGAGTATAAGTCGTCACTATGATTTGATATATACAATTTTGCTTTAATTCTCCTTTTATAATTCTTTTAAATACGCTAATTAAGCAACATTAAATTGAACTAGATAAAAAGCAAAACTACCATAACATCTGTATGTATAAACCACATTTATTTTCACATTCAAATGACAATTATGATAAAGGAAAAAAACTGTAAGTTTAAAAGTTTAAATTATTTTGTAATTGACCTAGTGATTTTCATCTCAATTCTAAAATTTTAAAAGCCACTTATGTAATTATCATAACATAGGCATTGGAAATAATTTTGGAAAAGTGTCAGAGAATTAGTATTAAATAATTTATAAGGATCCAGTTATTGCCGACAAGAAAATTCATTTTTTTCCTGTTAAAAATCTAGAAATTTGCCTCATATAATTAAGGTTAATTGTGCTTGGAAGAATGCTATTTTCCACTTTTCCCCCCAAAATGAAGGGAAAATTGACTACACATATATCTACTTTGTAGTATTATATGCAAATGATCTTGCATATTTTCCTTGTAGTTAACTTAAAAGCAAGAGTCAAATAGCTTTGCATGTCAATACAGGAAAGCTAAAGGGAGGCAAATGTGTATAGGACTTCCTGGATGGCCGAATAATATGCAGGTTGTTTACTAAGATTATTTTCTAATCATTTAGGAGAGACGGCATAAATGCGTTTATACCTGGAGTAAAGTAAAGATTACCAAAAAAAAAAAATGACATGCAAGAAATTGCTTATGTCCTTTGATATTTGACCCCCTTACTTATATCCTTCGACTAAATGTGTGCTATAGAAAATACTGCAAAGACTGTGGTGAATATTTAGCTAAAATCTTAAAAATCTAGGAAGAGCCACCAGAGTCATTTTGAACTTTTAGAAAACAATCATTTAGCTTTCTTCATGATGATTTCTAGAAGTCAGCACAATTACAGAGTGAAATCTAAAATTCCCTCTTGAAATAATTACATTTAAAGGGTCATGTAATTGTCCCTGAATTTTATATGATAGGATTTTTATTATTGTGGAAAAAATAACTGAGAAAAACAACTCGAGGGAGAAAGAAAATTGTCCTGACTCGTGAGTTCAGGAGTTCCAATCCATGTAGTAGTAATAATGTAGTGACACGAGATCTATCTCACTTAAAAATTATGATCTGCAATAATAGTTTCAATTCATTGTTTTGGTAGGAAATTTCAAGAGTTCATACCATAAAAACATACGTAGAAAGAATCTACCAAATAGTAAAACTACATGTCTTTCTTTGAGATAATTTTGTTTGAAGCTGGCAAACATTTTACACTGTATCACTGTTAACTATTATGCCTACCTGTGTGGTTTTGCATCTATGGTGTGTGCGTGTATTTCATATGAACATACACATATATGTATTCTTGTGCAAGTTTTATAAGAATATAACCCAGTATTGAAGCATTTTATTATAACTTCCAAAGCAATTAAAACAAAAGGATACATCTTTGCCAACTTGAATGAAATCAAATAGTTTGCCTCACTATCATAACAAATAAATTAGCATATCTGAAAATATTATATAGTATGTGTTGACAAGTCTCAGCACTCTGTCTTTTGAGAAATTTAAAAGCTCCATATAATTTAATGGTTTATATTCAAGTGTATAATAAACTGTCATCAATAAAGACCTTCAGGATACTATGTAGATTCTGGATTCTAAAGAGCAAGGAAAAACTGGTTTAAGACTAGATAATATAAAATCTTGCTGAGGTAAGCTATATAAATCATAATTCTAATTAGCTTAAGGAAATCTTAAGTTAGTGCAGTTCTTTGCACATGACTTTAATGGAAGAAAAATACAATTTAGTTGAATAGACTTAGGCAAAACCCTTTTGAAATAAGTAAATAATCAGTTATTTCTGTCGAAAAAAAAGAAGCTGTGAGAGGTTAATGAAATGGCTCAGTCAGTAAAGTGTTTTTCCCATAACCATGATATATGCTATTTGCACCTGAAAAACCCAAGTAAAATAGCAGGCAGTACTACGGATCTATAACAACAAGAATGGTAGGCATGGAGGAGATTGGGGAGAGAAAAGAAGCAGATCCTTAGATCTCATTAGTTGGTCAGCCTAATCCATAGGTGATCTTTATGTATGAAAATCGATCTTACGTAACACCAAAGTGCCAAAGTGGAGAGGGAGACATCTGATACTAACCTTTCACTTCTATACATACATGCCAAAATTTTACTCACTCATGAATTTCAATACATTCACATGTAAACAGACATGCACATGTAACTGCATGTGCACACGCACACATGTACACACATATACATACCATGCACATGGTACACACATATAGATGCAGGCAAAATTCATACACATAAAATAATATTTTTCATTGCAGTCCCTCTTATGAAACAGCTTACTTTACGTTTTGGGTAATATAATAGTATTTATTAATGAACAAGTCCGTTTGGGAGAAATTTGATGTGGAAGCATTTGTTTACCACTTGTATCGAGTTTATCTTTGTTCATTAGAACGAGTGTAATAGAATCCTTATTATGTCCTTTATGGGATGTGCACTTCATTGGAAAGTTAATTTAATAAATGATTGTTAAAATTCCAGAGGATATTTGTGATGAGTACTCTACTGAAATTAATTTAAATGTAGATGTAATACTAGTACTCAGGAAGCTGAGGCAGGAAAATCAGAAATTCAAACTAGTCTAGGATATTGAGCAAGACCCTGCCTCAAAAATAAAAAAATCAAACAGAAATGTCTGTCTCTGTCTCTCTGTCTCTCTGTCTCTCTCTCTCTCTCTTTCTCTCTCTCTCTCTCTCACACACACACACATACACACACACAACTAATTTTCATGTAATCTTTCGAAAATAATCCACAGTAGTTATTTTGAAGCTAAGTTGCATGTTTCCAAGGCTTGGGAAATTTTATTTTAAAAACATTAATATAACCCTCATCTTTCATTCACTCTTTGCATCTGGCTTTCCTAGTCCTTTATCAAGGATGCAGGTGAATCCAACCTTGGAATCTACATTGGCATTAAGTTAGACAGAGGTGTCCCAGCACAGTTAGGCTGGCTTCTGTGATCAACTATGCCTTTTCTGCCTGTTTCATAAAGTACTTGCTTTTTTCATGCTGTCACTGAGATAACTCTTGATTCTCTACTGTTTCACAGCAAAAGCCCGATTCACTTCAACTGAATGTAACTTGAGTGAAGTTAGGTGCACCCAACAATCACCAATGACATGCAGACTCTTCTGCCGAGCCATAGAACCCTTCTTGTTCTGTTTAGGTCTTCCCCTTTGTGTCTATAGACACAGTAAAGGAGAGAAAACCATCTTTTCTTCTGCCTGTCTAATCCCTGATTAAATAGTTAATTAAGTTAATACAGAATATTGTTTTATATTTGTTGGGACTGTTTGTATTCCAGAAAACAATAATTTGAATGCAGTTTCATATCTAAATAAAAAATATCATTTAAATTTAAAAAAGAAAAACAGCACTCTATCACATGACTGACAGGAAGAGTTTCAGCTCAAAGAAAGTTGACATTTCATATATAGTGGAGCAAAGTCTGACAAGACTGTTATGTATAAAAACAGAATATAAAACACGTATCTAATAAATAGGAAAATTCAGTATGTATTTCAATGCTGAATTTCAAAAATACCAATAGATATATTTAATTGTTCAAGGTATAATAAGATGAATGGACAAAATCAGTTTTTAAAGATATTTTTAAATGATCTATTTTTACAGAAATTAGAGAATATTGGACAATGCTAAGTGCTACAGTTTTGAAATTAAAAAAAAAAAGTTTCTTTTTTTTAAGCACTTCAAAAATGGACAAAGCATTGAAAAATGTGAAGTAACCAAGAAACTATCAGCTTCATGCTATTGTTGGAAGACTATGACTTCATTTAACAAAAAGAAGAGAAAAGAAACTAAATGTGTGATGGGAAATATCTGTCCAAAATTCTCCTGAAACCAAGAAGTGATTATTCATGAACTTCTTCAAACAAGCAGAGACACATCTAAAGTTTCTAAGTGTATTCTTCTGAAACATTCACTGTAAAAGTGTTGACTTCTAACAAAGTCATGAATTCTGGGCCATTCCTGCCTTAGGAAGCCCATCACTGTGTTGGTTGTCACAGAGAGATTTGTGAATGTGACCTACATTCCATAAAGAAGACTATAAGTTGATATGTAAGAATCCTGGCATTAAAGTAAATGAGTCAGGTTTGACTAAATATGAGTCAAAAGTCAGTACAAAATAAAGACTTCTTTGAAACCAGTAATGTCTACAGATAATCTCGAGTTCTGAAGAAGAATGAGAAGGTCTCCCATTACAGCTTCCTATGAGGATATTGTTTACAGTGATTTGGTTTATCCTTATACGATAGATTCGTTGAAGTAAGGTGACTTTTTAGTCTACAAGCATTGCATGAACACAAGCCACATTGGAAAAAACAAAAAACAAAACAAAACAAAACAAAACAAAAAACCCTAAATTTGTAGCTGATGCCAATTAAGATTGTGAAATCCTATTCTGCAATCTAGTGTTACATGAGATTAGGTTTTGAATGTCTACTGAAGATTTTAGTAGCTTACATGTAGATAGATAACTAGTAATTGTGGCTGGATGGTATCCTGAGGCAAACTGTAGTTTTCAAATCTCATGTAAGAGGAACCACCCACTTTCCACATTTTTATCAAAAGTAGAATGCAATAACCTTGCACTTGTAGCTAGAATTATCTTGCAAACTCAATTATGATCAATGATATAAGTTGTTAAAATGGCCTTGAATGTCTTCTAAGGATACATCAAGAGAAACTACTTAGCTTCTGCCTTCTTTCTTCTTTTTCTCTCTTTCCCTCTATTTCTATGCATGCTACATTTTAGACTCTGAGGAACCGAGGCCTTATGGAATGAAGACATACAAGTACTCCATACCTACCTCCCACTCAGGCTTTCTCATACATCCTTCCACACAGCATGCAGGCAAGTCACTAAAGGAGCTTCCAAATAACATTAGCACATAACAGCTCAATCCATCGTAAGTATTAATGTTCTCCAACATGAGGTGTTAGGAATCATGGATGGGAGATTCACGCCATCCTCCTACGAACATTACCACAAAAATCTCACCCTCAGAATTTATGCACTTGACAAAATGATAACTGTAGCATACCTTAAGTTTAGAAATAATTTACAACATAGTCATTGACAATTAAAGGAACAGCGAGTGAAAATGGGTGTTAATAAAGAAATATTCTTACTCAACTACTGAGGTAACTCCATTTTCACCTTATGTTCATTCATCTGATGATCGATTATTCCAAGTGAAGAATGACTTGAGACTAAGCACTGACAACCTAAAGCTAACGGATGACAAGAGAGAACCTCATAGGCAGTCACAAAAGAATAACTGGAGCTGACAAAAATATAGTTGCACCACAGGAATATATAGATTAAGGGCTTAGCAGAGCAGTGCAAGCTGCCTTCAAAAATGTGAAGGGCTGTCATGTGGAAGATGGATTAGACTTGTACTGTAGGGCTCTCGAGAGCAGAACTAATACCTCCTGTTGGTTGGTCTAGGGGAAGAGATTTTTATACCTAATAAAAGGAGGTATTTTCCTGTAATCACAGTAATAAAGACTGCTTCTTCAGAAAGTGCTTCTGTGATATTTTTCTTTTGTAGAAAGCATGGATATTGTAATGATGTGACTTCTTGAGACTTGTTTTATAGAAAACACTAAGAGTAGATGTCTAAATATATTCTATGTATAAGATTGTATATAAGTCTGAAACAATTTATCAACCACCACTATTCTTATAGTAATATATAATCATTCATTTGGATTGTGGGACAGTTAAAAGAGAAATAATTATATATCATATTTCAATGACTTTATTTTTAGAGGACAACAAAATACTGTGTAACTACATGTAACTCAACATACTAAATAGAAATTGCATTGAAGTTTTAGTAAATCATCTATGTGAGAAGATATATCAATTGTAAACTATGCTATATTGCCTAAATATATTATTTTAGACATATTTGTAAAACTTGTATTTGTGTAAAGTTATGTTTGTGCATATCAGCTCTCCTAACAATGACTTGGTTAACTGTCTGTACATAGAACCAACATAATAAACAAAACTTAAGTCAATAGGATGTGATTTGATGATCCATTATAGAAGGAATCACAGGAAATCTACTAGCAGATATTTGCAACTTAAGATTTTATACTCTATTTACATAAATAGAGAAGGAAGAGAAGGATAACCAACTCAAAGGTACTTACTAGTTATGGTCTTCACCAAATTAATCTCTTTATTTGCATTGTCATGATATATTAGTTAAGGTTTTACTGCTGTGAACTGACACCATGAGCAAGGAGATCCTGTAGGAGGAAAAGCAATTTCAATTATTCTGGACCCCTGAGATCTTTCAAACACTGGACCACCAAACAAACAGCATGAGACTGATAAGAGGCCCCCAAGACACATACAGTGGAGGGCTTCTGGGTCTGTGATTATTCAGAGATGATGCACCTAAACCCTCAAGAGACAGGAGGTCTCAGGGAGTTTGGAAGTCAGGGTTGGGGGTATCAACATGGAGATGTGGTGGGGTGAGGAGGAGTTTTGGGATGAGTTGCAGTCAGAGGGTGGATGGGGATCGGGTAATGGAATCTGGAATGTAAAAAAATAAATTTAAACTAAATTAAAATTAAAAAGTCTATCCTTGTAACTTTACCTGTTCTCCCGGTTTACTACTTTTTCACGATCTCCCTCATTGTTAACTGTTTGTATAGCATGTACACATGTATAAATATTATTGTGTTGTATAGATATGAAATCTGAGGAGTTCACAAATGAGTATTAATATACATACTTCTACTAATAGAATTAATTCATTTTTTATTGAGGAAGTACAATTTTTTATGCCCTATGATTCTTTAATTCCATCATTTTCTTGACTTGTGCCAGGTACAATTTTGTGCTAGGTTTACTATTGACAGTTACCAGATTGCTAATGGAGAAAAATGAATAAATAAAACTATATTTTACCTCTTTCTTATGTTCCACTACTGGGGACTGAATCTCATACAGGATAGGAAAGCACTCATCCTCAATCTTCTACAAACACAAACACACACACACACACACACACACACACACACACATACCACCCCCATACACACACATGCATCACACACCACACATATAAACAGACACACACACATACATTACACACCACACACATACACAGAGACACACTTTTCATTCCTTGAAACTTTCACCAATGTCTACACTGTATCTTTGTCACATCCACCCCAAAGCCTTTCCTCCAACATTTTCAAGAAACTTACAAATTTAGCGTTTAAAAAAAAAAAAAAAAGCCCTGCTCATTTGCACTTGAATGTGGATCTACTAGGATGCTAACAGTAAATTCCACTAAAAACGAAAACAAAAACAATAACAAGGGATTGGGAGTGCCTGGTTTTGTTTGTTTTTTTGTTTGTTTGTTTGTTTTGTTTTTGTTTTTCCATTTCTTTTTCAACCTAAAATCATCTTTGGAACTATCATAAATTTCGCATTAGTAAACATTCTCACAAACTACAATTTAGAACACCTTCTAAGCATAAAATTGAAAGACTAAGTCTTTTATTTTGGTTTGTATTTCATTTTATAACATAGTTTATTAATTTCTTTTGTTTTAGACAGTTTCTTGCATGCATGCAGTGATACCCAGTCACTCTTGCCATCCTGTTTCTACATCTTCTGTTTTTCTTCCTCCTTCCCACAGAGCTATTGCTCATGCTATGTATATTTGATAATTTTGTGACCACTAGGATAAACCAGTACACTAAATGTAGTCATTATTTAGAAATCTTGGACACCAGAGTAGATAGACAACAGAAAAACAAGGTTCCTATTCTCCAGATCTATCAATACTCAATACTTCAGAGGTAAAAGCTGTGGCTTTGTGGTTGATTGACTTTTGATAGGGCTGGGTTTTTTTTGGTTTTTTTTTTTTTTTTTTTTTTTTTTTTTTTTTTTTTTTTTTGTCATTTCAGTCTAGGCAACTAGATATGCTATAAGCTGTTGAGTCTCCAGAATGACTTTCTTGCCCCTTTGCCCAACCATTGGGCTCTCTCTCTCTCTCTCTCTTTTATTTATTTTATTAGATATTTTCTTTATTTACATTCCAAATGGTATCCTGAAAGTCCCCTATACCCTCCCACTGTCCTGCTCCCCTACACACTCCAATCCCACATTTCGGCCCTGGTATTGCCCTGTACTGGGGCATATAAAGTTTGCAAGACCAAGAGGTCTCTCTTCCCAATGATGGTCAACTAGGCCATTTTCTGCTACATATGCAGCTAGAGACATGAGCTCTGGGGGTACTAGTTAGTTCATATTGTTGTTCCACCTATAGGGTTGCAGACCCCTTCAGCTCCTTGGGTACTTTCTCTAGCTCCTCCATTGGGGGCCCTGTGTTCCATCCTATAGATGACTGTAAGCATCCATTTCTGTATTTGCCAGGCACTGGCATAGCCTCACAAGAGACAGTTATATCAGGGTCCTTTCAGAAAAATCTTGCTGGCATATGCAATAGTGTCTCTGTATGGTGGCTGATTATGGGATGGATCTACCCAGGTGGGGTAGTCTCTAGATGGTCCATCTTTTCGCGTTAGCTCCAAACTTTGTCTCTGTAACTCCTTCCATGGGTATTTTGTTCCCTATTCTAAGAAGGAATGAAGTATCCACACTTTGATCTTCGTTCTTGATTTTCTTGTGTTTTGCAAATTGTATCTTGGGTATTCCGAGGCTCTAGGCTAATATCCACTTATCAGTGAGTGCATATCAAGTGACTTCTTTTGTGACTGGGTTACCTCACGAAGGATGATATTCTCCAGATACATCCATTTGCCCAAGAATTTCATAAATTCATTGTTTTTAATAGCTGAGTAGTACTCCATTCTGTATATGTATCACATTTTCTGTATCCATTCCTCTGTTGAAGAACATCTGGGTTCCTTCCAGCTTCTGGCTATTATAAATAAGGCTGCTGTGAACATAGTGGAGCATGTGTCCTTTTTACCAATTGGAACATCTTCTGGGTATATGCCCAGAAGAGGTATTGCTGGATCTTCCGGAAGTACTATATCCAGTTTTCTGAGGAACCACCAGACTGATTTCCAGAGCCATTTGGCTCTTACATATTGAAATTCTCCTCTTCAATAATGTTCCCTAAATCTCAGGGAGGATCTTATAAATATCTTGTTTAGGATTAGGGCTGCAATCACGGCTCATTCTTTGTATCCCAGGCTTCTACAAGTCTTTGCAGTACTGTCCCTTGCAAAGAAAGGTCAGCTCTCATCTCTGGAGAAGAACATACATAGATATTTAAAAGGGGGTTTGATGCTGTAAATTTATTTAAATTTTGGTAATAAAATCTCTACCCACACACTTCATTTTTTAAGGAGTGCCACAGAAACAATGTCTTAAGGTAGATTACATTTTCTCTGAATCAAAGGGGTTTCAAAATATGATTTTTGAAGAAGAAATATATTTCTGAAGTCCTCATATTAACAAATGATTACAAACATTATTATAATTTTATAATCCACGATACCATTCACATTCAGTTACCTCTCATCCTTAAAAATAAATAAAATATTTAACAACATGAGTTATATAACTAGACTTTATATGCCCATTATTCTAACTGAAAATTGGCTTAGATAATTTCAAATTCTCCTTAGCTGAAGAATTTATTTACCTCTGTAATAACCATTAAGACTTCACAAGTGTTTTTGAGTAGATACTAGATGGACATATTACTGTATAAAAAGTCCTTACACAAGTCTTGATATCTTACAATCATTTTCCTCCGTGTCCTTGCCTGTCCTTTGGGTAATATTAACTACTTAACTTGTTTTCAAATGCAGAAATTGTTTAATCTGCTAACAGCTCATGGTAGAATGATCAGTCAAGTTTGGAAAAAACAGTATTCTAGAGTCAGACACCATCTTCATATCTGCCTTCCTTGAGCGTTTGTTCCTCAGCATCCCACATCTTCCTAACTCTCTCACTATGTCAAGGTACTCCCCCATACCATTATATTTTCTTTTCTTTACCTTATCTGACAGTTTTCCAATATCACATACCCAAGAGACAGTATTCATGTATTTAGTTATTTTCATTTAAAATGAAATAGACATACAGAATATTTTAATTATCAGGGAACCTTAGTTCCTAGCATGCTTCATTTTCAGATAATATACAATATAACATTAAACCTGATAGTATGTGTTCTGTTATTTCTAAAAATGATGATTCCAAATTTGCAAGCTTTGTATTTAGACAAAATTAATATTTTCCTAGCTGGCAGTGGCTGTAATGGAAATTGTAATAAACGTACCATTCCCGATGTGTTGGCCTGGTGCCAGTGCAAGATAAGGCAGAGGAAACTGCTTAGTGTCACTTTCTTCATGAAGAAAAATGTCCATGGCTTCAAAGCAGTCATCACATTCTGTATTCCATAATTGTAGCAAAGTGCATCTGACATTTCTTTTTTCAGGCATGAAAATTTGGAAAGAATAAAACCTTACATTGAATGGTATCCATTCTTTAAAATATAAGGAAGTAACAGATGCAAGTAGATGGATACTGAACATTTCATTGCTGCTCATTAGATTGTTAGGATACTATGTGTTAAAAGTTAGAATACTACTTGTTCTTAAGGCAAATATAACATAGGCATCTTGGATAAATCCTCAAACTAAAGAAGTATGTTTTATATTTTTTCTAATTATTCATTCTACTCAGCATGCAATATGCTTAAATTTTTGTCAGCTTAAATTTACAGTCACAATCAAAGTTTGGATATTTTAATGTAATCTTGTTTTATCTTGAGTTTCCATAACTTTAAATTTTGAGGGGTATTGTCATTTCCACATATTTAAAAATTTAGTATGAGTGTTCCATTTCCAAGATCCTCCTCCCTTTTATCCTTCCTGTATATCTCCCCTAACTCCCTTCTAAATTCTCCAATTTTATGAGTTTTCTCTTCTCTCCATTCATGTTTAATTTTCTCTACAGAGGATTTAATTTCATTATGTCCCACTGGTCATTTGACAGCTTCAATTCCTAAGTGAATGAAATCCTATTCAGTTAGTCATTTCCTATACCTACACCTTGTAGAGTATTTTCTAATTTTTTTGCTAAGGATTTCAGTATTTCAGGTCTCTGATTCATTTACAGTTAAGCTTTGTGCACTTTCATGTATACAGGTTTAATTAGAATCTTCAGGGATGGGTTGTGAAGTTTACTCAGCCAAAGTAAGGAGTAATATTTGGAACTTGGACAGCAAGATAAGGTTAGAGTGACTCATTAAGCTGGTTCCATGTTCAGATAAGGATCTCAGGTTATACTTGTCAATTGGATAAGGTGTGGGCAGAATAGGCTCAGGATATATAAGATTAACATACTAGAACACAGAATTAAAAATAATGTGTAACCTGAGGGATGGGGTCAGTGAAGGTGGAGCTAATCAGACTGTTCCAGCTCATATGATATCCAGATTAGGCCCACCTGATCATTTTGAGAGAGTGCACATGATATGTAAGCCGGATGAGCCTGGAGGAGTAGAAATGGCACCAGTAGACAGTTTGTTCAATCTAATTCTGAGAACTGGGGAGGGGTGTCACGTCCAATAGGACCCAGTTATTCGTGGGTGCGAGGGCGACTGCAAACCTGAAGAGAAATGAGAGAGAAAGATAAGCGGAGACCAAGGAGGATTCCTGTCAAGGTCTCAGTTTATTAGGCTGAAACGCCAGGTGTTAAGCACACAGCAAAGGGAAATAGGGAGGGGTTGAGGGGGAATTAACAAAGAACAAAAAAGTGGGCATCTAGGGACATGAAGGCCGAATTCAGACTACAGGCGGGAGGCACTCTGAGTCTGTCTCCTGAATGTAGAATCCTCCTTAACAGCCTTGGGTGTCAGGCTGGGCTCAGCACATAACTGATGTCCTTAGAAGTCTTGGGAGTCAGGAAGAGATAAGGAAGAGGGGACTAAAATTCAGATTTTAGGGTCTCTGGTGTCAGGAAGGGATAGGGAGGAGGAGGAGATGACAGGCTCCTTAGCACAAGGCCATTTGGTTTATTAGGGTGGGAAGCTGTGAAAGGCCCACTTTCTTACGGTATGGTCTGCAACAGAGGGGATAGGTACAATACTGTTCAGGAAAATGACTAGAAGGAACTTGTGGACAGGGTATCACTACATCTGAGGCATGTGGGCTGTTCGTGATACTGTTCTGCTAAAGTCACGTGAACCTACCAGAATGACCTAATATACATTTGCAACAGACACATAGCCTGAGGGTTAGAAAAGGCTCAGATGGAACAACAACAACAAAATGTTGTAGCAGTTAATGTACTTCTAAAGCACTTTTGACCACTGATATTTCCTATAAACAAATGCATGATTGAAATAAAAATGAGTACTTTGTAATAGGATAGACAACTTCAAATAGCAGGTTAGTACTCATTCAGTCTATTCCTGGGTGTTATATTTTAATCTTAATTGTAAATAATACTTTACAATTAATACAATACTTTAACTATTTACAGTTCTCTTTTATTGTCAGAGAATGTTACATATATAATATACATTTTAAAAGTTGCATATTCTGTGTAGAGAATTATGTAGTCCCTTGTGTGTGTGTTTGTGTGTAAGCATGTACCTATATGTGTGCTGTATAGGCATGTGTTTTATGTTCTGAATTAAATTCGGAGGCTAATTATAGAACTGCTTGAATTCTACATTTGTCTTACATTTTTAGAGTTGACAATTGTTTTTCATTATGGTATTTGATATTACTCCCTTATCTTATTGGTGTCTGGTATCTTATTGCATATCTCTTTTAAATTGAGCTGTTTTCAACTCATTTTCTTGTAAACTAATCCAATCATTTCTTGTTTATTCTATTCCTACTTATTATGAGATAATCACTTCAGATCTTCCTCATGAATCTCATAAATAACACTCCATAGTAGCATTCTGCCTTCTGTTATCTATTTTATTTCTCTGTTCTCTACATCATGTGTATCATACTTGTGTGTGTGTGTGTGTGTGTGTGTGTGTGTGTGTGTGTGTGTGTCTGTGTGTGTTCACATGCAACAATATGTGTATGGCAGAAGATAACCCTGGTAGTAATTTCTTTCTATCTACAGTTGATCTCAGAAATTTAAATCAGTTCTTGAAACTTGGCTTCATCTCTCTGGCTTACTTTGGATATATTTTAAATACTAACTTGAGATCATTATCATGATTAAGGCAAAAGACAAATGGACCAATAATTCTAGAATTTTTCCCTTTACTTCACTCTCTGCTCCCTTTATATCCCTTCATTTCCTTTAGACAGAAACAATTCTGGGTCAAAAAAGGAGGGGAATGGGTTGAAGAACTCATGGAAGTGAACAGGAAGGGGGCAACATTTGTAATGTAAATAAGTAACTAATAAAAAGAAAGAAAATTAAATAGGGAAAGCACTACTGAAAGGATTGGTATTGGTACAAGATAACCTAAGAGCAATTTCTAAGGACAAAGCATAATTATTTATTCCCGAGTGACAAAGAAAAAAATAAACAAAGACAGGAAATAGAATATGAGGGAGAAGTGGAAAGCAACAAGGGAGAAGCCATAGAGATATTTGTCCTAGAGGATCAAAGGACTGCTTCTGGATAGAGAGGTGACAGACATGGTGCATAGGAAAATGGCACTTGATAAAGGTAAAAGTAGAAACTCTGTCTTGGGATGATTTGGTTTGTTTGGATTGGGCATGTTAGTTAGTGATGCCAAAAGGGAGCTTTTGATTGGTAGACTTTAATACCTTGATAGCTGGGACTTGATAATCAGCCTCTTGGAGAGGAAATAAATAATAGGACAATAGATATTTTGTGGCATGCTTTAAGAAAGTAATCTATTGTTTCTAGCAAGAAAGAGGAAATAGAGGAGTGTCAAAGCCTGCCTAATTCATGTTTGCCATGCTTAGGCTGGCTAGAATCCCTTTAAATATTATAGACTGTATCTAGTAGTTTGAAAAAAGTGGCCCCACAGGAATGGCACTATTAGGAGGTTTTGCCATGTTGGAGTAATTTTAGCCTTGTTTGTGGAAGTACATCACTGTGGTTGGGATTTGAGTTTCAAATGCTAAAGTCACACTCAGTGTGATTCTCTCAGGTGCCTGCCAATCTAGACTAAGATGTCCCAGATTTTTCCCCCTTACCATGTCTGCCTGCATAATGCCATATTTCTTGCCATGATGAAAATGGACTGAACCTCTGATAGCACAAATTAAATGCTTTCCTTTATAAAAGTTGCCAAGGTCATGGTGACTATTCAAAGCAATAGAATCTTGGCTAAGACACTAATTAACACCAGCCACATGTAATTTGAACAAATCATAATTATCTTCCAGCAAGCTAATATACATTTATTGAAATATATATATGATGGATTAATAATTATCTGCATGATGATCCTATGAGTATGATTTTGTCTTTTTTGGTCAGGGTTTTCATTTTGTGTTTTGTTATGTTGGTAAGCAAACTCTTTCATAAGGAAGCTCCTGCATTTTGGGTGTCTATATAGTAATTCATCAATTAGGTAACTATAGTTTGTTAAAACATAAACACACACACACAAATGAGAGAGAGAGAGAGAGAGAGAGAGAGAGAATTCTGATACTATAATTTGGGATCTTCACCCAACTTTGAGCAAATGCAGCTTAAATATATACTATCAAATAAACTTGTATGTACATGAGTGTGAGATGTATTGAATATGTAACTTCTTTGGCTACCACTGAGAGAGAAGCTCAGTTCCCTTGCTTGTAAGAATATGGTTGTTTCCTGAATAAATAACAAGTGAAAATGAAATGAGACCTAAAACATAAAACAAGGTAGACATGATCATCTCAATATTAAGAACAGAATATTAATCTTCTGGCAGTCCATTTACATAATTACTCTTTGTAAGATACCATTTTTTTTCTCTTGTGGGCAAAATCTTGAATAAGAGTCTTTCCTGAAGGCTTTTATTTGAGAGAAAAATCTGCTAAGAATACCTCTGTAAGAACTGCCACGGGTGGGGTAGTTGGACAGAATAGTAGGTGGAAGAGGTCTCCTTTTTTAGCCCATAGTTGGGTAGTTCTAGGAGTAACCAAGGAATAGTAAAGCAGTGCCAGGTGAGCAATACATGACAAGCATCTTTTAAAGGAAAGCTTTATCTTGGAATTTTAGAGAACAATGAGTGCAAAAGTTAAAGAAAATAAGTCTGAAATGCTATTTCCTGTGAGCATGGGAAAGTGTTATCTTCAACTACAGTAAAAAGATATTTAAAGGTAGAATGGCCATAGCTAACATTTCTAACTTCTGTTTCATTAGATAGGTGAATGAGGGGCTGACATTCTCCTTTTGCATCTCTTCTTCTGAACAAGTTTTGTGGACAAGTTTGTTGTCCTCACAGGGAGTTTTGTGACAGTCTGTGGTATAAGAAACTTTGGAAGAAGTTTCTCAGTGGTTTCCAAGCCTTTGAAAATATATATGTTATTAAATAATTTTTCCACTCAGAATTTTAAATTATGAATAGTTGAGGAAGTAGATATTGTTTGAGTCAATCAGTCTGATCTACCTCTAGCTGACACTGTAGCATATAGAGACTTTGAGTATATACTCCTGTTGACATTCAGATATTCAATAGCAATCAAGGGGATCCAGATAGATGGAGCTAAGCTATGACAATACAACCTGATATTGGATGTACTGTAAATATTACTAGACAAACTTAAGACCCAACATTGATGACACAAAGTTCAGAGATGAATATGATGGCTTTGAAACAGAATTTTCCTTCAGTTTTGACTATGGGATTCAGCCTTGTACCTCTGGTATTTGGAGTCTGAGCAGAAGACTGGGAAGTTCAGACTGAATCTAATGGCTTATATGATTCTCTATTGATTTTGGATTTTTTGTTTGTTTTTCTTTTTATTGGATATTTATTTATTTACATTTCAAATGGTATCCCTTTCCTGGTTGGTTTCCCCTCTGCAAACCCCCTATTCCACTGCACTCCTCCTGCTTCTATGAGGGTGCTCTCCCACCCATCCACCCATTCACACCTCACCTGCATAGTATTCCCCTACTCAAGGCATCAAGTCTTCACAGGACTATGGGCCTGCCCTGTCATTGATCCAAGATAAGGCCATTCTTTGCTACCTATGCAGCTGGAGTCATGAATTCTTCCATGGGACTCTTTGGTTGGTGGTTTAGTCCCTGGGAGCTCTGGGGCATCTGGTTGGTTGATGTTGTTATTCCTATGGGGTTTCAAACCCCTTCTGCTCCTTCAGTCCTTCCCCTATCATCTCCATTGTGAATTTGGCTTCTAATACTTATAAGCAAATACTTTCACATTGGATATTATATGGATGCTACAGATATATCTAATAATGTCTTGGTAATATTGTGGCAAACGAACACAGATAAAAATAATTCATTTGAGCAGGCCTGAGGACATTATATATGATATTTACAAGTGAGTAACAGGAATGATATATAAGTATATAATATTACAATTTTGAATGCTGGAATTCAATACATTGTTATAAAGCACTTGTCTAAAACAAGGCAGTTTTCTCAAGTTATGGGTCACTACTGTTAAAATAGATTTAACTTACTATGAATATCCAGACTTGATATTCATAATAGGTCGATGTTGACACACTCTTGCCCATAGTCTTGCCCATAGTCTGTAGACCTGTAAAGGAGGCATGCAAAGAATTATCAGAAATGTAAAAGGAAGAGTATGTTCACTGTTAGAAAATCACAATATTCCTTTAATTTGATTGTTATTAGGATCGTTAATATTCCATCTGGTACATTTGTTTTTATTGTTATAAATTATTTTTATTTTGATTAAACATTCCAAGTGCTTTTTTATGTCCACATAGGTAGCTGAAATTAATCACTTTCTTTCCTATTAGAGTACTAGAGTGTTTGATTCTTATCATCACTTGTTGTTGGGAGGAGTCTCTCTGTATTTCAGGCCCACCCCCCACACACACATTTTTTTTGTTTGTTTTGTTTTTGTTTTGTTTTGTTTTTGTGTTTGTTTTGTTTTCCAGCTGTTTCTTTTAGGGTGAAGGTGATGGACATTAAATTTGCTTGGGAACAGAGACAAGATTTTCAGCTATGCTGATATTTTCCTATGTAGACTAGATACTGGTTAGCATTTACCTGGCAATTTATCCATGACCTCGCTGAACAAAAGAATAAGTGACTCATCAGGCCTGCAGGTCATTTTGAGACATGTCTCACAGTCTGCTGGGACCTAGATGGTCCTGAACAGAAAAGAACAACAATTAATGTTGATTTTAATGTAGAACTCATAATATAGAATTCACATTAGTTGGGTCTTACAGTATGGTTCCTGAATACTATCCAGAAGATCAATTATACCATGGGGTTACATTAATTACTGTGTAATATTTAGATAAAACTTGGGCAGAAATTAAGCACTTTTAAAGAATATTTTGTAGATGTACATTTTTATTCATATAAGTGCTATCAAGAATAGACCAATAACTTAAAGTAGCTATTGATTTAAATGAAGGCTTTATAATAATGTTTTGAACTTCAACATTCAAAATTTTAATATCATGTATTTAGATATCATCTCTAAGTTTCAACTTTAATTGTCTTATATGACTTCCTCAAACCTACTCTAATGACTTATTTATTGTCTCTGTTTTCATAATCTTATAAGGACATTATTAGATGTACTATTGACATTCGATCTATATTTCCAATGTAAAAGTGTATTGCTTATCCATATTAAAAGCCAAGTAGACAACATTATTGAAAAGCTAAAATCAATAAAATTATATAAGTCATTATAGTTAGCTACTCAGTCATTTTCCAGCCTTGAAATGCTTGAGGCACACAACTATATTATATTGCATTAAATAATCTGAAGAAGAACTCAGGTTCAAGCCACACATTCAGAAGCTATATCAAATTGTACTTTTCTTTTGAGTATAGAGTAAGTTATAGATGCAATAAAATGTAAAGACATCATTATGGCATTTTGAACTATAAGGTCAGTAAATTGTCTGCTTCAAAATGGTCTCCACCTCCCAGATTTGTATTGTAGTTTGTTCATCATTTGAAGACAAATCTATTTAAATGCAAATGAACAACCATGAAGCAATGAAACTAAATTATATGCAAAGAATTCTAGTTGAAGAAATTGAGTGGTTTAGCATTTTCAATCAAATTCAAAAGTAGATTTGTTTTCAAAATCTCTACTCTGAAAATTTTAAACATAACTTTTCCAAAATAGTGATTGAATTACATTTCCTAATAACCCATAGCAATGTACCTCTGTCTTCATCATGTTCTCATGCACTGGACATAATCCATCTTCCCAATTAATTCTCCAATGGGACTAAAACAAATGTCCAATGAAATACATTACTTATGAGATTTTTAAGGACTCTGTATAGTAAAAAATAACAAAATTGAAAGCTATAAACTAGATGTAACAGTTCACAGTAAGATCTCATTTGGACTGATAGCATAATAAACTAAGTGACATTCAGAAATATGTCCCTAATTAAGAAAAATTAATAATAATAATAATAATAATAATAATAATAATAATAATGGTATTTAGCACTAGGAAGGCAGAAGGATATAATAAAATAAAATGCCATGGGCAATTGAAATAAACATGATCTTAGCATACTAAAAGAATGGACCATAAATTCTATTGTGGACAACATCATGGAATTAATAAATACAGTCTTCAGTTTTGATGTATTAAATGAGACATAATATAAAAATCATAGTACTGCATATTTACATGGACTTATTCTCAAGAATTTAAATTAACCTATGGGAATAATTCAATGTGATATTATATAGATATAGATATATGGATATTTTCTTTATTTACATTTCAAATGTTATCCCCTTTCCTGGTTTCCCCTCTGAAAACCCTGTATCCCCTCCCCCTGCTCACCAACCCACCCACTCCCACTTCCTGGCCCTGGCATTCCCCTACACTGGGGCATCGAGCCTTCATAGGACCAAGGGCCTCTTCTCACACTGATGTGCAACAAAGCCATCCTCCGCTAAATATGCAGCTGTAGCCATGAGTCCTGCCATGTTTACTCTTTGGTTGGTGGTTTGGTCCCTGGGAGTTCTGGGAGTACTGGTTAGTTCATATTTTTGTTCCTCCTATGGGGCTGTAAACCCCTTCAGCTCCTTGGGTCCTTTCTCTAGCTCTTCCATTGGGGACCCTGTGCTCAGTTGAATGATTGGCTGTAAGCATCCATCTCTGTATTTGTCAGGCACTGGTAGATACTCTCAGGAGAAGGCTATAATAGGCTTCTGTCAGCAAGCACTTGTTGGCATCCACAATAGTGTCTGGGATTGGTGACTGTATATGGGATGGATCCCCAGGTGGGGCAGTTTCTGGATGGTCATTCCTTCAGTCTCTGCTCCACACTTTGTCTCTGTAACTCCTTCCATGGGTAATTTTTCCCCCTTTATTTTTAATTTATTTATTTTTTACTTATTTACTTTATATCCTGCTTACTTCCCCCTCATTGTCACCCCCTCTCACAATCTTTCCCTCATACCCCATACCCTTCTTCTCTGAGGGAATGTCATTATCTCTGTATAACCACACCCTGGCTCTTAAAGTCTTTGTGATGCTATGTACTTCCTCTCCCATTGAGGACAGACAAGGCAGCCCAGTAGAAGAACATATTCCATGTATAGACAACAGCTTTTGAGAAAGTTCCCAGTTGTTTGGTTATTTATTTTATGTATATGAGTACATTTGTTGCTGTCTTCAGACACACCACAAAAGGGAATCAGATCCTATTATAGATAGTTTTGAGCCACCGTGTGGCTCTGGGAATTGAATTCAAGAAATCTGTAAGAGCAACCTGTGCTTTTAACTGCTGAACCACCTCCCCAGACTGAGTTATATTCTTAAAATGAAATGATTTATAATAATTATCTCAAAATAAATAGGAAAAAAAAACAAGAAAAATAGGGAAATAGAACACTTTACTTTTATTAATCACTTCCAGCAAACTAGACATAGCCCAGGCTGTTTAACTATGGACAATCAAATGTAACTAATACTTTTTAAAAATATAATAACTTACCATACTCTAAAATGTCAAAAACTAAATCTTTACCTCATTTAATACTCTTCAAAAGCTTCTTATTATAGTAAATCTAAATTGTCACAGAGACCCATAACTGGGCAATGTGCCAATGGGAGAATTCTTTGGACCTGTAAATCCTAAATTGGGAATTATTCTTCAAACTCCTGTCAAGGCTCTGAAATCTGTGCACAAGAGGAAGCAGAAAGATTGAAACTGCTAGAAGTGACTAGTGACTCCAAGGGAAGAGTGATACCCAGCTACAACAGAACTGATGCACATATAAACACATATAAATGAGACTCCAACAGCACAAATAAAACTTACATGGGTTCAAAACAGACAAAATTTTAGCACGAAGAAAAGGAATTGGACACAAAATTTTCCTCCCTATTACTCTAACAAAGACACTATTTGCAATTGATAACTTTTAGGAAAGTGGAAATCAGTTTTATCAATCTTATTCCAGCAAATGCATCATGCCAAAGAGGAGTTTTCCAGCACAAATCAATTCCATTAAAATTTGGGGGGGGGGGCATTCTTTTTCTTTATGACAGTTTTGTTTGTTTTATTAGTCTTTTGCTTGTGTAATTTTCATTATTTTACTTGAGAAACATAATATGAAGTTGGGTATGTAGGGGAATGGGGATATTTTTGTAGGAATTAGAGGAGCTGAAAATATAATCAAAATATATCATATGAAAGAACATATATGATAAGGTTTCACATTACTTATTGCATCCATTCTATCTTGTGGTAGACCTTCCAGACTTCAGTAAAGTGAGAAAAAAATTAAAAGAATAAAAGTCTTCATATAATTTAAAGTTGTTGCATGAGCATTTTACTCTATGGCATATAGAATAAAAAAGTAAAAAGTAGCACAGTTTTAGTACTACATGTTACCAAGTGAACTAAAAATGTGTAGTCATTTTTTTATCTGAAATTATAATGACCTATTCTATATATATATATTGTTCTGGCTGGGTTTGGGTGTAAACTTGACAAAACCTCTAATCACGAAAAAGGAAGGAGCCTCAGTTGAGATAATGCCTTCATTAGATTCAGCTGGAAGACTTTTTCTCATTAGTGATCAAGGCAGATGGCATAGTCTATAGTGGATGGTGCCACTCCTGGGCTGGTAGCCCTGGGTTGTATAAGAAAGAAGGATGAGCAAGTCAAGGGGAAAAAATCTAGTAGCAGCACCCCTCCATGCTTTTGTATCAGTTCCTGTGTCCAAGATTCTGCCCTAATACAGTTCCTGTACTGACTTCTTTGGTGATGAACAGCAATGTGGAATTGTAAGACAAATAAGCTGTTTCCTCCCCAACATGCTTTTGGTCGTGGTGTTTTGTTGGTGCAATATAAACCCTAAATAAGACATATAAAGTCACTAAAAATATTAGAATTTATTATTGGATAATAAAAATTCCAAATAAAATGTGTCAATAATTCAGATGATATACTAGTGCTCAAGTATATATGTATATATATATATATATATATACATACATATATTAAAATATAATCTATGAAACCAATGCAAAGTCATGAAAACCCAAGTTGTGTGGCCTTAAAATTTAGCAAATGTGAATTATCTGATCACCATAAACAATTTTTAGAAAATAAAGAAAATATCGAGGGACTTTATTCAATTTCAATGTTTGTTATAGCCCTCCATAAATGCACACAATTTGATAGAGTGAACAGAGAAAATTTCCTAATTAGTTTTCCACAATGCTGCCTAGAGATTTAACAGTGAAAGATAATATCTTCAATATATGGTGCTATAAATATTAGACAGTAATTTCTAAAATACAAACCATGACCTAGTACTTAACAAACACAATAGCGCTAGTATAAGATAACATACATAAAACATACCATGGGAGAAAATACTTAGTCATTATCTTTTCAGATATAACATAATAGAAAATGTTAATGACAGAAAGAAAAAAATGTTCTCCCAAAGTTTTTCAAGCAATCACAGCATGTAATAAAATGTTGAGAACAAATATATATAAATATGCATATATATGAATATTGAATCTGTTTATATAAACTAATGACAAAAACCTTCATAAAGTAGAATCACTAAAATAAATGTTAAAATACTCAATTAACACAGAACTAACAATAACTTCTAATGGTCCTGATACTTTGAACAGTATAAAAAACAATCCTGTGATTTTAAACATATAAAAATAAACAATTAAAAACTAAACAGATTTTAGCCTGTAATTTCATTCTGAGAAATCTGTCCATGTGCAATAAATAGATCTATGAAAAATGTATTTTGCCATATTCAGAAATTTTATTCATAATGAATATTAGTCGCACGCCTTTAATCCCAGCACTCGGGAGGCAGAGGCAGGCGGATTTCTGAGTTCGAGGCCAGCCTGGTCTACAAAGTGAGTTCCAGGACAGCCAGGGCTACACAGAGAAACCCTGTCTCGAAAAACCAAAAAAAAAAAAAAAGAAATACTCAATAATATATTAATACTTATGAAATAGAATGTATACTTTATTGTCAAATACAATAGCATGAAAAATTCAATGAATATTTTGGTAAATGAAAATAGAAGAGTATCAAATTCTACACAAAATTTATTGGTACAATTATACAAAAAAAAAAAAAACTGAAGGAAAACCTGTGGTGGTGAGAACTCTGAGAAAGTTGGGAGAAGAACTTCTAAAGAGGGAATGACTTTCAGAGTTAAAAGTGATCTGTGAAAGAATAACCTGACGATTTTTATAAGTTCTGTATCTGCAGAGTGGGACCAAGTGTTGTCCATTGAATTCACTGAGAAGATATAAATGGCAGATATATCCACTTTATAATATATTAGGTAAAGTAATTCATACTCTGAGACTTTATTTTCTCAAATTTTGGGGGCAAAATCTTTTATCCTCTATAAAAAGTCACAGGGATCACAAATCTTCTGTTGGTTTCCAGTTTAGTGTTTCCATGTACTTCAGTTTTGCTCACTGAGAACAAGAGGCAATTTACTAGTGATCATCAAAAACAGGTGAAGAATGCAGCTTTACCCTCCAAATGAACAGACTGTGTTTCTCTCTGGCCATTACCTTCCTTGGGAGCATAACGGAAAATAATACAAAAAGAGTATACAGTGGCAGGATAATAATGAAAGAAACATATATTTTTGATTGCACTGATATCATTTAATTCATCATTTTTAGTGCTATAAAGACCTTCGATTTCATGTTACATGAACCACTGGATTTGTTTACTGTTGAGGCATCTTTAAATTGAATAACCTGATACCAGACAAGTGAAACATTCTACCTGACACATTTGTATCAAGCAAATTACAATGGGAAGAAAGCAAATGGATATAAGCAAGATAGATGTTTTCTTAAGCCATTTAGTATTAAAAAAAACTAAAAGCAATACTACCTATGATATTTAACAGTAACATCAAAAGAAGCCATAGTTTCACTAGTATTATAAAGTAAACACACTGAATGATTCAGCTATGTCATCTTGGTTCAGTTATATAACATGGAAAGAAACCTAGTTATAAAGAAAGAAAAGTTTTCCCATGCCAATTTTTGCTATATAGCAATTACTTCATAATATGCCTATTTGTAATTAGTTTTTTTCTTAAATGTACAGAGATATAATAAAGATTGTCATTCCTTTCAAAACAACTATTTCAATAGGAGTTCAGACAGTGTTCAAATATTTTAAAAGTACATTTTCTTTTAGATTCATCATTTTTTTTTTCAAAACTGAGAACAGCCACAAAAACAAAATCAGTCATATTACTGTTCAGTCACACACTCCTATTTGATCAAATACACTATTTTCCACCAGGAATCTGTTACCTAATTCAACATATTTGGTAGTAAACTGGGTCTTACTGCTTCAGCAAGACAAACTCAACCTCAATGGGTGAAATTTTTCTATAAGCATATTGTTTTTAAAGAAACATTCCGCAGAATCTTCAGAAGTATTTAAAAGTTTTTGCTCAAAACAATATTTGATATATACTTAAATGTAAGCAAAATGAAAGTTTTTTTAAGTTCATATACATAGTACATTTAAACCACAGCATCCCCTCTCTCCTCTCCTTTGCATCCCTTGCTTTCGCTTCCTTTCCCACTCATCCATTCCTTCTCCCCTATTCTTCAGAAAAAGGAAGGCCCCCCACAGATATCAACCAGCCTTGGCATATCAAGTTAGAGTAAGACTATGTACATCTCCTATTAAAGCTTGACTAGGCAGCCCAGTTAAGGGAAAGGGATCCAGAGGCAGACAATATAGGTAAAGACAGACTCTGCTCCTACTTTAGGAGGGCCACAAGAAGACCCACCTGCAAAAGGCCTAGGTACATCATATGTACAAAGGGCCTAGTTACATCTCACACATGCCTTCTGGTTCACAATTTAGGCTCTATTGATCCCAATACACCCACTTTAGTTAATTCTGTAGGCTTTCTGCGGTGTCTATGACCCCTCTACCTCCTTCGATCCTCTATGCCTCTCGTCCATAGAATTGTACAAGCTCCATGTAATGTTTGTCAGTGGTTCTGTGCATCAGTTTCCATTAGTTGCTGGGTAAAACTTTTCTAGGACAGTTATGTTTGCATCCTGCCTGGTACTATACAATAGTGCTAGGGGTAGGTTCCCTTTCATGTAATGGGTCTCGAGCTGGCCAATCTTTAGTTGTCCCTTCTCTTAAATTCTACTCCATTTTTACCCCTGCACATCTTGTCATCAGGAAAAATTATGGGTCTAAGGCTTTATGGCTGTGTTGGTGGAATCCTTTCATTGGAAATCTTGCCTGATTACTAGGGATGTTGAATATTTCTTTATCTATACTGCAATATCCACTAATAGTTATATTTTGACTTTTTCCTTTCCAATTTGTATCACCTTGATCTCTTTTAGTTCACTTATTGGTGTAGCTAAAACTCGAGTAAATATATAGAGAGTGGACAACCAGATTTTGTCCCTAATTTTAGTGGAATGGCTTTAAGTTTCTCTCTATTTAATTTGATGGTGGCTATTTGCATGCTATATATTGATTGTATTGTGTTTAGACATGAACCTTGTATCTGTGATCTCTCAAAACTTTATCATGAGGACATGTTGGATTTTGCCACAGGGTTTTCTTTTTCAGCACCTAATGAGATAAACATGTGTTTTTTTCTTTCAGTTTGTTTAAATAGTGGATTACAATGATGAATTTTTATTTGTTGAGCCATCCCTGTGTGTCTGGGATGAAGCCTACTTGATCATGGTGGATAATGTTTTTGATATGTTTTTGGATTCAGTTTGCCAGTATTGTATTTAATGTTTTCACATTGATATTTGTAAGGGAGATTTATTGGAATTTTTCTGGTTTGAACCTCTTGTGGTTTAGGTATCAGGGTGAGTCTTGCCTTGTGTAATCATTTTGAAAGGGTGTCTTCGGTTTTTATTTCATTGAATATTTTGAGGAGTATTGGTATTATCTCTTCTTTGAAGTTCTAGTAGAATTCTGCACTAAGATAATCTGGCCATGTTGTTGTTGTTGTTGTTGTTATGTTTGTTTTTCTTTTTGATGGGGTATCATTAGTGACCACTTGTAACTCTTTAGGCATTTCTATAAGTGGTATCTATCAAGAAAATTGTCCATCTAGTTAAATTTTCCAATTTTTGTGAATTAAATTTATTTGAAGAAAGACATAATGTTTCTTTGGATTTCTTCTTTCTCTGTTGTTATGTCCTCGTCATTTCTGATTTTGTTAGTTTGGATATTACATTTCTGCCTTTTAGTTACTTTGGATCAGAGTTTGTCTATGTTTTTAACTTTCTTAAAGAACCAACTATTTGCTTCATTGATTCTTTGCATTGTTCTCTTTTTTTCTATTTATTGTTTCAGCCCTGAGTTTGATTATTTCCTTATCTATTTCTCTTGGGTAGCTCTCCTTCTTTTTGTTTTACCACTTTAAGGTGTGTTATTAAGTTGCCAGCATGAGATCTCACTAATTTCTTTATGAAAGCACTTAGCATTATGAAGTTTCCTCTTAGCACTGCTTTCATTTTGCCCCATATGTTTAGGTGCATTATGCATTTATTTATATTGTCTTATAGACAGATTTTGATTTGATTTTTATTTCTTCCATGTCCCGGTGCTCATTGCATAGAGTTCAGTGTACATGAGTTTCTAGGCTTTTTGCTGTTTCTGTTGTTTTTGAAATACAGCCTTAATATATGGTAGCCAAATAAGATAGAGGGCTTACTGTAGTATGATAGCAGGACTCTGGTAGTGCATTATGGCCCTATATCTTGTTTATCGTGTTCTTAAACTAGCTTTTAGTCTTCTGGATTTTGTGGGCTTTATGGGTTTAGATGTTGACTTCTGAGTTAAATATTTGTTAGATGGGTTGCTTTTTGGATGTTCTTCCATGCGGATTTTGTTTCCTATCTGCATTCTGGCCTAAGTGAACTGGGATTATTTTGACTGGCAAGTCTTTAGGTTCCACAAGGTTTCTAACCTCATTTTTTGTGGCTGCATTGCCATTGGGGTACAAACCTTGCCTCTGGGGTCACTAATATCAGCATTGGTTGTGGTCCCTGGTGCCAGTATGCTCTGAGAGAATTCTGACAGAGTGGTGGGTAAGAAAATGGATCACAAGGAACCTGTAGCAATTTACAGCTCTTTGTGTCTTAAGGGGTCTTAATAGTCAAGGGAATGGAGGGGGAAGTAGGTCTAACCTGGTTGTCTCTGGTGTCTTCAGGATGCATGCAGAGTCGTGGGTCTGAAAATGAACTTCAGCAGACATGGTATAGTTTACATAGTTTACTATGTATTTTAAGTGGACCTTACATTCAAGAGGTTGGGGTAAGGTTTTTGTTTTTTGGATTTTTTTTTTTTGACATATGAGAAGAATAGTTTCCAAAACTACTTCCTGATCATCATGGCAGAGAACATGCTGCTTGAGCACTAGTTGAAATCTGCATAGTGACGCACCAGCCCGGGAGGAAACTTCCTTTTCTTCTTTCTTTTTCTTTTTCTTTTTCTTTTCCTTTTTCTTTTTCTTTTTTGTATTTTTCTTTTTCTTCCTTCCTTCCTTCCTTCCTTCCTTCCTTCCTTCCTTCCTTCCTTCCTTCCTTCCTTCCTTCCTTCCTTCCTTTCTTCAATTTACGTCCATATCACTGTCCCAAATTAGCCCTCCCACAGCATCCCCCATCTCACTTCCTTTCCTCTGCTAAATTTTGGAGGACCTCCTGGATATCACCCTCCTTGGCACAGCAAGTCTCTATGAGGCTAGGCACATCATTGCACACTGAGGACAGACAAGGTCAGCCCAATTAGAAGAACATATCCCACAGACAGGCAAGAGCATTAGGGATCGTCCCCACTCTAGTTGTTCAGGACCTGCATAAAGACTGAACTGCTGCATATCTGCTAAATATGTTCAGGAGACCATATTTAGCTCCAGTCCATGTATGCTACTTGATTGATGGTTTAGTCTCTGTGAGTCCCCAAGGGTCCATGTTCCTTGATTCTGTTGATGTTTCTATGGAATTCCTATCCCTGTTGGGGCCCTGAATTCTTCCTCAAACAATGCTGTAAATGTCCCCAAACTCCATTCATTATTTGCCTTTGGGTCCCTACATCTTTGTGAGTTAGCTGCTGGGTAGAATCTCTCAGACAACTGGCATGATAAACTCCTTTCTACAAGCATAACAGAGTATCACTCGTAGGACCAGGTGCCAAGTTGTGCTATGCAGAAGGGACAATGGGACACAGTACCTGCCCTTGAAGCAGAGCTAGCAGAACATGTGTCTCCACTAGTACTGATGAATGCTATATGTAAAGCTGTTTTGTATAATAATATACATAACTTACATTATGTTCCTCCCTCGAGAGACGTTTTTCCTACCAAGGTTAATGACTCTGTGATAATTAGAACAGTAAGAGTCTGGGAGATAAGAGTGTGTCTGGTATTCCTCACCAAAACTGATGACTGCTGTGATTTTTTTTTTTTTTTTTTTTTTTTTAGGACTGCTCTTCAGTTTGTGGAAAGAAGGTTGAAATAGAAGTTTAAAGAATATATAATTTCTCAACTTTGCAAAATATAAGGATGCAAGTGAGTTAATTGAGGAGCTTCATAAACTTAAAAGAACAGAAGCAACTATCCCATAAACCAGTTTGTCAGGAAGCTATTGAAGAAGAAATTAAAGAGGTTTGGGGAATGATGATTTCAGGTCAAGATCCCACCTAGCTAATTTATTATCTGTACTCAGAAAGTCAAGCAGATTCCTGAATTCAAGGTCAGCCTAGGACAGAATGAGTTCATGTGGAGGTGGGGCTGGAACGGTAATCTCAGGATGGTATCCCACCCAGCTAAACGTATTGTTTGTGGGAAAAAGTAAAAAGGCAACCAGATCTCTGGGTTCATTTACTATGTCAAAGGAAAAAAAATGTACTTGATGTCTTTTTCTAAGAATCAAGGGTCTAAGGTAATAAAATGTCTCTAGTCTCTAGATGGTCCATCCTTTTGTATCAGCTCCAAACTTTGTCTCTGTAACTACTTCCATTGGTGTTTTGTTTCCAATTCTAAGAATGGGGCAAAGTGTCCCCACTTTGGTCTTCATTCTTCTTCAGTTTCATGTGTTTTGCAAATTATATCTTATGTATCAGGTATACTAAGTTTCTGGGCTAATATCCACTTATCAGTGAGTACATATCATGTGAGTTCTTTTGTGATTGGGTTACCTCACTCAGGATGATGCCCTCCAGGTCCAGCCATTTGACTAAGAATTTCATAAATTCATTCTTTTTAATAGCTGAGTAGTACTCCATTGTGTAAATGTACCACAGTTTTTGTATCCATTCCTCTATTGAGGGGCATCTGGGTTCTTTCCAGCTTCTGACTATTATAAATAAAGCTGCTATGAACATAGTGGATCATGTGTCCTTCTTACCAGTTGGGACATATTCTGGATATATGCCCAGGAGAGGTATTGCGGGATCCTCTGGTAGTACTATGTCCAATTATCTAAGGAACTGCCAGACTGATTTCCAGAATGGTTGTACAAGCTTGCAATCCCACAAACAATGGAGGAGGGTTGTTCTTTCTCCACATCCTCGCCAGCATCTACTGTCACCTGAATTTTTAATCTTAGCCATTCTGACTGGTGTATGGTAGAATCTCAGGGTTGTTTTGATTTGCATTTCCCTGATGATTAGGGATGTTGAACATTTTTTCATGTGTTTCTCAGCCATTCGGTATTCCTCAGGTGAGAATTCTTTGTTTAGCTCTGAGCCCCATTTTTTAATGGGGTTATTTGATTTTCTGGAGTCCACCTTCTTGAGTTCTTTATATATATTGGATATTCATCCCCTATCTGATTTAGGATAGGTAAAGATCCTTTCCCAATCTGTTGGTGGCCTTTTTGTCTTATTGACGGTGTCTTTTGCCTTAGAGAAGCTTTGAAGTTTCATGAGGTCCCATTTGTCAATTCTCCATCTTACAGCACAAGCCATTGCTGCTCTATTCAGGAATTTTTCCCCTGTGCACATATCTTCGAGGCTTGTCAGCACTTTCTCCTCTATAAGTTTCAGTGTCTCTGGTCTTATGTGGAGTTACTTGATCCACTTAGATTTGAACTTAGTACAAGGAGATAGGAATGGATCAATACGCATTCACCTACACGATAACTGCCAGTTGTGCTAGCACCATTTGTTGAAAATGCTGTCTTTTTTCCACTGGATGGTTTTTTGCTCCCTTGTCGAAGATCAAGTGACCATAGGCGCATGGGTTCATTTCTGGGTCTTCAACTATATTCCATTGGTCTACTTGTCTGTCACTATACCAGTACCTTGCAGTTTTTATCACAATTGCTCTGTAGTAAAGCTTTAGGTCAGGCATGGTGATTCCACCAGAGGTTCTTTTATCCTTGAGAAGAGTTTTTGCTACTTTAGATTTTTTTTGTTATTCCAGATGAATTTGCAGATTGCTCTTTCTAATTCATTGAAGAATTGAGTTGAAATTTTGATGGGGATTGCATTGAACCTGTAGATTGCTTTTGGCACCATAGCCATTTTTACAATGTTGATCCTTCTAATACATGAGCATGGGAGATCTTTCCATCTTCTGAGATCTTTAATTTCTTTCTTCAGAGACTTGTAGTTCTTATGATACAGATCTTTCACTTCCTTAGTTAGAGTCATGCCAAGGTATTTTATATTATTTGTGCCTATTGAGAAGGGTGTTGTTTCCCTAATTTCATTCTCAGCCTGTTTTTCCTTTTTGTAGAGAAAGGCCATTGACTTGTTTGAGTTAATTTTATATCCAGCTACTTCATTGAAGCTTTAGGTTTAGGAGTTCTCTGGTGGAATTTTTAGTGTCACTTATATATACTATCATATCATCTGCAAAAAGTGATATTTCGACATCTTCTTTTCCAATTTGTATCCCCTTGATCTCCTTTTGTTGTCCAATTGCTCTGGCTAGGACTTCATGTACAATGTTGAATAGGTAGGGAGAAAGTGGGCAGCCTTGTCTAGTCCCTGATTTTACTGGGATTGCTTCCAGCTTTTCACAATTTACTTTAATGTTGGATACTGGTTTGCTGTAGATTGATTTTATCATGTTTAGGCATGGGCCTTGAATTCCTGATCTTTCCAAGACTTTTATCTTGAATGGGTGTTGGATTTTATCAAATGCTTTCTCTGAATCTAATGAGATGATCATGTGGGTTTGGTCTTTAAGTTTGTTTATATAAGGGGTTACATTGATGGATTTCCATATATTAAACCATCCCTGCATCCCTGGAATAAAACCTACTTGGTCAGGATGGATGATTGTTTTAATGTTCTTGGATTTGGTTAGCGAGAATTTTATTGAGTATATTTGCATTGATATTCATGAGGGAAATTGGTCTGAAGTTCTCTAACTTTGTTGGATCTTTCTGTGGTTTAGGTAATTGTGTCTTCATAGAATGAGTTGGGTAGAATACCTTCTACTTCTACTTTGTGGAATAGTTTGTGCAGAACTGGAATTAGATCTTCTTTGAAGGTCTGATAGAACTCTGCACTAAACCGATCTGGTCCTGGTCTTTTTTTGGTTGGAAAACTATTAATGACTGCTTTTGTTTCTTTAGATCATTAACTCGATCCTGATTTAACTTTGGTACCTGGTATCTGTCTAGAAATTTGTCCATTTCATCCAGGTTTTCCAGTTTTGTTGAGTATAGCCTTTTGTTGAAGGATCTGATTTTGTTTTGGATTTCTTCAGAATCTGTTGTTATGTCTGCCTTTTCAATTCTGATATTGTTAATGAAGATGCTGTCCCTGTGGCCTCTAGTGAGTCTGGCTAAGGGTTTATCTATCATGTTTATTTTCTCAAAGAATCAGCTCCTCCTTTGGTTGATTCTTTGAATAGTTCTTCTTGTTTCCACTTGGTTGATTTCACCCCTGAGTTTGATTATTTCCTGCCATCTACTCCTCTTGGGTGAATTTGCTTCTTTTTTTCTAGAGCTTTTAGGTGTGTTGTCAAGCTGCTAGTGTGTGCTCTCTCTAGTTTCTTTTTGGAGGCAGTCAGAGCTATGAGTTTCCCTCTTAGAAATGCTTTTATTGTGTCACATAATTTTTGGAATATTGTTGCTTCATTTTCATTAAACCCTAAAAAGTCTTTAATTTCTTTCTTTATTCCTTCCTTGACCAAGGTTTCATTGAGAAGAGTTTTGTTCTGTTTCCACATGAATGTTGGCTTTCCATTATTTATGTTGTTATTCAAGATCAGCCTTAGTCTATGGTGGTCTGATAGGATTCATGGGAAATTTTCAATATTTTTGTATCTGTTGAGGCCTGTTTTGTGACCAATTATATGGTCAATTTTGGAGAAGGTCCCGTGAGGTGCTGAGAAGAAGGTATATCCTTTTGTTTTAGGATAAAATGTTCTGTAGATATCTGTTAAGTCCATGTTTCATCACTTCTGTTTGTTTCACTGTGTCCCTGTTTAGTTCCTGTTTCCATGATCTGTCCATTGATTAAAGTGGTGTGTTGAAGTCTCCCACTATTATTGTGTGAGGTGCAATGTGTGCTTTGAGCTTTAATAAAGTTTCTTTAATGAATGTGGCTTCCCTTGAATTTGGAGTTAGATATTCAGAATTGATATTTCCTCTTGGAGGATTTTACTTTTGTTGAGTATGAAGTGTCCCTCCTTTAAGTTTTTGATAACTTTTGGTTAGAAGTAGATTTTATTCTATATTAGAATGGCTTCTCCAGCTTGTTTCCTCAGACCATTTACTTGGAAAATTGTTTTCCAGCCTTTCACTCTGAGGTAGTGTCTGTTTTTTCCCTGAGATGGGTTTCCTGTAAAGCAGCAGAATGTTGGGTCCTGTTTGTGTAGCCAGTCTGTTAGTCTATGTCTTTTTATTGGGGAATTGAGTCCATTGATATTAAGAGATATTAAGGAAAAGTAATTGTTGCTTCCTATTATTTTTGTTGTTAGAGTTGGCATTCTGTTCTTGTGGCTGTCTTCTTTATGGTTTGTTGAGGGATTGCTTTCTTGCTTTTTCTAGGGCGTGGTTTCCGTCCTTGTATTGGTTTTTTTTCTGTTATTATCCTTTGAAGGCTGGATTAGTGGAAAGATAATGTGTGAATTTCATTTTGTCATGGAATACTTTGGTATCTCCATTTATGGTAATTGAGAGATTGGCTGTGTATAGTAGCCTGGGCTGGCATTTGTGTTCTCTTAGTGTCTGTATAACATCTGTCCAGGATCTTCTGGCTTTAACAGTCTCTTGTGAAAAGTCAGGTGTAATTCTGATAGGCCTGCCTTTATATTTTACTTGACCTTTCTCTCTTACTGCTTTTAATATTCTATCTTTATTTAGTGCATTTGTTGTTCTGATTATAATGTGTCAGGAGGAATTTCTTTTCTGGTCCAGCCTATTTGGAGTTCTGTAGGCTTCTTGCATGTTCATGGGCATGTCTTTCTTTAGGTTTGGGTAATTTTCTTCTGTAATTTTTTTGAAGATATTTCCTGACCCTTTCAGTTGAAAATCTTCCTTTTCATCTACTCCTATTATCCATAGGTTTGTTTTTCTCATTGTGTCCTGGATTTCCTGTATGTTTTGAGTTAGGATCTTTTTGCGTTTTTTATTTTCTTTGAATGTTGTGCTGATGTTCTCTATGGAATCTTCTGCACCTGAGATTCTCTCTTCCATCTCTTGTATTCTGTTGCTGATGCTCAAATCTGTGGTTCCACATTTCTTTCCTAGAGTTTCCATCTCCAGCGTTGCCTCATTTTGGGTTTTCTTTATTGTGTCTGCTTCCCTTTTTATGTCTTGGATGGTTTTATTCAATTCCATCACCTGTTTGGTCATGTTTTCCTCTAATTCTTTAAGGGATTTTTGTGCTTCCTCTTTAAGGTCTTCTACCTGTTTAGCAGTGTTCTCCTGTATTTCTTTGATTGAGTTATTAAAGTCCTTCTTGATGTCCTCTACCATTATCATTAGATATGCTTTTAAATCCAGGTCTAGCTTTTCGGGTGTATTGTGGTGCCCAGGAGTGGGTGGGTTGGGAGTACTGTGTTCTGATGATGGTGAATGGTCTTTGTTTCTGTTAGTAAGATTCTTATGTTTGCCTTTCGCCATCTGGTAATGTCTCGAGTTAGTTGTTATAGTTGTCTCTGGTTAGAGCTTGTTCCTCAGGTGATTATGTTAGGCTCTATCAGCAGACCTGGGAGAGTAGCTCTATCCTTAGTTTCAGTGGTCAGAGTACTCTCTGTAGGCAAGCTCTCCTCTTGCAATGAAGGTGCCCAGATATCTGGCGTTCGAACCTGCCTCCTGGCAGAAGTTGTGTTCCACTCACCAGAGGTCTTAAAATCCTGTGGAGGGTCCTCTGGGGACCTTGGGGTGTCTGCATACTCCACACCCAAGGTACCCTGGTGCCAGCATGGACTGGAAGGGACTTGTGACCCTGATCAGGCTGGATTTTCTGTTTCCTTAATTAATGCAGTCTCATGTCCCGTGGAATTGGATTGGAGCAGAAGCTGTGTTCCACACACCAGAGGTCTTAAGATCCCGTGGAGGGTCCTGTGGGGACCTTGCAGGTGTCTGCAGACTCCGAGCCCAAAGTACCCTGGTGCTGGCATGGACTGGAAGGGACTTGTGACTAGATGGCTAACTTTTAATGATGTTTTTTATTTACATATTTTGGTTCAAAATAACTTCAAATTAGTATACAAGACAGTAAAGCTATTCTTTTTATCAATCATTTTATTATTTTTGCTATAAAGGTGTACTTATTATTGTTACAACTTTATGGGTGTATCCAAATGTGTGTGTGAGTGTGTGTTGTGTGTGTGTGTGTGTGTGTGTGTGTTTGTGTGTGTGTTTGTGTGTGTGTTTGTGTGTGTGTATGTGTGCATTCATGTAAGGGGGGTGTGAGAAAGATAATTCACTTTAAATTTACAGTGTCTCTACAACCTGTAATGCTAGACCAAGAGCATACTCAAGGGATACCACTGCAAAGGTTCACCTGAATTTTTTGTATATTGCAAGTACATAACAAAACTTCTTCCTGTGTTTATAAATGGCTTGAGTTCTTGGGTCTTGATTTAACTTTTTTGCTTTCTGGTTCAGTTTGTCCATTTCTTTTCCTGTATATAAAGGAAAATTTTACAGTATAAATTTCATTTATCTGTAAATAAAGCTTTCTGCTCTTCTTCACTCATTCCTTGCATAAAACTTGATTGCTAAACTCAGTAGTTATCTTAATGGCCTTTCCTTCAGTCTCTGCTATACACTTTGTCTCCACATTTGCTCCTGTAAATATTTTGCTTCCCATTCTAAGAAGGACCAAACACTCACATTTTGATCTTCCTTCTTCTTGAGTTTCATGTGGTTTGTGACTTTTATCATGGATATTCGAAGCTTTTGGGCTAATATTCATTTATTAGTGAGTGCATAACATATGCATTCTTTTGTGATTTGGTTACCTCACTCTGGATCATATTTTCTAGTTCATTCATTTGACTAAGAATTTCAAGAAGTCATTGTTTTTAATAGCTGAGTAGTACTCCATTGTGTAAATGTACCACATTTTCTGTATCCACTCCTCTTTTGAGGGACACCTAAGTTCTTTACAGCTATTAAAAATAAAGTTGCTAGGAACATGTGTCAGTGTTATATGTTGGAGCATCATTTGGGTATATGCCCAGGAGTGGTATAGCTGGGTCCTCAGGTAATTCTATGTCCAGTTTTCTGAGGAAACAACAGACTGATTTCATGAGTGGTTGTACAAGCTTGCAAACCCACTATCAAAAGAGAAGTGTTCCTCTCTCTTCACATCCTTCCTAGCATCTTCTGTCACCTGAAATGCTAATCTTAGCCAGTCTGACTGGTGTGAGGTAGAATCTCAGTGTTGTTTTGGTCTACATTTCTCTAATTACTAAGGATGTTGAACATTTCTTTAGGTGCTTCTTAGCCATCCAATAATCCTCAGTAGGGATTCTGTGTTTAGTTCTGTATCCCAGTTTTAATACAAACCCACTATCAAAAGAGAAGTGTTCCTCTCTCTTCACATCCTTCCTAGCATCTTCTGTCACCTGAAATGCTAATCTTAGCCATTCTGACTGGTGTGAGGTAGAATCTCAGTGTTGTTTTGGTCTGCATTTCTCTAATTACTAAGGATGTTGAACATTTCTTTAGGTGCTTCTTGGCCATCCAATAATCCTCAGTAGGGATTCTGTGTTTAGTTCTGTATCCCAGTTTTAATAAGGTTATTTATTCTCTGGAGTCAAACATCTTGATTTTTTTTTTGTATATATTGAATATTAGCTCTCTATCTGATGTAGGATTGGTAAAGATCTTTTCTCAGTTTGTTGGTTGCTGTTTTGTCCTATTGACAGTATCTTTTGCCTTAAAGAAGCTTTGCAATTTTATGAAATCTCATTTGTTTATTCTTGATCATAGTGCACAAGCCATTGCTGTTCTGTTCAGGAAATTTTCCCTTATGCCCATGTGTTCGAGTCTCTTCCCCACTTTATCTTCTATTAGTTTCAGTGTATCTGGACTTATGTGGAGTCCCTCGATCCACTTGGACTTGAGCTTTGTACAAGGAGATAAGAATGGATTGATTTGCATTTTTCTATATGCTAACCTCCAGGTGAAACATCACCATTTGTTGAAAATAAAGTTTTTCTTTACATAAATAAATAAATAAATAAATAAATAAATAAATAAATAAATAACTCAGTATGCATGTGTGTCTTGTACCTTTTTAACAAAATTATTTTCGTCTACATTTTTTGTATTCTCTAGAAGAATACACTCTCTGTACATTTCTCTCATTAATCTTGCTTACAACCCATAACTGAAACATCATCACAATCTTTTCCTATTGTTATTCCTTGCAGTATTGGGGACTGAACTCAGGCTTTAAACAGGCCAAAAATTTTCTTTGTCATTGAGCTATATCCCCAAACCTCAGCAAAATCTTCTCCTAGTTTAACTACTAAAGATATGGAAGCATATCTCATTTAAATATTTACAAAAGATTAGTTGTTGATATTTTATGATTTATAATTCAAGTTCTCTATTAACTTAGTTTAATTGGCATAGCATTTGATTCATTAAATTATAAACTGTGAAATCTTGACCTATCTTTGTATATGTGGTTAAGCTTGAATTAGAGTTCCTAATTCTCTAAAACAAATTTTTACTACTAAAAGAAAATAAAATCTTATGAAGATTATCAGTAGTAAGGAGCTGTGATATCAAAAGAATAAAGATATTCTCAAAACAACAAGATAATCTGAACTACCTTATGTCCTAAATGATGTAAAAAGAGGAGATATAAATATCTGGTTACCACTAGAATTTCTAGTCACCACAATTTACAATACAAAACAGTTAGCATTCATCAACTTTCTTCAACATATATTTATTTGATTACCCAAGGTTCAGATTAAACTGAGTTTCAAGTTCTTGTCAATATTTAATTAAGAAGGATCAGTCATAGATAGCTATAGTACTATTTGAGCAAATGAACTAAAATTTCATAAGGTATATTCCATCCTCTTCTGAAATTTGTTAACTATTGTTGCCATCAAATCAAACAGTATTCACTAAGAAAACCAGTCAGATAATTATAAATGAATGAGTCCAAAATATGATACTAGTTCTCAAGTATGCTGTAGGTAGCAATGATCAGTTTTTAATAGATGTTGGCAATCATCAGGAATTCAAAAATAATAGGCAAGAATATTGTATATTAAAAATGCACTAAACAAATACAGTAATCCATTTTCTTTTCAATTTTTTGGACTCTTGACCAGAATTGATTTTAATATTTTTCCATGATTACATTGGTGGAACTTGATTTCTTCTAGCCCTGTGTGCTATTCTTAGTCATGTGACTCACAATTAGATTGACAATGACTATAGCCCTTTTCCCACACATAAAACTGTCAGCATGCATGCCAATTAATGCCAACTGGGATAGGAATGCCTATTCACCAGGAAGTGGACTGAAACTACCCTTTGATTTCACATAGGCCATTGAGCAGTAATGACTTTCCATTACTTACAACCTGAGCTACTTTCAAAGTAGTGACCCAGAAAAGAAAAGCTCTGTATCCCATTACGATTTCCCTGGAAAACACTGTTCCCCTGAGATCACTTAGTCCTAAATAGCTCTTAAATGCTTTATTGGCTTTAACAGGTTGTATTAGTGAGGCAGAAAAAAAAGAGAATTTCAGTTAAAAATGTATTTGGAACTATTTAAAGCAATACACTAAATGTCTGTGGGTGATTTTTAGAAGGGAGCAGAAGCCTAAGTCCTTCTGATATTCAGGACAGAACAGTAATGACAGGTTTCCTAAACATCCTTTTCATATTGCATCTAACTTTACAGTAAATGTCCTTAAAAATAGATAAGACATTTAATAGTAACACATCAAATTGTTTTAACTTCATCTAATCATGAATACATATGTGTAAATCATTACATGAATGACAATATAAACTTTATGTGATGAAAATACTTGAATTTATTAAGCATGTATATTTACATATAAGTACATGTTGAGGTTAAGTATACAAATATATTATTAAGTATAACTTTAACTCTTAGAGAAGTAGGAATTTATTTTAAACATTTTGAGAACAGATTACTGTTCCAAATGTAGAGTATATATGGAATCACTGCTTACTATCATATACTATACTGTATACTTTATGTATATAAACCAAGAATTCCTAAAATATTTACTAATTTAAATACTAATCAAGAAATGCATCATAAGTAAATGAATGAATTTGGGTTTTAATAACATATTTGTCCTACAAATAAAATTAACTATCTAAGTTTTCTCAATTTTATAGTTTTCCATTTATTAACTGAGATTTTTAAGTTGTTATGTTATATCCAAAAATCATTATTACCAAATATATTTTATTATTATAAAACAACATAGTTAAATGAAGAGATGGAGAGATGTGTCAGTGGGTAAGAGCCCTTTATCTGGACCATGTTGAGGTCCCCTGAACCCACATATAACAGACCTATAAGCCCAACTGTGGTGTTGAAGATAGAACGACTTATACCTTGCTGTAATACTCAGACACACAATGCACACACACAAATACACACAGAAAATGATTGATGGGGGAGAGAGTGAGAGAGAGAGAGAGAGAGACAGAGAGAGAGAGAGACAGAGAGAGAGAGAGAGAGAGAGAGAGAGAAAGAGAGAGAGAGAAAGAGAGAGAGGGGAGAGACGGAGAGAAAAATAGAGAGAGATTTGAATCCTGGCTCTGTTATTTGCCAACTGCTTAATTTTGAAATACTTTACTGATTTTTTGTCTACATTTTAATTTCCTTATTCAGTAGAAGATAATCGCTATGGTAGCCATGTTTTTTTTTTTTTTTGCCACACTAACAAAAATACTTGACATGAAAAATTAACAAACCTAAAAGCCTCACTTTAATCTTATAATTTGAATTAATAGTTAAGGGCTATGCATGGAAAAAGAGTATAAAACATATCAGGAAAGGTGTTCACTTCATTCCAGAACGCAAGCTTAATAAGAAGAGATTTGGTAACAATATTACATTCAAATGTGGATCCTAATGGTCTACTTTATTTAACTAGGTCACATCACTATGTGCTTCTAGAACATTCCAAAGGAGTAACACCAATTTGCAACCCACTCTGTAATATATGAGCCTTGTAGGTATTATTTTTTCTCAAAGCAAAAGGTTCTCATAATCAATAAAGATGCATGGTATCTCATTATTTAAAAGGAATTACAATAGTGTTTTAAAAGTTTGAGCTCCTGGCCCTGGCATTCCCCTATACTGGGGCATAGAACCTTTGTAAGACCAGGGGCCTCTCTTCCCATTGATGGCTGACTAGGCCATCCTGTGCTACATATGCAACTAGAGATATGAGCTCTGAGGTTAGTTCATATTGTTCTTCCTTCTATTGGGGTGCAGGCCCTTTCAGCTCCTTGGGTACTTTCTCTAGCTCCTTCATTGTGGACCCTGTGTTCCATCCAATAGATGGCTATGAGCATCCATTTCTGTATTTGTCAGGCACTGGCAGAGCCTCTCAGGAGAGAGCTATATCAGGATTCTGTCAGGAAGTGGGCGTGGGTGGCTTGGGGAGCAGGGGGAAGGGGTAGGGTATAGGGGATTTTTGTAGAGGAAACTAGAAAAGGGGATAGCATTTGAAATGTAAATGAAGCAAACATCTAATAAGAAAAGGAAAGGAATTTTAAAAAATAAACAGAAAAAGTGCAAGGATTAAAAAAAAGTTTTAAATCAATATCTCCTTTATGTCTCTTGGTGAACACTTATCTGTGAGCTCTTCAGTGTAAAATAACTACATATTAACTAAATACAATATAGCAAATGATGCATGCTCTTTACAAAATAGAAAGATACTTGAGTGACATGGGTAGTTTAGACTGAACAGGGCAACTGAGTAGTATAAATTTTAAATCTTGTATCTCCACTCTGAGGAGTGGAGATACATGCTGGTATGGTATAATTTCCCAGGAAATTAGAAACCATAACACTTTAATTTATACAGATATAGGTTATATGACTTACCCCTACCTATTTACTATAGACATTCTTGTTAGATGGTCTATGTTCTCAACCTCTTTAATAAAATATAGATACTTAATTGCAAATGTGACACAAATCTAGAAATATCATGGAACAAGGATTTTTAATTGAGAATATATCTGTATTAGATAAGTCCATTTTGGATGATGCTACAACTGAGCAGCTGGTCCTCCGTGGTATAAGAAAGTAAACTACTAAACAGGGAGAAGCAAAACAGTAAACAGCAATTTTTCACATTTTCTTCATCAGTCCCTGATTCTAGGTTCCTACCTTGTTTGAGTTCCTTCCATGATTTCTTTCAATGATAGACTGTAATGTAGAATGTAAATAAAGTATGCATGCCTCCACCCAAGTTGCCTTTGCCATTATCTTTTTCTGTATCCCAGCAAAATAAATCTTATGACAGCTTCAAATGCAGTTGTGCTTCACACACACACACACACACGCACACACACACACACACACACATAATATACAGACCACATATCGTGACTCCTCAGAGAATACTGTCATGTTATACATTGCACTAACACTTTGTAAATCTGAATACGTTGGACACACAAGGGCATTCTCAAGAGAATACCACCAAAGTACAAATTGCCTGAACTATCACAATTCGGTTTAATACAGATATGAAATCCCCCATGACACTGTAACTCTTGAATTCTAATGCTTTCAGAATTGGCATCAATACAGATGTCCCAAAGTTTTATCACAATCTCAAAAAAAAAAAAAAAAAACCAAACAAAAAAAACAAAAAACAAAAAACAAACAAACAAACAAAAAAAACAACAAGAATAAGAAAAAACAAAAAATAAAAAAAAAGAAAAGAAAAAGAAATAAAAAGCTAGCTATCCATGTCACATAGTTACACTTCTGCTACTTGTAATGATAGAGAAACAAATTCTGGGTGTACAAAACCTAGGAAGCCTGATTTAAGTGGATTCCTCAGATAATAGAAAGACATATTTATTCTAGAGTATTATTTTGGTTACTGTTAGTTGTTCAGGTCATTTAGGCGTCAATATGTTAAAGTTTGGCCAATTCTTGTGGTATTCTCCAGTCATCTTCCCTATTTTCACATAATCAGTACTTAATGTCTTTTTAATCATGCCTACATCTTCAAAGACTGTGGTTTTCTTAGTTCTAACTTTATAAAATATGTAATTAGATTTGTAGTTTTTATCTTTTCTTTTGTAATTTTGGCTTATATTTTTTTTTACTGTAAACTAGTCTAAAAGCAGCTAGCAATAGCAATGTCACATTTTGAATAATAAAACACTACCCACTTTCTGACATCAGATAAATTAATCACTGGTGTTCAAACTTGAACAACATCAAATGCAATACAGAGACTACTTCTTTTTCAAATTATAACACTGCCTCAATAAATGCCTGTTTGCCTCTGAAATATCATGAATTTGCCTTTTATTGTTTGCATTCTTATCAGAACAGTGTTCTAGCTTCTTACCAGAATTGGTTATTTATAACTGCTTATTATATGGTAATATAATGGCCCTACATTATACTGTTTCTTAGCTCCTTTCACAAAACAGTTTCTAAGACTGAGGACCAAGTAATTATGATCCAGTCACAACTATTATAGTTTACTGGCTTCAATTTACAGTGCTGTATTTTCTTGTTTCTGTGACAAAGTAGCTGAAATTAAGAATTAAAAGATGGAATGTTTACCATTTAAAATTTGGTAGGACCTGGAAAAATGAAGCTAAAATATGAGGCCGACTAAAGTTTCATGCAATAACCAACTTTATTCAGGGCATTAGACAATTGTATTTTGAGGATCAAAAAGAATCACAGGAGTAAAGTGTATCATACAAAAATGAGTCACATGTGGCTAAAAATAAGTTTTCCCATACAGCCAGGTGAATAAACATAACTGCAGTAAACTCACACCTATCTGTAACTCCTAGAAGGTGCAAGAAAATTCATTCCAAGAACAGTGGTGTGTTTTTAAAGAAACTGAGAACACAAGACTCTTGTCCTGTTTTCTTGGAGTTTTCACATGACCACTCAGAATTTCCTTCAAAACCTTCATTTTTGGAATGTGTTCTGAGAAGGGTGAATTTGTTTTGGTTGATATTATCCCAGAGATCAGTAACTAATCATGATGTCTTTGAATGGGTTAAAAAGTAAGGGAGATACTATGGATCTAAATATTTAAATTCAAGTTTATAGTGACCTATTGTCTCCAAAGAGGCTTAAATTTTTAAGGTTGCAAGAATCTTCAAAAATGGTGCCATAGGATGTTAATCAAGAATTTAACATATGAGCCTGTTATGGAAATTTCACATTCATGCCATCATAGCATCTATTTCTTCCAATTATGTTAGAATTGGAAATAATATTTACTTCTTATATATTATACATGAAATATAATAGCATGTTTTATTATTTATACATTAATGTATTCTATCTAGCTTAGTCAAGAAGCCATTGCTAATCTTAGAACATAGAATAATATTTCTGAGACAGTGTCTATTCTGTAGTATGTATTCTTTTCTAAAATTCTCAAAAGGCACATTATCTTTAAGTATTGTAAATTTATGTGTATAGTATTACCATTTTTATTCAAGAAGAAAATAGAATGATTTACTAAAAGCAAGTTACACTGCTTTTTACTTAGAATTTTGGTAAGCTGTTTTGTTCACCTTAGTAAGATGTGTACCAGAGGAGGCTAAATTTTACATCCATAAGCACAATAATTCTTCCAGGAAAAAAATAATTTATACCTGAATATGCTATCCATGTTTTTAAAAAGTTATTATGATTAAAACAAGAAGAATGGTGACTAGTAGTTAAAATTGTTCACTATTATCTTATGATTTACATTCCTCATCTAAAATGGAAATACAGCTTATAATAATAATTACATTTGAACAATAAAGTAATTTCTGTTTCACCTACTAGTCTCTTAGATGTTCAAATATACATATTATTTTAGTGAATCACCATTACCTGAATGGTTACTTTAGCTGCAGAAAAGAATGGCTGAGTCTTTCTCCAAAGTACTGAATGCCATATTTGTTTCCATTAATTAATGCAACCTATGAGTTATAGTTTCCCCCAACAATGAGCTCTGTGCAAAATTGTAGTCTCCCCACCTCCAGCCTGGAACCTGCTTGCTCAAGGGTGGAGTTTCCTGCTCATTCGTTCTGCCACGCCCACTGCTGGACCGTGCCACTTTGCTGCTTGGAGCAACATATGTTCACCCTGCTACTGGACCCCGAGTTATTAGGCGGGAATCGGGTCCCCTCCCCCTTCCTTTATAACTGAGTGTCTGAACAAGTAAAATGGAGCTTTGAACAGAATGACCATTGTCTTGGCTCCGTTTCTTCTTTCTCCCCGTCTAGTTCCTCTCTTTTCAGCTTGAGTGGCCATTCTCGTTGTGAGCTGCTGGCCTGCCGCAACACAAAATAAAGAATATACACTATTTTCACACATAGGCAGTTCAGATTCTTTGCAGTTACTAAAGTTCTTTTTTTGTCTACTGACATAATGGATGTTTTATGCCTTCTAATTAGGATAATTACATCAACACACTCTAATGCATTATTTGTAAGCTGTCTAATGTTCTATTCTCGTAGTCAGGATCTGCTAGGTACTCTATTTAAGACGTTTTAAAATTGCCTAAACAAATACATAATTCTTTGAAATATGCATTACCATAGGGAATGTAAAAATATTCCCTGAAAGCTTATGAGAAAGGTGACAAGCCATTTGATTGATGAGCAATAGACAAAAATCTCAAATAAATAAATATATTTGCATGAAGGGCTGTTAGTGAAATACTTGGATTGTAAAGTCTATTTTTACTGAACATTCCTAAAGCCTGTAGTTGTTTTCAGGAATATCAGACTTGTTGCATGTCATTCTTTAAGTAAGAACATTAGAAACTCTGAAGAAACATAGTAATATTGACTTATAATCTAAAGCAGTAATATGCCACCAATCTTAAAACAAAGATGACAAAAAGGTTTTCTTTTATCATTATACATTATAATCCTAAATTTTATCACAGAAAATGAACAAATAGACTTTGTCTTTTGAAAACAAAAGCAAGCAGAATGTACTTTTACAATCAGTGAAGAAATGTGAGGAAAACAAAATGATTGTAAAGTTGGAGAAAACAAACAAACAAACAAACAAACATGATTGCAAAGATTTAAGTGGAATTGTCAAGAAACCTCTCTCAGGAAATTTAAGAGGGAAATGTGGGCATACACAATGAAAATACCTAAAGCAAAAATATTCAGCCTATAGGACCAGTAATATAAAAGTGTTTGGAAAGAGGAAATAGGAAGAATAAAGAGGTCAAAATGACAGCATATACCAGAATAAAAGATGCTGTAAACAATTGATTGGAAAAGAAATCAGGGAGACAAGTTAGTGTTATCCAGAAATATATACAAAGAGAAAGAGGGAGAATCGGAGAGAGATAGAAACTGATATAATCAATATATTACTTATCATACAATATGAACAGAATATAGTTTTTTTAAAAAAAGGAATGAAAATTACTACCAACCTAGGATTTCTTATTGTTATCTAATAGTAGAAGAACTTTCCTTTACAGTGACATAATGAGAGATCACATAATATGAAATAGCATAAAACCAAAACTGGGCATTAGTTCTTAGATTAGAATCAGAGTGTGAAATGAACAGCAAAGGAATCTAGGTAAGGGACAAACTGAGGCTGCTATTCAAATTTCAATCCACATAATAGATACAACTTTGAAAATCCTCTAGCTTTCCTCTATTAATGTTAAAGAAAATGTATAGCCAGTGGATAGACATGAATGTGCAATCAAATATTTATTTTTTACTTATATTGACTAAATTCTGCAAACACATATTTCTTTTCTGCAAACAAACTCTAACGTGAGAGGTTCAACAAAAGCCTTTCACAAAAAGGAGATTTTTTAAAAACTTTTTTTTATTCTACTATCTTTTAAATAGCATATAAAAATCTTACCTAAATAGTGTTATTATCTGGCTTTGATTCTATTATGATCTACCTAACTTGTATTTTGTATTTACCTATTTGTCCTTGTTTGTTGTTTGTTCATTTGTTTAGATTTTATTGGATTTGATTTGTGTTGATTTTTTGCAAACCTATGGTGGAAGAAATTACTGTGAAGACATGATTTTTTGAGAATTGCAAGTATTCAGAACAGTGCATACTAACTTCTCACCTACAATTTTACTTCATAAGGATCATAAATTTTACAGTGGTAAAAATGAAACCATTTGAATTTTTCTCATTACATTTTTTATAGTATAGAATACAGTTTATTCAGGACATGGGGAGGGGATTTGAGGGGGTAGTGGAGAGAGAGAGAGAGAGAGAGAGAGAGAGAGAGAGAGAGAGAGAGAGAGAGAAGAGGAGTAGAAGCCATATATAAACACATGGAAAGTAAGGGGGAGAGGAGACTGGGGAGACAGGAGCAAGGGGCAGGAGGTCAGAGTTAGAACAAGAAAGGAACATCTAATGATATTTTTATGTTTGCATTCCTGTTCATTTTCTTTAATTTCACCTTTTCCCTTTTTTCCACATATTTGTCTTGGCTATGTAAATAAAATTGATAAAGGGACTATGAGATAATTTTATGGCTTTATGTAGAATGAGAAAGTATACAGTGTCTAGAGCTTCAGTACCTCTGTGCCCTTTGAATTAAGTTTTGATAAGTTAAAAGTCACTATTAAATCTTTAGTCAATGCAAAGTATATCATTTGAACATGATCAATTCTCCAGACATTTATAGACAAAAGGTAATGTTAAAACATAAAAACACTCCAATATAACTTTCTTTTAGCAACAGTGTGAATTGGAAATTCATTTAAATGCTAAATAAAATGTCAATAGTTGAATATATTTTTTAAAAAAAACTAGATGCTAAACACATCTTAAATCTTTTAAAAAAGAAAATACATAAGAAATATTAAGACCCCTTCTGCCCAGTCTTTTCGGCTGGAACAGACTGTTAGCTACTCTGCTTCCCAGAAGACACCATAGCCTGAGACATCCTAAGAGATCCACTGCATTCAGGGTAACTGACAACATGGCCTGAGGTATCCAAGGAGATCTGCAGCACACAGAGCTAACAGACTGAATATACAAACAAGATGAAGCATTTTGCTGCATGCAAGAAACACACCTCAATACCAAAGACAGACACAACTTCAGAGTAAAAGGATGGAAAAAGGTCTTCCTAGTAAATGTTCCCAAGAAACAAGCTGGAACTGCCATCAAAATTTCCAATAAAATAGACTTTCTTCCAAAAATTATCAAGCATGATAAGCAGGACACTTAATATTCATCAAGGGTAAAAATACAACAATAGGAAATCTCAGTTCTGAACATCTATGCTCCAAGAGCAAGGGCACCCACATTCAAAATAAAAAGTTTAATAAGTTCTTATTATATATTATTATAAAACACATTATTGTTTCCCAAACAATAATAGTGAAAGACTTCAACACTCCACTCTCACCAATGGACAGATCATTGAAACAGAAACTAAACAGAGACATAATGAAACTAAGAGAGGTTAAGAACCAAATGGATTTAACAGATATCTACAGAACATTTCACCCTAAAACAAAAAAATACAGCTTCTTTTCAGTACCTCATTGTACCTTCTCCAAATCTGACCATATAATTGGTCAAAACATTAACCTCAACTGATACAAGAAGATTGAAATAATCCCATACAACCTATCAGATCACCATGGTCTAAGGCTGGTCTCGAATATCAGCAAAAAGAACAGAAAGACCACATGCATATGGAAACTGAACAACTCTCCACTCAATGATCACTTGGTCAAGGAAAAAGTAAAGAAATTAAAGACTACTTGGAATTTAATGAAAATATTGACACTTCATACCAAAAATTATAGGATACAATGAAAGCAGTGCTAAGTGAAAATTCCTAGCAGTAAGTGCCCTGGTAAAGAAACTTGTGAGATCTTATACTAGCAATTTAACTGTGCAAGTGAGGGCTCTAGAGCAAAAAGAAGCAAACACACCTAGGAGGAATAGAAAACAGGAAATAGTCAAACTTAAAACCAAAATCAACCAAATAGAAACAAAGAGAATAATACAAAGAAGCAAGAAAACCAAAAGCTGGTTCTTTGAGAGTATCAACCTGATAGATATCCCCTAGCCAAACTAATTAAAGGGCCCAGAGGTAGTATCAAAATTAATAAAACCAGAAATGAAAAGAGAGACATAACAGCAGAAACTGAGGAAATTAAAAATATTATCAGATCTTACTACAAAAGCCTATAATCAATAAAATGGGAAAATTTAGATGAAATGGATAGGCTTTCTAGACATACTACAAACCAAAGTTAGATCAAGAGTAGGTGAACTATCTAAAAATACCCATACCACATAAGGAAATAGAAGAAGTCACTACAAAACACTCAAAAAAAAAAAAGAAAAAAGAAAAAAAAGAAAGAAAAGAAAAGAAAAGAAAAAGAAAAAGAAAAAGAAAAAGAGAAAAGAAAAAGAAAAAAAAAGCCCAGACATATTTAGTGAAGTATTCTACCACACCTTCAAAGAAGACCTAACACCAATATTCCTCAAACTATTCCATGAAATAGAAACCGAAAGAACACTATCTAACTCATTCTATGAAACCACAACTACACTGACACATAAAACATGCAAAATAGAACTTCAGACCAATCTTATATATAAATATCAATGTAAAGCTGCTCAAAAAAATTCTTGCAAACGGAATCCAACAACATATCAAAATAATCATTCACTATGATCAAGTAGGCTTCATCCCAAGGATACAAGGTTGGTCCAATATATTAAAAAATCCATCAACATAATCCACTATAAAAACAAACTCAAAGAAAATATTCATATGATCATCTCCTTAGATGCATCAAAGCATTTAACAAATAGAACACCTCATAATTTTAAAATTATTGGAGAAATCAGAAATTCAAGAGCTCCACCCCCTCAAAAAAGAACCATAATAAAAGCAATTTACTGAAAACCAACAGGCAATATCAAATTAAATAGGAAGATACTTGAAGCAATCTCACTAAAATCATGGACAAGACAAGGATGGCCACTGTCCCCATATCTAGGCAATATAGTACATGAAGTGCTAGCTAGAACAATAAGACAACAAAAAGAGATCAAGCAGATACAAAGTAGCAAAGAAGAAATAAAGGTATCAGTATTTGCAGATTATATGATAGAATACATAAGCAATCCCAAATACTCTACAGGAGAAATTCTCTAACTGATAAACAACTTCAGCCAACTGGCTGGAAATCATTAGCTTTCCTTTATACAAATGATGAACAAGCTAAGGAAGAAATTAGGGAAACAACTCCATTCAGATTAGCCACAAATAAAATATAAAATGTATTGGGATAACTCTAACCAATCAAGTGAAAGATCTGTATGACAAGATAGTCAAGTTTCTCAAGAAAGAAATCAAAGATATCAGAAAATGGAGAGAACTCCCATGCTCATGGATTGGCAGAATTAACTTAGTAAAAATTGCCATCCTCCCAAAGGCAATCTACAGATTCAGTGCAATCCCCAACAAAAATCACAACACAGTTCTTCAAAGACATGGAAATAGCAATTCTCAAATTCATCTGGAAAAAAATATCAAACTATCAAAAACAATTCTTAACAATAAAAAAACAGCTGGGGGAATCACCATCTGTGACCTCAAACTTTACTACAGGGTAATAGTGATGAATATTGCATGGTATAGGTACAGAGACAGACAAGTTGATAAATGGGATAGAATTGAAGACCCAGAAATAAAACCACATATTTATGGCCATTTGATATTTGACAAAAAGGGCAAAAATATTCAATGGAAAGCAAGAAAGCATCTTCAATAAATGGTGCTATTCTAATAGCTGCCTGTATGTAGAAGAATGAAAATAGAACCATATTTGTCAACTTGCACAAAACTCAAGTCCAAGTGGATCAAGGAGCTCAACATAAAACCAGATACACTCAGTCTAAGAGAAGAGAAATTGGGAAAGAGCCTTGAATTCATTGGCACAAGGGGAGATTTCCTAAACAGCACTCCAATGCCTCATTCTCTAAGATCAAGAACTGATAAATGGAACCTTGTGAAACTGCAAAGCAAATGGCTAAGTAAAATCAGCAATGTACACATTGGGAAAAGAACTTCAGTAACCCCACATCAAATAGAGGGCTAATATCAAAAAAGATAAAGAACTCAAGAAGTTAATAACCAAAAAAGCAAACAACCCAATAAAAATGGGGTATATAACTAAATCGCGAATTCACAACTGAGGAATCGCGAATGGCTGAGAGGCACCTAAAGAAATGTTCAAGTTCCTTTGTGATCAGAGAAATGCAAATAAACATGGCCCTGAGAATCCATCTTATACCAAGGGAAATGGCCAAGATCAAAACCTCAGGTGACAACACATGTTGGCAAGTATGTGGGAAAAGAGGAACACTCCTCCTTTGGTGGTGTTGCAAGCTGGTATAATCACTCTGGAAATCATTCTGAAAGTTCTTCAGAAAATTGGAAATAGATCTACCTGAAGATCCAGCAATACCACTCTTGGAAATATATCCAAAAGATGGCCCAGCATGTCACAGGGGCAAATGTTCCACTATGTTTATAGCAGGCTTATTTGTGATAACCAAAAGCTGGAAACAACCCAGATGACCCAGGGCAGAAGAATAGATACAGAAAAGTGGTTCATTTATACAATGGAATACTACCCAGCCATTAAGAACAAGGATATCCTGTAAATGAGGAAAATATCTAATTAAAAAAAAAAAGAAATTTAAAAGATACACCATTAAAGCATTTTAGACTTTATTTAATATTCACAAAAACATCAGAAAAAAAAGAACAAGGATATTCTTAGTTTTGCAGGCAAATGTATGGAATTAAAAAATATCATCCTAACTGTGTCACTCAGACCCAAAAGAACAAACATGGGATGTACTCACTAATAAGTGAACATAAGCCAAAAAACATACAGAATATCAAAGATACAAGCCACAGAACTCAAAAAGGTCAACAAGCTGAAGGGCCCAAGTGAGGATGCCTCAGTATGACTTGTGAGGGAGAAGTATGCAATAACAAGTTGGGAGAGGGGGAGGGACCTGCAAGGAAAAGAGGACAGGAGGGGCAGAGGGGAACGTGATCTGCTATTAAGTGGGGGGAAAAGATTGAAGCCCTGATGGCCAGAAGAAAGAATACAAACTGGCAAACAAGGGAATTAGGAGATTTGTGGGACTCTCCAGTATGTACCAGAAACCTGGGAGTTGAGGGACTCTCGTGACTCAAAGGCTGGAATCTTAGGTGAAATGCCCTACACTGGGGAGAGGGAAATTGTAGAGCCCACCTTCAGCAGAAAGACAGAGCATCAAGTGTGTTATGGGTTTGCCATCCCACAGTCACATCTCTGACCCATAATTGTTCCTGTCTGAAAGAACTGCGGGGATGGAAATGGAGAGAGGCCTGAGGAAAAGAAGGTCCAGGGGACAGGCCGAAAGTGAGATCCAGCTCAAGAGAAAACATGGAGATTTGACACTATTACAGAGGCTATGGAATGCTCATAAAAAGGGACCTATCATGACTGTTCTCCGAAAGACCCAGCAAGCAGCTGAAAGAGTCAAAGGCAGATGTTTGGACTCAACCAATGGACAGAAGCTGCTGACCTCTTTGGTTGAATTTGGGGAAAGCTGGAAGAAGCTGAGGAGAAGGGAGACCCTATAGGATGATTAGCAGTCTCAATTAACCTAGACCTCTGTGATCTCTCAGATACTGGAATACCAACCAGGCAGTGTACACCAGCTGATATGAGGCCCCCAACACATATACAGCAGAGGACTGCTTGGTCTGTGTTTAATTAGGGAAGTGCACCTAACCTTCAAAAGACTGGAGGCCTCAGGGAGTTTAGAGGTCTGGTGGGGGTAGGGGGTAGGGACATACTTGTGGCCCACAGGTGCACAGGGAGGAGGTATGATAGGTGGAACAGTCAGGGAGTAGACTGAGAGGGGAATAATATCTGGAGTGTGGGAAAAATAAATAAATAAAATTTATAAATTTTAAGAAAATATAAAGATTTATATTTTCTTAAATATAAGGAAATAAAAGATTAAATTTAAAGTGATATAGTAAGAGTACAATTAGGAATATTCATAAGGATGAAGTAAAATATCAAAACTGCTAACATTTAACACACAAATAGAAATATATCTTCTATTCAAATCCTTAGCTTAATAATGGGATCAAACTCCTGCATATAGAAAATATTTAGTACATAAAGTTTCAGACTCCCATTTATATCAATCTCAACCTGAATAAACTTAAGAAACTATTTGCTCAAAAATGGATAAGCAAAACAGATAATACTATGACCGAAAAGAACAGTTAGAAAAAACTGCCTGGATCACAGGTGTTTGTCTGATTTACAGAATGCCCTTTCTATGTAAGAAGATAAAGTTAGTTTAATGGAAGAAGTTAGACTTTATCTTCAGATCTAAAGCAAAGTACTTGTGGTAGGAATGACTTCAGAGTTGAAGAAACACCCCTCTATTTGTAATACAATGATAAAATATCTGAGGTGAGGTTGGGTGATTAAAATGTGATAAGATACAGAGTTTAGTCATTGTATAGCTGGGATGTGTGTTCCATCTGTGTGTGTAGGTCCTCATAACACACACACACAAAACCCCAAAAACCAAAAACCAAAACCAAACCAAAACAAAAAACACATTCTAATATATGCACCATCTCTTAAACATAAGATTCTTCTGGACACATACACAATGCAAGTACATATTAAATCCAGTTTGAGAGAACAAGAACATTTCTGTGGCTAATCATAAAGTATGCAATGTAGAATTAATTGAAATTCCGTTGACTGTTTCTGAATTAAGTTTGAGACTGGAGACATTGCTTGTTAATGTAACTGAAAGTATGTTAAGAAAAGCATTACATGATGTAAAATTTTATTTTATCTTTTAGTGTATCATATTAAATCTTGATTTATCATCCTGATTTTGACTAAATTTTACTAAAATTCAAAAAAGCCCTTTATGTTTAGCTTATAGAGACTGAGGTTTGAATAGTAAATGGTTGTAACCAAAGCAATATGTATATATAAATTTATATTATTTTTCTAACTGTGTTAATTAAATAAATAAATAAATTTATTGTCTATTAATATCTTATATTTATTAATAGCTATACTTCAGTCTTGAATTTATAAGCAACTATTTAAACAGCAAGAAACAAAGTTGCCAGTCAACAAGTGGGCTTGGCATCTGAATTTAAACAGTTTATATATATATTTGTATATATAAACATATATATACAAATATACACAAAATGCAAATGTATATATATATTTGTATATATATATATATACACACACAAAAATTATGAGTCTAGAAATCTAAATACTAATGAAAGCAAAAGAATTTATAACAGAATGTCTAGACACAATAATAGATTAAAGAAATTCAAATAATTTTGTTGTTCATAAAGTTGTACTTTGATTAAAGATTTAGTGACTGAGAGTGATTGTTTGCTTATCAATTCTCACTCAAATTTAAATTTAAACCAGAGAAGAAGCTTTTAGTTTTATAGGTTAGCATAGAAAACTATGGGTGCCACCACAGCATCTTTCCATACACAGACTAATATGCTTTGATCCCAGACAAGTATTTTAAGATCATGAATTATGTCTTTGTCTTTCTGGACACCAATTCTCATATTGATAATCATGATTAGGGAGAAAGATAATGTAATAAGTACAACATTGAAATTATGGAGATTTACCTTAAATATTATTGTATAATAGATTATGAAAGTCGGATCTCCAGATTTTATTGACTCTATAACATGCTTGTTTCCAAATTCTGTGGTTTATATTTTTATAACTTTAGTTTGGTGTTTCTTATTTAAATTCATCATAATGTAGCTTTTTGTTTATTAGATATTTATTTATTTACATTTCAAAAGTTATTCCCTTTCGTGGTTTCTCCTCTGAAAATCCTCTGTCCACTCCCCCACTCCCCTGATCCCCAACCCTGCCACTCCTATTCCTGGCCCTAGCATTTCCCTATACTGGTGCATAGATCCTTCACAGGACCTTGGGCCTCTCCTCCCATCGATGACTGACTAGGCCATCCTCTGCTACATATACAGCTAGAGCCACAAGTTCCACCATGTGATGTTTTTTGTTTTTGTTTGTTTGTTTGTTTGATTGATTGGTGGTTTAGTTCCAAGGAGCTCTGGGAGTACTGGTTAGTTGATATTGATGTCCTTTCCATGGGGCTTCACACCCTTCAGCTCCTCAGGAACTTTCTCTACCTCCTTCATTGGGAACCTTGTGATCCATCCAATGGATGATTGTGAGCACCCACTTCTGTATTTTCCAGGTACTGGCAGAGCCCCTCAGGAGGCAGCTATATCAGGCTCCTATCTGCAAGCTCTTGCTGGAATCTGCCATAGTGTCTGGGTTTGGTGGTTGTTTATGGGTTGGATCCCCAAGTGGGAAAGTATCTTAATGGTCACTCCTTAAGTCTCTGCTCCAAACTTTGTCTCTGTAACTGCCTCCATGGGTGTTTTGTTTGCCCTTCTAGGAAGGATTGTGAGCTTCTGGGCTAATATCCACTCATCAGTGAGTGCATATCATGTGTTTTCCTTTGTGACTGGGTTACCTCACTTAGGATGATACCCTCCAGATCCATCCATTTGTCTAAGAATTTCATAAATTCATTTTTTAAATAGCTGAGTAGTACTCCATTGTATAAATGTACCACATTTTCTGTATTCATTCCTCTGTTGAGGGGCATCTGGGTTCTGTCCAGCTTCTGGCTATTATAAATAAGGCTGCTATGAACACAGTGTAGGATGTGTCCTTCTTACATGTTGGAGCATCTTCTGGGTATATGCCCAGGAGTGCTCTTGCTGGATATTTTGGTAGAACTATGTCAAATTTTCTGAGGAACCGCCAAGCTGATTTCCACAGTGGTTGTAACAGCTTGCAGTCCCACCAGAAATGGAGAAGTGTTTCTCTTTCTCCACATCCTTGTCAGTATCTGCTGTCACCTGAATTTTTGATCTTAGCCATTCTGACTGATGTGAGGTGGAATCTCAGGGTTGTTTTGATTTACATTTCCCCGATGATTAAAACTGTTGAACATTTTTAGGTGATTCTCAGCCATTTGGTATTCCTTAGTTGAGAATTCTTTGTTTAGCTCATTACCCCATTTTTTAAATAGGGTTGTTTTGTTTTCTGGATTCCAACTTTTGGAGTCCTTTGTATATATTGGAGATTAGCCCTCTATCAGATTTAGTATTGGTTAAGATTTTTTTCCCAATCTGTTGGTTGCATTTTGGTCTTATTGACAGTGCCCTTGGCCTTACAGAAGATTTGCAATTTTATGAGGTCCCATTTATCAGTTATTGATCTTAAAGCACAAACCCTTGCTGTTCTGTTTACCCTGTGCCCATATCTTTGAGGCTCTTCTCCACTTTCTCCTCTATACATTTCACTGTCTCTGGTTTTTGGAAAGTTCTTTGATCCACTTAGACTTGAGCTTTGTACAAGGAGATAAGAATGGATCAATTCACATTCTTCTACATCCTAACTACCAGTTGAGCCAACACCATTTTTGAAGATGCTGTCTTCTTTCTATTAGACAAGTTTAGCTCCTTTGTCAAAGATGAAGTGACCATAGGTGTGTGGGTTCATTTATGGGTCTTCAAATCTGCCCCATTGATCTACCTGTCTGTCACTGTACAAGTACCATGAGGTTTTTATCACAATTGCTCTGTAGGTCGGGGATGGTGATCCCACCAGAAGTTCTTTTATTATTGACAATAGTTTTTGCTATCCTAGGATTTTTTGCTATTACACATGAATTTGCAAATTGTCCTTTCTAACTTGGTGAAGAATTGAGTTGGAATTTTGGTGGGGATTGCATTGAATCTTGCTTTCAGCAAAATAGATATTTTGACTATATTAATCCTTCCAATCCTTGAGCATGGGAGATCTTTCCATCTTCTGAGAGTCTTCTTCAATTTGTTTCTTCATAGACTTGAAGTTTTTATCATACAGATCTTTGTCTTCCTTAGTTAGGGTCAGTCCAAGGTATTTTATATTATTTGTCACTATTTTGAAGGTTGTTGTTTCCCTAATTTCTTCCTCAGTCTGTTTATTCTTGGCATATAGAAAGGCTACTGATTTGTTTGAGTTAATTCCATATCCAGCTACTTCACTGAAGTTGTTTAGGGGTTCTCTGGTGGAATTTTTCGGGTCACTTATATATACTATCATATCATCTGCAAATAGTGATATTTTTACTTCTTCCTTTCCAAATTTTATTTCTTTAATATCCCTTTGCTGTCTAATTGCTGTGGCTAGGATTCAAGTACTATATTGAATAGATAGGGAGAAAGTGGGCAGCCTTGCCTAGTACCTGATTTTAGTGGGATTGCTTCCAGTTTTTCACCATTTACTTTGATGTTAGCTACTGGTTTGCTGTATATTGCTTTTATTATGTTTAGGTCTGGGCCTTGAATTCCTGATCTTTCCAAAACTTTGATGATCATGCGGATTTTTACTTTGAGTTTGTTTATATAGTGAATTATGCTGATGGATTTCCATATATTGAACCATCTTTGCATCCCTGGGAGGAAGCCTAATTGATCATTTTGATATGTTCTTGGATTCAGTTTGCAATAAATTTATTGAGTTTTTTTTGCATCAATATTCATACAGGAAATTATTCTGAAGTTCTCTTTCTTTGTTGGGTCTTTGTGTGGTTTAGGTATCAGAGTAATTGTAGTTTGTAGAATGAATTGGATAGAGTACATTCTGTTTCAATATTGTGGAATATTTTGAGGAGTACTAGAATTGGGTATTCTCTGAAGGTGAGATAGAGCTCTTCACTAAACTCATATGGCCCTTGACTATTTTTGGTTGAGAGACTATTAATAACTGTTTCTATTTCTTTAGGGGATATAGGACTGTTTGGATTGTTAATACTGATGTTTGTTTGTTTGTTTGTTTTTATTTCCTCAGGTTCTGTTGTTATATGTCCCTATTCATTTCTGATTTTGTTAGTTAGGATACTGTCCCTGTGCCCTCTAGTTAGTCTTGCTAAAGGTTTATCTATCTTGTTAATTTTCTCAAAGAACAAGCTCCTAGTTTGGTTGATTCTTTGTATAGTTGTTTTTATTTCCACTTGGTTGATTTCAGCCCTGAGATTGATTATTTCCTGCCTTCTACTGCTCTTTGGTGAATTTGCTTCCTTTTGTTCTAGAGCTTTTTAGGTGTGCTGTCAAGCTGCTAGTATATGCTCTCTCTAGTTTCTTTTTGGAGGCACTTAGAGCTCTAAGTTTTCTCTTAGGACTTCTTCAATTGTGTGCCATAAGTTTGGATTTCTTGTGGCTTCATTTTCATTAAGCTCAAAAAATTATTTAATTTATTTTTTATTTCTTCTTTGATCAAATAATCATTGAGTAGAGTGTTGTTCACTTTCCATGAGTATGTGGTCTTTCTATTATTTATGTTGTTATTGAAGATCAGCCTTAGTCTCTTGTCATCTCATAGGGTAAATGGAATTATTTCAATATTTTTGTAACTGTTGAGGCACGTTTGGTGACTGTTTATATGGTCAATTTTGTAGAAAGTACCATGAGGTTCTGAGAAGAAGGCATATCCTTTTGTTTTAGGATAAAATGTTCCATAGATATCTTTTAAGTCCATTTGTTTCAAAACGTCTGTTAGTTTCACTGTATCTCTGTTTAGTTTCTGTTTCCAGGATCTATCCATTGATGAGAGTACAGTGTTGAAGTCTCCCACTATTATTTTGTGAGGCATAACGTGTGCTTTGAGTTTTAACAAAGTTACTTTAATGAATATGGATGCCCTTGCATTTGCAGCATAGGTGTTCAGAATTGAGAGTTCATCTTTGTAAATTTTACCTTTGATGAGTGTGATGGTTTGTATATCCTTGGACCAGGGAGTGGCACCATCTGAAGGTGTGGCCTTGTTGGAATAGGTGTGACCTAGTTGGAATGGGTGTGTCACTGTGGGTGTGGGTATAAGATCCTCACCCTAGTTGCCTGGAAGTCAGTCTTCCACTAGCAGCTTTTGGATGAAGACATAGAACTCTCAGCTCCTCCTGTGCCATGCCTGCCTGGATACTGCCATGCTCCCACCTTGATGATAATGGACTGAACCTCTGAACCTGTAAGCCAGCCCCAATTAAATGTTGATTTTTATAAGACTTGCCTTGGTCATGGTGTCTGTTCACAGCAGTAAAACCCTAACTAAGACAGAAGTTGGTACCGGGAGTGGGGTATTGCTCTGATAGGCCTGACCATGCTTTTATTTGAAAGAATGTGGATTTGGGGACTTTGGATTTGGAAAGCAGTAGAATGCTTTAAATGGGGCTTAATGGGTCATCCTAGTAGGAATATGGAAGACTTTGTTGCTGGGAGTAATTTGAACTGTGTTGACCTGGCCCAAGAGATTTCAAAGGAGAAGAATTTCAGAATGTGGCATAAAGACTGGTTTTGTGGTATTTTGGTGAAGAATGTGGCTACTTTTTGCCCTTGTCTGAAAAGTTTGCCTGAGGCTAAGGTGAAGAGACTTGGATTAATTGCATTGACAAAAGAAGTTTCAAAAAAGCCCAGCAGAGACTTTGTTCTCTGGTTAAGTCTTATGAAGAAAAGTTTGAACAAGCATAGCAAGCTTAGAAAGGAAAAATATAAAATATATGGTTTGAGTATTAAAGGAGTACCAGGAAGTGAAATGGAGCAAAATCTTGTGTTCTAGGAGATAAAGATTAAGGGAGTGGGACCTTGGGGCAAGATCCTACCCAGCTAAATTAGATCCAGGCATGGTGGTACACACCTTTAATCCCATGAGACAAGCATGCTGATGTCTACATTCAAGGTCAATCTACAGAGCAAGAACCAGGATAGCCAAGCTTAGGCAGTGAAGGATTTAGAAAACATAAAGCTAGTGGTAATGTAATAATTCAAGGGGATCATGTTCTAGTTCCTGTAAGCAGCAGAACTTGGCAGCTTCAGCCATGTGCCTCTGGCTCTAGAGTTAAGAATGGAAGGAACTACTGGGAAAAATGATGCTGGTTAGCTGGAGCTAAAGAATTAGCAGTGATTAAGAAGAGAGAAGCATCACTGAGGTGAAATCTTCTGGAAATTGTTTTCTGGGAGCACAAAGAAGCTGTGTTCCAGAGATACCCAAGGTTGTCCCTCATGCTGCGGCTGGACTTGGTAATGTGTAAGAGTCACTCAGGTGGTACTGCTTGTGAAGGAATGAAGGGATAATGGAGAGAAGCTGAGGCTTATCACTGTGAGAGGCCAAGGAAGGCCATTGGAGAAGGTGAAGCCTCAGCTGTAGTTGATGGCCCAGGACTGAAGGGGTCATGCAAAGGATTTGAGGCTTGGCACCCTGAAGAGAGCCTATGAGAAGCTATTGGTGAAGCCTAGTTGGAGTGGAATATCCCAGTGTATTGGAGATGTCAGTATCATGGAGTGATCACCAAGAACTGCAGCCGTAGTAGAGTGGATCAACCTGAGCTTAGAGTGCTACAGAGGGCTGAGCTGGAAAAGTGATGCCAGCCCTTAGGAGGAGTCCAAAAGATCAAGTGGCATCCCAGACACTGAAAGAAGAAGTTGTAACATTGAAATTGCCTTGGAGACTCAAAGATGTTAAAGATGCCAGAGCCATGGAATACATGCTGAGGAAAGCTGCTAGAACCAGCCCAGGAGGAAGCAGTTTGTTGCAGTCAACAAAGATGAAAAAGGAGTGGAGATCTGAAGACCACTTTGACATCAGCCATGGAGATGCAGAGTTTGGAGTTTGCCCAGCTGGTTTCCTGCCTTGCTTTGGAGATTATAGTTAATTAAGTTGGATGAATCTCAGAAGAGACCTTGAACTTTGGACTTTTAACATTGTTGCAACTGCTATAGACTATGAGGACTTTGAAAGTTGCACTAAATGCATTTTGCATTATGCTATGTTTAAGTATGGCCCCCATAGACTCATGTTTTTGAACAAGTCTATGGGGACCAGGGAGTGGAATGTGATGGTTTGTATATCCTTGGACCAGGGAGTGGCACCATCTGAAGGTGTGGCCTTGTTGGAATAGGTGTGACCTAGTTGGAATGGGTGTGTCACTGTGGGTGTGGGTATAAGATCCTCACCCTAGTTGCCTGGAAGTCAGTCTTCCACTAGCAGCTTTTGGATGAAGACATAGAACTCTCAGCTTCTCCTGTGCCATGCCTGCCTGGATACTGCCATGCTCCCACCTTGATGATAATGGACTGAACCTCTGAACCTGTAAGCCAGCCCCAATTAAATGTTGATTTTTATAAGACTTGCCTTGGTCATGGTGTCTGTTCACAGCAGTAAAACCCGAACTAAGACAATGAGTAAGAAGTGTTTCTTGTTATCTTTTTTGAGAACTTTAGATTGAAAGTCAACTTTATTTGATATTAGAATGGCTATTACAGCTTTTTTATTCGGACTGTTTGCTTGGAAAATTGTTTTCTAAGCTTTTATTTTAAGGTAGTGTCTCTCTTTGTCCCTGAGATTGATTTCCTGTATGCAGCACAAAGTTGTGTCCTGATTATGTAACCAGTCTGTTAGTCTGTGTCTTTTTATTGGGGAATTAAGATATTAAGAGATAATAAGGAAAAGTCGTTGTTGCTTCCTATTATTTTTGTTGTTAGAATTGGAATTCTGTTCATGTGGCTATCTTCTTTAGGTTTGTTGAAAGATTACTTTCTGGCTTTTTCTTGAGCTTAGTTTCCCTCTTTTTGTTCGGGTTTTTCCTTTATCATCCTTGGAAGGGTTTAATTTGTGGGAAGATATTGTATAAATTTGGTTTTGCCATGGGATACCTTTGTTTCTCCATCTATGGTAATTGAGAGTTTTGGTGGGTATAGTAGCCTGGGCTGGCATTTGTGTTCTCTTAGGTTCTGTATGACATCTGCCCACAATCTTTTGTCTTTCATAGTCTCTGGGGTGAAGTTTGTTTGTTTGTTTGTTTGTGTTTGTTTTTGTTTTTGTTTTTTGAGACAGGGTTTCTTTGTGTAGTCCTGGCTGTCCTGGAACTCACTCTGTAGACCAGGCTGGCCTTAAACTCAGAAATCTGCCTGCCTCTGCCTCCTAAGTGCTGGGATTAAAGGTGTGTGCCACCACTACCCAGCTTTATTGAGTACTTTTGCAGGGAAATTAGCCTGAAGTTCTCTTTCTTTATTGGGTCATGTTGTGATTTTGGTATCAGTGTAACTATGGCTTAATAGGATGAATTGGTTAGAGATCCTTGTGTTTCTATTTTGTGGAATGAAGAGTATTGGTATTAGATCTTCTTTGTAGGTCTGAGAGAGTGGGGTGTTGAAGTCCCCCACTATTATTGTTGTGAAATTTAATGTGCACTTCGGGATTTAGGAAAGTTTCTTTTATGAATGTGGGTGCCCTAGCATTTGGGCCTAGATTCTCAGAATTGAGAGTTCATCATGGTAGGTTGTTTCTTTGATGAGTATGAGATGTCCTTCTTCATCTCTTTTGATAACTTTTGGTTGAAAATCTATTTTATCGGATATTAGAATGGCAAATCCAGCTTGTTTCTTGGGACCATTTGCTTTGAATATTTTTTGTTTTTGTTCTTTTTGGATTTTTGAGAAGGGGTTTCTCTGTGTAGCCCTGGCTGTCCTGGAACTCACTGTGTAGACCAGGCTGACATCGAACTCAGAAATCCGCCTTCCTCTGCCTCCCAAGTGCTGGGATTAAAGGTGTGTATCACCACTCCCGGCTTGAATTTTTTTTCCAGCCTTTTACTCTGAGGTAGTGTTTGTCTTTGTCACTGAGGTGTGTTTCCTGTATGCAGCAAAATGCTTGTTCCTGTTTGCATATCCAGTCTGTTAGTCTATGTCTTTTTATTAGGGAACTGAGTCCATTTATGTTGAGATATTAAGTACCATTTATTGTTGCTTCCTGCTATTTTTGTTGTTAGCAGTGGAATTGTTTGTATGGCATTTTCTTTTGGGTTTGTTTTAAAAGAAATATTTTTCGCTTTTTCTTGGGTGTAGTTTCTGTCTTTGTGTTGGAGTTTTCCATATATTCTTTTTTGTAGGGCTGCATTTATGGAAAGATATTGCTTAAATTTGATTTTGTCATGGAATATCTTTGTTTCAGCACCTTTGTTTATTGAGAGTTTTGTTTTGAATAGTAGCCTGGGCTGGCATTTCTGTTCTCTTAGGGACTGTATGACATCTGTCCAGGATCTTCTGGCTTTTAGAGTATCTGTTGAGAACTCTGGTATAATTCTGATAGGTCTGCCATTATAGGCTACATGGCTTTTTTCTTACACACCTTCTAATATTTTTTGTTCTGTTCATTTAATGTTTTGATTATTATTATGAAAAGAAAATTTTCTTCTCTGGTCCAATTTATTTTGTTTTCTGTAGGCTTCTTGTACCTTTATGACCATCTCTTTTTTTTTAGGTTAGGCAAGTTTTCTTCTGTGATTTTTATGAAGATGTTTTCTAGCCCTTTGAGCTGGGATTCTTCAACTTTGTCTACTCCTATTATTTTTAGGTTTGATATTTTCATTGTGTCCTGAATTTCCTGGATATTTTGTATTAGAAGCTTTTTATACTTAGTATTTTCTTTGAATAATGTGTCAATATTTTCTACGGTACCTTCTATCCCTGAGAATATCTCTTTTAACTCTTGTATTCTCTTGATGATGCTTGTATCTGTAGCTTCTGATCTGTTTCCTAAATTCTCCATGGTTGCCCCCTTTTGAAGTTTTTTTTTTTTTTTATTTCTATATCCATTTTTGATTCTTTGAATATTTTTTTCAATTTCTTCACCTGCTTCATTATATTTTTCTATTTTTCTTTAAGGGATTTATTTGTATCTTCCTTAAGGGCTTCTACCTGTTTGCCTGTTTTTCTGTATTTCCTTAGGGAATTTTTTTTTTCATCCTTGTTAAAGGGCTCTATCTTCATGAGATGCAATTTTAGGTCTTTAGCTTGCTTTTCATGCATGTTACAGTATCTTTTTAGTGGGAGAACTGGGTTCTGTTGGTGCCAAATTTCATTGGGTTCTGTTCCTCATGATCTTTGCTTGCCTCTGTCTCTCTGTTCTCACTGATTTTACCTGGCCTGGGTATCTCTGACTGGAGCTGGCCTTGTTGGAGGCAGGTAGAGCTGTTCTCCTTAGAGACAGGTAGGGCTCTATCTCATTAGGGTGGGCCTCCTATGTTTCTGGTTAGAGAAGGCCTCTTGTGTCCCTGGTTAGTGAATTCCTCCTGGGAGACAGGCAGGCAGTGTCCTTACCTACTTTGGGCTTCCTGGGAGGCAAGCAGGCAGTGGAGTATGGGAAGGCATCAGGCTACTGATCTGGCCTGGGGAGATAGCTGGCTGGAAGAAAGGTGGAACATGGTGGGGAGGTTGTGGTGGTGTATAGTGGGGGAGGTGGGTTCAGTGTCATCTGGTCCCATGATTATCTTTGCTGGTATGCGTATTTGGCCTGTGTCTGGAAACATGGCTCACTGTTATGTCCCTTGTATAGTTTTCTACTGGGTCTCTGGAGTAAGCCTTGCTCGACCAGAACACAGACTGCCTGTCTTGGTCACACATGCATGTATGTCTGTATGGCCTGTTGACCTATAATCATTCATAGTTTAGAAAGATAAGACTGGAAGATGGTTCAATTGGCAAAGAGGCTTCCTCTGAAGCAAAAAGAAGGCCAGAACTCTATTCCCCAAACCCATATAAAAAGCATCTTGTTTGTAATCCGGAATCGGAAGAGATAGAAACAGCAATACCCTTAGGATTTTGTAGCCTGCTCTTAGAGTTTGATTACTGAGCTTCGATCACTGAGTCATTCTGTGTCAAAGGAGATGGATGTTATATTCCAGAAGATGAGATCAGTGGTTTTATCATGTTCTCTATATGCATGATGACCACTCTCACACACCAGCATGAATAGGAACATGGTTATGTGCATGAGCATGCACACACACACACACACACACACACACATTAAAAGAAATCTATTCCTTTTCTGGCATTAGATATGCTAAGTAATCTATTACCCAGCTATATCTCTAAACTCCAAAAGACTATTCTGCCTTCTGTTACATTTATTACAATATAATCGATAATACTCATTACTATGTTTGGACTTCAAATTCCATTCCATGATTATGGATTTGCTATATGTTTTGAAATGAAAAATATGATTTACTTTACAGTTGGATTATTTACATGTATTCAAAAAACAATTGAAATTACATAGAAATTGGTTTTAATTTATAAACCAACTTAGCTAGTTTTGTTACAAAAGTAGTAACTTTAAGTTCATGGATGTATATGGTTTAAATTTATTGATTTTTAAAAATAATTTATGTTTTATTCAGGATATGTATCTTATTTTTGACTCTGATTTATTGGTAACGTTCTTGAAATTGGACCTGTAGTGAACTAATCTATAATGTCTAAAGTCACATAACTTCTTTGTTCTCTTTTTGCCTTTCCTTATTGAATACAGAGCCTAGAAAGATCAGGACTCTTTGTGTCTGCTTTTCCAAGCAGGTGTTTTTGAGAATCACTATTGCTCATTAAGAAATTTCAACAGCTTTCACCCCAAAGATTCTGTTTTTAATAATTGTTCAGTGTCTAATACTGTGGTTGATTTTGCTCCAAGGGTTAACTGGTAGCTTTTTCATTTTATGTTCTTTGTTTCCTAAGGAACATTTCCTTTGAACCAATTTCTCTACCCTTAAAGACTACTGGGAGAGATAAACTTGAATAGGTCTCCTCAGTTAGTCTTTCAGGAAATCTTCAGAAAGCAAAACACAGTGTCTTGGGAACAATCTCTGCTCTGTTTCTTGCACAGGAAATGCTCAAGCTTGAAACTCTGTTGCCTGAAAACCTCTAGCTTGCAAAGGATAAGAGTCCATGCAAAGAGAAGGCAAAATACTGCAAAACCTCCTTTAATTAAACTACCCATTCCTCTTCAAGAATCACTTGGATGAACTAAACATTGCAGAATTCTTTCAGATTGATTCAGATCAATTTTGTTAAGCCTAAAAATATTTCTAGGCAAAAACAAACCACAAAATTTTTATTGACATCATTGCTGTCTTGAAGCATATCATGCAATGAGTAATTAGTTGTAAATTAGTGTATTATGATACTTGATGGAGAAATCGATATAAAATTTTTTTACAATTTGACTTGTTGATAATAGGAGAAATATTGAAGAATAGAATTGAAATGTCTTTAATTATGATAACATTATCATTTTTCATGATATTTATGTGTTTACTTTTATATGTGTTCATATATTACACTGTAATTGGCTATACCAAATGTAATTTGCTTACTTGAGAAGTCTAGTTATAGTTAAGAATCAGAATTAAAGCTGGATGTGGTGGCACATGCCTTTAATCCCAGCACTTTGGAGGCAGAGGTAGGCAGATTTCTGAGTTCGAGGCCAGCCTGGTCTAGAGAGTTCCAGGATAGACAAGACTACACAGAGAAACCCTTTTTAGAAAAGAAACAAACAAACAAACAAAAAAATAAAAAACAAGAAATAAAAAAGCAAAAAAAGAAAAAAGAATTAGAATTAAACATTTTGATATTATAAGATGTTACAAATTTGTGGGTATTTTCTTTCTTTCTTTTTTTTTTTTTTTTTTTGGTTTTTCGAGACAGGGTTTCTCTGTATAGCCCTGGCTGTCCTGGAACTCACTTTGTAGACCAGGCTGGCCTCGGCCTCGAACTCAGAAATCTGCCTGCCTCTGCCTCCTGAGTGCTGGGACTAAAGGCGTGCGCCACCACGCCCGGCTCTTTCTTTCTTTCTTTCTTTCTTTCTTTCTTTCTTTCTTTCTTTCTTTCTTTCTTTCTTTCTTTCTTTCTTTCTTTCTTTCTTTCCTTCTTTCCTTCTTTCCTTCTTTCTTTCCTTCCTTCCTTCCTTCCTTCCTTCCTTTCTTTCTTTCTTTCTTTCTTTCTTTCTTTCTTTCTTTCTTTCTTTCTTTCTTTCTTTCGTGTCTGAGTGTTTTCTCCGCATTTACAACTATGAATTATGATGAGCATGACGTACAGTGAGGCCAGATTAGTTTTTGGATGCCTTTTTTCTGGAATTGTTAAAAGATATGAGTTGTCAGGGAAGTGTTGGATATTGAACCTGAATCCTCTGGAAATACATTCTGTGCTAGTACCCACTGAATTATTTCTCTCACTTATTTTTGATGTGACACATGCAAAATTCATGAATAAATACTGACAACAGCTCTTCTGTAAAGAGTTATCTGCAGGATAACTAGGGAGATATCGCAGTAAGTAAAATGCCTGTGAAACTATGAAGAATCACAAGAGTCCATATAATATCTCAACCTGGTGATGCCTTTCTACATTCTTAATGCTATAAGAACAAAGACTTTCATAACACAAGCTATTCACTTCAATGGGTAAGATCCAGGCTCACTCAGTGAGAGACTCTATCTCAAAAGTTAAGGTTGACATAGAATAGAACATGTTAGCTAGTGGATACAATGTGTACACACCAGAATGCACTAATGTGCATGCACATGTGCATGTACACACACACACACCTCATACAAAGTCTTTTATACTAAGACAGGAACAAGCATAAAAAAAAAAAAAAAAAAAACCTGGCCCTCATAGCCTCATGGATAGTTAGCTGTGTTTCTTCTTTTCCTTTATAAATTTTTTTTATTTATTTTTGGTTTTTCAAGACAGGGTTTCTCTGTTCAGCCATGGCTGTCCTGGAACTCACTAAGTAGACCAGGCTGGCCTCAAACTCAGAAATATGCCTGCCTCTGCCTCCTGAGTGCTGGGATAAAAGGTGTGTGCCACCACCCCCGGCAGCTGTGTTCCTATTTCATATCCCAAGGGTGGGACATATAGTATGGTACTAAAGACCTGAACACTAACATGGACATTCTACAATCCTGTAAGCCCGGATCTCAAATTATCATTTTATTTTATATTTTTATACACAGAAATCAAAGGCACAGAGGCACGTGTCATTGTGAGACATGTGAACAGATGTATAGTGAGTATTAATATGTGATAATTATGATCCTAAGGACACAAACAGGATGACCTATAAAAGCCTTGGGGAACTTGGCTCTACAGTATTAACCAGGCTGGTATGACATTTTCTAGGTAATTTTGGTAATTTCTAGGTAATAAGAGTGAGCTTTTGAAGTCTTTTGAAATAGTAAATCAATATATTCTTTCTTTCATATATTCTATAACAAGTTGCTTCATACATTTGAAAGTAATATCATTTCAACACCCAAAACCCATGAAGCTACATGTACACATCTGTGTTATAATACATATGGAAAATTATTGTTTTGAAGCACTATCTCTGCAGTGTTAGATGTCAAATATCTGCACTTCATATCTTTAGTTTGCCTTCCAGTTACCGTAGATTACTCTCAGATACATCTCCATTGTGAAATTGATCAAGGAGAAGGAGTTAGAATATGGCAACAATTAAAGATAAGCTAAATGGGTGAGCCCAAATAAGTTCTACCTATATTTGTGAACATGGCATTATTAGCAACAGAAGATTATAACCTAGAAAAATAATGGGTATATTTATCTCTAGAATGCACGAAGTACAAAAAGCATAATGACACCTCAGTAATATGTAAGTGAATTGAAGTTAATTAATCAAAGGAGAATTAAAAATACATTAACATTTCCTGGGGAAAACTGAAGGGGAAAATATGATTTTATTTTAATAAATTCAGCTGGATCTTCATTTATATTTTAACTTTTAATATTTTAATATGATTACAGAACCCCTAACTTCACATTGCCCCCTCCAAACACTACTATGTATGAAAATTCAGCAGTAGTTGACATCATAATGCTATGAGTATGCCAAGTGAATCAAACTTGAACATTTCTTTTATTGATTTACATAAATACCCCATGATGAAACCAAAAATTGAAAAAAAGTTAGGATTTTTTTAATTTAAAAACTACGAATATTAACAGATGTTACTTAGATAAATACATTTGTTTTGATGTACCTTAACCCATGCACACTCATCTACTGTTAAAACCATGTAGACTTTGACTCATATAGTTCTGATTAACTATTGAAAATCAATACTCTGGCAAACTTTGTAAGTCTAGCAACACACCAAAACCAGGCAAGAGTGAAAAGTCCTTTTGTTATTTCCTAGACTCAGAGTCTGAATGCATTTTTTCCACATGTAGTAAGTGTTTTAGGGGCTGGAGAGGGGCAAGGACTATCTTGTGATTAACCACCTAGGAGATTTCTATCCCTATTGTTTACTGGTCTTATTGTGATGAGAAAATTTTTAACATGACACTGGAATTAGTTTTAGCAAAAGAAGAATATTTTCACAGATCTGTTTTTCTTCTTAATAATCCATTGAAAACATCTGTCATATCTCAGTCCAGATCTCCTACAGAAGACTCCTGCTTTACTGGAGGCTATGCTCATATTTAAAACATCATGAAAGATGCTTCCCACAATGTGCTAACTGGATTTATAGCTTGAAAAGATATGTTCGATGGTGTCAGCATTTGGAAGCTGATTATGGGATGGATCACCGGATATGGCAGTTTCTAGATGGTCCATCCTTTCCTCGCAACTCCAAAATGTGTCTCTGTAACTCCTTCCATGGGTGTTTTATTCCCAATTCTAAGAAAGGCCAAAGTGTCCACATTTTGTTCTTTGTTCTTCTTGAACTTCATGTGTTTAGCAAATTGTATCTTATATCTTGGGTATTCTAAGTTTCTGGGCTAATATCCACTTATCAGTGAGTACATATCATGTGAGTTCTTTTATGATTGGGTTACCTCACTCAGGATGATGCCCTCCAGGTCCATCCATTTGCCTAGGAATTTCATGAATTCATTCTTTTTAATAGCTGAGTAGTACTCCATTGTGTAATTGTACCACAGTTTCTGTATCCATGTCTCTGTTTAGGGGCATCTGGGTTCTTTCCAGCTTCTGTCTATTATAAATAAGGCTGCTATTAACATAGTAGAGCATGTGTCCTTCTTACTGGTTGGAACATCTTCTGGATATATGCCCAGGAGAGGTATTGCAGCATCCTCCAGTAGTACAATGTCCAATTATCTGAGGAACCGCCAGACTGATTTCCATTCAGTATTCCTCAGGTGAGAATTCTTTGTTTAGTTAGTAAAAGGAGATAGGAATGGATCAATTCGCATTCTTCTACATTATAGCCACAGAGCAATTGTGATAAAAACTGCATAGTACTGGTATAGTGACAGACAAGTAGACCAATTTAATTGAATTTAAGACCCAGATATGAACCTCTGGTGGAATCACCATGCCTGACCTAAAGCTGTACTACAGAGCAATTGTGATAAAAACTACATGGTACTGGAATAGTGACAGACAAGTAGACCATTGGAATAGAATGGAAGATGCAGAAATGAACTCACACACCTATGGTCACTTGATCTTTGACAAGGGAGGTAAAACCACCTGGTGGAAAAGACAGCATTTTCAAGAAATGGTGCCAGCACAACTGGCGGTTATCATGTAGAAGAATGCGAATTGATCCATTCCTATCTCCTTGTACTAAGGTCAAATCTTAGTGGATTAAGGAACTCCTCATAAAACCAGAGACACTGAAGCTTATAGAGGAGAAAGTAGGGAAAAGCCTCAAAGATATGGGTACGGGGGAAAATTCGTGAATAGAACAGCAAAGGCTTGTGCTGTAAGATCAAGAATCAACAAATGGGACCTAATAAAATTACAAAGCTTCTGCAAGGCAAAAGACAATGTCAATAAGACAAAAAGGCCACCAACAGATTGGGAAAGGATCTTTCCCTATCCTAAATCTGATAGGGGACTAATATCCAATATATATAAAGAAATCAAGAAAGTGGACTCCAGAAAATCAAATAACCCCATTAAAAAATGGGGCTCAGAGTTAAACAAAGAATTCTCACCTGAGGAATACTGAATGGCTGAGAAGCACCTGAAAAAATGTTCAACATCCTTAATCATCAGGGAAATGCAAATCAAAACAATCTGAGATTCCACCTCAAACCAGTCAGAATAGCTAAGATCAAAAATTCAGGTGACAGCAGATGCTGGCAAGCATGTGGAGAAAGAGGAACACTCCTCCATTGTTTGTGGGATTGCAAGCTTGTACAACCACTCTGGAAATCAGTCTGGCAGTTTCTCAGAAAATTGGACATAGTACTACTGGAGGATGCTGCAATACCTCTCCTGGGCATATATCCAGAAGATGTTCCAACAGGTAAGAAGGACACATGCTCCACTATGTTCATAGCAGCCTTATTTATAATAGCCAGAAGCTGGAAAGAACCCAGATGCCCCTAAACAGAGACATGGATACAGAAATTGTGGTACATTTACACAATGGAGTACTACTCAGCTATTAAAAAGAATGAATTCATGAAATTCCTAGGCAAATATATGGACATGCACTCAGGGCATCATCCTGAGTGCAGTAACCCAATCGCAAAAGAACTCACATGATATGTACTCACTGATAAGTGGATATTAGCCTAGAAACTTAGAATACCTAAGGTATAAGATACATTTTGCAAAACACATGAAAATCAAGAACGAAGACCTAAGTGTGGATACTTTGCCCCTTCTTAGAATTCAAACAATTCACCCATGGAAGGAGTTACACAGACAAATTTTGGAGCTTAGAAGAAAGGATGGACCATCTAGAGACTGCCATACCCAGAGATCCATCCCATATTCAGCCTCCAAATGCTGACACCATTGCATACACTAGCAAGATTTTGCTGAATGGACCCTGATATAGCTGTCTCTTGCAAGACTATGCTGGGGCATAGCAAACACAGAAGTGGATGCTCACAGTCAACTATTGGATGGATCACAGGGCCCCCAATCGATGAGCTAGAGAAAGTACCCAAAGAGCTAAAGGGATCTACAACCCTATAGGTGGAACAACAATATGAACTAACCAGTACCCCTCGGAACTAGTGTCTCTAGCTGCATATGTGTCAGAAGATAGCCTAGTCAGCCATAAGTGCAAAAAGAGGCCCATTGTTCATGCAAACTTTATATGCCTAAGTACAGGGGAATGCCAGGGCCAAGAAATGGGAGTGTGTGGGTGTGGGAGTGGATGTTGGAGGGTATGGGGGACTTTTGGGATAGCATTGGAAACGTAAATTAAATAAATACCTAATTAAAATAAAAGAAACAAAGGAAGTTACAACAAATATGAGAAAATTCAAACCACATCTTGTATATTATTAGACCAGAGATTAAATCTGGATTTCAGCGAAACCCTACAGACACATGGAAATTGGAAAATTTCCTACTGAATGATCTCTGGATCAAGACAGAATTAAGATAGAAATTAAGGACTTCCTAGAATTCAATAAAAATGAATGTATAATATGTTCAAACATACTGAACACAATGAAAGCAGTTATAAAAGAAAAGTTCATAGCACAAGAGAAAAATGTTCTTAGCATAGAGAAATACTATCAAGTTAACAGCATGCCTGAAAGCTCTAGAATGAAAAGAAGAAAATACACCAGTGAGGAGTAGATGACTGAAAATAATCAAATGGAAGATTAAAATCAATACAATATAAGCAGGGATAAAAATAAAAAGGTTAATGAAACAAAGAGGTTGTACTTTAAGAAAGTCAACAATACAGACAAACTTTTATCCAAACTAGTTAAACGGGTGTTCAATTTCTGCATCTAATGAGATGATCATATGGTTTTTGTATTCCAAAATACTAACCTTGCAGATCACATTTACTGATTTATATGTGGCTAGCCATTTACTGATTGGTGTGTATTGAGCCATCTTCGCATCTCGGGGATGAAGCCCACTTGATCATAATGGATAATCTTCCTTGTGTGTTCTTATATTGTATTTACAAGTATTTTATTGAGAAGACTTGCATCTATGATCATAAGGGAAAGTGGTCTGTAATTCTATTTGTTGGCTCTTTGTGTGCTTTATGTTTTAGTAGTAGTTGTAGTCTAATGAAAAGTAGTAGGGGTTATTTCTTCTATTTCTATTTTGTAGAAAAATTTGAGGAGTATTGACAATAATTCTTCGATAGTCTGAGAGAATTGTGCACTAAACACACCTGGTCCTGAGCTCTACCTTTTTGTGGCAGGTTTTTTAATTACTGCTTTCATTTTACTATAGATTAAAAGTTTATTCAATTTGTAGATATGATCTTCATTTAACTTCATCAGGAAAATTATGATTTTCCAACTTCGGGGAGTATAGATTTTCACAATATGTATTTACGATACTGTGGGTTTACTCAGTATCTGTTGTGATATTTCTCTATTTACGTATAATTTTATTAATTTATTTCTTCTCTCTCTGAATTGTAATTACTTTTTTAAGGGTTTGACAATATTACCAATGTTCTCAATGAACTAACTATTTGTTTCATTGATTCACTGTAGTGTTTTTGTGTGTTTCTATTTTATTGATTTCAATTCAGAGTTTAATTATTATTAGCCTTCCATTAATTGTTAGTTTTTGTTTGTGCTATGTTGTTATTAATATGAGATTTTTCTAATTTTCTTTTTAAAGTTGAAAATAGGTTTCACATAGTATATCCTAATTATAGTTTTACATTGCTCTACTCTTCTCAGTTCCTTCCTACCTCGCTGCCCATCTAGATCCAATGTTGATCTCTGTTCAGAAGACAAACAGGCTTCTACAGGATTATAATGAAATAAAATTAAATAAATAAAATTATATAATAAAATTAAATTAAAAAATTAACACATCTGAAATGGACAAACAGAAGGAAAGATCTTGTTGTGGGTCTCCATTTGTTTCCATCCACTGCAAGAGAAATATTCTCTGGTGATGTTAAGCAAGGCAGTTGCGATCTCTCCAATGTTTTTGCATAGTTACCTGGTGCTATGGACTCTCCTATTAGAATAGCCTGCATCCTGTCCCATAAATTTGGATATATTGTCTTTTCATTTCCATTCAAATCTAAAAAGGTTTTAACTTGTGACTTAATTTCTGTCTTTGTTTTTTCATTCAGAGGTGAGTGTTCCAGTCTCCATGGGTTTGTAAATTTTCTGTTGTTTATGAATTATCAGTTTTAATACATGGTGTTTGTATACGTCACAGGGTGTTCTTTCAATTTTCTCTTATCTGTTGAGTCAAGCTTAGTGCCCAAATATGTGGTTGGTTTTTAAGAAAGTTCCATGAAATATTGAGAAAAAGCCATATTCTTTTGTGTTTGTGTGAAATGTTCTATAGATATCTGTTAGGTCCACTTGATTTATGATGTCATTTAGACCATCTGCATTTCTTTGTTTAGTTCTTTCCTGGCTGAACTGTTTATTTGTGAGACTGGGGTATTGAAGTCACCCACTATTACAGTGTGAGGATAAATATGTGATTTATGCTATAGAAGTATTTTATTTATATACTTGTATATCCTTGTGTTTGTTGCAAAAATATTTATATTTGCAAGATCATCTTGATACATTTCTCATTTGATGAATATCTGTTGTCTTTATCTCTTCTGACTAGTTTTGGTCTGAAGTCTATGATGTTGCCTGAATCCTCTGTCCTGCAACCCATGGGTGAGAAGGAACAAATTCAATGGCTCAGGCTCCAGGAGCAGGTGAGCATGCAACAGCAATCTTGTTTATTTATTATTGGGAAGCACCCTTTAACCCTCCACTGAGTCCCAATGGTCCCAAGCAAGTTCCTCCTCCAAGTGATAGCTCCCAGAATGGCCATTATTGTCTGTGTCACCAATTTCTAGGCTCTCAGGCAGGCTTCAGTTTGGCTCTCATGTGACAGCTGTCTCTGCTGCTCAACCTCACTCATTGTTTACCAACCTTCATGAGGAAGTGGCCACCTCCCTGGTAGTAGGGCCTTTCTGTTCCTCATATAGTTACTGAATTATTTCTTGTGTACAGTTGCTTGAGATATATTTTTCCAATTTTAATCCTGAGATGATACCTATTCTTGGTAGTAAGATGTGTTTCTTAGATGCAGCAGAAGTATGAATTCTGTTTTTTAATCCCAAGTTGTGCTATTCTCTTTTTCTTGGGAAATTAAGACAGTTCATGTTGGGAGTTATGAATGAGCAGTATTTGGTGATTACTGCTGATTTGTTGATTAGTTGAGGGGGTTGTTTTTTGCTCTTTTTTTTTTTCTTTTCTCATTTTTATGGTCAGTGATAGTTCATTCCTTGTGTTTCCATGGGTGTGGTTAAATTTCTCAGGTTGATCTTTCCAATCTAGTACATTTTATAGAGCTGAATTTATAGATAGGTACTATTTAAACTATGTTTCATATTTCAGAGTTACCTTTCTCCATCTAGTGTAATAGAGACTTTTGCTGGATATAGTCCTCTGGGCTGGCATCTCTTTACTTTATTCGTATTATTAGTAGATTCAGTCTTTTTATAGTGTCTCAGATATCTTTGTGTGTTTGTGTGAGCATCTCCTCCTGCTCCTCCTCCTTCACCTTCTCCTCCTCCTCCTCTTTCTTCTCCTTCTTCTCTTCCTCTTTCCTCTTGTTGTCTTGTTCTTGTTCATGTGGTTCATGTGGTTCATGTGGTTCATGTGGTTCATGTGGTTCATGTGGTTCATGTGGTTCATGTGGTTCATGTGGTTCATGTGGTTCTTATGGTTCTTGTTCCTCCTCCTCCACCTCCTCCTCCTCCTCCACCTCCTCCTCCTCCTCCACCTCCTCCTCCTCTCTTCTTCTTCTTCTTCTTCTTCTTCTTCTTCTTCTTCTTCTTCTTCTTCTTCTTCTTCTTCTTCTTCTTCTTCTTTTCTTCTTCTTTTCCTTCTTCTTCTCTTTTAGATTTAGTTTCTTTTCTGTGGTCTTCATTTCTTCTATCTTGTAACCACTGCCTGATTTTCTCTCTTCTATTTCCTGTACTCTTGCTAAGGCTTACCTCTAAAGTTTTGTTTGACTTTTAAGATTTGCATTTCTAAGTTTCCTGCAATTTTGTTTTTCTTTAGTCATTCTATTATTTGTTTGTTTGTTTATTTATTTATATATTATTCTTTTATAGTCCAGTCATTGCACCCCCTTATTGGTCTGCTCTTCCACAGTTCCTCATTCCATTCTTCTTCCTCCTTCCCTCACCCATCTTTAATAGGTTATCTGCCCACCCCACCATCCCAGCCAGGTTTTCTCACTATCTGGGGCCTCAAGTTATTCATAGGCTAGTCATGTCTTCTCCCACTGAGGCCAGACCAGGCAGTCCCCTGCTGTATATATGTTGAAGGCTTATGACCAGCTCATGTATGCTGTCTGGTTGGTGACTCAGTGTCAGAGAGATCTCAGGGTTCTGTGTTAGTTGAGACTCTTGGTCTTCCTATGGGGTCACCCTGTCCATCAGTTTCTTTCAGCCTCTCCTTAATTCAACCACAGGGTCCAATGGTTGGGCAAAATATCTGTGTCTGCCTCAGACAGCTTCTTATTGGGCCTCTCAGAGAACAGTGATGCTAGGTTCATGTCTACAAGCACACCATAGCATCACTAATAGTGTCAGGACTTGCAACCTCCCCTTGAAATGGATCCTAAATTTGGCAGGTCATTGGGCTCCCTTTCTCACAGTCTCTTTTCCATTTTTGTCTCTGTAGATCTTTTAGACAGGAACATTCCTGGGTCAGTTTTTAGCTGTTTACTTTCCTGTCTCAAAATCTTTTCAGCATTTCCTTCTAATTTTTCCTTGTGTTTTCACAGACTTCTTTAATAAATTTATTCATAATCTCTTTGAGATCCTTGAGGATATCTAATACCAGCAAATTTGAAGCCTTTGTCATGTGCTTCAGTGGCTATTCATTTCCCAGGGCCTTGTATAATAGAGTTCCTGGGTTCTGGTAGAGGGATATTATCTTGAGTGTTAGTGACTGTGTTTGTTTGTTTGTTTGTTTGTTTGTTTGTTTCAATATGTTTTCCCTCCTGGCATGTAGGCATCTGGTTTTGAAATGATTTTGGTTATATGAGTTGATATCTGATCTTGTCTTTGTTGGGTGGGTTTCCAATCTGTGGTTTCTATTGCTCTCTCTAGATCTTAGGGATGCATGGTGACTGTGGGTTGAATGATAGAGACTTTTTCTAAGTATCTGCCAGGTGTGGCTAGTGGAAGTTCAAGGCAAAATATTTCTCTATGTATTCGGGGCTGGCTCAAAATTTGAGTTAGGAGGGGTGAGGGCAAAATGAGGAATGTTGTACTACTAGGAAGTTTGCTGAATTCACTAGGTAGTATAATAAGAAAGAAAGGACAAGTTCCTGACATCTGGCATGAGCCTGGAGATGACACAGGGAAACTGGAAATAGAGAGTAAAAAGAAGATTGAACACTGACTGCCCTGATACAAAGCTGGTATAATCAGTAGGCTACTTAGTAGAGAGTACCTCAAGATATTAGTAGCTGATGCAAATAGATGGGTTAAGAAAGGACGGATAAGTTTACCCAGAAGATTTGTGGAATCTCAGAGAATAGACGCAGAGAAGAAGGAAATAGTGTGGTTTGTGTTGCATATTTTGTTTTAAATCTCACCAACTTTATTGTAAAAAACAAACAAAAAAACTTTACTTCTATTAAAACTGAGCAATTAAAATTTGGGATGGAACTAGGAATTTCCTACTTAATTGTTCTGAATATATGAATTTATTAGAGCATAAATAATGTGGCTCCCTAAGGAACCATGTCGTTAGGTCTTATTTCTTATCAATAACTTGCAGTGTGATTTATTTATAAGAAGCATAACAGGTATTTATTATTTAATGAAATCGGGAGTTAAAATGCATAGTTCATACAAAAAATGTGCAAAATGCTTTGTATTTTCTCTCACATGATAGAAGTTAGCTGCATTTTTTTCTGTGAGTGATCACATTATGGGCAGTGTTGTATTCAGAGTTCTTGTATTACACAAAAGGAAAAAGACAAACTTGAATTTACATGTTTGAAATACTAGAATTTAAATTTATTTGCAATATACTTAGAAATTCCACCGATAACATTGTTAAATTCACTAATAGCATGTTTCAAAACAAAATACAATAGAAAAATAGTCAAGATACACTGATGGATCCCAAGACTGGGAACCTGAGTTCAATCTCCAGACATGGAAAAGCAACTAGTGCAAGTTGTCTCATGATGTTTTATAAACAGTGCCACACAAAAGCAAGTAAGCAAATAGAAAATAAAGGAAAATCACAACTATGTTTATAAAGAAATATATTTTTACTTTAATAAGACTAAAAGATAATAGAAACATAAAAATGTAGATTATTGGTTTTGCCCTTGTCTTGTATAGTACAGAATGTTTTGAAACTCAGCTACATCTGGTTTCCTGAGAGAAGAATTGTTTGAGAAAGGTGAAAAAAAATGACTGAAAGTCAAATCATGGTTCCAACATGGGGGCCTATGTTCTATTCAAGATGCCTCCCTAGACAGCTCTGTATAGATTGTTCTTGGCTCTGTAGTCTGTTCCAGACAGCTTTTCAGACAGTTCTTTGTGTTCTGCTCTGCTTTAGACAACATTTTCTTCCTACTTTAAAAAAGCCCTCTGGTTGAGCCGGCTAGCTTTCTGCTTGAGACAGCACCTCTGCTAGTAAAACTCTAAAAGCTCTCTGTATAGTTTTCTGACCACATGGGTTTTCTGACCGCAGTCAGATAAGCAGCTATAAGAAATTCTTGAATCTTCTGATCAAGGCACAAATCCTGTTATAAAAAATACTAAAATTAATTTTTGGATTTTCCAATTAAAATCAGAAAGTTAGAAAAAGTTCTGAAAGAGTTGTGTTTGCTCTTCAGACAGCCTTCTCTGGACAGCTGCTAGAAAACATGGTAAAAGAGCTATGTCAGCTCTCTTCATAATTCTTAAAAATTGTGCTTGCTGTCTTTTCATAAGAATCAAGGAGCAAAGGTTATGAAATGCTGATTAGTGGCATGGTCAAAAGGGAATGTGGAATAAATAACTGAATTGATATGTAAATAAAATTCAGGCTTTTGATCTGCAAGCTTTCTGCAAGTAGGTAATTAGAAAAGTAATTAGATAAGTAATTAGAAAAAAAAATTAAAAGAGCTACGAAAAATTCTAAAAGAGCTGTGTTAGCTCTCCATGGATTTTCCAACTAAAATCAGAAATTCAGCTAGAAAAAAATTCTTGAAGAGCTGTGTTCGCTCTCCAGAGATCTCCAGACAGCTCACCTCCCACTAGACAAGAATGCTAAAAAAAGAACTGCTACTGCTTTCTGCTAGCTCATCTCCTGGAGAACAAAAGCTCAGATTTTGTTTTGTTTTGTTTTGATTTTACATATCAATTCAGTTATTTATTCCACTAATCAACATTCCATGACCTTAGCCTCTTGACTTTTAGGAAGAGATAGTATTCAGAAGCACAGACAATGAAATATCTGTGTGGGATCCTGTCCTGGAATTACCATTTGGACCACAATTTTACTGAAATTTATTCCTTTTGAGGCCTATTTTGAATTTGGAATCTGCCTACATTTGTATCTGCCTGTCTTTGTATCTTTCTGACAAGCTGGCTCATAGTGCTGCCTCTATTCCTTTAGATCTGTGAAGCCTCGAATGCAATTCATATTGCAACCTTACATTTTTGCATAGTTGAAAAAGTATATATTTTCAAACTCATGTTTTTGGAATTCTTTTCTTCAGAGTTTAGGGCTGTCGTGAAGGTCCCATCATTTACCATTTTGCTAAAGACATACACATACACTCTACTCCTAGAAACTTATAATATTATTATGTTATAATAATGTATATATTTTCATGTTCTTCTGAGGTATTTCCTCCTTGTTAATATAAATAACTCAATGATACATTACTATACAAACAAGCCTTATACCCACAGCAGATATCCTCACTAATGGAAACCCATGTGTACTGGCCCTGTCCTAGGGGCAGGAGTCATGCCATTCCATCACCAGAAAGGTCAGGCCCAACTTGGTATATGTGTAATATATATTTGAAGGCTCATGGGCTTTCCTCCTCCCACTGTGGCATATCTAGTGTTTTGGTCCTTGTTTTGCTCATGTTAGATTGACATGTGAGTTTATGAGTGTAGTTTCTGAAATCACTAAGAGACACGCTATCACAGCAAACTCCATGAACCTGGATCTTAAAATCTTTTTACTCTTTCACGTTCCATATCACCACCTTTACGCCTGTCAGCTAAGGGCATATATTTCTGGGAGCTTCCTCCATGTCATATATCTTCCTACACTTGATCCCGCCCCCCACCATTCCCCTCCCAATTCCCTCTCCCACCCAGTTCTCTCCTCACTGCCTCCTATTATCTTCTTATTTCTCCTTCTAAATGAGATCCAAGCATTCATGGCTGAGCACTCTTTGTTTGCTTCTTTGGGTCTATAGGGTGTAACATGGTATCCTGTACTAATATCTGCTCATCAGTAAGTACATAGTATGTATGTATGTCCTTTGGGGTCTGGGTTATCTCACTCAAGTTAATGTTTTCTAGTTCTATCCATTTGCCTGCAAATTCATGATGTCTTTGTTTTTATACCTGAATAGTATTCTATTTTATAAATGAAATACACTTTCTATATCCATTCTTTGGTTGACGAACATGTGAGTTGTTTCCAGTTTTTGGATATTAAAATTAAGGCTGCTATGAACAGAGTGGAGCCTGTGTACTTTTGGTATCATGGGGAATCTTTTGGGTATATGTCTAGGAATAGTATATAGTATATCTGGGTCTTCAGGTAAAACAGAGCAGAATATTCTGAGAAATTGTCAGATTATTTTTCAAAGTGGTAGTATATGTTTGCAGTCCAATTAACAATAGAGGAGTGTTCTACTTTCTCCAAACCCTCATCAACATGTTCTGTAACTTGAGTTTTTGATATTAGCCACTCTGATTTCTTTATTTTTTAGTATATCTTTTTAAAAATTAGTTATTTTATTTATTTACATTTCAAATGTTTTACTGCCTCTTGGTCTCCTCTCCACAATCTCCCATCTCATTCTATCTCCCCTTTGCCTCTAGGAGGGTGTTTCCCCACCAACCCACCTGCCCACTTCAGCCTCACCACTCTAATATCTCCCAATGCTGGGGCATCAAGCCTTCACAGAACCAAGAACCTCCCCTCCCATTGTTGCTAGGTAAGTCAATCATCTGCTACGTATATAGATGGAGGCATGGACTCATTCAGGTAAACCCTTTGGTTAGTGTCTTAGTCCCTGGGAGCTCTGAGGAGTTCAATTTGTTGATATTGTTCTTCCTATGGGGATGCAATCCCCTTCACCTCCTTCAGTCCTTCCCATAACTCTTCCATTAAGATCCCCAGGCTCAATCTGATGAATGGCTATGAGTATCTGCATCTGTGTTAGTCAGATGCTAGCAGAGCCTCTCAGAGGAAAGCTATACCAGTCTCCTGTCAGCAAGCCCTTCTTGACATCAGCAATAGTGTCAGGGTTTGGTGTCACCAGATAGAATAGATCCAACGGTGGGGCTGTCTCTGGATGACCTTTCCTTCAGTCTCTGCTCAAGTTTTAGTCCCTGCATTTCCTTTTGACAGAAATGATTCTGAGTTAAATAAAAATTTTGAGATGGGTGTTTGGCCCCATACCTCAACTTGGGGGTCATGCTTAGTTATTGGAGGTGGTCTCTCTACAAGTTCTATCTCCACTTGGTTCAGTATTTTGGCTAATATCATCCCTGTTGCGACCTGGGAACCTCTCACTTCCCTGGCATCTGGGACTTTCTTATGGATCCCCCTGTCCTTCAACCCTCATCTACATATTTCTGTTCATTTTCCTGCACTCTGGATTTCTCTCCTGTCTCTTGCCATACCTGATCCTTCCTCCCCTCCCTTTCTCTCTCCCCCTTCTCTTTTCTTCCCTGGTCCCTCCCTCCCTCTACCTTCTGTGATTATTTTGTTTCCATTCTAAGTACAATTGGATGAGCAACACCTTGTTCTTCCTTCTCATTAAGCTTCACATGTTCTGTGCGTTTTATTATGAATTTTCTGAGCTTTTGGGCTACTGTCGACTTTTTGTAAGTACATACCATGTTTGTCCTTTTTATGTCTGAATTACCTCACTCAGGTTGATATTTTCTAGATCCACCCATTTGCCTACAAATTTCATGAAGTAATTGTTTTTATTTGCTGAGTAGAATGCCATTGTTTAAGTGTACCACATTTTCTGTATCCATTCTTCTGTTGAGGAACATCTGGGTTGTGTGCTGTTGGGCATTTCCTTGGTATTGTCTGTATTTTGATACTAATCCTGCTCTTGAAGAGGAGCAGATCAGATACTAGGGTGATTTCATGTGAACCTGCTCCCCGATTTAACTGGTCAAATAAAGGGTAGAGTCTGTGATTGGACAGTGAAAGGGAAAGGCAGAGCTGGAAGTTTTAGAGGAGAGAAAAGAAGAGATGATGAGACAAAAGTGGGTGGGGGTGAATGGAGAGAAAAGATGGAGGAAGAGGAGGTAGAAGATGGAGCAGACCCATGTGGCTTGGAGGAGCCACAAGTCTCTAAGGATCTCATAGCTGGGGAATAGAATAGTGAAATGGTATATCTGTCCAATCTACGTGTGCAGCTTATTGATTTTATAACTGAGCTGTGTGTTCTTTGCACAGGCATGTTGGGATTAACTTTACCTTAATTGTTTTGGTTTAATGGTGAGTACTAAGTGTATGTCAACATTCCAACCAAAGAAATTAGAGATATATCATTCCAGCCAGATCACATGGGCCTAGTTCTTTGGATGTAATCCCTTGCCGGAGCAGCCATGTTGCTTGATTAGAATTGGTTTACACCTTTCATCGCAGCACTTGGGAGGCAGAGGCAGGTGTATTTCTGAGTTCAAGGCCTGCCTGGTCTACAGAGTGAGTTCCAGGACAGCCAGGGCTACAAAGAGAAGCCCTGTCTTGAAAAACCAAAAACAAACAAACAAACAAACAAACAAAAAGAAAGAATTCTTAGACATTTTATTCTGTATATGTTTTCACTAATTCTTAAAATCTAAGACCACCATGTCAGGTTTGTAGTATATAAAGAAACTTGTAACATTTGCCCTGCTGTTTTTGAGAACAAAATTATACCCTCTTTTCTCTTTTTTTGAAAGTTTCTTTTTCCTTTTCATGTTCTGAGCAGAATCATACTATGCTGCTTTCACAGACATCAAATTCATCATACTTTTCATTCTTGCTAGTACTGTGATTACAGGCATGTGCCTTTAGGCCTGACTCAAACACTATGTTATCTTAACAGATTTTATGCTAAATTCATTTGTATAGAATGAACAAAAGCTGTGCTTCTACTAAGAATTCAGATTTAAACTATACTGTTTTCTTTTGTGTGTGTATATATATGTGTGTGATACATGTATATAGTCACGTAGGTGTGTGTACATATGTATTTCTTTGGGTTAAAGCTATATGTAGATGTCAGTTGTCCTTTATTGTCCTTCAGCTTATTTTTTCATAGGTTTTTCTGACTGAAGCTAGAGTTTCTGTATTCAATAACTCTACTTGGTGAATAAATACCTGTCTTCTGGTATCCCCACACACTGTGGTTACAGATGTGTTCTGAGATTAAAACTAGGATATCCAGTGTTGCAGTACAGATAATTTATCCTCCAAGCCACCTTATATATTGCTTCAAAAATAATATAAGATAATATAAAAACTTTTCCTTTCACCTCTTTCTTTTCCCATGTTACAGCACTAGACACAGTGATGATTAACTTTCATTATCTCCATCTGGAATCAATGGAGAAATGCTTCCATACACATGTTAAGGGCATTTCTAGGAAGGACTAGCTAAGCAAAAACACTCTTCTCAGAGAAGTCTACAATGTGCAACCCCAACTCAGATATAAATAAACAGAAGAGAAGACCAGTATTGCTTTGGTTCACCTTGCTGAAGTCTTTTATTCCTTTATTGGTTCTGTCACCATATACCAGGTTCTTCAGCCTTCTAATATGAACTGAAGACCAGTCATTTCAAAAATTCCCCAGGCCTTCCATGTGAGATTGGGAATTCTGCAATATCCAATCTTCTTGATCAGACAATTATTAAGTATCGGCCTCTTGAGAATGCAGACAGCCATGTTTAGATTCCATAGACCATATATGGAACCCAGTCTGCTAAATCATATTTTGTAATATTTACTCATTCTACTGTTTCTATTCTATTAGAAACTTAATCCACTCTATCTTAAAATCATTAATCTATTCTTATTTAAACATTATGTAATAAAAAGTTTATAACAAGTGTTTTGTTTTTATTTCTTTTTCTCAGTAGTACAGTTGATAATTCCACTATTTCTTAAACATTTACACAATTTCACCCAAGAATTGAGGTCTGCATACTACTTTCTATGACAATCATACATGTGACCCCACAGACATTGAGATTTTGTTTTATTATATTGTTTTTGGTTTGTATTTGCTTTTTGTTTTTTCAAGACAAGGTTTCTATGTGTAGCCCTGAATGTTCTGGAACTCACTCTGTAAGCCAGGCTGGCATCAAACTCAGAAATCCACTTGCCTCTGCCTCCCAAGTGCTGGGATTAAAGGTGTGTGCCACCACTGCCTGACTGAGATTTTGTTTTTGTTGTTGTTTTCTTTGTGTTTTGTTTTGTTTTGTTGTTTGATTGATATTTTAACCAATTTTAAGTTTCCATGTATGAATCTCTCTTGACTGTATGTGTAGGAAATTAGTCACCAAGTCTCAGGACACAATGGTTCATATTTTAGAAATGTAAGTTTATTTCTCATTTGCTTAAGTAATGTGCATCATTTGTTGTTTAGTCTATAAGTTTACATAATTACAATCAATAGTACATCATTCTTGCTATTTTTCTCACTGAAACATACATGTTGGTACTATATTGCATTTGTTGTGATCTTAATGTAAACTTTCCTAATAGAGATGACAATTTGAAAATTTATAACATAGGCAATTCTAAGAAGTCAGTGAAGTCCTAAATGAAAATGTGTTGTTGGATACAAGTGATATACTATCAAGGACCAATGCCTGAGTCCTATAAGAGTAGCAAAGCTTTCTCCAGGTGAGGCTCAGAGGAATACCAAAGCCTTTCTCTAGTTTCAGTCTGAATATTGAAAATCTGTGAAGAAAATGCCCACTCTATCTTTCTCCCCCCATCTCAGAAGGTCACATCTTGAAGACTACTCCCAGTGGGAAAAAATATCCCTACTGTCATTAATTAAAACTTGTTTAGCAATATATAATTGCAACTTTGTTCAGCCATATGCAATAACCCCATCTCCCAGTTCAACTATGTTATAGACTCAGAGAGGTTCTCGGGTAATAGCAATTCTCTATCTTGTCACTCATTTCAGTCTAGCCCATGTCAGCTTTTCTGTGTCCCTGTGCCTTTATCCTGCTGTCATCCTCTTCATGATCAGGTCATGTAAATTCTCAAGCCATACCGAGTATTGGACAAGGACCATTTTAGCATTACTGTTCTGCTTTTTCTTCTGTTATTTACACATGCTCCGTAAGGTTCTTCAGCTAGAACAGCAGCTTCTTTGTGCAGCTTTTGGTAAAATTCCTATTCAAATATTTTTTTTTTCATACTTACCTACACTTTATTTTTTTTCCACTGTTTTTTTTTTATTACATATTTTCCTCAATTACATTTCCAATGCTATCCCAAAAGTCCCCATACCGCCCCCCACTTCCCTACCCTCCCATTCCCATTCTTTTGGCCCTGGCATTCCCCTATATTGGGGCATATAAAGTTTGCAAGTCCAATGGGCCTCTCTTTCCAGTGATGGCCGAATAGGCCATCTTTCGATACATATGCAGCTAGAGACAAGAGCTCCGGGGTACTGGTTAGTTCATCATGTTGTTCCAACTATAGGGTTGCAGATCCCTTTAGCTCCTTGGGTACTTTCTCTAGCTTCTCCATTGGGAGCCCTGTGATCCATCCAATAGCTGACTGTGAGCATCCACTCCTGTGTTTGCTAGGCCCCTGCATAGTCTCACAAGAGACAGCTATCTTTGGGTCCTTTCAGCAAAATCTTGCTAGTGTATGCAATGGTGTCCGCGTTTAGAAGCTGATTATGGGATGGATCCCTGGATACTGCAGTCTCTAGATGGTCCATCCTTTCATCACAGCTCCAAGCTTTGTCTCTGTAACTCCTTCCCTGGGTGTTTTGTTCCCAATTCTAAGAAGGGGCACAGTGTCCACATTTTGGTCTTCGTTCTTCTTGAGTTTCATGCGTTTAGCAAATTGTATCTTATATCTTGGGTATCCTAAGTTTTGGGCTAATATCCACTTATCAGTGAATACATATTGTGTGAGTTCCTTTGTGATTGTGTTACCTCACTCAAGATGATGCCCTCCAGGTCCATCCATTTAGCTAGGAATTTCATAAATTCATTCTTTTTAATAGCTGAGTAGTACTCCATTGTGTAAATGTACCATAATTTCTGTATCCATTCCTCTGTTGAGGGACATCTGGGTTCTTTCCAGCTTCTGGCTCTGCAAGGCAAAAGACACCATCAATAAGACAAAAAAACCACCAACAGATTGGGAAAGGATCTTTACCTATCCTAAATCAGATAAGGGTCTAATATCCAATATATATAAGGAACTCAAGAAGGTGGACTCCAGAAAGTCAAATAACCCCATTAAAAAATGGGGCTCAGAATTGAACAAAGAATTCTCACCTGAAGAATACCAAATGGCAGAGAAGCACCTGAAAAAATGTTCAACATCCTTAATCATCAGGGAAATGCAAATCAAAACAACCCTGAGATTCCACCTCACACCAGTCAGAATGGCTAAGATCAAAAATTCAGGTGACAGCAGATGCTGGCGGGGATGTGGAGAAAGAGGAACACTCCTCCATTGTTGGTGGGATTGCAAGCTTGTACAACCACTCTGGAAATCAGTCTGGCGTTTCCTCAGAAAATTGGACATAGTACTACCGGAGGATCCAGCAATACCTCTTCTGGGCATATATCCAGAAGATGTCCCAACCGGTAAGAAGGACACATGCTCCACTATGTTCATAGCAGCCCTATTCAAATATTTTTAATGTGTACTTTTCTTATTATTTTGGAAATGTTTCTTATATACATTAGGGATGTGAGTACTGCCTTCCAATATGCACTGACAATTTCCAATCTCCACTTGCTTTTTAATTTTTTTTGTGTTCCATCATACTTTTCTCAGTTTATCCATAGTTACCTTAGGTAACTCAGTATTAATTATAAAAGGGCCTTTCATTGATTTTGGTTCCATAAGTCCCAAAATAATTGCTTTAGTAGCAGGATAATTATTTTCTGCCTATGTCTTTGATGAATAAGTGAAACTACTAAGACATTCTTTGCTATGTTCTTCAAGATAAATCACATTGCAATATTATTTATTCCAAAATAATCTTCATACTACAGTGTACAAATGTAATAAGTCTGATAGTTAAGACATGATTTATAACTTGGAATGTTATAAGAGAAGTCAAATTGTTATTCTCAAGGAGGGACAGCTAAAGGTGCCAGCCAGTTGCTAAGTAGTCCTTCTTTGACACCCCCAACCTCAGCCCAGTGACCTCCACTCAGAAAATTCACAGAAAATACTATATATACACTATATATAATACAGAAGGAAATTTCAAACATGCCAGAGTGAGCAGCTATGAAGGTTTCTCTGTATGCATAAGATGTGATTTGTACTTTAGATTGACTCATGGGTGATTAGAGAGAAGGAGATGGGTTTTATACATCACTACTATGATTAGCTGTAGTGAAGGCTAGCTATATAGTTAAGAAATTACATTTTACAAAGGATACAAACTATGAACTGTAGACATTAATCAAAATTAAAAAAAAAACTACACCAATGTTGAAATTTTATCTATTTTACTTTTCTTTCTTAAAGAGTTTACTTTGTAAGTGAAAATATCTGTTGCTTTATGAAATATATATTTTTTACAAAATTAAGGGAGACAAGAGGACTTATGAAATTCAGTGCAAAGGTCATAAACTTGTTGCTCCTAAGTATACACACTTTGATCATGTGAATTTTTTAACTGGCCTGTTTTTAGTGACTGTTTAGAAAATGAGCATTGTCTCTGCAGGCAGTTTTTTTTTTTTTTTAATTCAAAGATTTTTTTTCTTGAATAATTTTCCACAATGTAGTATTTTTATTAATTATTTGGGAATTTTTTACTATGTACACAAATCACACAAGCTTCCTATTACTCTTATGTCAACCCTACTACCCTTATCCTCTACCTAGTAAACAAATATGTAAATAAACAAAAATCACCAATCCAATTTTTGTTGCCCACATACTCATTGAACCATGGTCAAACTCCCAGAAGTCATCAATTATGACTATGAATAACTTCAGCATCTTCTTCTTTTTTTATCTTTTCCTTTTTTTTTTTCCATTGTATATTGTGGAGTTTTTCCCAGAAGCTTTGTATGTCTCCTTTTCTCAGCTACGAGTCTGTAATGATGGGTGGAACTAAAATAAATAGATAGATAGATGATAGATAGATAGATAGATAGATAGATAGATAGATAGATAGATAGATGGATAGATGAATAAACAAACAAACAAAGCTTCCTTGCCCATAGAAATCAGTGGTACCATAAATCATGGACACCAACATAGCAGCATAGTATCAACCGTGTAGAAATTTTAGACCCTGAGCCAGAAAGAAACCCTAGAGTCCATGTTCCTTAAAGATTCCTAGTTTTCACCTTTGTTGCCAAACCTATTTCCGTTAAAATATATATTCAACATTCCATTTAACCTCATCATAAACACATATATACTGTATTAATTTTGTTGTGTCCATGGATAGAACTCATGTAATCAGGCCCCCCTACAAGAACTTTTACATGATAAGCCACTTGACTGAACCTTATGGAAAAATTTTAACCATAAATTATGGCCAACTTTAACTTGAAAATGGTATCTGATATGTTTACACTTTGAATATATTTCTTACAATTATTGTCTAATGTTATTTTCAGGGTAATTTAAATTAAAGCATAATTTTTGAAATTAGTGTAATTTCACTTTCTTTAAAAATTGTTTTTACTATTTTTAATACTTTTGTATTTAGGGATAGCACTAGAAATGTAAATTAAAAAAATACCTAATAAAAAGTTAAAAAAAATATTTTACGACAAATTTTGATCACAATTCTTCTCTTCAAACTTGCCTTGGAATCCCTCACCTACATACTCCCTGACTTTCTTTGATGTAGCATCTAAAAATATTCAATAGATAATTATGACTCAATGAAATCGATGTTTGTCATTGAACATAATCAATGTCATTAAATTATTCATTAAAAATAAATCAATTTAGTTAATGTGCAATCTTGTGTTTTTGTTTTTGTTTTTTTTTTATTTTCGATTGAGATATGGTCCAACAGACATCATGCCAGAACAGTTGTGGGTATATGGGTAATGAGGAACATAGAGAATTGTGGTTGATTAAAAGCATCTGTTTCTATAAAGTCTTTCACATTTGTTAGCCTTATAACTTATATATATTCTGGAACTTCACAAGACCACATGTGTGTGGGAGGCATGAACAACTCATGAGCTCTAGTAAATAAATTCATATGAGACAGAGAAGTATGAACAACATGAGGTACATTTACACAATGTCAAAAGTGGCCATTATAGAAGAAAACACATGCACGATGTGGGAATCAGTAATATTCACAAACTACATTTTTAAAACACACGATAATAGTATGTTTAAACCACTCAATGGCGATTAACTTACACAAATAGAGAGATTTTATATTATTATTCAAAGTTATTTGGAACAGGAAAGTCTCCTCAGGGATATTCCCTGTACAGATGATTGCCAGGTCCATTTGGATTAACATTCAGGGATAGGGCAAGGTCATAGTTTGTTTTTCACCAGAACGCTTCTGTCAAACAGTGGTCTTATCTTTGTGGCAGCTCAAAAAGTCCTGTCTCTTCCCAAGACTAGTGATACAACTCAGATAGCATTCTTTCAATGAAAAATCTCATATCAGAGAATATAGAAAAAAATTAAATAATGACAACTTTAAAGGAAATGTATGAAAATAGCACAATTTATTGGACACCTTCCTGTGATGTCAATCAAAAATCTTTCTAGGTATAATTTTCTCTCTTTTACCTATCTGCATCTATCCTTTCGTTCGAGGTGTATATCCATAAGAAATGTCATTCTGTTGCTTACTCCCTTAACTCCAATGGCTTATTCAATACTCTGAAAACAAACACACAAATAAATATAATGCTCTTGGTCTGTATATTACTTGTATGTAGATTTTCATGGGCTACCATCTTTTGGTGAATAAAATTATGATAAGTTAAATTGCACAATGCTAAAAGTTAAAAGGCCAATCTGCCAATCAATAGATGAATGCATTTGAACATGAGAAAACTAGATGTGATGAAAAGTGGCTTGTCAGTTTAGTTTTTAGGGCTCCCAATGGAGGAGCTAGAGAAAGTACCCAAGGAGCTAAAGGGGTCTGCAACCCTATAGGTGGAACAACAATATAAATTAACCAGTACCCCCCCCCCCAGAGCTCGTGTCTCTAGCTGCATATGTATCAGAAGATGACATAGTCGGCCATCGTTAGAAAGAGAGGCCCATTGGTCTTGCAAACTTTAGATGCTTCAGTACAGGGGAACGCCAGGGCCAAGAAGTGGGAGTGGGTGGGTAGGGGATTTGGGGGGAGGGTATGGGTGACTTTTGGGATAGCATTGGAAATGTAAATGAGGAAAATACCTAATAAAAATTTTTTAAAAAGAATATTAAAAAATCACAATACTATTCTGAATTATAATTTACCAACCAATGTTTTCAATCCAAACTCATATTTTCATATTAGATTCTTTTCAAATATTTTTTAGAAAAAGATATTCAAAGACTATCATAATGTCCTAAACATACTCTAATTATAATTGGCAACGTTACAGTCAAAGCATGGGTTCCAATCTCATACAGCTGGAATCTAGATTTTGCCATTCATTGTGAATATTCCTGTTAATGAGTCAAGTATTGTGAATAGGCTAGATGCTAAGTTACTCTCTATTATGTAATACAATGTTTTTCTTTAAACTGTACACTGCATTAATTGAGTCTACATAAAATCAACATTGACTATATTTTGAGGATGGAGCATGACTGTGTACCTGGTTGGGTATGGAAGTAATAGGAAATACAGGCATTTATAAGTAGCAAAAGTACACTATCATAAAGGTGTTTTTACAGACACTCCACACCAAATGTGAAATGCTGCAATATTATTTTAAAGAACACCATGGAAATATAAATGTGAATAGAAGCCTACAAAAACTAATAAGAATTATTTAAAACATCAAACAGAGGAGTTTGACATTGTCTAACCACAGTACTAAGTTAAGCCAGGAAAAAGAAAAAGTAGAAACTAAAAAGTGACTACACAGTGGCACATGGAAACTGGTTGTTTTGGTGGTATATTGAACAAAAGTCTTAAATAAATAAATAGTAAGTCTTAAGTGGGGAATGTGTTACTTTAGTAGGGTAGTTACTTAGCCTGCCCAAGGCCCTCTGTCAATCCCCAGCATAACAAAACATTAAATAAATACATAAAATAATAAATAAATAAAATATAAACAAATATATAGTTTTGGAATAAAATAATCCATTGAAAGTTAAATACAGAAATAAATTTTAATACATTCGTAATTTGGAAATTTAAAAAAAATCTGTCAAAATTTTACAAAATTCAATTCAAATTAAGTAAAAAAAACAATTAGGGGAAATTTATTCTTACTAAAACTGTCAGTTTATGAATAATAAAACAATCCACTTTATAAATATCTAATAAAAAATCTAATGTATATTTGAAAACACAAAATAGAAAGATCAAAAATGATAGATTTCTCCACATCAATTTCAGCTAGTTTCAAAGAACAGGAGGCTAAGATCCTAATAAAGACTTCAAAGGTTTGGAACGCTCTCACTATGACGTTTAGAGGCTCTGCATCAAAGAGCTGAACATGCATTCTGCTTCATCTCATATACTCTAATACCTACATTTAAAAAGCCTTGAAAAATTAAAAATAACATTAAACTTTGAAACCTTAGAAATTTAAATCTCCTTATCTGTTTATTTGTTTGCTCATTTTTTAATAACAATGTCTCCCCTGCTGTAGGAATAGATACTCTAGCACTTAAAAAAAGTATTTAAAAGAATTAGGAATTAGGAATAAGGAACAAAACTAAGTCAGAAAAGGCTGGGAATGTGGGATTAAGTAAAATAGAAAAGTTGTTTAGTAAGACTATAAATTTCTTGAAACTTAGACAATCACAAGAGACTTACTTTTTAACAGTTGTGATGAGGGGAGGCTCTGTAAAACACTTGGCAAACAGGAAAAGAGAATATTTTTACTATTGACAACATGTGACTACACAGTTATGGGTTTTAAAGAAAGGAAACAGGAATTAACTATTTGTGCTTTTCTCTCACGCAAAAGACATTAACATTCAGGACTGGAGAGGTAATTCAATGGTTGAGAGAGTACACTGGTCTGAAAGAGAATGAGCCTATACTTCCTATCACCTAGGATGGGCAGCTTAAAACTGCTAGTAACTTAAGGTTCCTGGAGGTTGATGTCTCTGGTCTTCAGGAGCATCTTTGCTCACACACCCATAGTCTCTCTTTTTCTCTCTCTCTCTCTCTTTCTCTCTCTCTCTCTCTCTCTCTCTCTCTCACACACACACACACACACACACACACACACACTCACACACACACGCACATGCACACACACACACAAAACACACACACATAAAAATACAAAACATATTTAAAATGTTGTTAATAATAGCTAGTGTGTGAGGTAACCCAATCACAAAGGAACTCACACAATATGTACGCACTGATAAGTGGATATTAGCCCAGAAACTTAGGATACCAAAGATATAAGATACAATTTGCTAAACGCATGAAACTCAAGAAGAACGAAGACCAAAGTGTGGACACTTTGCCTCTTCTTAGAACTGGGAACAAAACACCCATGGAAGGAGTTACAGAGACAAAGCTTGGAGCTGTGATGAAAGGATGGACCATCTAGAGACTTCCATATCCAGGGATCCATCCCATAATCAGCTTCTAAATGCTGACACCATTGCATACACTAGCAAGATTTTGCTGAAAGGACCCAGATATAGCTGTCTCTTGTGAGACTATGCCATGGCCTAGCAAACACAGAAATGGATGCTCATAGTCATCTAATGGATGGATCACAGGGCCCCCAATGGAGGAGCTAGAGAAAGTACCCAATGAGCTAAAGGGATCTGCAACTCTATAGGTGGAACAACATTATAAACTAACCAGTACCCCGGAGCTCTTAACTCTAGCTGCATATGTATCAAAAGATGGCCTAGTCGGCCATCACTGGAAAGAGGCCCATTGGACTTGAAAACTTTATATGCCCCAGTACAGGGGAACACCAGGACCAAAAAGTGGGAGTGGGTGGGTAGGGGAGTGGGGAGGGTATGGGGGACTTTTGGGATAGCATTGGAAATGTAAATGAGGAAATTAACTAATAAAAAATATTAAAAAATAAATAAAATAAATTATGTAGTGTTTTGAATACAAAAAATAATAGCTAGTGTATTTATTTTGCAGAAAAGTATAAAAAGGTTGAATTAGAATAACTCTAAAATGAGAAAAATATTAATAATTGGGTTTATTACTGTGAAGACAAAAGAAAAAAGGATGCCCTTTTATTTTACACTATACCATCATATCTTTAAAAAGGAATAATGAAGTCTAAGAGAAATAAAGTGTAACCTATACTTTCACTTGTATTCTATTTGTACATCTACTATGCAATATAAACTTATACATACCATACATTCAATCATATATATATATACACATTATGTTCACATTCAGTCTATATTTCTATAATATATGTATGTATATATATACATATTTCTAATATATATATATTATATTATATATTCCTTATTATATATATATATTCCTTATTATATGTATATATATTATATATATATACATATATATATATATATATATTCCTTATAGGGACCAAATAAATTTGAGAATATAAAGACAGACTATTTTTATATTCCAAAACAATATGTAGCTATTTAGTATAACCCAAGACCAAAGTTTGACTCAAAACTAGAAATAGATTGATGGACCTCCAAAGTGTTGTTTTGAGGGTAAGGTCTGTCTGTTCCTTTAGCTACATGCTTACCATTGAAACATAGTTAGACAAAACCTAGAGACCTGTATCCTATGTCCAGCAAATTAGCACATACACACAAACACACACACACATTAGCTTTAACAAGTTAAAAAATCATTTATATCCAACCCAACACAACAAGAAATATATTCTTTGCAATTAATTCTTGCTCTCATATTTTATGTGTTGTACAGGTATATAGAGTAACAACTTCTGATGTACTAATTTTTAGAGTTTGATTGATTAATGTCATGAATAAAAAAAGTTGAAACTGTTTCAATGTTATTTCTGTTTAGTACACACACACACACACACACACACACACACACACACACGTTTGCTTTTTTGAAATGAGCCAGCCATGATTTCTAAAAGTAAATTAAAACACTGTGGGATCTCCCTTTCCATAAAAAGAATGTTTGTTGATAAACTTTAATAAGGAAGGATTGGATAACACAGTATGCCATATTTGAAAAGCCAGAACAGCACAACATAAAAAATTGTGGATGCTTCAGTCCTGCATTGAGGGTGGAACAGGATGATCTTGGCTGGGGGAGGTAGGGGGAACCTGGAAGGCAAAGAGGAGGGGGAAGAAATAAGGGGGCAGTATCAGGTACTGGAGGGGTTTGGAGAGAGGTAGAGTATCAGGAAATCGAATAAAATATGTCGCAATAGAGGATGAGGAACTGAGAATAACCACTGGAGAGTCCCAGATGCCAGGGAAGCAAGAGGCTCCCAGGACCAATCTGGGATAAGTTTAGCCAAAATGTGCAGTGAAGTAGAGATAGAACCTGTAGAGACCACTTCCAATAGATAGGAATGCCCCAGAGTAGAGGGGTGGGGCCACCCACCCATCTCAACGTGTTTAACTCGGAAATGTTCCTTTAAAAAAAAAAATACAGGGACAACAAATATAGCAGAGACTGAAGGACAGGCCATCTGAGAGAGCCCCACCTGGGGACTAATCCTGTCTGCAAACATTGAAACCCTGACACTGTTGCTGTTGCTAAGAAGCCCTTGCTGACAGGAACCTTGTGTGGCTGTTTCTTGGGAGGTTCTGCCAGCAACAGACCATTGCAGATGGGGATGCTTGGAGCCAACCATCAGACTGAGCTTCAGGACCCCGGTTGGGGAGCTGTCAGAAGAACTGGAGAAGCAAAGGGTAATTGGAACCCCATAGGAAGAACAATGTAGGCTGGCTGGACCACCCAGTGATCCCAGGGACAAGATGGAGACCATCAAACAAGGGAGGGATCCATGGCAATGGATGGCCTTATATGACATCAATGGGAGAGAATGCCCTTGTTCATATGAAGGATAGATGCCCCAATGTAGGGAGATGCTAGAGTGGTGAGGTGGGAGCAGGTGAGTGGATGGAGGAGCACCTTCATAGAGGCAAAGGGTAGGTGGTAGAGATCAATGGAATGGGACTTTTATGGAGGGTAACAGAGAAGTGAGATATCATTTGAGATGTAAATGAATGGAATGATTAAAAACAAGAAAGAGAGAGAGAGAGGAAACAGAAGAGAGAGCTACAGAAAGAGCTAGAGAGAAACAGAAGTACATAAAAATGTAACTAAATTCACTTGAGCATTTATTATTAAACTCTGCTATCAATCAGCTGGAGAAAACTTATAATAATTTAACTCTGGTGCTCACATAGGTCCTGCGATTACTCTTTTCACCTTCTCAAGCCCCACTCCCCTAGTAACCCACTTCCTGTAATAAGGCTTTATGTCTTAAATATTCTACAGTCTTCCCAAACTGCACATCTGGACACCAAGTACTCTAACACAAGAGCCTTGGGGACATCTCATACTGAAACTAGGTAAATAGTAATTGATTCAAGAAGGGAATAAAAGGGAACTAGTATGTTTTTAAAAACCCTTACAAATACTAGGGTATTTATAAAAGAGCTAATATAGAAATTACTCTAACACGATGTTACCAGCATTTAAACATATCCCAGGTAAGAGAAAATATTTATTTCTAATTCTTGTTCTCATACTTTCTGTGTCAGGCAGATATACTGAGTAATACCTCATGGCATATTAATTTGATTGATTTAGTGACAGGAATGAAAAAAAACTGTACATGTTTCGATGCTGTTTCTATTTATACTTTAACTGAAAAATAATGAATTATTGTGTAATTATAAGTCAGTCTATCATTTTTGAAATGATACTATAATCTGTTTTGGTTAAATTTGGAGGGTTTGAGGTAAGGAAAAAATCGATAGTACGTCTCATATATAATAGGAACTCATATAGCCACTAAATTATATCCTCTACCTAAGAGAACTTTTTGATGGTAGGATAGCATATATTGATACTTGGGGACATGAAAGCACTCTATTTTACTATTTCCAGTTCTACAAGTTAAGGGGTCATTACACATACCCCCCTTAAGTCATTGTACCATGGCACAGAATAATCACCATTCAGTTAAGCATAAAAAAGGTTTTTTGATAACACTTTTTTCAGAGTAATCTAAGTTCTCTAAACCTGCTTTGAGTTGAGTAATTTCTATTTTTCCTGAACTTCTAGGCACAGTAGCACAAGGACAATCAGGCATTATTCCCTTGGAGAATAATCTTAGTAATAACCTATGTGAGAAAGACCCTGTAGAGAAAATTAGATGACAAAATGAACCTAACCACCTTTTCTTTTTTTTTTCAGTTGTATAAACTTGATTTTATTAATTTAAAAAAAAATATCTATTGAAGAAAAGCAAGTGAAATATGAATCATTAACTATATTAACCTTGCTTGCTTACTTACAGCATTAGAGTGAGTGATAGAAGGGGAGTCAGGATAAATTGAGTAAAACTAATGTTAGCTAAATCACTTAATTTCAAAGACTATTTAGAGAAAGTAACTTGAGTGTTTATTATATTTAAATATTCTTTGTATGAATTTATCTGTATGGGGAGCTAAACCTCACAAGTTAGTCAAAATGGCACTATAATGATTAAGAAATTTAACTATATCATTGTTTTATGTTTTAACCTAAGTTTTATGCTCTTTTACTTTTTGAGAGACTATTTTAATAAATTTATATTTTAGAGACAAAATTTTCATTCTACACCATGAAGAAAACATTTATTTAGAATTATTTATTTATGTATTTATTTATTTATTTATTTATTTATTTATTTATTTATTTAATGTATATGAGTGATCTGTCTCCATATACACCTGCATAGGAAAACAAGGTTATCACATCACAATTATAGATGGTTGTGATCCATCATGTGGTTGCTAGGAATTGACCTCAGGTCTTCTGGAAGTACAACTAGTGCTCTTACCTGCTGAACATTTTCCAATGAAGGCTTAGAAAGTATTTAATTTTGTAAAATCTCTCCATGCAAGCAATCAGAGAACAGAGCTTATTTTACAAAGCCTAAGCACGATGACTCAAATTTGTGATCTCACTATTGAGGAGAGGAAGAGGCAGATATAAGCAGGTTCCTGGAACCCAATGTCCAACTTAAATGGCCTGCTTGAAGAATCAGGAAACAGTGAGTGACTTTGCCTCAAAGGTGCCCTACCATCATTTTCTGCATATGCACACATGTGTACATACATCAGAACCCCCCCACTAATCATTTATAATGATAATGGAAAAATGAAATTAAAAAGAGGAAGAAAAATTTGAAGCTGTTGATCATCACATTCTGTTATAGAAGACATTACCTAAAATATTGTTACAATTTAAACTAATCATATCTTCATAAAGTTCTAAACTGTTTTTTTGAAACGTGACTTTAGAGTTTATTTACACTATACTAAATTCAGAGTAATACATATTTCATAGATGTAAAAACATGGAGGGGTGATACTCATGTGCATGCACCATCAACCATGTTCATTGATAAATATGCTACTGTACTAACTACAAAAAGGAATAAAATCAGAATAGTGAGTGACACAGTTACAAATACAAAAGCTTCCTGAATAGGATATCCAATACATAAGGATAAATAAGGATATCACTCAACAAATGAAGTTCTGTGAAATTCATTAGAGAAGAAGCTATTGATCAAATAAATCCAGAGGGGAAAAAAATGATGCAATCCAGAGGATAAGTGAAAAATCTTTGCTAAGATAGGTTTTTGCAGGAAAATGGCCCAGGTTCAGAAAAATCAAATATCACACATTTAACTTGATATTTATACAGAGTTTTAGAAACAAGAAAGGGGGCATGAGTTTGACCTTAAGAGGAGTTTGGGAACTAGAACACATATAAATGCAGAGAGAGAGAGAATATTGGAGGTGGCAAAATTTGACACATAGGACAAAGACCTGATGGAAAGGATGGGGTGAGTCCATCCAAACGGAAACAAAACAAAACAAAACAAAACAAAACAAAACAAAACAAAACAAAACAAAACAAAACAAAACAAAACAAAACAAAAAAAGAACAAAGAAAAAGGAAAAAATGAAACATTTGTCAATATGGACTTAAGTCATCAAGGAAATCAAGGAATCTTTCGGCTCAATTCCAGCATAAGTTCTGTAAGATCTGAGAAGATATCCACAGTGTGTGATGTCTCAAAACTTAGGGTCTCACTGTCTAGATCTAGTGGGGTATGAAAATTGATGACAATAACCTGCATTGTAATAGAGCCAGACCTCTGTAGCACTGGTAGCCAAAAATTGACAGAAGGCTATCCAACAAGTAATGATGTATTATTATTATTATTATTATTATTATTGCATCATGTGAATTCTGTTATCATCTAATTGCCTATGCAAGGTCTTTCTTTTTTCAATTTCTCTTTTCAAATGTGTTTTAAAAGTCAGATTATAATAAGTTTCCATGTAGCTCTTTCATATATACTAAATTGTTTTTCTAATGTGAATAGCATGTTATTTTATGACAATGAAATCTTGTATTTATAGGACCAAGAGTGTAGGTAAAACTTAGGATGTTAGGCAGAATAAAATGATAGGTTAGTGAGATGTTGGTATTATTTGTAGCTGAAGAGGAGGCCCATGTATACTTACAGCATTTGGAGACTCAGAACAGAGGTCATGTTAAAGGGTGAGACTATTAGAAGGCTATCCTGGTTTTCTTTTTAAGAGTTTAAGAGTCTCTCAAAAGCAACTGAATATTATAGAGAGGATGTGTTGTTTGGGGAGTCAGTTGAACTACCATGATCTTTCAAAGGTTTTTCATGCCTGGTACTGAGGTTTTTATTAGACTGTGATTCTTGTGGGAACACTGTCATCTTGACTTTCATATACAAGTGTGTGTGTGTGTGTGTGTGTGTGTGTGTGTGTGTGTGTGTGTGTGTGTGTGTGAGAGAGAGAGAGAGAGAGAGAGAGAGAGAGAGAGAGAGAGAGAGTATGTCTGTGTGTGTCTGTGCATGTGTATGTATGTGTATATGTGTGATATATTTTGTTTAATTTTTGGTAAACAAACAAACAAACAAACAAAAAAAGATCCCTTGAAGTTTATCACATAACCTTTGTGTTATTTGACCTCTATCTCTCTATCTCTTTTGGTATTGCCCTATCTAGACCATATTTGAAGACCCCTCCCAACTTTTTTGTTTCACCCTGCATAGTGTTCAATTCATTCTATTCCCTAGTAAACTATCACACAATGAAATGATTGTTTTGTTTGTGTCATGTGATTCAGTCTCATGTGGTGTTTTGCTGAGTTAAGACCCATGGGAGGACATGTGATGTTTGGAGAGAGTATAAATAGGGTTCAGTGTACAATAATGGGGTGATTGCATAGCTAGTCTTGCAATGCTTTCTTGGTTTTGGGTCTTTACTTTCTTGGGAGAAGCACAACAGAGTTCTCCTGGCATCTAGAAAGGTTCTGGTCACCCCCACAGATTCGTGGTGATTCAGTAAAGTCCTTGATGTTTCTGCGGGATTGTTCACTGCTGCTGATTTCTGTTTGGTATTCTGACATTACCTAACTAGATTGCTGTTTCAAAGTAAACTTCTTGGTATTCCTGCATTTTTTTTAACCCTGTCTTATACGATGGTTTCTTAGGCATAAATACAAAAGCTGGAATGTAGTTATATCTAATTGTAATGAGCTTACTGAAATTTCTACATTGATTCCCTATGTCCACTTGTGGTTTTCTGTAATGGTATCCTTTTGCTGAAAGGAGGAGTGTCTTTGATAAAGGGTGGCAGCTGTACTTATCTGTAGGAATAAGCATAAGCTTTAGAATGTAGTGAGGAATTATGTTGATCTAGCAAAATGGTATTAGGCAATAAATGTGCAAAGGGAGAAGGATAATTAGACTCTCCTACGGATGGAGATATATATATATACATATAACTATATAACAAAAATATTTTGGATGATACAAAATCAAGTCTTCATAATAATTAGTATGAGAATGTATCTGCATAGACATTTTAATGTGTAAATATTCAAAGATATTTAATGATTATATTTTGCATGTTACTTTCTTCTTGGGTATATATAAAATTTAATATAACTTAAATTTTATTTTAATTAGGTATGTTCTTCATTTACATTTCCAATGCTATCCCAAAAGTCCTCCATATACTCCCCTCCCCACTCCCTTAACCACCCACTCCCACTTTTTGACCCTGCCATTTCCCTGTACTGAGGCATATAAAGTTTGCAAGACCAATGGGCCTCTCTTTCCACTGATGGCCAACTAGTCCATCTTCTGACACATATTCAGCTAGAAAGAGAAGCTTCGGGGGTACTGCTTAGTTCATATTGTTGTTCCACCTATAGGGTTGCAGACCCCTTTAGCTCCTTGGGTACTTTCTCTAGCTCCTCCATTGGCGTCCCTGTGATCCATCCAATAGCTGACTGTGAGCATCCACTTCGGTGTTTGCTAGGCCCCTGCACAGCCTCACAAGAGACAGCAATATCAGGGTCCTTTCAGCAAAATCTTACTAGTGTATGCAATGGTGTCAGCGTTTGGAGGCTGATTATGGGATGGATCCTCAGGTATGACAGTCTCTAGATAGTGCAACCATTTGTCTCAGCTCCAAACTTTGTCTCTGTAACTCCTTCCATGGGTGTTTTGTTCCCAATTCTAAGAAGGGGCAAAGTGTCCACACTTTAGTCTTCGTTCTTCTTGAGTTTCATGTGTTTTGCAAATTGTATCTTATATTGTGAGTATTCTAAGTTTCTGGGCTAATATCCACGTATCGGTGAGTACATATCATGTGAGTTCTTTTGTGATTGGGTTACCTCACTCAGGATGATGCCCTCTAGGCCAATCCATTTGCCTAGGAATTTCATAAATTCATTTTTTTTAATAGCTGAGAAGTACTTCATTGTGTAAATGTACCACATTTTCTATATCCATTCCTCTGTTGAGGGGCATCGGGGTTCTTTCCAGGTTCTGGCTATTGTAAATAAGGCTGCTATGAACATAGTGGAGCATGTGTCCTTCTTACCAGTTGGAACATCTTCTGATATATGCCCAGGAGAGGTATTGCAGGATCCTCCGTTAGTACTATGTCCAATTTTCTGAGGAGAATTTTCTGCTTCTATTTTGTGGAATAGTTTGTGAAGAACTGGAATTAGATCTTCTTTGAAGGTCTGATAGAACTCTGCACTAAACCCATCTGGTCCTGGGCTTTTTTTGGTTGGAAGATTATTAATGACTGCTTCTATTTCTTTTGGGGATATAGGACTGTTTAGATCATTAACCTGATCCTGATTTAACTTTGTTACCTGGTATCTGTCTAGAAATTTGTTCATTTCGACCAGGTTTTCCAGTTTTGTTGAGTATAGCCTTTTGTAGAATGATAGGATGGTGTTTTGCATTTCTTCAGGATCTGTTGTTATGTCTCCCTTTTAACTTCTGTTTTTTTTTTTTTTTTTTTTTTTTTTTTAATTAGGATGTTGTCTCTGTGTCCTCTAGTGAGTCTGGCTAAGGGGTTATCTATCTTGTTGATCTTCTCAAAGAACCAGCTCCTCATTGTTTGATTCTTTGATAGTTCTTCTTGATTCCACTTGGTCATTTTGCAGGTGAGTTTGATTATTTCATGCCTTCTACTCCTCATTGGTGAATTTGCTTCCCTTTGTCCTACAGCTTTTAGGTGTGTTGTCAAGCTGCTAGTATGTGCTCTGTCTAGCTTCTTTTTGGAGGCACTCAGAGATATGAATTTTCCTCTTAGAAATTGTGTCTCAAAAGTTTAGGTACGTTGTGACTTCATTTTCATTAAACTCAAAAAATTTTTTCATTTCCTTCTTTATTCCTTCCTTGACTAAGGTATCATTGAAAGAGTGTTGTTCAGTTTCCACGTGAATGTTGTCTTTCTTTTATTTATATTGCTATTGAAGATCAGCCTTAGTCCATGGTGATCTGATAGGATGCATGGGACAATTTCAATATTTTTGTATCTGTTGAGGCCTGTTTTGTGACCAGCTAGATGGTCAATTTTGGAGAAGGTACCATGAGGTGCTGAGAAGAAGGTATATCCTTTTGTTTTAGGATAAAATGTTCTGAAGATATCTGTTAAATTCATTTTTTCATAACTTCTGTTTGTTTCACTATGTCCCATTTTAGTTTCTGTTTCCAAGATCTGTCCGTTGATGAAAGTGGTGTGTTGAAGTCTCCCACTATTATTGTGTGAGGTGCAATGTGTGCTTTGAGCTTTACTAAAGTTCTTTAATGAATGTGGCTGCCCTTGCATTTGGAGCATTGATATTCAGAATTGAGAGTTCTTCTTGGATGCTTTTACCTTTGATGAGTATGAAGTGCCACTCCTTGTATTTTTTGATAACTTTGGGTTGGAAGTCAATTTTATTCGATATTAGAATGGCTACTCAGGCTTGTTTCTTCAGAGCATTTGCTTGGAAAATTGTTTTCCAGCCTTTTACTCTGAGGTAGTGTCTGTCTTTTTCCCTGAGATGGGTTTCCTGTAAGCCACAAAATGTTGGGTCCTGTTTGTGTAGCCAATCAATAAGTCTATGTCTTTTTATTGGGGAGTTGAGTCCATTGACATTAAGAGATATTAAGGAAAAGGAGTTGTTGCTTCCTATTATTTTTGTTGTTAAAGTTGGCATTCTGTTCTTGTGGCTGTCTTCTTTTAGGTTTGTTGAAGGATTATTTCTTGCTTTTTCTAGAACGTGGTTTCTGTCCTTGTATTTTTTTTTCTGTTATTATCCTTTGAAGGGCTGGATTTATGGAAAGATAATGTGTGAATTTGGTTTTGTCTTGGAATCCTTTGGTTTCTCCATCTATGGTAATTAAAAGTTTGGCTGGGTATAGTAGCCTGGGCTGGCATTTGTGTTCTCTTAGTGTCTGTATAACATCTGTCCAGGCGCTTCTGGCTTTCATAGTCTCTGGTGAAAAATCTGGAGTAATTCTGATAGGCCTGACTTTATAAGTTACTTGACCCTTTTCCCTTAATGCTTTTAATATTCTATCTTTAATTAGTGCATTTGTTGTTCTGATTATTATGTGTCAGAAGGAATTTCTTTTCTGGTCCAGTCTATTTGGAATTCTGTCGGCTTCTTGTATGTTCACGGACATGTCTTTCTTTAGGTTTGGGAAGTTTTCTTCTATAGTTTTGTTGAAGATATTTACTGACCCTTTCAGTTGAAAATCTTTATTCTCATCTACTTCTATTATCCGTAGGTTTGGTCTGTTCATTGTGTCCTGGATTTCCTGGATGTTGTGAGTTAGGATCTTTTTGCATTTTCCATTTTCTTTGATTGTTGTGCCCATGTTCTGTATGGAATCTTCTGCACCTGAGATTCTCTCTTCAATCTCTTGTATTCTGTTGCTGATGCTAGTTCTATGGTTTCAGATATCTTTCCTAGGGTTTCTATTTCCAGTGTTACCTCTCTTTGGGTTTTCTTTATTGTGTCTACTTCCCTTTTTAGGTCTAGTATATTTTTGTTCATTTCCATCACCTGTTTGGATGTGTTTTCCTGTTTTTCTTTTAGGACTTCTACCTGTTTAGTTGTGTTCTTTAAGGACTTGTAACTCTTTAGCATTGTTCTCCTGCATTTCTTTAAGTGAGTTATTAAAGTCCATCTTGATGTCCTCTACCATCATCATAAGATATGCTTTTAAATCCAGGTCTAGCTTTTTGGGTGTGTTGTCTTGCCCAGGACTGGCTAAGGTGGGAGTGCTGGGTTCTGATGATGGTGAGTGGTCTTGGTTTCTGTTAATAAGATTCTTACATTTGATCTTTTGCCATCTGGCAATCTCTGGAGTTAGTTGTTATAGTTGTTTTTGGTTAGAGCTTTTTCCTCTCTCGATTTGTTAGCCTCTATCAGCAGACCTGGGAGACCAACTCTCTTCTGAGTTTCAGTGGTTAGAGCACTCTCTGCAGGCAAGTTCTCTTCTTGCAGGGAATGTGCACAGATATCTGACCTTCGGACCTGCCTCCTGGCAGAAGATGAAGGCCCAAAACAGGGCCTGTACCCGAAGCTGTTAGCTTTTGTAGTCCACAGTCTCACCTGTGCAGACTAGTCTTGGTGGGATCTGGGAACCAAAATGGCTGCCCCAGGAGCTTTGGCAAAGCCCTCCCAGGCAGGCTGGACACCTCTCCACTGGCAGGGAATATGCCCGGATGTCTGGAGCTGGAAATGCAGTCTTCCTCAGAAGATATGTGGCTTCTGCCTGTCCCAGAAGCTGTTAGCTTTTGTATTTCACACTCTCACCTGTGCAGACTAATCTTGGCTGGATCTGGGAACCAAGATGGCTCCCCCAGATGCTGTGGCCATAACTTAACTTTTAATCAGGAAAATATTACTGTCTTAGTTAAGATTTTACTGCTGTGAGTGGATACCATGACCAATGCAAGTTTTATAAAATACAAAATTTAATTGGTGCTGGCTTACAGTTTCAGAGGTTCAGTCCAGTATCATCAAGGAAGAGACATGGCATTATCCAGGCAGGAATGGTCCATGAGAAGCTGATAGTTCTACATCTTCATCTGATGACTACTTGTAGGCTACACCTCCTTATAGGGCCACTCCATGGGCCTGGATATACAAACGATCACAATTACATAGCTGGCACAATTTTCATTGGGAAAGGGTCTTTTGAAAGGAAATTATGTTAATACAATTAAGAACTCTTCATTCTAAAATTTACTATTTGTTTTTCAAGAACTATCCTAATTATGATTCTCATTTTTGCATATATCTGTTTCAAATCTTAATGACATACCAAGATACAAAACATGCTACATAATATAACACAGATAAACATCCATACATGTATATTAGAGACCAAATATAAATGTAAAATACTTCATTATGTATTCAGAGAATGTGCTTATTGTATTCAAGACATAACTTTCATATTTGAAATTTTTATATACTTAAGAAATTCAAAAGTATGAAACAAATTTTTCTTAATGATTCATTTCCTAGATTTTTGAATAAACATTTCTTTCTGATAATAATGCATTCTTTGATTCAACTGACTTTAAGTTTGATTTTATAGAAAAAGTCAACTGCAATATGTCAAATATATTAGTGAGTCAAATAGGCATGTAAATTAACTAAATTGGACAGCGAGTGTATATAAAATAATTAATGATTTCTAATATTTGAGGTGTAATGACTTTTTAAATGGATGGCATAGTTGCTGTATAATTAGCTGAAATCACTTTAATAAAACCATTAATTGGTTTTGAAACAAAGTAAACATATTAAAATCTGACATGGTTTTATATGCATGCTTTCTCATTTCATTCAAGGATTCATATTCTAGGGTATATCTATATCAGAATAATTGAATTTTCTTAATGATAAGAAGCTATTTTTTGTTAAGTAATAATTATACTAGTTCTTTTTACATAAGTAAAAGCCAGTGAGAAATATAGTTTTTAATTACATGTTATAAACAATATTCATCCTTTTGCAATACTCAAACATTGACAGTCTAAAAGAGATCAAGCAAGCCCATTACATAATCATCTAAACCCTATGCCATTTTCTGTGATTCATAAACTTCATCTTGTTAAAGTACAGGAGCTGATAATACTGTCTTTGTACATAAAGCAGATGAAAATTAAATGCTTGTACCCCAGATGTTTCTATCAACTAACACCTAAGATATTATATGAATCAGTTCTTTTACAATTATTTTACTGAATGAGTAATATTATACATATTACTTCAAACTATTACATTGGTGGTTTATAAAAGTGGCAAAATAAATATAGAGTGGTGCTAATTTTAGTACTTTGGAGTGAAAAGTGTGTCCAGCCCGAACTACATACTGAATTCCAGATCATCCAGGTCTACATCATTAAACACTGTTTCAAAAAAAATGATAGTAAAATAACCCATTAATCTGGCTTGTAAATCTGTGAATCAGTTTTAAAATTAGATATTAATGAGATGATTCTTGATTCTGGAATTTGTAAAACCTACACCTGATTGCTCTGATGGACTTAGGATGATCTCATGCAATCATTCAAGACTTATTGAGTTAGGAAAGGTACAGTCTAAATGTATTTTCTGACAATGTTCTCAAACTTATAATTTATTAAGTGTTTATACAACAAGATAGAGATACAGAGAGAGAAAAAATAGAGAAATAAAAAGAGCAAGGGAGAGGAAGAGAGAGAGAGAGAGTCAAACAAATTCATCAGGAAGAACAATTAAAAAAAAAGAGCAAACCAAACATTGATAGTAACTACCGAGTAGAAGCATTGGTAGCTGCAGCATGGTAAAAGCCATTCTTCTGGGTCCAGAGAGCAACAAATTCAATGTCCAAGAAGCAGACTTTCCTTTCGTTCAAATTCCTAGTGTTCCCAACCAGGAGTTTAGACTTCCTATTTTAAAAATATGTTAGTAGAAATTATGAAACTGATAAAGTAGCTTTTTCTAAAAGAGTAAGAGATGTAAATGTCTTCTAAAGTTTTTGATTAGATCAGATAAACCAGGATATTCTTAATACCAAAAACTGTAGTAAAATATGCATAATTGGGTTGAGGTGGAGAAAGACATATTGGTTAAGAACTATTTAATGAGTGACCATATTGAACTGACTCCCTTGTTCAAGGTCTAAGACTTCTTTTAGTTCTGGATGTTATTTTCTTCTTTCTTCTACAGGTAAGTTTCTACATCTGCTCACTCTCCATTTGATTAACACTATCCTTTTCAATACCAATTAGCTTCTAACACAGGTAGATGAGGTTTTACCAAGTGGGATGAAAATAGAATAAAAGCAATCAGTTATCCCTTGTGCCCAGTTCTCTCTGCTGGGGCAGACTCTTGACTGGTCTGCTCTACTGTAGACCCCATATCCTGATCTATCTTCAAGAACCCGGTGCACTCAGAGCAGTTGGTAAAAACCTAACCCCCAACACCCTGAAGTCTCAGAGCTGTGTCTAGGAGCCAGGTGGACTTGGGACTCATTACTCACCAAAACCTATGCCCTCCTGAATGCCACTCTCCTCCTGTCCCTTCTGCCCCTTCTCCTGGTTCTTTATGCTGGGGCAGACTCTTGGCTGCTCTGCTCCAGTGAAGACACCATATCCTGAGCCATCCTAGAGGACCTGCTGCACTCAAAGCAGTTGAGGATAGATTGCACTCAGAGTAGTTGAGGATCAGCTGCACACAGAGAAGTTGCACAACAGCTTGACTGCTCCACTGAACACCCAACAGTCAGAAAGGCTCCCAGGAGATCTAATGGAGGCAAGGCAATAGACCAAAAGCTTCTCTGCCCCTGTGAAGAACCCCCCAGTTGGAAGGCCCCACAGGTGCTCTGCTACAGCCAAGGCTGCAGAACTACCAGGAGACCTATAGCAATCCAGGGACAAAAGAGGCAGACTCCATACAGTCACTCAGACCAACAAACACCAGGGATATCGAGATGGCTAAAAGCAAGCTAAAGACCATAAGAAACAGAAGCCAACATACATGGGCATCACCAGAACCCAGTTCTCCCACCACATCCTGAATATAGCAACCAACCTGAAAATCAGGAAGGTGACCTAAAATCAAATCTCATGAAGATAATAGAGTCCTTTAAGGAGGATATCAATAACTCCCTGGAAGAAATAGAGGAAAACACAGGTAAACAATTAAAGGAATTGAATAAAGCAATCTAGGGCTTAAAAGTGGAAGTAGAAACAATAAAGAAAACACAAGTAGTGGCAAAGCTGGAAATGGAAAACCTAGGAAAGAGGTCAGGGATTACAGATTTAAGTATTACCAACAGAATACAAGAGATAGAATAAAGAATCTCAGGTGTAGAAGAGAGTGACAAAACTATCAAAGAAAATTCAAAACATAAAAAATTCCTAATCTAAAGCATCCAAGAAAATCGGGACTCAATGAAAAGACCAAATCGAATAATCATAATAGAGGAGAATTAAGATTTCCAGCCAAAGGTCATGAAAATGTCTTCAGCAAAATCACAGAAGAAAATGTCCCCAACCTAAAGAAAGAGTTGGCCATAAAGGTATTAGAAGCCTATAGAACACCAAACAAATGGGACCAGAAAAGACAATATTCTCATTCCAAAATAATCAAAACATAAATGCCCAGAACAAAGAAATAATATTAAAAACTGCAAGGGAAAGGTGTCAAGTAACATACAAAGGTAGACCTATCAGAATTACACCAGACTTCTCAACAGACACTATGAAAGCCAGAATAGCCTAGTCAGATGTCATTCAGACTCTAAGAGAAGACAAAAGCCATACCAGGCCACTATACACAGCAAAACTCTCAATCAACATAAATGGAGAAACCAAAATATTCCAGGACAAAACCAAATTCAAATAATATCTATCTACCAATCCAACTCTACAGAGGATCCTAGAAGGAAAACTCCAACATAAGGAAGGTACATGCACTAAAGAAACGATAAGCTATTAAGCATCTCAGAGAAAATTCGAAAGGAGAGAACCACAAGCACCTAAAGCCACCCACAAAACCAAACATATCAGGAATGAACAGTCATCTCTCTTTAATATCTCTTAATATTAATGGACTCAACTCAGTTATAAAAACACAAAAGCTAACAGAATCACAAACATGATCTAGCATTTTACTGCATATAAGAAACACACCTCAATAACAAAGACAGAAACTTTATCAGAGTAAAAGGATAGAAAACTGTCTTCCAGGCAATTTGTCCCCGGAAAGAAGCACGAGTTGCCATCCTAATATTCAATAAAATAGACTTTCAACCAAAAGTTATCAAGCATGATGAAGAAGGACACTTTATATTCATCAAGGGGAAAATCTAACAAGAGAAACTCTCAATTCTGAACATGTTAAGTTCCAAATGCAAGAATACCCACATTCATAACATAAACTTTCCTAATGATCAAAACACACATTGAACATGACAGAATAATAGTGGGAGACATCAACACCCCACTCTCATCAACCAACAGGTCATTGAAACAGAAACTAAATAGAGACACATTGAAACTAAGAGAGGCTATGAACAAACTGTATTTAACAGGTATCTATAGAACCTTTCACCCTCAAACAAAAGAATACACCTTCTTCTCAGCCCCTCCAAAATTGACCATATAATTGGTCACAAACAATCCTTAACTGATACAAGAAGATTGAAATAAAACTACACATCCTATCAGATCACCATGGCATAAGGCTGGTATTCAATAACAGCAAAAACTATAAAAGGCCACATATATATGGAAACTGAACAACATTTATTCAATGATAAATTGGTGATAGAATAAATATAGAAAGAAATTAAAGACTTCCTGGAATTCAATGCAAATGTTGACACATCATACCCAAAACTAAGTGACACAATGAAAGCAGTGTTAAGAACCATCCATAGTGCTAAGTTCCCAGGTAAAGAAAATGAAGAGATCTTACACTAACTACTTAACAGAAGACCTGATAGCTCTAAAATAAAAAGAACCAAACTGACCTAAGAGGAGTAGAAGGCAGGAAATGGTCAAACTCAAGGCAGAAATCAACCAAATAGAAATAATGTAAACTATGCAAAGAATCAACAAAACCAGAAATTGGTTCTTTGAGAGAATCAACAAGATAGATAAACATGAAGCCAAACTAACTAAAGGGCAGAGGCGTATCCAAATTACCACAATCACAAATGAAAAGGGAGACATAACAAAAAAAAAAAGGGGGGGGGGAGGAAATTCAAAAAATTCATCAGATCCTACTTCAAAAGCCTATACAAAACAAACCTGGAAAAATCTAGATAAAATGGATAGTTTTGTAGACTGATACCATATACCAAAGTTAAATTAAGAGCAGGTAAATTACCTAAACATGCCCATATCACACAAGAAAATAGAACAATTCATTAAAACCTCTTAACCAAAAAGCCCAGGGCCAGATGAATTTAGTGAAGAATTATACCAGAACTTCAGCAAAGTGACCTGATATAAAATTAACTCAAATAAATTAGTATCCTTTCTTTATACAAATGATAAACAGACTGAAAAATAAATTAGGGAAACAACTCCCTCCACAGTAGCCATAAATAATATAAAATAACTTGGGGTAAGTCTAATCAAACCACAGAAACACATATATGACAATAAATTCGAGTCTCTCAAAAAGAAGTCAAAGAACTCAGAAAATGTAGAGATCTCCTATGATCATGGATTGGCAGAATTAACATAGAAAAAATGCCCATTCTACCAAAGGTTATCTACAGATCGAATAAAATCCCCATCAAAGTCCAAAAACAATTCTAAATGTCATAGAAAAAGCAATTCTCAAATGCATCTGGAAAGGCAAAACAACCAGAATAGCTAAAACAATTTCAACAGTAAAAAAAGCCTAAGGGAATCACCATCCCTGACCTCAAGCTGTACTGTGGAGCAATAGTAATAAAAACTGCATGGTATTTGTACAGAGACACCAGATACACTGAATCTAATAGAAGAGAGATTGGGAAAAAGCCTTGAACACATTGGCAATGTGGGAAATTTCCTAAACAGAACTTCAGTGGCTCATGCTCTAAAACCAAAAATTGATAAATGGAACCTCATGAAACTGGAAAGCTTCTGTAAGGCAAAGGACACAGTCAATAAGACATATAGGCAACCTACAGATTGGGAAAAAAAATCTTCACTAACCCCACATATGATAGAGGGTTAATATCCAAAATATGAAAAGAAAACAAAAAGCTAATCATCAAAATACTGAACAACCCAATCAAAAACATGGGGTATAGAACTAAACTGAGACTTCACAACTGAGGAATCCCCAATGACTGAGAAGTACCTAAAGAAATTTTAGAAGTTCTTAGTGATCAGAGAAATGTAAATCAAAACGATCCTGAGTTTCCACCTTACACCAATCAGAATTGCTAAGAGCAAAACCACAGGTGACAACATATGTTGGAGGAGATATGGAGAAAGAGGAATGTGGTACAGCCTCCCTGGAAATCAATCTTGGGGTTCCTCAGAAAATTGGAAATAGATCTACCTGATGACCTAGCAATAACACTTGAGAATTTACCCAAAAGATGCCCCACCATGCCACAGAGGCACTTGCTCCACTGTGTTTATAGAGGACTTATTTGTGATAGCCAGAAGCTGGAAACAACCCAGATGATCCATGACAGAAGAATTGATAAAGAAAATGAGGTTCACTTACAAAATGGAATAGTACTCAGGTATTAAGAATGAGGACATCCTGGCTTTTGCAAACAAATTGATGGAACTAGAAAATATCATTCTGAATGAGGTAACTCAGGCCCAAAAGGACATGTATGGTATGTACTCACTTATCAGAATACCCAAGACACAGTTCATAGAATTCTAAAATGTCAACAAGCTGAAGTATGGAAGTAAGAATGCCTAAGTTTCATTTGGGAGGGAGAAGAAAGCAATGACAAGTGGGAAGAAAGGGACCTGGAAGGGAAAGTGTACATGGAGGTGGGGAGAAAGTGGGAGGGGAGGGGAACCTGATCTGGTATTGGGTGAGGCAAAAGGACTAGAGCCCTGAGGGCCAGCAGAAAGATTTGCAACAGGCAACCTCTGGAGATAGGTGTTTGATGGGACCCTCCTAAATACACCAGAGACCTGGGAGGTGAGACACTCTCAAGACTCAAAGAAAGGGACCTTAGATGAAATGCCTGTCAGTAGGGAGAAGGAACTTATGGAGCCCACCTGCAGCAGGAAGACAGGGAATCAAATGAAGGAAGGGGGCATCACATAGTCACAACTCTGATCCATAATTCTTCCTATCTGAAAGAACTACATGAACCTGATATTTGTACCCAACCAATGGAGGAAAACAGCCAATCCCTGTTGTTAAATTAGGGAAAAACAACCCATATGCAAACAGTATTCTGCTTCTTTAGGCCTGAAAGACTTCCAAACTCATAATAGCTAAGCTTTAGCTTTTGTAAAACAGGTTGATCCAGCCAATATAATGCTATTCTTTTAATTACATCTCAAAGGGCTTCAATCTGAACAAATAATTTAGCTTAGCAGGTAATTCAATGTCATTGATGGTACCCTTGCATATTTCCTTCAAAAAGGTTATTGTGTGAGTTCTTCACTATACTGAGCTCTAAGTCAACTTGAGGGTTGCTTATCTCAAGTTAAATTGGTAGTTTATAAAAAGAAGGCTTAAGAATTTCTCCTTAGAATAGCTAACAAAATACCCGTGGAAGGAGTTACAGACAAAGTTTGGAGCTGAGATGAAAGGATAGACCATTCAGAGACTGCCCCACCCGGGGATCCATCCCATAATCAGCCACTAAACGCAGACACTATTACATATGCCAGCAAGATTTTGCTGAAAGGACCCTGATATAGCTGTCTCTTGTGAGGCTATGCAGTGCCTGGCAAATACAGAAATGGATGCTCACAGGCACCTATAAGATGGAACACAAGGCCCCCAATGGAGGAGCTAGAGAAAGTACCCAAGGAGCTGAAGGGGTCTGCAACCCTATAGGTGGAACAGCAATATGAACTAACCAGTACCCCCAGAGCTCATGTCTCTAGCTGCATATGTAGCAGAAGATGGCCTAGTCAACCATCATTAGAAAGAGAGGCCCCTTGGTATTGCAAACTTTATATGCCCCAGTACAGGGGAACGCCAGGGCCAAGAAGTAGGAGTGGGTGGGTAGGGGAGCAGGGTGGGGGGACTTTTGGGATAGCATTTGAAATGTAAACGAAGAAAATATCTAATAAAAAATTGAAAAAAAGGAAAAAAAAAGAATTTCTCAGAACTGAGTGTGTAATTCAGTAAGTAGTAAATCACCTGCTTACAGTGTGCAGTGTTATACTCAATTCCCAGTACTGCCATACAAATGTAGCAAAAATTTTAAATAGAATTTTCTTAAGCTTCTAAGAAATCTCAATTGACTATTAAGAATAGAGTTCAAATAATAATGTGACAAAATTTTAACATATGAGAAAAAGGAATATAAATAGAAAATTGTGCATAGAGACTACATGAGGTTCCAGAATTATTGGAATCTCTGAGTTTTATAAAATCAAACAAAAGTAATATCTCCTTATACATCAACAGTAGAAAAACAAAACAAAACAAAACAAAACAAAAACAAAAAAGACTTCATTCTTTTTATCATTGTCAATATGGAACCTGAAGTAGCCATCTCCTGAAGTCAGGCAGGGACCACAATGACTATGGCTATAGGAATCCCTATGAGTATAAGGACACTCACAAAACTTTCAACCAAAAATTTGTCCTGGCTGGAAGAAATGTGGGTATTGGGGATATAGTAGAGACTGGGGGAAGGTCAGTCAGTGACTCCAACAGACTGAGATCCATCCCAGAAGCAAGCACTAGTCCCTGACACTATTAATTATACTTGGTAGTTCTTGCAGATAGGAGTCTAACATGACTGATCTTTGAGAGGCTCTACTCAGAAGCTGAGTTAAATTGATCCAAAGACACATAGCCAAAAAGTGGATGGAGCTTGGAGATGCTTATGGAAAAGTTGGAAGAAAGATTGTGAGAAACAAAGGAGGTAGGAACTCCAGAGGAAGACCAACAGAGTTAACTAACCTGGACCCTTGGAGCTCTCAGAGAATGGGCCCCCTACCAAAGAATAAATTGACAACTTTAATATAGAACTTTTAATATATCAAGAGCCATGCTCTAAAGTCAACAAATTCATGAATGAACTTTATGTGTATATGACCATACAGTTTTTCTGTTTGAAAAAATAAAACTCATTCAATTTACCTTTTTCCTTTTATAAGTTAATGCAAGCAACATTAAACTTGTTACTTGTAGGTTAATAACATATTATTTATACAATATTTGTCATGTTTTGATATGTAGAAGTGATATATATATGTATATATATATGTATATATATACATATACATATATATGGATGTACAAATATATATATGTCTGTGTGTGTGTATATATATATATGCATTGTGGCTTGGCCAAGATGTTTCTGAATCATATTATGGTAAAAGATAATCACATTTTGACATTGTTTTTTAATATTTAATGTATCATTTAGCATGCCAAATCAAAAAAGCAAAATATATTATTTTAAATAATTAACCAAAGAAAGAACAGGTTTCTATATACACACTTTGCATGGTAAGATGGTAAACCACAAAGACATTAGATACCGATAGCTTGTTAGAAGAAATAACTTTGAGTAACAGGAAGTATTAAGTGAGCTGGAACAGGACTGATTGTCACTCATTTAGAATTTCAGAATGGCACTAAATATTCTTTGAAAATTACCTGTTTGAAATTTCCCGTTTCTCTCTAATTTTGGTTATTATTACTATTCTGTTTTATTTAAAAATGTAAAAAAAAAATCACTGGTACTTGACAGATGGATAAGCAGTTAAGAGTCCTTGCTGTTCTTGCATAGAAACCAAACCATACTCTATAGATTGAATGGTTTATTAATTTGAAGTCCCAATTTCAAGAGAATGAAAAACCCTCTTCTTGCCTTTTCATGTTTCTGCATACACACACACACACAGAAAGAGAGAGAGAGAGAGAGAGAGAGAGAGAGAGAGAGAGAGAGAGAGAGAGAGAGAGAGAGAGAGAGAGAGAGAGAGAGTTCAGCTAAATACTACCATAAAACTGGGCAAGGAACATTCAAGTCTAAGTAAGTAGTGCAACATAAACCACATGTCCATCAAGCTTACTTTGCATTGTAGCTTTATTATTATTTTTAGATTAGAATATAACTACATCTCAGATTTCTGAAGGAAGGCTAAGAGAGTCATTCCCACCATACCAGCTTTCAGACAATTAGCCAATAAGTATTTAAATCATACATAATACAAAGATTAGACTAACTGACCTCTAAAGTTCCTTTCAATTTCAGTGTTAGCTGGCCCCATGAATGTTAAATTAATGAATTCCACTAGACTGCTGGGCCTAGAGCCAAGATACAGTGAAGAGCTCTAGCATGAAAAGAGGCCACAAATGGCTTGTTGCATAGACATAAAAATGTGTTCAAAGAGTACACTTCCAGCCATGAAGTCCGTACCTAAATGTTGCATTGACCTGCTATGTTGTGGGACTGGGTAGCCTTAAATACCAACTATACTTTAACCTCCATTCCATGCATCAGTTACTGTTTGTTTTTCTTCTTCAGTCATTACTGTGTGAGTAGCTAAGACAATGTAACCTTAAGCATTAGATTAATTTTCTAGAAGAAATCATATGATTCAAACTTCTAATATTTGAATTTATGGCTGAACCTGTTGCTTAAATAAAAAACGTGAGTTAACTTAAGGTCATTTACTATAACTAAATGAAATATGAACATACATTAAGACATGTCATATTATGCACACCCATATATGTATATATATGCATATCTATAAGAATATATCAACATATTATCTTAGTTTTTACATATTGATGTGTTTGTGTATTTATATGCATAATCACATTTGTGTATGTGTGCCATGGTACTAATTTGGAGACCCAATTGCAACTTGTTGCAGTCTGTTCCCTCCTTCTTCCACATGGAAACAATAGATTGAACTCAGACTGTCAGGTTTGGCTGCAGAAGTCTTAACTCACTCACTGGACCTATTTTTTTATTGGATATTTTATTTATTTACATTTCAAATATTAGCTGCTTTCCTGGTTCCCCTTTGGAAAAACCCTATCTCACCCTGCCTCCCCCTACTTTATTATTATTATTATTATTATTAGATATTTTCTGTATTTACATTTCAACTGTTATGCCCTTTCCTGGTTTCCCCTCTGAAAGCCTCTTACCCCTTTGCACTCTCAATAACCCACCCACTCCCACTTTGTGGCATTGGCATTCCCCTACTCTGGGGCAAAGAACCTTCACTGGAACAAGGGCCTCTCCTCCCATTGATAACCAACCTGGCCTGCTACATCCATCCTCTGCTACATATGCAACTAGAGCCATGAGTCCTACCATGTGTTTTCTTTGCTTGGTGGTTTAGTGCCAGGGAGGTCTGGGCATACTGATTAGTTCATATTGTTGTTCCTCCTATGGGGCTGCAAACCCCTTCAGCTCCTTGGGTACTTTCTCTAGCTCCTTCATTGGGGACTCTGTGCTCAGTCCAATAGATGGCTGTGAGCATCCACTTCTGTATTTGTCAGGCACTGGCAGAGCCTCTCAAGAGAAAGCTATATCAGGCTACTGTCAACAAGCCTTTGTATCTACTATAGTGTCTGAGTTTGGTGGTTGTATATGGGATGGATCCCCAGGTGGGGAAGTCTATGGATGGATATTTCTTCAGGCTCTGTTTGACACTTTGCCACTGCATCTCTTTATGGGTATCTTATTTCCCCTTCTAAGAAGGCTCAAAGTATCCACACTATGGTCTTCCATCTTTTTGAGTTTCATGTGTTTTGCAAATTGTATCTTGGGTATTCTGAGCTTCTAGGCTAATATCCACTTATCAGTGAGTACATATCATGTGTGTGTGTGTGTGTGTTTTGAGTGGGTTACCTCACTCAGGATGATATCCTCCAGATCCATTTGCCTATGAAGTTCATAAATTCATTGTTTTTAAGAGCTGCATAGTACTCCATTGTGTTAATGTACCACAATTTCTGTACCCATTGACAGACATCTGGGTTATTTCCAGCTTCTGGCAATTATAATAAAGCTGCTATAAACAGAGTGGAACATAGGTCCTTATTTCATGTTGGAGCATCTTCTGAGTATATGTTGAGGAGTGATATTAGTGGGTCCTCAGACAGTACTATGTCCAATTATTATGGTAGCGCTAAACTGATTTCCACAATGGTTGTAGCACCTTGCAATCCCGCCAGCGATGGAGTAGTGTTCCTCTTTCTCCACATCCTTCACAGCATCTGCTGTCACCTGAGTTTATGACCTTAGAGATTCTGACTGGTGTGAGGTAGAACCTCAGGGTTATTTTGGTTTGCTTATATCGTGGATTATGTTGATGTTTTACAAAATGCTGAACCATCTCTGCATCCCTGGGATGAAGCCTATTTGATCATGTTGAATGATCATTCATTCTTGGATTCGGTTTGTGAGAATTCTATTGTGTATTTTTGTATCAATATTCATAAGGGAAATTAGCCTGAATTACTCTTTCTATGTTGGGTCTTTGTGTGGTTTAGGTATCAGAGTAATTGTGGTTTCAAGGAACAAGTTCAGTAGAGTAAATTCTGTTTTTGTTTTGTGGAATAGTTTGAGGAGTATTGGTATTAGGTCTTCATTGACAGTTTGATAGAACTCTTCACTAAACCCATTTGGTTCTGGACTTTTTTGGTTGGGAGAGAATTAATGATTGTTTCTATTTCTTTAGGGGATATGGGACTGTTTAGATCATTAATCTGATCCTGATTAAACTTTGTACCTTGTATTTGTCTAGAAAATTTTCCATTTCATCCATGTTTTCCAGTTTTGTTATGTATAAGCTTTTGTAGTAGAATCTGATGATTTGTTTGGATTTCCTCAGGTTCTGTTGTTATGTTTTCTTTTTCATTTCTGGTTTTGTTTATTAGGATACTGTCCCTGTGTGCTGTAGTTAGTCTGGTTAAGGGTTTATCTATTTTGTTGATTTTCTTAAAAAAAAATCATCTCATGGTTTGGTGGATTCTTTATATAGCTCTTTCTGTTTCTGCTTGATTGATTTCAGCCCTGAGTTTGATTATTGCCTGCTGTCTACTCCTCTTGGGTGAATTTGCTTCTTCTTCATTTTTTTTTTAATCTAGAGCTTCCAGTTATGCTATAAAGCTGCTAGTGTATGTTCTCTCTAACTTTTTTTTTTTTTGAGGCACTAAGAGCTATGAGTTTTCCTCTGAAGACTGCTTTCATTCTGTCCCATAAGTTTGGGTATGTTGTGTATTCATATTCTTTAAACTCTAAAAAGTTTTTAATATCTTCCTTTATTTCTTCCTTGTCAAAGTTAATTATTGAGTGGAATGTTGTTCAGCTTCCACCTCTATGTGGGCTTTCTATTATTTGGGTTGTTATTGAATATCAACCTTCGTCCATGGTGATCTGAAAGGATGCATGGGATCATTTCAATCTTCTTTTAACCCTTGAGGCCTCTTTTATGACTGACTATATGGTCAGTTTTCGAGAAAACTGTCCTTTTGTTATGTCCTTTTGTTTTAGGATAAAATGTTTTATAGATATTTGATGAATCTACATGTTTCATAACTTCTGTTAGTTTCACTGTGTCCCTGTTGAGTTTCTGTTTCCAGGATCTGTCCATTGATGAGAGTGTGGTGTTGAAGTCTCCCACTATTATTGTGTGTGGTGTAATGTATGCTTTCAGCTTTAGTAAAGTTACTTTTATGAATGTGGATGCCTTTGCATTTGGAGCACAGATGTTCAGAATTGAGATTTCATCTTGGTAGATTTTACCTTTGATGAATATGAAGTGTGCTTCCTTGTGATTTTTGATAACCTTTGGTTGAAAGTCAGTTTTATTCGATATTAGAATGTGTACTCCAACTTCTTTCATGCTATTTTTTGGAAAATTATTTTCCATCCTTTTAATGTCTTCTTTGTCACTGAGTTGGGTATCCTGTATGCAGCAAAAATATTGGGTCCTATTTTTGTAACCAGTCTGTTAGTCTGTTTTTTTTTAATTGGGAATTTGAGACCATTGATATTAAGAGATATTAAGGAAAAGTAATTGTTTCATCTTGTTATTTTTGTTGTAAGAGTTGGGATTCTGTTCATGTGGCTATCTTCTTTTAGGCTTGTTGAGAGATTACACTCCCACTTTTTCCAGGGTATGGTTTCCCTCCCCTGCTTCTATAAGGATGCTCCCCTAACCACCCCCACTCACACCTACTCTTTCCTCCTTGCCTTTGCATTCCCCTACACTGAGGCATAGAGTCTTCCCAGGATCAAGGGCCTATCCTCCCATTGATGTCTGACAAGGCCATCCTTGCTACATTAGCATCTGGAGTCATGGGTCCTTCCATGTGTACTCTTTGATTTGTGGCTTAGTCTCTAGGAATGCTGTGGCTAGGTTGGTTGATGTTGTTCTTTCTATGCATTACAAATCCCTTCACTTCCTTCAATCCTATCTCAAACTCCTCCACTAGGGACCCCATGCTCAGTCTAATGGTTGCCTGTGAGCATCCACCTCTATATTTTTCAGGCACTGGCAGAGCCCCTCAGGAAACAGCCATATCAGGCTCCTGTCAGCATAAAACCAGATACACTGAAACTAATAGAAGAGAAAGTAGGGAAGTACCTCAAACACATGGGCACAGGGGAAATTTTCCTGAACAGAACACTGGTCCAATTTTAATAGTGATATACATCAGTGCTCTTCATTAGCCTTAAAGATGGAGAAATATGGGATGTTGCATATATTTTTAAAATGCATGTTATTTGTAATATAAAATATAAACTATAAAAAGAAACATACCATATTCTAATAATTCTTACATAATATGTCTTACTAAACTTTGGGACCAAAAACTAGGAAGATTCTTTTAAGACATGTTCTCTTTATGAAAGAGTGAGGGGTTCATGAAGAGATATTGTAGATCTTTCTGTGCTTATTTTAATAATTTAGCTGAGTTATACTAACCAAACTGACCTGGAAGTACTAAAATCATATTAATATCAGGCACAAAAATGCAAGAATAGCTATCATTGGGCAAAGAGAAGAACTTGCTATGCTTGGACTGCTCTGGAAAGTTATATTTTGTGTGCTAAGTTTTGATTCTGTTGCTCCTGTATAGTGTGTATTCAGCACATTTACATGGGTTACTCTTGTTTTCAAAAATAGTTACAGACCCCTAATGGCTTGAATGAGTGAAGTCTATTCTGTACCTCTGCCTTCTCCTGTCATCAGTTTCTGTATATGCCCTAGTTACTTGATGCAGCATTATGACAAAGTGGCTGACTGGAACAATATAACGATCAAGGCTGAATAAATACTTGGTTTCAGAGCTTAGAATCCACTTGGAAGGCAGTTGAGGAATTGTAATTATGGTACCTTCCTCACCAATGGTGGAGTGTTCAGAAGCAGCACTTCTGCATGCTATACACTGGATGTCAGAGAATTCTAAGGTAGGACCAGAGGTATGTATATCATTCAGCTCCATTCACAATGATCCAGTGTCATCATCTATAACTCACATTGCAAAAGGACCACAACTATCCATTATAGTTCTACTACCAGTGCAGTGAATGTTCAAACATGAGTCTGGGGAATATTTTATAAGAAAACTATAACATTCTGTTACTGGTTTCCATAGGCTCATGACCATCTCAAAATAGAACGTTAATTTCTTTCAGCTTCAAAAGTACTATGGTTTCATTACTCACTATTTATTAGTCTAACAGCTAAAGTCTCTTGTTGGCTTCAAAACAAACTGAACAAAGGGCTCCTTTAACAACTGAAAGCACCCGATGCACAATGGCACAGAGTAAACATTTTCCTTAAAATGGAGAGAAATGGAACAATAACAAGGAAAGTCAAAACAAAGCAGGGAAATTAACAAAATCTGCAGCTACATGTTTGTCATTCATGACACATAACTTGAACTCCAATGACCTTGGGCAGTGCTTTCCTGATGACCTGGTTCCCTGCATCTTCTCGCGGGCCATCAGCCTCCATTCCCTATCATTTTCATGACAGACCTTTTAAATTCCTACCTTCTTTATGACCTTGTAGTACCTACTGAACTTAGACCTTGAGCTCGCAGGTATCATCTATAGCTCACAAGAGCTCCACAAAGGAGAACTGTGGTGTGTTTCTTGTTTTCATCATTTTTTTTTTTTGCAGAACCTTCAAGAAATGATTAATTACTTCATAAATTTTGAATTCTGAATGATTACAGTTTTATCATATGAGGATTTATACATGAGCCTTTGTCAATTTAAGACCCAGCGGCCTGATTAGACTATGACATCTCCTTTGAAAGGCTGATGGTTCCAATTAGATCTTCTGGAGTCATTCATTCTCTTTATGAGAAAAAAGTCTTCCTTGGGTTTTAGTTTACAGCTTGGAAACTCCAATAGTTGAAGTCTTGCCGTCAAGGCTTCTCTCCTAATGTCTCAGTGCAAAGTGACAATTTTATCTTTAATGATAACGTGAATTTCCCTGCAACCTTAAATACCATCAGGCTCCTCTGATTGTCAAACTACACATTTTTTCACATTTTTCTGCTCCATGTTTTGCTTCAGAAATCACCCAACAATATACATTCCATAATGACTTAAACGTTTTCTTCTCTGATTATGTTAGTTCATTGTTTCTGAATTCAGTCTCATCCAAAACTTGAGAATATGATTAAAGCATAACTATATATTTCACTGGTGTGTGACATGTGTATTATCTACCAAATTTACTTCCTTTAGACTCCTCTGTCACATCTGAAATCTTGAGTAAAATCTTCATTCTTGGTATTTCAATTAATAGTCTGTCTTCTTTTAGAGCATAATCATCATGGCAAGGAACATGGTGGGTGGCAGGCGGGCAGGCGGGCATGCATTGGAGCACTAGTTGAGAGTTACATCCCAATTAGTAGGAAGAAAGAGAAAGAGCCTAGGTCTATCATGGGCTTTGGAAACCTCCTAGCCTGCTCCCAGTGGCATACCTCCTCGAAGGTGATCACACTTCCTAATCCTTCTAATCCCTTCAAATAGTACCACTCTCTGGTTACCAACCATTCAAACATATGAACCTATGGGGGACATCCTTATTCAAACCACCAAAATAACTAAAGCAATCTTAATAAAAAAAAAAAAAAAGGAATATGCTGGAGGCATCACTGTATGTGACTTCAATTTATTTTACAGGGCCATAGTAATAAAGACAGATTTATTCATTTAAAAAAAAATAGTCTGTCTTCTGATCTTTTTTTCCAGAATTTCTCAATGGAATCTGCTTTTCTAGAACCTCCCAACCCCCAACAAAATCTTTCAAATTTTCTTTCTGCAGGACAACTTCAAAAGTCTAAGAGCCACATTTTCACATTCTCATAAGCACCTTCCTCTTACTACAAAGGACTTTATAAACTTCATCAGGAAATATCTAATAATTAAATATAGGCTCTGATCTTTTGGAGTTTGTTATTAAAATTTCAATCTCCTCAACTTATTATAATCATGGCCTAGGTAATATTTTATCAATGAGAAGGGCATTCCAAATTACTAAACTGTTGCCTGAATTAAGTGTGTGTGTGTGTGTGTGTGTGTGTGTGTGTGTGTGTGTGTGTGTGTGTATGAAGACAAGAGTATAAGGGTTCGTTGTGTTTAGACAATGTCAATATTCTAGAGCATGAATTACAGGTGGTTGTGGGCTGTCTATTATGAGTAGTAGAACGTGCATGCTCTGAATAAGCAGTATGTATTCTTAGAAGCTGAACTATCTATCCACTCCTTTGTCTGTGTTCGTTACTTATTGAAATCAATTTATATCACACAGAAAATATTCTGATCTAAGTTTCTCTTACCACATCTACTCCCAGTTTGTTTCCATGACCACAAGTATCCAAATCCCTGCTTTCACTCCCTTTTTAGAAAACAAAACGTCCGATATACAAATAAATAAATGTAAAATAAAACAGAACAAAACAAAACAAAACAAAAAAAATGGAAAATAAAACAAAAAAGCAAGAGAAACACACACATGTGCACACACACACACACACACACCAAAACATCATAGCAGCGTGATTTGTAATATCCAGAAGCTGGAAAAACCCAGATGCTTGTCACCCAAAGACTCAATACAGAAAATGTGGTTTGCACAGTTGAATTCTATTCTGTTATTAAAAATGGCAACACTATGAATTTCTGCAGTCAAGTAGATGGAACTAGAAAATATCATCCTGAGTGAAGTAACTCAGACCGAAAAGGACATTAGCCAAAGTACAAAGTGGATATTAGCCAAAAGGTACAGAATACCTAGGATACAACCCACAGACCTTAAGAAGTGAAACAAGAAGGAAGGCCCCAGTGAGGAGGCCTCAATACCACTTAGAAGGCGGAAGAAAATGACACATTAGGCAAAGATAGGGAGGGAACTGGGTAGGAGGAGGTGGTGGGAAGGGGAACAGGATCAGGTGTTGGTGATGGAAATGAGATAACCCAAGAGGGCCAGGAGAATGGATGGAAATTAGCAGCCTTGGAGGTTGGAAGGTAGGTGGATCCTCTAGAAAATAACAGAGACTCATGAGGTAAGAGACTCTAAAGACTCAATGGGGGTGATATTAGCCAAAATGTCCAACACTGATGACAGGGAACTCACAGAGCACACCTCTAGTAGATAGACATGGCCTCAAGTGGAAAAATTTCAAACCCAGAATTGTTCCTGTCTAAAAGAACTGCAGGGACAAAAATGGAGAAGAGAGTGAAGGAAAAGTGATCCAATGACAGGCCTAACTTGGGATTCATCTCATGGAGGATAATAATGTCTGACAAAACTATTGATGCTATGATATGCTTACAGAAAGGAGCTTGGCTTGGCTGTTCTTTGAGAAAGATTTACTAGCAGCTGAATGAAACAGATGCAGATACTTACACTCAACAATTGGACTGAAGGTAGAGGCCCCTATTGTTGAATTAGGATAAAGATTGAAAAAGTTGAAGGTGAGGACAAACCCATAGGAAGATCAGCAGTATCAACTAACCCAGACACTAGGGAGCTTCCAGAGACTTAAGCCACCAAACAGGAACATAGAAGGACTGTTCCAAGGTCCTGGAACATACATAGCAAGGGTTTGCTTGCTCAGCTCTGAGTGGGAGAAGATGTGTTTAATCTTGGAGAGACTTGAGGTTCCAGGGAAGTGGGGCCCTGGTAAGGGGTAGGGAGCACCCTCTTGGAGGAAAGGAGGAAGAGAAATGGTTTGAGGAACTGTGGGAGGGGGACCAGGAGGAAGGGCAATGATTTAAAACACACACACACCCCAAACACATACACAAACACACACCCCAAAACTGTTTGGCTGTATTCTTTTTTTAATTTATTTTTTATTAGGTATTTTTCTCGTTTACATTTTCAATGCTTATCCCAAAAGTCCCCCATACCAACCCCCCCAATCCCCTACACACCCACTCCCCCTTTTTGGCCCTGGGGTTCCCCTGTACTGGGGCATATAAAGTTTGCAAGTCCAATGGGCATCTCTTTGCAGTGATGGCCGACTAGGCCATCTTTTGATACATATGCAGCTAGAGACAAGAGCTCCGGGGTACTGGTTAGTTCATATTGTTGTTCCACCTATAGGGTTGCAGGTCCCTTTAGCTCCTTGGGTAATTTCTCTAGCTCCTCCATTGGGGCCGTGTGATCCATCCAATAGCTGACTGTGATCATCCACTTCTGTGTTTGCTAGGCCCTGGCATAGTCTCACAAGAGACAGCTATATCTGGGTCCTTTCAGCAAAATCTTCCTAGTGTATGCAATGGTGTTAGCATGTGGAAGTTGATTTTGGGATGGATCCCTGCATATGCTGTATTCTTTATGTTGCATGTTAATGGTTTTTTTCTTTTATTGAAAATAGCTTCTTTTCTCACATAATATATCTGATTTACAGTCTATAAGTATAGACCCCACTCTTTTCAGTTAGTACCAGACTGATGTCATCTCTGAATCCACTTCCTTTTTCTCTCCTTACAAAGGGAGATTTAAGTGATAATAATAAAACATAATTAGATAAAAGAAAAAAATCACATTTGGAAATGGACAAGACAAACAATCAAGAAAAAGAGCTTAAGAGATGGCACAAGAACCAGAGACTCCCCTATTTGCACACTCATAAATCCCATGGTAACATTAGTGAAAACAAATGCACAGAAGACCTAGAGCAGGCAGGTATAGGCTTAGTGGGTGCTGTTTAATTCTCCAAGAGTTCATATGAGCTTTGCTCATGATATCATAGATGCCCTTGCATTTTTGGTGTCCTCAATCCCCTCTGGATCTTACACTCTTTCCTCATCTTCTTCCCTGGGATCTCTTAGCTCTGAGGGAAGGAATTATTCTCATCTTCAATTTTTTCTGTTGATATTTAGCTAATTTCCTTTCCATTTCACTGTACAAAATAACTGATAATTTCTTTAATAAAGTTATAATTCAATTTTTAATTAATAAATTTTCTAATTATAAATAATGTCAGTGTAATTGTAATTGTTAATTATTCATATTTTTATCACCAACATTTATAAATATAGCATGTTTCTACCTATCCCATTAAATTATTAGTTTTGTATTTCACTGTTCATTATTTTCCAAAATTCTATATCTTGATGACTTAATGATGACTGATCTTAATAAGATTAGCTAAGTATTTTCAAGTATTTTTATTTATTTATATTTTCCAATTTTGAGTTTTAGGGTTAAATATAAATACCAAAATAATTTTAAAATGGGCAATGATTAAAAATGTTTCATCTAGTGTGGTTATTCCCATATAAATTGGCATTGTTTATTGGTGAAGCCAATGAAATTTTGCAACACTGGATACTTTCAAATGCACCTTCAATGGTTAAAATGGAAAATGCTGCCTTAAATCATAGAACAGTGTCTTTGTTTATAACAGATAACAATCTGACTTTATATGCATTTTTGCAAAATTAGTTAACAGATGTGAAGTTCTGTTAAAACTGACTTTATTTTGTTGCTATAGATGAGTGTTGGACAGGGTTGCTCCTTCAAACTACAGATCCACACTTAGAAAGTCTTTATTGATTTTTTTCATGCCTTTTTTTATTAGATATTTTCTTTATTTACATTTCAAATGTTATCACCCTTTCTGGTTACCCCTCTGAAACCCCATATCCCATTCCCCCTCGCCCCTGCTCACCAACCCACACACTTCAGCTTTCCTGTCCTGGCATTCCCCTTCACTAGGGCATGGTGCATTCTCATGGCCAAGGGGGTCTCCTCCCATTGATGTGCAACAAGGCCATCTGCTACAAATGCAGCTGGAGCCATAGGTCCCTCAATGTGGACAGTTTGGTTGGTGGTTGTACTGGCTATTTTTGTGTCAACTTGACACAGCTGGAGTTATCACAGAGAAAGGAGCTTCAGTTGAGGAAATGCCTCCATGAGATCCAACTGTAAGGCATTTTCTCAATTAGTGATCAAGGGGGAAAGGCCCCTTGTGGGTGGGACCATCCCTGGGCTGGTAGTCTTGGGTTCTATAAGAGAGTAGGCTGAGCAAGCCAGGGGAAGCAAGCCAGTAAAGAACATACCTCCAAGGCCTCTGCACCAGCTCCTGCTTTCTGACCTGCTTGAGTTCCAGTCCTGACTTCCTTGGTGATGAACAGCAATGTGGAAGTGTAAGCTGAATAAACCCTTTCCTCCTCAACTTGCTTCTTGGTCATGATGTTTGTGCAAGAATAGAAACCCTGACTAAGACAGTGGTTTAGTCCCTGGGAACTCTGGGGGTGCTGGATGTTTCATACTGTTGTTCCTCCTATGGAGTTGCAAATTCCCTCAGCTCCTTAAGTCCTTTCTGTAGCTCCTCCATTGGGAACCTTGTGTTCAGTCCAATGTTTGGCTAAAAGCATCCACCTCTATTTTTGTCAGGCACTGACAGAGCCTTTCAGGAGACAGCTATACCAGGCTTCTGACAACAAACACTTGTTGGCATCCACAATAGTATCTGGGTTTGGTGATTGTATATGGGATAGATACCCAGGTGGGATAGTCTCTGGATGGTCTTTCCTTCAATCTCTGCTCCACACTCTCTCTCTGTATCTCCTCCAATTGGTATTTTGTTCTCCCTTCTAAGAAGGACCAAATATCTATTCTTTGTTCTTCCTTCTTCTTGAGATTTATTTGGTCTGTGAATTGTATCTTGGGTATTCCGAACTTCAGGGATAATACTCAGTTATCAGTGAGCATATACCATTTGTGATTGGGTTACCTCACTCAGGATAATATTTTCTACTTCCATCCATTAGACTAAGAATTTAATGAATTGATTGTTTTAGTAGCAGAGTAGTTTTTCATTGTGTAAAGGTACCATATTATTTGTATCCATTCCTCTGTTGCGGGACATCTGTTTTTGTTTTTGTTTTTTTCCAGGTACTGGGTATTATAAATAAGGCTGTGGTGAACATAGTGGAGCATGTGTCCTTATCACATGTTGGAGCGCCTCTGGGTATATGTCCAAGAGTGGTATAGCTGGGTCCTCTGATAGTGCTGTATCAAATGTACTGAGGAGTCACCAGACTGATTTTCAAAGTGATTATACAAGCTTGAAATTCAACAAAAAATGTAAGTGTTCCTCTTTCTCCACATCCTCCATATCAGAATATGATATCACATGAGATTTGATCTTAGTCACTATGACTGGTATAAGGGGGAATCTCAGGGTAGTTTTTATTTGCAATTGCCTGATGACTAAGAATGTTGAACATCTCTTTAGGTGCTTCTCAGCCACTCAGTATTCTTCTGTTAAGAATTCTTTGTTTAGCCCTGTACCCAGTTTTTTTTTTAATTTTTAATATTTTTATTACATATTTTCCTCAATTACATTTCCAATGCTATCCCAAAAGTCCCCCATAGCACCCCCACTTCCCTACCCACCCATTCCCATTCTTTTGGCCCTGGCATTCCCCTATATTGGGGCATATAAAGTTTGCAAGTCCAATGGGCCTCTCTTTCCAGTGATGGCCGAATAGGCCATCTTTCGATACATATGCAGCTAGAGACAAGAGCTCCTGGGTACTGGTTAGTTCATAATGTTGTTCCAACTATAGGGTTGCAGATCCCTTTAGCTCCTTGGGTACTTTCTCTAGCTTCTCAATTGGGAGCCCTGTGATACATCCAATAGCTGATTCTGAGCATCCACTCCTGTGTTTGCTAGGCCCCTGCATAGTCTCACAAGAGACAGCTATCTTTGGGTCCTTTCAGCAAAATCTTGCTAGTGTATGCAATGGTGTCAGCATTTAGAAGCTGATTATGGGATGGATCCCTGGATACGGCAGTCTCTAGATGGTCCATCCTTTCATCACAGCTCCAAGCTTTGTCTCTGTAACTCCTTCCATGGGTGTTTTGTTCCCAATTCTAAGAAGGGGCACAGTGTCCACATTTTGGTCTTCATTCTTCTTGAGTTTCTTGCATTTAGCAAATTGTATCTTATATCTTGGATATCCTAAGTTTTGGGCTAATATCCACTTATCAGTGAATACATATTGTGTGAGTTCCTTTGTGATTGTGTTACCTCACTCAAGATGATGCCCTCCAGGTCCATCCATTTGGCTAGGAAATTCATAAATTCATTCTTTTTAATAGCTGAGTAGTACTCAATTGTGTAGATGTACCATAATTTCTGTATCCATTCCTCTGTTGAGGGACATCTGGGTTCTTTTAGCTTCTGGCTATTATAAATAGGGCTGCTATGAACATAGTGGAGCATGTGTCCTTCTTACCGGTTGGGACATCTTCTGGATATATGCCCAGGAGAGGTATTGCTGGATCCTCCTGTAGTACTATGTCCAATTTTCTGAGGAAACGCCAGACTGATTTCCAGAGTGGTTGTACAAGCTTGCAATCCCACCAACAATGGAGGAGTGTTCCTCTTTCTCCACATCCTCGCCAGCATCTGCTGTCACCTGAATTTTTGATCTTAGCCATTCTGACTGGTGTGAGGTGGAATCTCAGGGTTGTTTTGATTTGCATTTCCCTGATGATTAAGGATGTTGAACATTTTTTCAGGTGCTTCTCTGCCATTTGGTATTCTTCAGGTGAGAATTCTTTGTTCAGTTCTGAGCCTCATTTTTTAATGGGGTTATTTGACTTTCTGGAGTCCACCTTCTTGAGTTCCTTATATATATTGGATATTAGTCCCCTATCTGATTTAGGATAGGTAAAGATCCTTTCCCAATCTGTTGGTGGTTTTTTTGTCTTATTGATGGTGTCTTTTGCCTTGCAGAAGCTTTGCAGTTTCATGAGGTCCCACTTGTCAATTCTCGATCTTACAGCACAAGCCATTGCTGTTCTATTCAATAATTTTTCCTCTGTGCCCATATCTTCAAGGCTTTTCCCCACTTTCTCCTCTATAAGTTTCAGTGTCTCTGGTTTTATGTGAAGTTCCTTGATCCACTTAGACTTGACCTTAGTACAAGGAGATAGGAATGGATCGATTCGCATTCTTCTACATGAAAACAACCAGTTGTGCCAGCACCATTTGTTGAAAATGCTGTCTTTCTTCCACTGGATGGTTTTAGCTCCCTTGTCGAAGATCAAGTGACCGTAGGTGTGTGGGTTCATATCTGGGTCTTCAATTCTATTCCATTGGTCTATTTGTCTGTCACTATACCAGTACCACGCCGTTTTTATCACAATTGCTCTGTAGTAAAGCTTTAGGTCCAGCATGGTGATTCCACCAGAGTTTCTTTTATCCTTGAGAAGAGTTTTTGCTATCCTAGGTTTTTTGTTATTCCAGATGAATTTGCAGATTGCACTTTCTAATTCGTTGAAGAATTGATTTGGAATTTTGATGGGGATTGCATTGAATCTGTAGATTGCTTTTGGCAAGATAGCCATTTTTACAATGTTGATCCTGCCAATCCATGAGCATGGGAGATCTTTCCATCTTCTAACATCTTCTTTAATTTCTTTCTTCAGAGACTTGAAGTTCTTATCATACAGATCTTTCACTTCCTTAGTTAGAGCCACGCCAAGATATTTTATATTATTTGTGACTATTGAGAAGGGTGTTGTTTCCCTAATTTCTTTCTCAGCCTGTTTATTCTTTGTGTAGAGAAAGGCCATTGATTTGTTTGAGTTAATTTTATATCCAGCTACTTCACCGAAGCTGTTTATCAGGCTTAGGAGTTCTCTGGTGGAATTTTTAGGGTCACTTATATATACTATCATATCATCTGCAAAAAGTGATATTTTGACTTCATCTTTTCCAATTTGTATCCCTTTGATCTCCTTTTGTTGTCGAATTGCTCTGGCTAGGACTTCAAGTACTATGTTGAATAGGTATGGAGAAAGTGGACAGCCTTGTCTAGTCCCTGATTTTAGAGGGATTGCTTCAAGCTTCTCACCATTTACTTTGATGTTGGCTACTGGTTTGCTGTAGATTGCTTTTATCATATTTAGGTATGGGCCTTGAATTCCTGATCTTTCCAAGACCTTTATCATGAATGGGTGTTGGATCTTGTCAAATGCTTTTTCCGAATCTAACGAGATGACCATGTGTTTTTTGTCTTTGAGTTTGTTTATATACTGGATTACTTTGATGGATTTCCGTATATTGAACCATCCCTGCATCCCTGGGATGAACCTACTTGGTCAGGATGGATGATTGTTTTGATGTGTTCTTGGAATCGGTTAGCAAGAAATTTATTGAGGATTTTTGCGTCAATATTCATAAGGGATATTGGTCTAAGTTTTCTATCTTTGTTGGGTCTTTTTGTGGTTTAGGTATCAGAGTAATTGTGGCTTCATAGAATGAGTTTGGTAGAGTACCTTCTGTTTCTATTTTGTGGAATAGTTTGTGAAGAACTGGGATTAGATCTTCTTTGAAGGTCTGATAGAACTCTGCACTAAACCCATCTGGTCCTGTGCTTTTTTTGGTTGGGAGACTATTAATGACTGCTTCTATTTTTTGGGGGGATATAGGGCTGTTTAGATCATTAACCTGATCTTGGTTCAACTTTGGTACCTGGTACCTGTCTAGGAACTTCTCCATTTCATCCAGGTTCTCCAGTTTTGTTAAGTATAGCCTTTGGTAGAAGGATCTGATGGTGTTTTGGATGTCTTCAGGATCTGTTGTTATGTCTCCTTTTTCATTTCTGATTTTGTTAATTAGAATGCTTCTCCTGTGCCCTCTAGTGAGTCTGGCTAAGGGTTTATCTATCTTGTTGATTTTCTCAAAGAACCAGCTCCTTGATTGGTTGATTCTTTGAATAGTTCTTCTTGTTTCCACTTGATTGATTTCGCCCCTGAGTTTGATTATTTCCTGCTGTCTACTCCTTTTGGGTGAATTTGCTTCCTTTTGTTCTAGTGCTTTTAGGTGTGTTGTCAAGCTGCTAATGTGTGCTCTTTCTAGTTTCTTTTTGGAGGCACTCAGAGCTATGAGTTTTCCTCTTAGAAATGCTTTCATTTCGTCCCATAAGTTTGGGTATGTTGTGGCTTCATTTTCATTGAACTCTAAAAAGTCCTTAATTTCTTTCTTTATTCCTTCCTTGACCAAGGTATCATTGCGAAGAGTGTTGTTCAGTTTCCACGTGAATGTTGGCTTTCTATTATTTATTTTGTTATTGAAGATCAGCCTTAGTCCATGGTGATCTGATAGGATGCATGGGACAATTTCAATATTTTCATATCTGTTGAGTCCTGTTTTGTGCCCAATTACGTGGTCAATTTTGGAGAAGGTACCATGAGGTGCTGAGAAGAAGGTATATCCTTTTGTTTTAGGGTAAAATGTTCTGTAGATATCTGCCAGATCCATTTGATCCATAACTTCTGTTAGTTTCACTGTGTCCCTGTTTATTTTCTGTTTCCATGATCTGTCCATTATTGAAAGTGGTGTGTTGAAGTCTCCCACTATTATTGTATGAGGTGCAATGTGTGCTTTGAGATTTACTAAAGTTTCTTTAATGAATGATGCTGCCTTTGTATTTGGAGCATAGATATTCAGGATTGATAGTTCCTCTTGGAGGATTTTACCTTTGATGAGTATGAAGTGCCACTCCCTGTCTTTTTTGATGACTTTGGGTTGGAAGTCAATCTTATCAGATATTAGAATGGCTACTCCATCTTGTTTCTTCATACCATTTTCTTGGAAAATTGTTTTCCAGCCTTTCATTCTGAGGTAGTGTCTATCTTTTTCTCTGAGATGAGTTTCCTGTAAGCAGCAAAATGTTGGGTCTTGTTTGTGTAGCCAGTTTGTTAGTCTATGTCTTTTTATCGGGGAGTTGAGTCCATTGATATTAAGAGATATTAAGGAAAAGTAATTGTTGTTTCCTGTTATTTTTGTTGTTAAAGTTGGCATTCTGTTCTTGTGGCTGTCTTCTTTTAGGTTTGTTGAGGGATTACCTTCTTGTTGTTTCTAGGGCGTGGTTCCCGTCCTTGTATTGGTTTTTTCCTGTTATTATCCTTTGAAGGGCTGGATTCCTGGAGAGATAATGTGTGAATTTGGTTTTGTCGTGGAATACTTTGGTTTCTCCATCTATGTTAATTGAGAGTTTGGCTGGGTATAGTAGCCTGGGCTGGAATTTGTGTTCTTTTAGTGTCTGTATAACATCTGTCCAGGATCTCTGGTGAAAAATCTGGTGTAATTCTGATAGGCTTGCCTTTATATGTTACTTGGCCTTTTTCTCTTACTGCTTTTAGTATTCTATCTTTATTTAGTGCATTTGTTGTTCTGATTATTTTGTGTTGGGAGGTATTTCTTTTCTGGTCCAGCCTATTTGGAGTTCTGTAGGCTTCTTTTATGTTCGTGGTCATCTCTTTCTTTAGATTTGGGAAATTTTCTTCTATAATTTTGTTGAAGATGTTTACTGGTCCTTTGAGTTGAAAATCTTCATTCTCATCCACTCCTATTATCCGTAGGTTTGGTCTTCTCATTGTGTCCTGTATTTCCTGGATGTTTTGAGTTAGGATCTTTTTGCATTTTCCATTTTCCTTGATTGTTGTGCCGATGTTCTCTATGCAATCTTCTGCACCTGAGATTCTCTCTTCCATCTCTTGTATTCTGTTGCTGATGCTAGCATCTATGGTCCCAGATTTCTTTCCTAGGGTTTCTATCTCCAGTGTTGCCTCATTTTGGGTTTTCTTTATTGTGTCTACTTCCCTTTTTAGGTCTAGTATGGTTTTGTTCATTTCCATCATCTGATTGGATGTGTTTTCCTGTTTCTCTTTAAGGACTTCTACCAGTTTGGTTGTGTTTTCCTGTTTTTCTTTAAGGACTTGTAACTCTTTAGCCATGTTCTCCTGTAGTTCTTTAAAGTCCTTCTTGATGTCCTCTATCATCATCATGAGATATGCTTTTAAATCCAGGTCTAGCTTTTCAGGTGTGTTGGGGTGCCCTGGACTGGGCGAAGTGGGAGTGCTGGGTCCTGATGATGGTGAGTGGTCTTGGTTTCTGTTAGTAAGATTCTTAAGTTTACTTCTCGCCACCTGGTAATCTCTGGAGTTGTTATAGTTGTCTCTGTTCAAAGGTTGTTCTTCTGGTGATTCTGAGTATCGTCTGTCAGCAGACCTGGGAGACAGGCTCTCTCCTCTGAGTTTCAGTGGTTAGAGCACTCCCTGCTGATAAGCTTTCCTCTTAAAGGGAAGGTGTACAGATATCTGGCGTTTGGACCTTCTCCTGGCCGAAGAAGAAGGCCGAAAACAGGACCTTTCCCAGATGCTGTGTTGCTTTGGCAGGTCACAGAAGCTGTCAGCTTCTGTGGTGCACACTCTCAGCTGTGCAGACTACGTTCCTAAGTTCAGAGGAGTCCTGGATCCAAGATGTGCTGCCTGCTCCTGAGGCAGAGGGCTCCTGTGCAGGGCAGAATACAGTCTTCCAGCTGGGAGGGTGCCGGATGTCTGCAGCCCCAAAAGGGTGCTGCCTCAGCGGCTCTGTGGCTCCTGCCTGTCCCAGAAGCTGTCTGCCTCTGTGGTCCTCACTCTCACCTCTGCAGACTAAGTTCGGCGGAGTCCCGGAGCCAAGATGGAGCTCCCTGCAGGGCAGATCACTGTCTTCCGGCTGGGAGGGTGCCGGATGTCTGTGGCCCCAAAAGGGTGCTGCCTCAGTGGCTCTGTGGCTCCCGCCTGTCCCAGAAGCTGTCTGCCTCTGTGGTCCTCACTCTCACCTCTGCAGACTAAGTTCAGCAGAGTCCCGGAGCCAAGATGGAGCTCCCTGCAGGGCAGACCCCAGTTTTTTTTTTTTTTTTTTTTTTTAATTAGGTATTTTCTTCATGTTTTTCTTTTAGTTTCTTCATGTAGTGGATTGATGGATATCCGTATACTGAAACACCCCTAAATCCCTGAGATGAAGCCTACTTGATCCTGGTGAATGACCATTTTGATTTTTTCTTGGTTTTGGTTGACAAGAATTTCATTGAGTATTTTTGCATTGATATTCATAACGGAAATTTGTCTGAAGTTCTCTTTCTTTGTTTGGTCTTTGTGTGGTTTTGGTATTGGCATAACTGAGACTTCATAGAAGGAATTTGATCGTGTTCCTTCTGTTTCTATTTTGTGGAACAGTTTGAAGAGTATTAACAATAGGTCTTCTTTAAGATCTGATAGAATTCTGCACTAAACCCACCTGATCCTGGGCTTTTTTTAGTTGGAGACTTTTAGTGAATGCTTCTATTTCTTTAGGGGTTATGGGACTGCTGAGATGGTTTATCTGATCAAGATTTAACTTTGGTATTTGATATATGTCTAGGAAATTGTCCATTTCATCCATATTTTCCAGTTGTGTTGAGTATAGTCTTTTATAGTAGGATCTGATGATTTTTTTTTTAATTTCCTCAGTTCCTGTTGTTATATCTCCTTTTCATTTTTAATTTTATTTGAACACTGTCACTGTACCCTCTGGTTTGTCTGGCTAAGGTTTATCTATCTTGTTGATTTTCTCAAAAAAAAAAAAAAAAAAGAACATTCTCTTCTGAAGTACAAAATTCAGCCTTTCTCAAATATCTAATTAGGTGTGACAATTTCTGGAGGATCAATAAGAGATTCTATTCTATAAAGTCTTCCTGAACAAACTGACCTTTTCCTTGCTTTGTTACTCACAATTTAGTGAAATTAACTGCATATGGAAGCACTGGAGGACATCTAAAGCAGTGTGTGGAGGAACATATGGCACTCCTGAAAACATTAGAAGCCCAGTACAAAATATTAGTGATGATATCTGCATCTCAACCATAGAAATCTGTTCACCATCAGCAGCATGGAATTTCTATGCCACATCATTATCTAATATCTCAAATTTTATTCTAAGTAGATCCTATAATACACCAAGAAAACTGATATAGGAAATAGTTATTCACCAAATAAGCTAATAGTTTACAATCATAACTGTATAAATACTACCTAAAAACACAGAAATAAAATGACATCTTTAGGTTTATTTTTGTTATGTTTTAGTTCTGAGGATAAAATATATTTTTGTACACAAAATATATGCATGTGTCTTATAAATCATAGGTTGACACAATTTGTCAAACAGTTAAACAAGAGAAGAAAAGTCACATAAAATTCCTGTGTTCTTCTGCTCTGAAAGGGCTACTGAAGACAGGTTTTATACTACTCAATATCTTCCTTTTTTCCCTTTGTATATTTTGACATGTGCCGTATAAGTAAGTTAAGTGGAAGCAATAATGTCCAGGTTAAAATTCTAGTTTATTTACTATAGAATACATGTTCATTTTTAATCTAGAAAAATTACCACTGAATTTGAAACAGATCTACAGATTTTACAATTTTGGTCTAAAGTTAACATTTTTGAATGCCAGTTTAAACAAATTATAGAAACAATTATTCGTGGGATATGTATTCCATTTCATTAAAAAATGTATTTTTCACATTTCTTCTTTTAAAAATTTTTATTGGTTATTTTATTTACTTTTCAAATGTTATCCCCATTCTCAATTACCCCTCCAAAAACTCCCAATCCCATCCCCCTCCTCCCTGCTTTTATTAGAGTGCTCCCCAACCCACTACCCACTCCCAGCTCACCATCCTTGCATTCCCCTATGATGGTCACAAGACCAAGGGCATCTCTTCTCACTGATGCCAGATAAGGCCAGTCTCTGTTATATATGAAGCTAGAGCCATGGGTCCCTCTATGTATATTCTTTGGTTGGTGGTTTAGTCCCTAGAGCTCAAGGGTGTCTGTTTGGTTGATAGTGTTGTTCTTCCTATGGGGTTGAAAACTCTTTTAGCTCCTTCAGTCCTCCCCCTAACTCCTCCATAGGAAACTCCTTGCTCAGTCTGATGGTTAGATGCAAGCATTTGAATTTCTTAAACAAACACTTTTAAAACTAATCTCTTAAATATTTTTTCTAGAGATACAATAAATTTAAGCCCTTATAGCTGGCATTTCATTTTATGAAATAATTATATGTAAGTGTTCTCTTTGACACCAAAATTCTATGTATTACTTTAAGAAATGGTGGATTGCACAGGGTGATTTCATATCCTATTTGAAGATTAACATGTAAGTCACTCATTTAAGTCAACTGACAAACTGATATTGATCCATACTATGATTATTTTTAGATAAATTATCAGTAGTTTATTTAACTCATATTATTTTTTTCAGTCATTTCTATTTTATTAGAGTCTTGTTGAAACTAGAGAATCTAAGCAAGTAGTTTTTAGAGTATCATTTATGTAGTTTATCTGTGCTAGGGTTCACAAAAATAATTGTCCACAATGTAATACTCCTTACAACAATGCTGAATTCTGCTTATGTTCTTTTACAGGAAATTCTGTGAATTTAAATACAAACATCAACTCCATGTTGTGAGCAACTCCATGTTGTGAGCAAATTCACAAAACAAAGAAAGCATATTAAAGCAGTAAGGGGAAAAATTCAAGTAACATATAAAGGAACTCCTATCAGAATTACACCAGACTTCTCACCAGAGACAAGGAAAGCCAGAATATCCTGGACAGATGTTATACAGACACTAATAGAACACCATTGACAGCCCAGGCTACGATACCCAGCAAAACTCTCAATTACCATGGAGAAACAAAGGTATTCCATGGCAAAACCAAATTTACACAATATCTTTCCACAAATCCAGTTCTTCGAAGGGTATTAAAGGAAAGCTCCAACACAAGGAGGGAAACTATGCTCTAGAAAAAGCAAGAAAGTAATCTTTCAACAAAGCTAAAAGAAAATAGCCACATGAACAGAATTCCAACTCTAACAACAAAATATAGAGGAAACAGTAGATGTTGGCAAAGATGTGAAGAAAGAGAAATACTCCTCCATTGCTGGTGGGATTGCAAGCTGGTACATCCACTCTGTAAATCAGTTTGGTGGGACCTCAGAAAATTGGGCATAGTATTACAGGAAGATCCAGCAATACCACTTCTGGGCATATACACAAAAGATGTTCCAACTGATAATAAGGACACATGTTCCACTATGTTCATAACAGCCTTATTTATAGTAGCCAGAAGCTGGAAAAAAAAAAAAACAAGCAGAGGAATGGATACAGAAAATGAGGTACATTTATACAATGGAATACTACTCAGCTATTAAAAACAATGAATTCATGAAATTCTCAGGCAAATGGATGGATCTGGAGGATATCCTCCTAAGTGAGGTAACCCAATCAAAAAAGACCACACATGATATATACTCACTGATAAGTAGATAGCCCAGAAGTTCAGAATACCCAAGATACAATTTGCAAAACATATGAAACTCAAGAAGAAGGAAGACCAAAGTTTGGCTACTTTGCTCCTTCTTAGAAGGGTAACAAAATACTCATGGGAGGAGTTACAGAGACAAAGATCTGAGCAGTGACTGAAGGAATAACCCTCTAGAGACTGCCTCACCTGGGCATCATCCCATATACAGATACCAAATCCAGATACTATTGTGGATGCCAACAAGTGCTTGCTGGCAGGAACCTAATATAGCTGTCCCCTGAGCAGCTCTGCCAGTGGCTGACAAATACAGAAGTGGATGCTCACAGTCATCCATTGGACAGAGCACAGGGTCCCCAATGAAGGAGCTAGAGAAAGGATCCAAGGAGCTGAAGGAGTTTGCAGCCCCATAGGAAGAACAACAATATGAACTAACCAGAACCCCCGAGCTCCCTAGGACTAAACCACCAATCAAAGAAAACACATGGTGGGACTCATGACTCTAGCTGCATATGTAGCAGAGGATGGCCTAGTAGGTCATCAATGGGAGGAGAGGTCCTTGGTACTGTGAACATTCTGTGCCCCAGTATTGGGGAATGCCTGGGCCAGGAAGTGGGAGTGGGTGGGTTGGGGAGCAGGGGGAGGGGGAGGGGAGAGTAGGGTATTTTCAGTGGGGAAACTAGAAAAAGGGATAATATTTGAAATGTAAATAGAGAAAATATCTAAAAAAAAAAAAAAAAAAAAGAAAAAACAACAACAACAACAAAAAGAAAGACCTAAAAAATAAAAGAGAAAATACCATATTGAGAATTTTCACATTCATGATCACAAAGAAAAATTGGTCTGTAATTTTGTTTTTTATTGGATCTTTATATGATTTAGGTATCAGGGTAATTTTTATATCATGACAAAAAATGGCAATGTTATTTTGTTTCAATTTTGTGGAATAATTTGAGGAGTATTGGTGTTAATTATTTTTTTAATGCTGGTAGCATTCTGAATTAAAACAACCTGACCCTGGGCTTTTTGCTTTGAAGAATTTTAATTACTTCTACTATTTTGCTAGTTATAGTAGGTCTGTGTAATTTGTGTATTTGATTATGATTTTAATTTGGTATGTGGTCTACACCAAGAAAATTATCTATATTTTAAAAACGTCCCATTTCATGGGTAAAAATTATACAAAGGATATCTTCATGTTTTTCTGAATTTCCTTGGGATCCATTGCCATGTCCCTATATTTTATTCTAATTTGTACATTTTGATCTTTGCTTGCACTGTTTAAGGTTGATTGTTTGTTTGTTTGTTTGTTTGTTTGTTTGTTTTTGGATAAGGGATTGTGACCCTTACTGATTGAAATAACCAATTCTTTGTTTCATTATTTTTGTACTGATCTTTTACTCTTGTTGCTTTTTCATTTCTATCATATTGATTTCAGTCCCAAATGTGGTTATTTTTTGTTATATATATTTTTTGTATCTTATTTCCTCTATTTGTCTAGTTTCAAGGTACTATTCAGTTACCAATATGAGAGCTGTACTGGCTAGTTTTGTGTCAACTTGACACAGCTGGAGTTATCACAGAAAAAGGTGCTTCAGTTGAGGAAATAACTCCATGAGATCCAACTGTAAGGCATTTTCTCAGTTAGTAATCAAGGGGAAAAGGCCCCTTGTGGGTGGGACCATCTCTGGGCTGGTAATCTTGGTTCTATAAGAGAGCAGGCAAAGCAAGCCAGTAAAGAACATCCCTTCATTGCCTCTGCATCAGCTCCTGCTCCCTGACCTACTTGAGTTCCAGTCCTGACTTCTTTCAGTGATGAACAGCAATGTGGAAATGTAAGCTGAATAAACCCTTTCCTCCCCAATTTGCTTCTTGGTCATGATGTTTGTGCAGGAATAGAAACCCTGACTAAGACAAGAGCTCTACATTATTTTTTTTTTTAAATATTTCCATTAGAGCTGTGAACTTTCCTCTTAGGAAAGCTTCCATTGTGTTACATACGTATTAGAATGTTGTTTTATTTTTTATTCAACCCTAAAATATTCGAAATACATTTTAATTTCCATCTTGACCTATTTTCACTCTATACTGAACTTTCCAGTATATGAGATTTTGTGAATATTCTGTTGTTTCTATTGTTGATCTGTGGCTTTATAATGTATGGTTAAATATAATGCAGGCTATTCTTTCAATTCTTTTGTATATGTTGTGACATTCTTTGTATCCAATTATGTAGTGAATTTTAAGGGAAGTTTCATGATCCCTTAATTTGTTAAATTATTTTGTATTTGAGTGGAATTTTCTTTAAATATCGTTTAGGTTTATTTGATTTATGCTGCCATTGATCTCATCATATTCATTTTTTTCTTTGTAGTTTTCTTTTTTTTTTGTTTTTGTTTTCTGGATGACTTGTCTATTAGTGAGAGTAGAGTATTGAAGTCTTTCAAATTGCTGTGTGAGGGTCAATCTGTGCTTTTACCTTTAATGGGTTTTGACTGGTGCATAGATGTCTAGAATGTCAATATCTTCTCTTTGATTTTTTTTCCTTCCATGAGTATATCTATTGTCTTATCCCATATCTTCTGATAATTTTTTGGTTTGACCTTCATTTTGCCAGATTTTAAAATAGCTATCGCATCATAATTTTAATATATATTTTTGAGGGGATAGCTTTTCCATTCTTTTATCTTAATAGAATATCTATTCTTGATGTTCACGTGTGTTTAATGGGTGTAGCTAGCAGAAAGATGTATCTTGTGTTTTATTAATCTGCTAGTCTGTGTCTTTTTCTTGGAGAATTGAGATCATTGACATTGAGAATTATCAATGAACCAGGTTTATTGACTCCTGTTATTTAGTTGTGGTAGTATGCTCTTTCTGTCACCTGTTGTCACTTGTTAGTATAATATTGCTTATTCTTTGTTTTATTGTGGGTGTGATTAACATCTTCATGTTGAAGTTTTCCTTATGGACCATTCTGTCAGGTTGAAATATATATTTGCCACCATCTATTGTGATTGATTTGTATTTCCTAAGCCAGGAGGTGGTGGCACACGCCTTTAATCCCAGCACTTGGGAGGCAGAGGCAGGTGGATTTCTGAATTCAAGGCCAGACTGATCTACAAAGTGAGTTCCAGGACAGCCAGAGCTACACAGAGAAACCCTGTCTCAAAAAAAAAAAAAAAAAAAGTTTTATTTCCAACAGTAGTCTGTATTGGTTCCTGTGGAATATTAAAGTTTCTTGAACAGACATCCAGCTTTTCTAGATTTTAGAGTCCACTGAACAATCAGGTTTTGTTCTAATAAATCTACTATTATATGTGTCACATTTTTCCTTGCAGCTTTTGAGTATTATGTGTTCTGAGAAATCTCTTTTCTGGCCTAATTTATTTATATGTGATCTAAAGTCTACTTTGTCAGATGCTAAAATAGATAAACCATTTCATTTTTAGGTCCATTTTTCTTGGAATAAACTTTTCTATTCCTTTTTTGCTGAGGTAGTGTCTATCCTTAATGCTAAATTATGTTTTCTCAATGCAGCTGAAGGATGAATCCAACTTTCAAAGCCAGTCTACTAGTCTGTAACTTTTTATTGTATAATTGAGACTATGGACCTTAAGTCTTATTAGTGAGCTTTGTAGGTTGATACCTGTTATCTTGTTATTGTATTGGGTTTTTTACCTTTTTTAAATTCCTGGCCTCAGGTTATTTGTGTACAATATGTTTTCTTGTGTGTAGTTAGATATTTGAGGTTAACTTTTCTTTCTAGCACCTAGAATCTAGTGTGCTATGTACACCAGAATATATAGAAAAATGCTATTTGGCACAGAATGTCTTTATGCATTATTTTGATTGAAAGTTTTCATGAACAGAGTTGTCTGCTTTGGTATGTGTCATCTCTTGGAATTTGTAGAATATCTTATCGTACTTTTCTGGATTTTAGAGTATCTATTAAGAAAGTGAGGTACTATTCTCATACGTCTGCATTTATAAAATATTAGGTATTTTCCCTTGTATGTTTTTAATATCCTTCCTTTATTTTGTACATTTATGGTTTTGAATATTATGTGCAGTAGGGAATTTCTTTTGTAGGCCTGTGTATTTGGAGTTATGTTTGGTTCTTTTTTTTTCTTTTTATTTATTTATATTTATTTTCTTTATTAGGTATTTTCCTTGTTTACATTTTCAATGCTATCCCAAAAGTCCCCATACCCACCGCCCCAATCCCCTACACACCCACACCCCCCTTTTGGCCCTGGGATCCCCCTGTACTGGGGCATATAAAGTTTGCAAGTCCAAAAGGCCTCTCTTTGCAGTGATGGCCGACTAAGCCATCTTTTGATACATATGCAGCTAGAGACATGAGCTCCGGGATGCTGGTTAGTTCATATTGTTGTTCCACCCATAGGGTTGCGGATCCCTTCAGCTCCTTCCGTACTTTCTCTAGCTCCTCCATTGGGGGCGCTGTGATCCATCCAATAGCTGACTGTGATCATCCACTTCTGTGTTTGCTAGGCCCCGGCATAGTCGCAAAAGAGACAGCTATATCTGGGTCCTTTCAGCAAAATCTTCCTAGTGTATGCAATGGTGTCAGCATGTGGAAGCTGATTATGGGATGGATCCCTGCATATGGCAATCACTAGATGGTCCATCCTTTTGTCACAGCTCCAAATTTTGTCTCTGTAAGTCCTTCCATGGGTGTTTTGTTCCCCTTTCTAAGAAGGGACAAAGTCTCCACACTTTGATCTTCGTTCTTCTTGAATTTCATGCGTTTAGCAAATTGTATCTTATATCTGGGGTATCCTAAGTTTCTGGGCTAATATCCACTTATCAGTGAGTACATATTGTGCGAGTTCCTTTGTCATTGGGTTACCTCACTCAGGATGATGCCCTCCAGGTCCATCCATTTGCCTAGGAATTTCATAAATTCATTCTTTTTAAAAGCAGATTAGTACTCCATTGTGTAAATGTACCACATTTTCTGTATACATTCCTCTGTTGAGGGGCATCTGGGTTCTTTCCACCTTCTGGCTATTATAAATAAGGCTGCTATGAACATAGTGGAGCATGTGTCCTTCTTAACTGTTGGGACATCTTCTGGATATATGCCCAGGAGAGGTATTGCAGGATCCTAATTTCTTTCTCAGCCTGTTTATTCTTTGTGTACAGAAAGGCCATTGACTTGTTTGAGTTAATTTTGTATCCAGCTACTTCATTGAAGCTGTTTATCGGGCTTAAGAGTTCTCTGGTGGAATTTTTAGGGTCACTTATATATTATATCATATCATCTGCAAAAAGTGACATTTTGACTTCTTCCTTTCCAATTTGTATCCCCTTAATCTCCTTTTGTTGTCTAATTGCTCTGGCTAGGACTTCAAGTACAATGTTGAATAGGTAGGGCGAGAGTAGACAGCCTTGTCTAGTCCTTGATTTTAGTGGGATTGCTTCCAGCTTCTCACCAATTACTTTGATGTTGGCTACTGGTTTGCTGTAGATGGCTTTTATCATGTTTAGGTATGGGCCTTGAATTCCTGATCTTTCCAAGACTTTTATCATGAATGGGTGTTGGATTTTTTCAAATGTTTCTCAGCATCTAAGGAGATGATCATGTGGTTTTTGTCTTTGAGTTTGTTTATATACTGGTTTACGTTGATGGATTTCCGTATATAGAACCATCCCTTCATCCCTGGGATGAAACCTACTTGGTCAGGATGGATGATTGGTTTGATGTGTTCTTGGATTAGGTTAGCAAGAACTTTGTTGAGGATTTTTGCATCGATATTCATAAGGGAAATTGGTCTGAAGTTCTCTATCTTTGTTGGGTCTTTTTGTGCTTTATGTATCAGAGTAATTGTGGCTTCATAGAATGAATTGGGTAGAGTACCTTCTGTTTCTATTTTGTGGAATAGTTTGTGAAGAACTGGAATTAGGTCTTCTTTGAAGGTCTGATAGAACTCTGCACTAAACCCATCTGGTCCTGGGCTTTTATTGGTTGGGAGACTATAAATGACTGCTTCTATTTCTTTAGGGGATATAGGACTGTTTAGATCATTAACCTGATCTTGATTTAGCTTTGGTACCTGGTATCTGTCTAGAAACTTGTCCATTTCATCCAGGTTTTCCAGTTTTGTTGAGTATAGCCTTTTGTAGAAGGATCTGATGGTGTTTTGGATTTCTTCAGGATCTGTTGTTATGTTTCCCTTTTCATTTCTGATTTTGTTAATTAGGATGCTTTCCCTATGCCCTCTAGTGAGTCTGGATAAGGGTTTATCTATCTTGTTGATTTTCTCAAAGAACCAGCTCCTTGATTGTTTGATTATTTGAATAGTTCTTCTTGTTTCCACTTTGTTGATTTCACCCCTGAGTTTGATTATTTCCTGCCTTCTACTCCTCTTTGGTGAATTTGCTTCCTTTTGTTCTAGAGCTTTTAGGTGTGTTGTCAAGTTGCTAATGTGTGCCTTCTCTAGTTTCTTTTTGGAAGCACCCAAAGCTATGAGTTTTCCTCTTAGGAATGCTTTCATTATGCCCCATAAGTTTGGGTTGTTGTGGCTTCATTTTCATTAAACTCCAAAAAGTCCTGAATATCTTTGTTCCTTCCTTGACCAAGTTATCATTGAGACGAGTGTTGTTCAGTTTCCACGTGAATGTTGGCTTTCTATTAGTTATTTTGTTATTGAAGATCAGCCTTAGTCCATGGTGATCTGATAGGATGCATGGGACAATTTCAATATTTTTGTATATATTGAGGCTTGTTTTGTGACTAATTATGTGGTCAATTTTGGAGAAGGTACCATGGGGTGCTGAGAAGAAGGTATATCCTTTTGATTTAGGATAAAGTGTTCTGTAGATATCTGTTAAGTCCATTTGTTCCATCACTTCTGTTAGTTTCACTGTGTCCCTGTTTAGTTTCTGTTTCTATGATCTGTCCATTAGTGAAAGTGGTGTGTTGAAGTCTCCCACTATTATTGTGTGAGGTGCAATATGTGCTTTGAGCTTTACTAAAGTTTCTTTAATGAATGTGGCTGCTCTGATATTTGGAGCATATATATTCAGAATTGAGAGTTCCTCTTGGAGGATTTTACCTTTGATGAGTATGAAGTGCCCCTCCTTGTCTTTTTTGATTACTTTAGGTTGGAAGTCGATTTTGTTAGATATTAGAATGGCTACTCCAGCTTGTTTCTTCATACCATTTGCTTGGAAAATTATTTTCCAGCCTTTCATTCTGAGGTAGTGTCTATCTTTTTCTCTGAGAAGAGTTTCCTGTAAGCAGCAAAATGTTGGGTATTGTTTGTGTAGCCAGTTTTTGAGTCTATGTCTTTTTATCGGGGAGTTGAGTCCATTGATATTAAGAGATATTAAGGAAAAGTAATTGTTGCTTCCTGTTATTTTTGTTGTTAAAGTTGGCATTCTGTTCTTGTGGCTGTCCTCTTTTAGGTTTGTTGAGGGATTACCTTCTTGTTTTTTCTAGGACGTGGTTCCCATCTTTGTATTGTTTTTTTTTTCTGTTATTATCCTTTGAAGGGCTTGATTCCTGGAGAGATAATTGGTGAATTTTGTTTTGTTGTGAAATACTTAGGTTTCTCCATCTATGGTAATTGAGAGTTTGGCTGGGTTTAGTAGCCTGGGCTGGAATTTGTGTTCTCTTAGTGTCTGTATAACATCTGTCCAGACTCTTCTGGCTTTCATAGTCTCTGGTGAAAAATCTGGTGTAATTATGATATGCTTGCCTTTATATGTTACTTGACCATTTTCCCTTACTGCTTTTAGTATTCTGTCTTTATTTAGTGCCTTTGTTTTTCTGATTATTATGTGTCAGGAGGAATTTATTTTCTGGTCCAGTCTATTTGGAGTTCTGTAGGCTTCTTGTATGTTCATGGGCATTTCTTTCTTTAGATTTGGGAAGTTTTCTTCAATAATTTTGTTGAAAATATTTGCTGGTCCTTTGAGTTGAAAATCTTCATTCTCATCCACTCCTATTATCTGTAGGTTTGGTCTTCTCATTGTGTCCTGGATTTCCTGGATGTTTTGGATTAGGATCTTTTTGCATTTTCCATTTTCTTTGATTGTTGTGCTGATGTTCTCTATGTAATCTTCTGCACCTGAGATTCTCTCTTCCATATCTTGTATTCTGTTTCTGATGCTAGCATCTAAGGTTCCAGATTTCTTTCCTAGGCTTTCTATCTCCAGCGTTGCCTTAACTTTGGGTTTTCTTTATTGTGTCTACTTCCCTTTTTAGGTCTTGGATGGTTTTATTCAATTCCATCGCCTGTTTGGTTGTGTTTTCCTGCAATTCTTTAAGGGATTTTTGTGTTTCCTCTTTAATGTCTTCTACTTGTTTAGCAGTGTTCTCCTGTATTTCTTTAAGTGATTTATTTAAGTCCTTCTTGATGTCCTCTACTATTATCATGAGATATGCTTTTTAAATCCAGGCCTAGCTTTTCAGGTGTGTTGGGGTGCCCTGGACTGGGCGAAGTGGGAGTGCTGGGTTATGATGATGGTGAGTGGTCCTGGTGTCTGTTAGTAAAATTCTTAAGTTTACCTTTTGTCATCTGGTAATCTCTGGAGTTAGTTGTTATAGTTGTCTCTGTTTAGAGATTGTTCCTCTGGTGATTTTGTTACCCTCTATGAGCAGACCTGGGAGACTAGCTCTCTCCTCTGAGTTTCAGTGGTCAGAGCAGTCTCTGCAGGCAAGGTCTCCTCTTTCAGGGAAGGTGCACAGTTATTTGGTGTTTGGACCTCCTCCTGACGGAAGATGAAGGCCCAAAACAGGATCTTTCCCAGAAGCTGTGTTGCTTTGGCCTGTTACAGAAGCCGTTGTTTCTGTAGTCCACACTCTCACCTGTGTAGACTACTTTCCGAGGAGTCCCAGAACCAAGGTGGCTCCAGCGGAACTGGAACCTGAGGCAGAAGCCTCTCGGGCTGGGCAGACACCTGTGCTCTGACCAGGAAGGTGGCTGGTTTTCTGGAGCTGAAAATGGTGCAACCTCAGAGGCTCTGTGGCTCTTGCCTGTCTCAGAGACTGCTGGCCTCTGTATTCCACACTGTCATCTGTGCAGACTGCCCTCCGCAGAGTCCTGGAACCAAGGTGGCTCCCCGTGGAACCTGAGGCAGAAGCCTCTCGGGCCGGGCGGACACCTGTGCTCTGACCAGGAAGGTGGTGGGTTGTCTGGAGCCGAAAATCTATGTTTGGTTCTTATAACTTGATAGGCACCTCCTTTTTTAGATTGGTGAAATATTCTTCTATGATTTTGTTGAAAATATTTTCTGTGCTTTTGATGTGATTTTCTTCTCCTTTTTCTATTCTTTCTATTATTCCTAGATATAATTTTTTCATAGTGTTATAGATTTCCTGAATGTTTTGTGCCAGAATATCTTTTTATATTTAACATTGTCTTTTACAAAGTTATTTATTTCCTCTACTTTGTCTTCAAAATCTGAGATTTGATTGAATCTTCTTTCTTCTATCTCTTGTTGCTGAGGCTTCTCTCTGAGTTTCCTATTAGAGCCTCAATTTTTCTATTCCAGTTATCCATTTATTTTGGTTATTTCTGATGGCTGTATTTCCAACTCCATGTCATAAACTCTTTTCTTCCTTTCCTTTAACTTTTTGATTTTATTTTCAGACTTCATTGATGGATTTATTTATCCTCTGCTAGGACCATAAATATATTTGTAACTATTCTTAAATAATTTTTATTTTGAGTTTCAGTCCTATTGAATTTCTCAGGGCCCACCTTTGTAGGTTATTTGGGTTCTGGTTGTAGTATATTATCTTGAATGTTAATAATTTTATTTTTATGCTGGTAAATAGGCATTCGGGTGTGAGAAGTTTGTGATTGTAAGTGTAGATATATGACCTTGTAGTAGATGGTTTGTTGGTTTCTGTTTTCCTCTCTGTGTATTAAAAGAGTAAAGTGACTAAATGTTGCCTGTTTGAAAGTGCTTCTGAGACTCTGCCAATTATGGCTACTAGTTGCCCAGAGTAAAATGTATTTTTGTGAATTGGGAATTGATGGAAAGGAATGGGAAACAGACTTAAATGGCAGCATGCTAAAAGGCTTCCCAGGTGGGAGGAAAGATGAATCTTCTATGAATGTTTTACTTAGTGCCCTGCCAATGGATTAAGATGAAAAGAAAGACTACAGCATTTTATTTGCTACCAAGCCAGGTATAAGGCAGGGTGTTCAAATTCAAGAAAGGAAGGAGAATGTAGATTGTGAATATCTGAATTCCTGACTGTTTGATCAGAATTTTTCTAGGGAGGGTATCCATGGTTTTGTTATTGAGACACAGAAATGGGGGGAGGGTGGAAGGCTGTAAAGGACTCAAATCCTTCAATAGAAATGTGGTCAGAGAAGAAAAGGCTGTAGCAAGTAGTTCACTATACATATGATGATAAAATAGGGGAGTTGGAATTGGAGTATATGAGAGAGATTTAAAACTGCCTACCTTAACATTAGTGAGATGGAAAGGTTTGAGAGTACTAGCAGACATCTAAAACATGATCAAAATTTATTGTATGATGGATTGTAAATAAAAATGAGAAATATTCTAGAAATCATAATAACAATGTTTTTCCAAAGTTATATAGGATATTTACTTGTAAGAGCAGTTGGTATCAAAGGCAATAAAAATAATTTGTTATTGTGGAGATCTATGGGAACTTCCTGACCAACAACCGTCAGGAACATGGCCTCTACCATGTAATGATATTTTGTTTAGTAAACATAGGTTTGCAGAAGCATTGTCTACCATGTCACATAATTATGAACAAGCACTTTTTAGTTTTCATTTGTATTTTGAAAGTAGGTTACTAGGTTGTTTTCCATTAGATATTTTTATAGATTCTTAGTTTTAACACAGCCAATGGTGCCCTCTTTCCCAACTTTTATCACTTCTAAAATCTTTAATACTCAGTATATACCCATTTTGTTTTATGTATGTCTTCTGCTTTTCTTTAAAATAATATGTCTCCTGAAATATTAGGTTTCCCCAAGGCTTATCTTGATCTGTCCTTCTAATCCTTGTACTTCCCATTCCACCTCACACCAGTCAGAATGGCTAAGATCAAAAATTCAGGTAACAGCAGATGCTGGCGAGGATGTGGAGAAAGAGGAACGCTGCTCATTGTGGTGGGATTGCAAGCTTGTACAACCAATCTGGAAATCAGTCTGGCGACTCCTCAGAGAACTGGATATGGTACTATCAGAAGATCCAGCAATACCTCTCCTGGGCATATATCCAGAAGATGTTCCAACTTGTTATAAGGACACATGCTCCACTATGTTCATAGTAGCCTTATTTATAATAGCCAAAATCTGAAAAGAACCCAGATGTCCCTCAGCAGAGGAATGAATACAGAAAATGAGGTACATTTACACAATGGAGTACTACTCAGCTATTAAAAACAATGAATTTATGAAATTCTTAGGCAAAAGGATGTATCTGGAGGCTATCATCCTGAGTAAGGTAACCCAGTCATAAAAGAAGTCACTTGTTATTAACTCAAAGATACATGGATATTAGCCCAGAAAATTAGAATTCCTAAGGTTCAATTTGCAAAACACAAGAAAATCAAGAAGAAGGAAGACAAATGTGTGGATACTTCATTCCTCTTTAGAATAGGGAACAAAATACCCATGGAAGGAGTTACAGAGACAAAGTTTGAGGCTAAGATGAAAGGATGGACCATCCAGAGACTGCTCCACCCGGAGATCGATCCTATAATCAGCCACCAAATGCAGACACTATTGCATATGCCAGCAAGATTATGCTGAAAGAACCCTGATATAGCTGTCACTTGTGAGGCTATGCCAGACACTGAATAGAAGTGGCATAGAAGTGGATGTTCACATCTATAGGATGGAACACAGGGCCCCCAATTACAGAAAGTTACAGAAAGTACCCAAGGAGCTGAAGGGGTCTGCCACCCAATAGGTGGAACAAAAATATGAAATGACCGGTACCCCAAGAGCTTGTGTCTCTGGCTTCATATGTAGTACAAGATGACCTAGTTGGCCATCATTGGGAAGAGAGGCCCCTTGGTCTTGCAAACTTTATATGCCTCAGTACCGAGGAACGCCAGGACCAAGAAGTGGGAGTGGATGGGTAGGTGAGCTGGGAGGGAGGAGTGTATAGGAGACTTTTGGGATAACATTTGCATTGTAAATGAAGAAAATATCAAATAAAAATAAAATAAAATAAAAACACATCCCTAGATTCTTAAGCCATTCTGCTACCACATTATTTCTATTTTTTTCTGTAATTTACAATTCCTCATTTTAGAAAAAAAATCTTAAAATGTACTCCTATAATTTAAATATGAAAAACATTAATGAAATAGGACAATGTGATGGGGTGATTCCATCCTGCTCATTAGTTCTTTGCTAGCTTGTCTGCCAGGAGACTGTGTCACCCTCCCACCACCACTTTGTTCTGTTTCAGCCCAAGCCCTAAAAAAACTAGAACAGAAGATTATGGAGTAACGCCTTTGAAACAGTGAAATAATCTTCCCCCTTAAGATTTCTAAGTGAGAAGCTGGGTGTGGTGGTGCATGCCTTTAATCCCAGCACTAGGGAGGCAGAGGCAGGCGGATTTCTGAGTTCGAGACCAACCTGGTCTACAAAGTGAGTTCCAGGACAGCCAGGGCTGTATGGAGAAACCCTGTCTCGAAAAACCAAAAAAAAAAAAAAAAAAAAAAAAGATTTCTAAGTGAGGTATTTTGCTCCAGCAAGTTTATAGACTTTAATATATAAACCTATTTCCTCATAATTATTTTTGTTATTATTAATGTTTTCAGATTTTTAGTAATTAGAATAGACACAGTTTTATAGAAGTGTGACTACCATCAGAAGAACCCTGGGAAGCCTCTGAATGGCTACTGAGTAGACACAGCAGTTTTATTATACATTCTTTGCTGATGGCAACAACTTAGCATGATTGTCATTGACAGTACAATTTACACTAAGGTACATGAATTTCTATCTTTCCTTTTAGTTTAACAAAATTAAAGTATATATTTTTGTGGTGTATGAAGTGATGATTTTGTATACAATGTAACATTATTAGCAAGGTCAAGCTAATCAATATACATGTCACCTCATAAAGTACTTCTCCACCTGTGTACCTGTAAGAATACTTAAGCTCTCTCTTAGCAAATTTCAAATATGCATTACTAAACATAGTAATTATGTTTTACAGGATGTCCTCAGGGCATATTATCCTTAAATATTTTGTAAGTGAATTAATTATAACATCTTTGCTAAGCATGATTGTTTCACTGAAGAGGACTCTGGATTACCCACTGAGCTCTATTTCAGGAGAGGAACTGAAAGTTCCATGGTGGAGTCTTCAGAACATATGGGATGCTAAAATACTCATCTACCTTAATTTACTTGTAATACAGATTTTAAGCTAACTGTTTAAATTTAAAACCATCCTAAAATGAAAAAAAAAATCATCATTTCTTTTTTTATAACATGCTGGTTTCTGCTAGAAATTATATAAAATAAAAAAAAATCTCATTTAATTATATATATATATATATATATATATATATATATATATATATATATATATGCTTCTTGTGTCAGTATGTGGAAAGCCAAAGCAGAAGAATACATGAGACTAAAACCAATCTGACTTACAGCATAATCTCTATAAAGAATGAGAGAAAGAAAGAAAGAAAGAAAGGAAGGAAAAAAGAAAGAACAATAAAATGAAGGATAAAAGAAACCAAAAAATATGTATGCTAAGAGGCTTTATCTTTATTAACTAAAATGAAGATTTATCTCTGCAGAGTTGCAAAGATTCCAATGTTGACAAAATATGTTTAAGATGATTAAATTTTGTAAGATTATTGGATATATTAATTCTTCCATACAATGTATTATACTATTGTTTGTATGTTTTTATTGTTCTACAGAAGAAAATAATCTATTTTAAAGTAGTTAATGATACTTCTTGATGTCACTATTAGATTATAATATCTCTGCACTTCCATTACAAATCCTGTGTTTGCTGTAGATAATGATCATTACAGGGACCCATAATTGTCCAAGGTACAGTGATTATGACAAAGCCTAAATATCATTCACAAATGAATTATTTATATAATTCATATATAATTTTATATATATATATATATATGGATGCTCACAGTCAGCTATTGGATGGATCACAGGGCCCCCAATTGAGGAGCTAAAGAAGTTAACCAAGTAGCTAAAGGAATCTGCAACCCTATAGGCAGAACAACAATATGAACTAACCAGTACCCCCTGGAGCTCATTTCTCTAGGTTCATATGTATCAGAAGATGGCCTAGTCGGTCATCAGTGGACAGAGAAGCCCATTGGTCGTGCAGACTTTATATGCCTCAGTACAGGTGAACGCCCCGGCCAAGAAGTGGGAGTGGGTGTGTTGGGGGCTGGGTGGGGGAGTGTGTGTGTGGGACTTTTGGGATAGCATTGGAAATGTAAATGAAATATAATAATAATAATAATAATAATAATAATAATAATATTAGAACTATTGACCACTGTTAGATTCTGGGAGAGGAAAGGTCAGTTTTTTCTAAGAGCATACTCCCTGATAACTCCACCACATCCTATGGGATGGCTACATATCTAAGGGAACTAAACAGCACAAGTTGGACTTGATGGAAAAAAATAATAGATGAAGTTGACTGGAAAAGGAGAGAACATGGATTTGTAGTTGGGGAGAAAGAAGGTTTAACTTATTTTCCTATTGCTGTGATTTTAAACAACAACTACAAAAAAATATGACCTCAGCAACTCATAGAAGAAAAGATTTTGGTGTCTTACAGTTACAAAGAAATAAAAGTGACATCATAACAATGGGGAGGTCACAGACACCAGGAAGCTGGGGCAGGAGCTTAGATGTTGAACTCACATGTTCAACTGCAAGCAAGAAACTGAAAGAAAAAATTAGAAATGGTACGTGGCTTTTGAAACTTCAAAGCCTACCCTTAGTGACACACTTTCTCCAGCAGTACCACACCTCCTAAATTTACCCAACAGCATCACCAACTAGTGTTCAGCTGCTTACAATATGGGTATAGCTCTTCCAGAGGTGAGAGAAAATTTAATCAAATATGCAATATAATATAATCAAAACACCTTGTATGAAATTGCTTAAAAAACTAAAACATGAAAAATAAATATATAAGTTAAGTATTATGGGATAGACTGAAATCTTTTGAAATATGTTAATATTTTAGTGTTTTCAAATCAAATTAATTAACCAATAAAATTTTTGCATACCTATTATTTTTATAGAGAAGCCTTTAACTCTGTTCTAGTAATTTTAAAATAGTCAAAATATTATCCTTCATCATAGGCACTTTTTCCTGAGTAAGAGTGTCCCAAAGCCTATTTTTCCATCTAGTAGAAATTAACTCAGTGTTTTGATCAGGATCTCTTTTCCCTTGTCCATCTCTTCCACCTGATTCCAGATTCTAACTCCCTTCTTATATGAGTTCAACAATATCACAGTATAGCAGAAGTGAAATATCATAAATTTTCTCTGTTTTTCCTGAGTTTTGTCCCATAAGCTGAGTGTCTTCCATGTTCATTCTATTTTTTTCACAATGATAGAAATCATATAATTTTTAAGGCAGGATATTATTCCAAAATTAATAAATGTATAATGGTTATACCCTTGAAATCATTCTCATCCATATTCTGATACTACATATATATTATATATCTTCTGTATTATATAATAGATATACATATATATCATATATAAGTTCATGCCTTTATATTTTATCTCATGAGAATAGAAGGAAAATTAACACAAGAGTGTGGGTATCTCATCCATTGCAATCTCTAGTTTCTTGCACAAATATCCCGAAGTGTGTTTGTAGAACAATATGGCCCTTATGTTATAAAAATTTCAAAGAACAGATAAATCCCTTCATTGTGTTTCCCACAATATCTGTTCTAATTCATAATTTTGCCAACACATAAAAATTTAAGTACAAAATACCTGAGTTCCAGGTTTTTCCCCATAAAGGGAAGTAGAAGAAATTCCTTCTAAATTCTAGCAATTTATACATTATGATGTCACACATAACTGCTAATTTTCTTCTGTTTTGGAGTGTTTACCTCCGAATGGGACATTTCTATCATATGTCCTTCCTGAGGTTCAGGGCTAGTCACAGAAAACTAGATCTAGGAATTACAAGATCCAGAGGTAACAAATACCTGCAGTGTAAAAGTATTTGCCAGACATAGCAAGTCCATTACATATATGAACCTACAGTAGCTGTTACTACATTCATAAAACTTGAACATGATAAAGTCAGTGAAGAACCTGGTATGGATGCTCATAAAGTCCCAGTTTTATCTAAAGCACTCTTAACATCATGTTGCCAAAGTTTTCTGGAGGACGGGTGCTCAGTTTTCTTCATGCATGTGACCTCTAAGAAACTATGTACATTTCAGTAGATAGCTTTGTGTCCCTGCAAATAAGACAGTACTAAGTGATCCAGTGAGTGTTTATAAAAAGTGCATGATCTTAGGAGGGTATGGGGGTAGAGAAGGATGGGAAAGAAATTGGTGTACAGAAAATGTGGTATAAATGTTAACCAAATTTTATATATATTTCTCATAAAATAAAGCAATATAATTGCTCCTCTAAATACTACTAATATTAAACTAAATGTTATTTTTAAAGTAAATTTTATTGTGGAGGCTAAAATACACCTTTATCATTATTGAATTTCATAATAATCATGAAGGCTCGGCAGTATAAATAAATAAGCTATACTCATGGTAACTACATAGAGAAACTAATGCAGATTTATGCTTAGATTCACGCCAATTAAGCAGAGAGAAAGGAAAGTGCATTCATCCTTCCAAAAATCAACTGCCTTGAAATGTCAGTGGTATCATGGTTGAGAAACCCTGTCATAGATAATTGTGACCTTATTACAAAATTGACATGAATTTATTCAACTCATATTTCCTTTGCATGTAACATTTCTCATGAACTGCCCTAGATTTTGCTAATTCAGTGGTGGATACAATAGAGAAAGTTATCTCATGGAACTGAAACTTTCAGTGGGAATTTTGTAGAAACTCACCTGCTGAGGAATCTATGAGACTCAAGAAAACCATATCCTCTGAAACATGTGCATGAATGCTCACTGAAAGAGTATGTGCTCAGCTTGATGATTTCTTAGTCACTTGAGATGAAGTTAAATTTGAACCTTTCACAGAATAATCCATTAAGGGGAAAAAAGTTCTATGCTATGTTCCAATTTCTTTACTCTTTATGTTAAATGATTAAGATTTATCTAAATTATTAAAAATCCAGCACAATTGATCTAATTCTTAAATTTAGCAAGTAATTTTCATAATTATTATAAATGGAACAGTATTACTGCAAAGATAATTTAAAAAGAAATTGTCTGCCACAAGAATAATTAGGCAAAAGCAGAAAGTAATCTTAATAAAATTCAATGTTATCAACTTTCCTAACTCCAACCTGACAGACAAGATAGAAGAATAAATTGAGGAACCCAAACTATGAATTATAAAACACAAAATGTTTACCTATACATACAGTCTAAGTACAACTTGAAGTTTGTATTTGCACTGACATCTGCCTCATTTGATTAGGCCTGCATTATAGTGGGTGTAAAGAATAAACTACATAGACTGTGGCAACACAAGCCTGAAAAGAATCTGAGCATTAAAAATTGGAGGCAGACTCAGTCTCAACCTAATCAAGATGCAATTGTGAAATAAAAATAAAAATTAAAACAGGAAAAAAAAACACAATTCTTTTCTCCAAGGGAATGTCATTGGTTATCCCAACCACACTCAAGGCAGGCCCCTTTCTCAGGAGTTAGGCATAATGAATTCCATGATTTCCTTAGTGGTCTTTTGTTTTGTTTGGGTAGCTTTTTGTCTTGTGTTTTCATTTGTTTATTTTCCTATTGCAGATTATGTTGTTTGTTTTGAGAAGGAGAGGAGGTACCTCAAAATGATCTTGGAGAAAAGGAAAAATTGTGATGAAAAATATCAAATGAAATAAAATTTGAAAAGAAACAAAGCAATTAAAGATTTTACCCTATCTTCACATAAACAGAATAAATAACAAGCTTGTTTTTTTTTCTGCTTTTGAAATTGATGACATAGACTCTAGAAGGAATAAAAATAATGCAGTATATTCAGAGAAAATTTATTTCTGTCTCAATATTCAGCTTTATAAAAGTGTACAGGGGGAATTTGTATTCTACTTTTTGTTTTCAATTGATTTTCAACTTCATTTTTTTGAAAATATACTTAGGCTACTGGCATGCAATGCCTCTGTTGCTTCCATAACATCATAATGTCCATGTAGAAGATATAACTATGACTGAAGACATTTGAAATTACAAAACAACTTAATATTTTAAGAATCAAATGAAAGTTAAAATGTAACATCCATAGGTTTACAGATTTAGGAATATGGTTTTAAAAGGAACATTTGCAACATTAAGTGTCCACATAAAATAACTGAAGAAATCTCCTGCGAGCAACTTAATAGCACACCTGAAATCTCTAAAACAAAAAGACGTAACACCTTTAAATAATGAAAAAATAATAGCCAAACTGATGGCTGAACTCAATAAAACAAACAAACAAACAAAAAAAAAACATAGATAGCCAAAACTTACAATGGAACCAATGGAACAAAGAATACACTTTTTGCGCTGGAGAGATTGTTCAGTTGTTAATAGTACTGGTACTCTTCTGGAGGGGGTAAGTTCAATCCCCAATAACCACATGGTGGTTCATCTATCTATCTACCTCTTCTGGGTAGATAGAGCACTCATGTATATAAAATAAATAAATCTTTTTTTAAAAAAAGGAATATATTCTTTGAGAGAATCAATAAGAGTGGCAAACCCTTAAGCAAATTAAGTAAAAGATGGGAAGAAAAGATCCATAGTAAAAAAATTAGGGAAGAAAATGTCAGTATAGACACCTGCCCCACCAACAGCTGGGGTTCTTTCCAGTCTGCGCCACCCTAGCATCATCTTCAACACAATCGCAATTTCGGTGGAGGGCCTCAGAGAACTCTCCATGCTGCCAGGACTAGGAGATCACTTGTGAGTAGAACACATCATCAGATCCAAAAAACCCAGAGGGTCTTGTGCTAGCAGGAACAGGAACAAAGGACACCTGCCCAACCAGGGGGTGGGGTTCATTCTGGTCAGCGCCACCCCTACACCATCTTTGGCAAAATCCAAGATTTAAAAATGGAAGTAGAAACAATGAAGAAAACCTAAAGGGAGACAACTCTTGAGATAGAAACCCTAGGGAAGGAATCAAGAAACATAGATGTGAGCATCAGCCACAGGATACAAGAGATGGAAGAGAGAATCTCAGGTGCAGAAGATTCCATAGAGAACATGAACACAACAATCAAACAAAATGCAAAATGCAAAAAGATCCTAACCCAAAAACATCCAGAAAATCCAGGATAAAATGAAAAGTCCTATTGATAATAGGTATAGATGAGAATGAAGATTTTCAACTCAAAGGGCCAGCAAATATCTTCAACAAACTTATAGAAGAAAACTCCCCTAACCTAAAGAAAGAGATGCACATGAACATATAAGAAGCCTACAGAACTCCAAATAGACTGGAACAGAAAAGAAATTCCTCCCGACACATAATAATCAGCACAACAAATACACTAAATAAAAGTAGAATACTAAAAGCAGTAAGAGAAAAAGGTCAAGTAACATATAAAGGCAGGCCTATTAGAATTACACCAGACTTCGCACCAGAGATTATGAAAGCCTGGACAGATGTTATTCAGACCCTAAGAGAACACAAATGCCAGCAGAGGCTACCATACCCAACAAAACTCTCAAATACCATAGAAGGAGGAGAAAGCAAAGTATTCCAAGAGAAAACCAAATTCACTCAATATCTTTCCATGAATCCAGCCATTCAGAGGATATAATGGGAAAACACAAACACAAAGATAGAAACTATGCTCTAGAAAAAGCAAGAAAGTAATCCTTCTACAAACCTAAAATAATACAGCTTCAGGAACAGAATCCCAACTGTAACAACAAAAATAACAGGAAGCAACAATTACTTTTCCTTAATATCTCTTAATATCAGTGAACTCAATTCCCAAATAAAAAGACATAGACTAACAGACTGGCTATATAAATAGGACCCAACTTTTTTTATGCTGACAGGAAACCCACCTCAAGGAAAAAGACAGACACTACCTCAGGGTAAGAAGCTGGAAAACAATTTTTCAAGCAAATGGTCCGAAGAAATAAGCTGGAATAGACATTCTAATATCGATTAAAATCAACTTCCAACCCAAAGTTATCAAAAAAGATAGGGAGGGTCACTTCATATACATAAAGGTAAAATCTTCCAAGATGAACACTCAATTCTTAATATCTATGCTCCTAATGCAAGGGGATCCACATTCATTATAGAATCTATAGTAAACCTCAAAGCACATATTGCACCTCACACAATAATTGTGGGAGACTTCAACACCCAAATGTCATCAATTGGCAGATCCTGGAAAAAGAAACCAAACAAAGACACATTGAAACTAAAATAAATTGGAAAGAAATTATTTTAACAGGTATCTACAGAATATTTTATCCTAAAACAAAGGATATAACTTCTAAGAACCTCAGGGCACCTTCTCCAAAATCGACAATATAATTGGTCACAAAACAGGCCTCAACAGTTACAAAAATATTGAAATTATTCCATGCATCCTATCAAATTACCACGGACTAAGGCTGATCTTTAATACCAACTTAAATAATAGAAAGCCAACATTCATGTGGAAGCTGAGGAACACTCTACTCAATAATACCTTGGTCAAGGAAGGATTAAAGAAAGCATTAAAAACTTTTTAGAGTTTAATGAAAATGAAGCCACATCATATCCAAACTTATGGGACACAATGAAAGCATTCCTAAGAGGAAAACTCACAGCTCTCAGTGCCTCCAAAAAGAAACTAGAAATAGCATACACTAGAAGCTTGACAACACTCCTAAAAGCTCTAGAACAAAAGGAAGTAAATTCACCCCAGAGGAGTAGAAGGCAGGAAATAATCAAACTCAGGGCTGAAATCAACTAAGTGGAAACAAAAAGAACTATTCAAAGAATCAACCAAAGGAGGAGCTAGTTCTTTGAGAAAATCAACAAGATAGATAAACACTTAGCCAGACTTAGTAGAGGGCACAGGGACAGTATCCTAATTAACAAGATGAGAAATGAAAAGGGAGACATAACAATAGAACTTGCAAGAAATCAAAAACATCATCAGATCTTACTAGAAATGGCTATACTCAAAAAAAACCCGGAAAACCTGGATAAAATTGACAAATTTATAGACAGATACCAGGTACCAAAGTTAAAACAGGATCAGATTAATGACCTAAACAGTCACATATCCCCTAAAGAAATGGTCATTAATAGTTTCCCAAACCAAAAAATGCCCAGGACCAGATTGGTTTAGTGCAGAATTCTATCAGACCTTCAAAGAAGACCTAATTCCAGTTCTCCTCAAACTATTCCATAAAATAGAAAAAGAAGGTGCTTTAGCCAATTCATTCTATGAAGCCACAATTACTCTGATTCAAAACACACATAAAGAACAAAAAAGAAAGAGAACTTCAGACCAATTTCCTTTATGAATATCAACGCAAAAATACTCAATAAAATCCTAGCTCACCAAACCAAGAACACATATAAACAATCATCCATCATGATCAAGTAGGCTCCATTCCAGGGATGCAGGGATGGTTTAATATAAGGAAATCCATAATTGAAATCCACTCTATAAACAAACTCAAAGGCAAAAACCACATGATCATCTTGTTAGATGCTGAGAAAGCATTTAACAAAATCCAAAACCCATTCATTATAAAAGTCTTAGAAAGATCAGGAATACAAGGGCCATGCCTAAACATAATAAAAGCAATCTACAGCAAACCAATAGCCAGCATCAAAGTAAATGGATAGAAACTGGAAGCAATCCCACTAAAATCAGGGACTAGACAAGGCTGTCCACTTTCTCCCTACCTATTCAATATAGTACTAGAAGTCCTAGCAAGAGCAATTAGACAAGAAAGGGAGTTCAAAGGGGATACAAACTGGAAAGGAAGAAGTCAAAATATCACTATTTGCAGATTATATGATAGTATATATAAGTGATCTTAAAAATTTCACCAGAGACCTCCTAGACCTGATAAACAGCTTCAGTGAAATAGCTGGATATAAAATTAACTCAAGCTGGGCATGGTGGTGCATGCCTTTAATCCCAGCACTTGGGAGGCAGAGGCAGGTGGATTTCTGAGTTTCAGGCCAGCTTGGTCTACAAAGTGAGTTCAAGGACAGCCAGGACTATACAGAGAAACCCTGTCTCGAAAAAAACCAAAAGCAAACATACAAACAAAATAACTCAATCAAGTCAATGTCCTTTCTCTACAAAAAGGATAAACAGTCTGAGAAAGAAACTAGGGAAAAAACACCCTTCACAATACTCACAAATAATATGAAATACCTTGGTGTGACTCTAATTAAGGAAGTGAAGGATCTGTATGATAAGAACTTCAAGTCTGTGAAGAAAGAAATCAAAGAAGATCTTGGAAGATGGAAGGATATCCCATGCTCATGGATTAGCAGGATCAATATAGTAGAAATGGCTATCTTGCTGATAGCAATCTATAGATTCAATGCAATTCCCATCAAAATTCCAACTTAATTTTTCAACAAATTAGAAAGTACAATTTGCAAATTCATCTGGAATAACAAAAAACCAAGGAGATCAAAAACTCTTCTCAATGATAAAAGTACCTCTGTTGGAATCACCATGACTGACCTAAAACTTTACTACAGAGCAATTGTTATAAAACAAAAAAACAAACAAAAAACAAAACAAAACAAACAAACAAAAATACCCTGCATGGTACTGGTACAGCAATAGTCAGGTAGATCAATGCAATACAATTGAAGACCCAGAAATGAACCCACACACCTATGGTCACTTGATCTTTGACAAGGGAGCTAAAACCATCCAGTGGAAAAAAAGTCAGCATTTTCCATTTTCAACTAATGGTGCTGGCACAACTGGTGGTTATCATGTAGAAGAATGTGAATTGATCCATTCTTATCTCCTTGTACAAAACTCAAGTCTAAGTGGATCAAGGAACTCCACATAAAACCAGAGACAGTGAAGCTTATAGAGGAGAAAGTGGGGAAAAGCCTTGAAGATCTGGGCACAGGGGAAAAATTCCTGAACAGGAGAGGAATTGCTGGATTCTCTATCCAGAATGGCTAGAGAATGGCTATCTTTATCTTACAGCACAAGCCATTATGCTGTGCTTGTGCTGTAAGATAAAGAATTGACAAATGGGACCTCATAAAATTGCAAAGCTTCTGTAAGGCAAAAGACACTGTCAATAAGACAAAAAGACTACCAACAGATTGGGAAAGGATTTTTACCAATCCTATATCAGATAGGGGACTAATATCAAATATATATAAAGAAACTCAAGAAGATGGACTCCAGAAAATCAAATAACCCTATTAAAAATGGGTATAAAGCTGAACAAAGAATTCTACAACGGAAGAATACCGAGTGGCTGAAGAGCACCTGAAAAAATGTTCAACATCCTTAATAATCAGGGAAATGCAAATCAAAACAACCCTGAGATTCCACTCACACCAGTCAGAATGGCTAAGATCTAAAATTCAGGTGACAGCAGATACAGGCAAGGAAGTGGAGAAAGAGGGACACTCCTTCATTGTTGGCTGTATTGCAAGCTGGTAAAACCACTCTGAAAATCTTTCTAGCGGTTCTTCAGAAAATTGGACATAGTACTACCAGAGAATCCAGCAATTCCTCTCCTGTGCATATACCCAGAAGATGTTCCAACTGGTATTAAGGACACATGCTCCACTTTGTTCATAGTAGCATTGTTTTAAAAAGCCAGAAGCTAGAAAAAAACCCAGATGTCCCTCAGCAAAGGAATGGATACAGAAAATGAGGTACATTTTCACAATGGAGTACTACTCTGCAATTAAAACAATTAATTCATGAAATTCTTAGGCAAATGGATGCATCTGGAGGATATCATCCTGAGTGAGTTAACCCAATCACAAAAGAACACACATGGTATGCACACACTGATGAGCAGATATTAGCCCCAAAACTAAGAAGATCCAAGATACAATTTGCAAAACATATGAAACTCAAGAAGAAGAAAGACCAAAGTGTGGATACTTTCTTCCTTCTTAGCAAAGTACCCATGGAAGGAGTTACAGAGACAAAGTTGAGAGCTAAGACAGAAGGAAAGACCATCCAGAGACTGCCCCACCCAGGGATACATCGCATGTACAACCACCAAACCCAGACACTATTGCATATGCCAGCAAGATTTTGCTGACAGGACCCTGATATAGTTCTCTCCTTTGAATGTATGCTAATGCCTAGCAAATAGAGAAGTGGATGCCCACAGTCATCTATTGGATGGATCACAGGGCCCCTAATGAAGGATTTAGAGAAAGTACCCAAGGAGCTAAAGGGATCTGCAACCCTATAGGAAGAACAACAATATGAACTAACCAGTACCTCCCAGAGGTGTGTCTCTGGTTGCACGTGTAGCAGAGGACGACCTAGTTGGACATCAATGGGAGGAGGGGCCCATGGTATTGAGAAGATCATATGCCCCAGTACAGGGGAAGTCCAAGGCCAGGAAGTGGGAGTGGATGGGTTGGGGAACAGGGCCAGGGGAGAGTATAGGGGGCTTTGGGGATAGCATTTGAAATGCAAATGAAGAACATATCTAATAAAAGAAAAGAAAAAAAGTCAATAAAACAACAGACAGGGAGAAATAAAAAAAAATATCCTAAGAACATCCTGTAAAAACCTGTATTCCAACAATCTAGAAAATATAAATGAAATAGATTTTTTTTTGAAGTATATCATTTACCTCTTCAGATAGGAATTTAAACAGACAGTTTTTTTAACTAGGTAGTCATTACCCTGAAGCTTAATCCACATAAAAACCAGGAGAGAGAGAGAGAGAGTGAGAGAGAGAGAGAGAGAGAGAGAGAGAAAGAGAGAGAGAGAGAGAGAGAGAGAGAGAGAGAGAGAGAGAGAGAGAGAGAGAGAGAGAAATTGCAGACACCAGAGGTGAACAGAGATGAAAAAATTCTCAGTAAATTACTTTAAATCTAATCTAAGAACACATTAAAAGTTCATTCACCATGATTTTATGAGACATATAGGATTGCTGAATATTGGTAAATCATAATATAGAATCTACCATACAATGAAACTGAAAGGCAAAAACCAGATGACTATCTCATTAGATGCAAAGAAAGATTTTTGGCAAAATCCAACATTCCTTTATGGTAAAAATCCTTGACATGTTAGGGATATAAGGGACATACACCAATATAATAAAGGTAGCTTAGAGCAAGCTTATAGCAAACATCAAACAAAGTGTAGAAAACTCAAAGTATTTTCATTCTAATTAGGAATAAGATAATATTGAACCTTTTCCCCATACTTTTAAAATAAAGTACTTCAAGTATTAGCTAAAGATATACTATAAGCCAACTAAAGAAGATCAAGGGTTACAAACATGAAGAAAATAAATCAAAATATAATTATTTACAGATGATATGGTTGTGCCTATAAGCTACCCAAAATTCTACCATTAAATTCCATACAGCTGAAGAATACTCAGCAAAGTAGCTGGAATCAAAATTAACATTTAAAAATCACTAGCCCTCCTATATACAAATGACGAATAATTGTAGGATAAAATCAGGAAAACAAAAGTTTTCATAGCTACCTCTGGGGGAAGAATATCTTTCAGGAATTCTAACCAAGAAATGAAATGTTAAAAACTTTAAGACCTTGAGAAAATCTGTTAAAAAACATCAGAAGCAGGAACGAGCTACGAAGATCATGGATTAGTAAGCTCAATAGAGTAAAACTGACCATCCAACCAATGGCAATCTCCTGGTTCAATACAATTCCCATTCAAAATCAAATACAATTCTTGACAGTACAAGGAAGGACTATTTTCAGCTTTATATGGGAATAAAACCACATTTGCACACATACACACCAACTACCAAAACAGATAAACCAATTATAACTACAATAAAACTGAATAATAAAAGAAATGCTGGAGTTAGCACCATCCTCAAGATCAAATTGTACTACAAAACAAGAGTAATAAAGACTTCATGGCATTGACTCAAAACCCAACACATTGACCAATGTAATAGACCATTGATCCAGACAAAAATCCACACACCCATGCACACTGATATTTAATAAGTAATTCAGAAATACACAATGTTCAAAAGAAAGCATCTTCAACAAATGATGACAATCAAACTGACTGACTGCATGTAGAAGAATTCAATTGGATTCACATATGTCACTGTGCAGAAAACTCACCTCCAAATGGATCAAAGACATCCACATAAAATCAGATATACAGTGTCTCTTAAAAGTAAATAAAACTTTTCATTAGAACAGGAAAAGACACAGAAGAGAAAAGTGATAGCACAGGCTCATAGAACAAAATTAATAAAATGAAAATTAAAAGTTTCACATGGAAAAGAATGGGTAAAGAGCACTCTATAGAATGGAAGGAAAATATTTAACCAACTATATGTATGATAGAGAGCTAATATTCAAAATATATGCGGAACAACAACAACATCAATAAAAAACACCATAGATATCAAGAAATCAAATAACCCAATTTAAAAATGAGGTACAGATCTCAAAAGACAATTGTCAAAATGAGGAAACTCAAATGGCTGAGTAATGATTAAAGAAATGTTCAACATGGCAGGATCAATATAGTAAAAATGGCTATCTTGCCAAAAGCAATCTACAGATTCAATGCAATCCCCATCAAAATACCAACTCAATTCCTCAACAAATTAGAAAGGGCAATCGGCAGATTCATCTGTAATAACAAAAAACCTAGGATAGCAAATACTCTTCTCAAGGATAAAAGAACCTCTGGTGGAATCACCATGCCTGACCTAAAGCTGTACAGAGCAATTGTGATAAAAACTGCATGGTACTGGTATAGCAACAGACAAGTAGACCAATGGAATAGAATTGGAGACCCAGAAATGAACCCACACACCTATGGTCACTTGATCTTTGAAAAGGGAGCTAAAACCATCCAGTGGAAAAAAAAGGCAGCATTTTCAATAAATGGTGCTGGCACAACTGGCAGTTATCATGTAGAAGAATGCGAATTGATCCATTCTTATCTCCTTGTAATAAGGTCAAATCTAAGTGGATTAAGGAATTCCACATAAAACCAGAGACACTGAAACTTATAGAGGAGAAAGTAGGGGAAAGCCTTGAAGATAGGGGTACAGGGGGAAAATTGCTGAATAGAACAGCAATGGCTTGTGCTGTAAGATCGAGAATTGACAAATGGGACCTCATAAAGTTGCAAAGCTTCTGCAAGGCAAAAGATACTGTCAATAAGACAAAAAAGACCACCAACAGAATGGGAAAGGATCTTTACCTATCCTAAATCAGATAGGGGACTAGTATCCAATATATACAAATAACTCAAGCAGATGGACTCCAGAAAATCAAATAACCCCATTAAAAATGGGACTCAGAGCTGAACAAAGAATTCTCACCTGAGGAATACCGAATGGCTGAGAAGAACCTGAAAAAATGGTCAGCATCCATAATCATCAGGGAAATGCAAATCAAAACAACCCTGAGATTCCACCTCACATCAGGCAGAATAGCTAAGATCAAAAATTCAGGTGACAGCTGATGCTGGCGAGGATGTGGAGAAAGAGGAACACTCCTTCTTTGTTGGTGGGATTGCAAGCTTGTACAACCACTCTGGAAATCAGTCTGGCAGTTCCTCAGAAAATTGGACATAGTACTACTGGAGGATCCCGTAATACCTCTACTGAACATATATCCAGAAGATGTTCCAACCAGTAAGGAGGACACATGCTCCACTATGTTCATAGCAGCCTTATTTATAATAGCCAGAAGCTGGAAAGAACACAGATGCCCCTAAACAGAGGAATGGATACAGAAAATGTAGAACATTTATACAATGGAGTACTACTCAGCTATTAAAAAGAATGAATTTATGAAATTCCTAGACAAATGGATGGACCTGGAGGGCATCATCCTAAATGAGGTAACCCAATCACAAAGGAACTCACACAATATATACTTACTGATAAGTGGATATTATCCCAGAAACCTAGGATGCCCAAGATATAAGATACAATTTGCTAAACGCATGAAACTCAAGAAGAATGGAGACCAAAGTGTGGATACTGTGCCCCTTCTTAGAATTGGGAACAAAACACCAATGGAAGGAGTTACAGAGACAAAGTTTGGAGCTGTGAGGAAAGGATGGACCATCTAGAGACTGCCATATCCTGGGATCCATCTCATAATCAGCTTCCAAACACTAACACCATTGCATACACAAACAAGATTTTTCTGAAAGCACCCAGATATAGCTATCTCTTGTGAGACTATGCTGGGGCCTAGCAAACACAGAAGTGGATGCTCACAGTCAGCTATTGGATGGATCACAGGGCCTCAATGATGGAGCTAGAGAAATTACCCAAGGAGCTAAAGGGTTCTGCAATCCCATAGGTGGAACAACAATGTGAACTAACCAGTACCCCCCCCACCCCCGTAACTCATGTCTCTAGCTGCATATGAATCAGAAAATGGCCTAGTCTGCCATCAGTGGAAAGCGAGGCCCACTGGTCTTGCAAACTTTATATGCCTCAGTACTGGTGAATGCCAGGGCGAAGAAATGGGAGTGGATGCTTGGCAGAGTGGGTGGGGGAACGTGTAGGGGACTTTTGGGATAGCATTGAAAATATAAATGAAATAAATACCCAATAAAAAAAGAACATTAAAAAAAACTTACAAAAAAAAAGAGAAATGTTCAACACCTTTAGTCATCAGGGAAAAGCAAATCAAAACTACTTTGATATATCATCGTACATCGATCAGAAAGAATGAGAAAAACCAATGACAGCTCATGCTGGTGAGAGTATGAAGAAGGGAAACACTCATCCATTGCTGATGGAACTGCAAAGTTGCACAGCCACTGTGGAAATCAGAGTGGTGGATCCTCATGAAAATGGAACCTATCTACCTCAAGATTCAGCTATATAATTCTTGGCTGTGTGCAGAAAAGATTTTATATAGTATTACAAAGACACCCATTCAACCATTTTATTTGCTGCTCTATTGATAGTGGCCAGAAATTGAAATGTCTTCTATAGAGAAATTTTTATCCAGAAACACTGCTGTTCTGGCTGCAATATAAATATGCATTTGATCCCAGGAGACAGAGACCAGATGTCTGAGTTCAAGACCAGCCCACAATAGAGCAAATTTCAGGTAAAGAAAAAATTAGGTCAGTGTGTGGTGGTCCGCACCTTTAATCCCAGCTCTTGGGAAACAGAGGTATCCAAATCTGAGTTCAGGTTGTCAATTGCATTCAACTTAGTCAGTTCAATGCAGTTCAGAGTTAAGGAGTTGAGAGTACATTTGAGTGCAGGTAGTGGAACTGAGTTCAGTGTACTTCAGTTCAGTTAGCTGAGGCACTTGGGTTCAGTAAGTCAGTAAAGTGCAGTTGCATCTGGGCATTTTAGTACAGGTCAGCAGAGGCAGTTGAAGCCAGACAATAAGGTGCAAGAAGATTAAAACAGATTGCCTGAGTTACTTTGAGGCCAATCAGAACAATTATTAAAGATGCTAAGTGAAGCCAGATTGAATCAGCTAGCTTGTAGAGCAGTTTGAGCCAGAGTGGCTGAGTTTCAACAGCCAGCCAGGATTCCAAAAGAATTAGAAAGAGTGACCTTCTTCAGAATTAAGCTTCTGAGAAGTCAATTGAATCTGGCGAATAGTTATTTTTACAGTCCTTCATGCCCATCAATGAATAATTTCATAAAGAACACAAAATGCAGTTACACAATTGAATATAACTCAGCTGTTAAAAAAAATAAAATCATAAAATTTCAAGGCAATTTCATAGAGGTACTGCTAAAGATTATACCTATACAAGTCATTGAACATAGAAGTCAAGACTATTTAAAGACTTTACCTTTACCGCTCTATGTACTAGAAGGTGCTCTGTAGGCTATGAAAGGAAAATTACACAGCAACTTAGCTAAAACACATTCAGCCAACAATGATCAAATATGTGCAAGACATGGTATTGTGATTATGGCACAGATCTTGTAGGAGAAAGAAAGCAATACCCTATTGAATTTAAAACCCACTTTATGAGATAGAATAGATCTTTGACAGACCTTGTGTGACCAAGAACCTGAGCATAGACAGGCAGGAGACCAAAGGGAAAACAGCTCTGTTAAAGGAACATAGCAAGAAATCGAGTCCCATTTATGATCTTCTGTCCCTAATAGATCTGTGCCTTCCTCAACCATCATTAGAGAAGCTACTTCCTGAAGTAGAACAATACAAAACTCCACAGCAAGACAATGTTCAGAGAGTGAGAGATCTTGGAACATTTACTTCTAAATAGGATGTCTCTACTAAATCTCTCTTCTCAGGGCTCAGGGAGCTCTGTGGAAGGGTAGGTCAGATGATTGTAAGATCCAGATGGGTTGAGGACACCAAGGAAACAAGGTGTTGTAAACACAGGACTGAAGCATTATCACCTTACAGAGACTGTGGGAGTGTATGTAAGGCCTGTTTTGGTCTATGCCACATAGGGTCCCAGCACTGAATGGAGAAATGAACATAAGCCCCCTCCCTAACCCAGAAGCTATATCCAAAGGAAAATATTGTCTCACCCTAAAGTCTCACTGGATACACAAACCACTTTTAAAGACAGACCCCATGAAAGGCAGTTGATTGCAAACAGCAAACTTATTGGCCTTCTGGGGGTTTCTTTGTCTTACAAATATTTTATCAGGACTTTCTTTTCTCTTTTAAAATTTAATAGCTTGTCCTTTCCCAGTTTATATCCCTTTAGCTTTTATTAGGTTGCCTACGTGTTAAACTGATTTTTAAAAATTTTGTAGAACAGGACAACTGGGAGGCAGCCGCTTCCCTCTCCCCCGTCTTCCTAACAAAGTGCCATTAAACACTCAGTATAACTGGTTTTACATTCTTCATGATTCTAACTGAAAAAATGAATCTTGATAACCTTCTCAGAAGCTGATTTTAATTGTTGCTAGGGAGAGCTGTTTTTCAATGCTAAATTTAAGTCATATTCAGTGCTTCTTCAGTGTTCCTACTCACAGAGCTCCCATGGCAGGAATATTGACTGTGGCCCCTAATGAAGGAGCTAGAGAAAGTACCCAAGTAGCTAAAGTGGTCTGCAATCCTATAGGAGGAAGAACAATAGGAACTAACCAGTACTCCCCGGAGATGTGTCTCTAGTTGCATATGTAGCAGAGAATGGCCTAGTCGGCCATCAATGGGAGAAGAGGCCCTTGGTCTTGAGAAGGTCATATGCCCTAGAATAGGGGAATGCTAGGGCCAGGAAGCAGGAGGGTGGGTTGGAGAGCAAGTGGGTGGGGAGGATATAGGGGACTTTGGGGCTAGCATTTGATATGTAAATGAAGAACATATCTAATAAAATGTAAATGAGGAAAAAATCTAATAAAAAAGGAAAAAAGACTAACAAATAAAATACTTATATTTTACATAGTATTTGATTGCTCAGCCTAGGTTTCCATCTTATGGCTGAGATGGCCAGGTCTTAATTAGTACATGGACAGAGCTGTGTTGGCTTAGAGCACAGCAGGTGTATCCTTGGAGGTCTGTGGCTCTTTACCTTTCTATATCCAGAATAGTGTAGGGCTGGCTTCTAAGGAATATGGTTATACATTTGTTTTTGGAACAAGTGACTCTGTGTCTGCCTGCAATTTGACTCCTAACTTGTGTGGGAATTGGTGCTAAGCACTATGGAGAGTGTCCATTATTATATAATGTGGACTGTTCCATATCGTGATGTAAGCCACTTGGTGCTTGCCTGCTGCCCATTCTGAGTCTATGTTGTTGGTACATAGGTAAGACAGGAAAGAGACATCATGGGTGCTGGATGCATGGAAACCATCACTACGAAGAGACTGACAGGTAGCAGTCCCTGTGCAGATCTATCCTGGTCAGGTGACAGGAGCTGGAGAGGGTGGGGACCAGGAAATCCCATTAGAAGTGAAACCACTAATCTGTAACTTTATTCATGATAAGCCACCTGTCTTGTCTCTAAACCTGTGCTTTATTATGGCTGGCAGGTAACTCCTCATCTTGGTTTGAGCCTAGTAGTCTAGGCTGTTTCCCAAATTCACTAAAATTTCTTAATCAATACCCTTGTTAAGTCTAACTTATCTGGGGAAGCAGAAAAGGGTTATCCTAAATGAAATTGGACAGTGTTGAGCCATAGATGAAGGCACTTTGTGATGGATGGCCCAGAGTGTTTCATGTAGTTAAGCCAAAGCTTAATTATTTGAGTTGAGAAGTTCTTTTTTTTTTTCCAAATTCATTTTTATTAGATATTTTCTTTATTTACATTTCAAATGTTATCCCCTTTCCTGGTTTCCCCTCCAAAAGCTCCCTATCGCCTCCCCCCTCTCCCTGCTCCCCAACCCACCCACTCCCACTTCCTGGCCCTGGCATTCCCCTATACTGGGGCATAGAATCTTCACAGGACTAATGGCCTCTCCTCCCATTGATGACCTACTAGTCCATCCTCTGCTACATATGCAGCTAGAGCCATGAGTACTACCATGTGTTTTCTTTGGTTGGTGGTTTAGTTCCAAGGAGCTCTGGGGATAGTGGTTATTTCATACTGTTGCTCCTCCTATGGAGCTGCAAACCTCTTTAGCTCCTTGGTTCCTTTCTTTAGCTCAGCAGGATGTCCAGCCCCATGGTGCAGCCATTTCTACAGTGATCCTTGACATGTGTATTGCTTTTTGTTTTGATTTGTTCTTCATACCAAAGGCAACACTTTGGCATTTGTTGTTCCCCATCGCTTCCCTTTGTTCTTATTTCCTAACTACTTGATAAATTGAGAACCATACAGCCTAAGGATACCCATCAGTGCCCTGACACACCAGGAGCACTGAGATTAACCCCTCTCTCAATAACTACTACAACATGAACATCCAGGGATCATTGAAATGGTTGAAAGCCCTCAGAAGAACACAATCAAGAAAATCCAGAGCAGTATGACACCTTCAAAGGACAGATACCCTGCTACAGTAAGCCCTGAGCATTTTAACACAACTGAAGTACAAAAAAATGACCTTAAATCCAATCTTACAAAGATGGATGGAAATCTGCAACCAACCTGGTAGGGGGAGCAGGCGATTTCTCCAGGAAGACACTAAGACATGAATTAAGGGAGATGCCCAAGAATCCATGTGGGTTTCCTTAGCTATGATCCAGAGCATTGCTTAGATGTTACCCAGGCTGCCTGCCTTCTGTGGCTAGACAGGAGCCGCTGTGGAGCAGTTGGGACACCAACCTACCCACAAAACGTTTGACCCAAAATTTATCATGTCTATAAGATAATCAGAGATTGGGAATGGGACAGAGACTGAGGGAATGTCCAACTAATAACCTGCTTGAGATCTATTCCATGATCAAGCACCAGTTCCTGACACTATTCATGATACACTGCTAAGTGTACAGACAAGAGTCTAGCATGGTTATCTGCTGAGAGGCCCCACTCATGAAATTAAGCAAATAGAGGCATACAGCTACAGGCAAACCGCAGATGGAGCTTGAGGACTCTTATGCAAGAATAGGAGGAAGGATTGAAGTCCCTAAGGGGATAGAACTCCACAGAAAGACCAACAAAATGAACTAACCTGGACCTTTGGGACTCTCAGAATCTGAAATATCAACCAAAGAGCATACTCTGGCTGGCCCTAGACCTCCCTGTACACATGTAACAGATGTACAACTTGGTCTTCATGTGGGTCCCAAAATAATGTAATAGAAGATATCTCAAAAGCCATTGCCTGAATGTGGGATATGTTCTTCTAGCTGGGCTGCCTTGTCTGGTCTCAGTGTAATATTAAGTTCCTACCCTCATAGAGATTTGAAGGGCCAGGGTTGGAGGGATACTGAGGGGAACCCCCACCTGCTCAGAGGAGATGGAGAAGGGGGATAGGGGAAGGATTATAGGAAATGGTGTCAGGCAGAGGGACAGTGAGTGGGATGTAAAGTGAATAAATGAAAAATATTTAATTAAAACAGAAATGTAATTATATATTCAACATTGTTTTGTTTATTTTTAACACCTAGAGATAAAATGGGATGAGTAAACTTTTCAATTTTTGTAATTAAATGGGAAAATTATGATTTGAAATTATTTCTAACGAATTTTCTATGAAAAAATTTAAAAAGAATCATTTTACCTTTAACATCTTTTATATTAAGCATTTTGTGTGTGTGTGTGTGTGTTTTTTTTTTAAATAGTAATACTATCACAGTAAGGAAGACACAAAACTGTAAGTGAAATTACATTCTGGAATTTATGTGATATTGAAGCTCAATGCAAAGCCCATTTACGCAGATACAGGGCCCTGTCTCCACATCCTATTTCATGCTAGCTTACTATCTCTTTCCTTTACCAATGAAATATATTTTAAATATTCCTTTCTGTGTGTAAATCTAGAACCTTGATTTCCAATATTTTTATCACTGCTTGGGGACATGGATATTATATTTTTTATTAAATTCACAAGTTTACTTATTTTTATTATTGATAAAGTTATTAAAATGTTATTTTGAGAATATGCTGTTCAGTAAATGGTACAACAACATATAAAATAGATTATGTAGGCCAATTGAACTTTAATGAAGGCCAGCTGAAACTGAACCAGCCTCAGTGCCATTTCCCTATAGGCACATTTTGAAGGGTTAGGAAGGGAGCAGTAATAAAAACAAAAGCCCAGATCCAGTGTCCCCTACAGTGCCTCAGGAGGATTTCAGGGAGGAAGAATAATCTTGGCTTTGAGACTAATTTCAACATTGCTTTTCTCTGATATGCAATAATTGTCTGATTTGGATCATGCACTCTGAATTAGGGATTATTTTGTCTATCCCAGTTCTCATTTATCAGTCTCAATATTTACCATCACTTGTCTAATTTGATGTCATCGAAATGATAATATCCCTTTCAGAGCATCTAGAGGAAAACATTCTCATTCAATTACAGTCTCCTACTTATTCTTAAAAATCACCATGCTCTGATTTGAGATTCTATGCATGATTAGAAAACAAGAAAATTACAACAAGACATCAACAGTATACACTGATTCTATGTAAGCAGTGTCTGGGGTCATGCAGAGTTTAACACAATGTGGAAAGTAGAAACACTTTCAGAATTACTTGAACTTGGAGGCTCAGTATTAATATCTTTCAACAATGAGCAATTGTGAGGGACAGAAAATTAATGTCATAATGAAAGCTTGTTCTGTTGTCCTAAAATGACATGTTTTAACCACCAGCCTGTCTTCTAAATATCTTTATCCATGTCCATAGTTTACACCTGCTTTCAACTTTATTCAGAGATGCTTTTCTTTGTTATACCAGGAGTAAATGTGGCAACTCATAGCTGGCCAAATCACAAAGATTAATTAGTGTTGAATGTTCATTCTTAAATTAAACATCTAAATCACCCCTCCCAAGGCTCATATTATTTTTAAAAAAGAACTAAGAAAGAACATAAGAGCTTAAGAAGGGAAATGGGCATTTTAGAACACTGTTTGCTAGCCTTGAACTTGTTGACGACATCACCTTACAGAAGATTTGGTTAGCTGAACAAGATCTGCACAGTTTTGAGCTCTTTATTATATTGACATGTAAGAGCTGGGTGATTATTCAGTTACATTATTCTGTAAGGATTCATGAGCTGTTAAAGGTTGTTGTTGGGGGAGCAGACATTTTCTTCAGTGGTATCCACACTGATAAGTTGAACATGTAAATGACATGTTATGTAAATGAAATGACCCGTGGTCAGTGAAAAAAAGAAAACAGTTCTCAACTCACAGGGATTAAAATCTATTTTATTTAGAAGCTATTAACATAAAGAACCATGGCTATGGAGAACACAGGTTTAGGTGACTAGTTCCATATGGTAGAGTGTGGAAATAGTGTCATGGTGTTTTACAGTAACATAGAAAATAAAATTACAAGTAATTTAATTCTAAAAACATATTTGTTGGTAACATCAGAGATGTGTGCACAATAAGATGTAATACTAACAACTATAGGCCTCAGAAGTCATCTGAAAACTTTGTGAACTCGTTTATGGGTAGAGAATTGGGTTCTGTTAATGCATTCCAAAAAGTTTTGTTATTAGGGCATTAATTCTGTCATAGATGTGGGTAAGGAATAGGTCTTTGACATAAACTGTGTTTCTTGAAATGCAAAACTCCACCTTCCATATATTTATTTTTTCAACAATCTGCTAGTCTATGCAGTAAGCGTCTGTCCAAGAATTCTTATTAATATTCTTATACATACTCAAATATGCAACCTAATTGTGTGAATTGGAACATCAGTGTTCTTTCGCTCTTCCTCCCTTTCTCCACTATCATCACCCACCCAACATGCACACACACAAACACCCCCACACACACACACACACAAACTACAAACATAAAAGGAGAAAACAGGCTAATTGGGAAGAGGAAGACAGGTGATCAGGTTATGTTTGGAGTTAAAAGAAAGAGAAGGGGATGGGTATAAATATGGTAAGAACCATATTTATATGAAAATATTTTCATATATATATGAAAATGCATAGTGAAATATTATTATGTGCAACTAATATAGGCTAAAATGATGAAAAATGAAAATATGCATGACATTCAAAAAGTGCAATCAGAAAGAGATGTGAATAAATCAAGAATTAAAAACCAGGAAATATAGTTTAAAATGTGATAGATATATTTGGTTTTGGTTGACTAAGAAAGAAGACTCACAGTCCTCAAAATCATTTTATAGAAAAGATAAGGATTAAAATGGATGTATTTAGTAGCCTGCTCAATAGTAATGGCATGTGTAAGCTATAGTCATTATTATAAAGCTTCACTGAGGTTTGGTAGCAGACTGTATTGATATCATAATGTAATATTGGTAGTCAAAGCAAATCATGGACTCAGTGGAACATGAAACAAAAGGTTCTTGATACTAAAATTTATACAAAGTGTGACCAGGAAGAAAGAGATCATCAGAAACTGCCATCATATTCTAAAGCAATGTGAGTGGGAAAGAATGTTTGAAACTGAGTTCTAGTAAGATGAGAATACAATGAGGCTCAAGGTATGGAGGAATCCCCACCCTTTGATGGCACCTGATCTTTTATATACAACAAAACTTTAGAAGGTAAAAAGTTGTGTCAGTATGAAAGGCGAGCCAACATGCAGTTATTCCAAAGAGAGATGTGCCACACAGATTTCTCTTCAATGTGACCTATAGGGAAGAAATTTTGAAGCTAAAATTTTAATAAATGGAAACTGTCAATTTCCATACATGAAAATGTCGTATTTTAAAAGACAAAGTCTTTTCATTTAGGCCCTTCTCAGTATTATAGAGTCCAGAGAGAGTTTAGGGAATTTTCTCCTTCCGGGCTCATATACTACAGGCCAAGAAATCTGGATCATTTTGCTTTGTAAATTGTATTGTTTGTAAGTCAGCCTAGCAGAGGTACTTTGATGTGAAGGAGTAATTATCCTGAACTCTGAAAGCTAAGTAAGAGGTTAAGTGTTAAAACCAGATGGGATGTATATTCTCACTTATTTTTCAAAAGCCAAATATATAATTGATGAATCTGGTAGAAAAGGAAAAAAAAAGATCAAGCCAATTACTCTCTTTTGCATGGCCAAGACTTTGTAAATGGCTTTAAAGAGAACTATATTTGGCAGCATAGGCCCACTAGCATGCAAAGAGTTTATAAACTTAAGTTTATTCTTATGTTCAAAACTTAAATGATCTTCAACTTAAATAACTCACTTTAAATTAACTTATGTTATCTAGTAAAGTTAAAGTATTTACATTTTCTCTAATAAAGACAAAATTAAATTGCCACAGTTGAAGAAATGTTACATTTTTCATTTTTCCATAGAACGCTGAGTTTTTTTTAACTTAATTTTTGTAGCACAGTTAAGTGGTCAACAACAGACTGATGCTTTGTTCCAGTCAAGCTAAACTTAGTGAAAATGTTTACCTTTTTAAAATTTACAAAATAATTTTATTATTTGAGTGCAAATGATTGAGAGAGTGCTAGCATGAGTTAAAGTGGAGGCCAGCTAGGGGCACAGGTAAACACACACCTCTAGAGGTCAGAGGGCAAATTTTAGCTGTTGGATCTCTTTTCACCATGTGGGTTCCGGGTATCTAATTCAGCCCATCAGGCTTATAAATAAGCATGTTTATTTTGAGACACCTTGCTTCCCATAGAATTTTTAAAATTAATTTTTCCAAACAATTTCCCACATGTTATCAATTAGTAATTCCAGGGATGATGCTGATGGCACCTTTTTTTTTTTTCTTTTTTTTTTTTACACTTATAGAAATACAGAAAGCTGTTTCATGGCTATTACAGACTTATGCCAATATGCTAATCTTTGCATGTTGATATGTTTTCATTCTAGAGCAATTTATGTATAGCATTTACATGAAATACATTAGATTCCATCCTCTGTATGTGATTTCCATTAGATTACCACGTATAATACATCTCCATTGTACAGCTCTCTCCATTTCCAATGGAAGAAGTACAAACAGAACCTACCTTGTTCGGTAGATAACTATGGATGAATCACATCTGCATGGATATTTTATTGGATTATAGAAATTTATAGTGTTTTAATTTATGTAACCATTATATTTTATTATCTTTAAAATGCTGCATTTCTCAGACTACCAACCCCAAAAAAGAATCAAAAAAGGAGAAAGGAGGGATCAGTAACTAAGGATATTTAAAAGTCTATAGGGAAACATTATTTTATGTTTTAAAAGTGCTAGATAAAGAGATAATAAACAAATGATAAATGATAAGTAGATGTAGATAGATAGATAGATAGATAGATAGATAGATAGATAGATAGATAGATAGAAAAATCAGGATATAAATTTCTTTTCTGGTCCAATCTATTTAGAGATCTGTAGGCTTCTTGTATGTTAATGAGCAGGTACTCTGTGAAGCTGACAGGGTTGGTTGTACATGTAAAAGGAGCACTTCCAGGCACCCTTATTAGAATTCATTTTTTAATACTGAATAAAATAACGTTTAGCTATGGCACACAAGAAAATTAAGCCTACAAAGAGATGTCTAGTTTCCTTTTTTTCAAAGATTTGACTACTCAAGCAGATAAAGTCTATGAGAAACCAAGCAAACACTATCAAGTTACCTTTACATATTAGCTACACTCATCATCATTTATTCTGACTCTTGTTCTGTCCTATAACAACCACCCTGCTTTAGTTGATGTCTAGGTTCCTCAAAGTTTGTTGAAATGCATTATGAATATAGATTTCACGGCATATAGGCTGTAAAAAAGGGTGGGAGAGTACTGGTCAACGATCTACAGGCCACAATTCCTGTTGTGCCATGTAGTGTCTACTGAGTGTGCTTCTTAGGACCAAAAAATATGATAAATGTTCTACTCGCACATCCGTGAGAAAACAAAAATTCTCCTGTCTCTTTTGTTAATGGTTCCATCTCCATTGTTAGCTCCCAGAACACCAGTGCTCTTATTAGCCTACCTTTTAACAGGTAGAGGGCTCCCTCCTGTGGGCAAGTAGCTGAACCAGTCTCCATAGCAACAGACAACTGCAAATCCTAATATCAAACACTGAATGAGGAATCCCAAGATTACATAAGAAGACAATAGAAAATGGAAAAGAACATAGGAGACAGAAAATGTTGACTACAAAAAGAAAGATAGCAAAAATGTCTTAAAACTAAGTAGAATAATTGGGAGAAAAAAGGAACAGACATTATCATCATCAACAACAAAATATACAAATTTCCTAGACCATGAATGAATAAGAAGGAAAAGACAGAGAAGCCAAGCTGGTAGTAACATTAACAAAAGAATTTTCTAAATTTGATCATGATAATGCATTCATTGTGGTGGTTTGAATATAATGGACATCATAGACTCATATGTTTGAATACTTGGTTTCCTTTAAGTGACATTATCTGGAAAAGATTAAACAGTGGGGCTTTCTTGGAAGAAGTGTTTGCTGGATGTGATTTTTGGAGTTTCAAAGCACATATGAGCCCCCACTCTCTTTCTCTTTCTCTTTCTCTGTCTCTTTCTCTTTCTCTTTCTCTGTCTCTGTCTCTCTGCCTTTCTCTGCCTCTCTCTCTCTCTCTCTCTCTCTCTCTCTCTCTCTCTCTCTCTCTCTCTCTCTCTGCCTTCTGTCTGTTGATAAGGATGTAAACTTTTACTATTACTCCAACTTCATGCCTTTCTGCTGCAATGATCCCTGACATTCAAGGGCAGGAATTAGAGTCAGTAATGAAATAATCCTCTAAAATTTTATGCAAGAGCCCCCAGTAAAATGTTTTATTTGATTAGAGTTAATTTAGATAGTGTGTCTCTATAAAGCAACAGAACAGTAACTAAGATACTCACTTACCTAACAAATGATGATAAATATTTAAAGTGTGAAAATAATTAGTGAAATTCACTTATTAAATATTCCCGCAATGAATATATTCTGTTTAACAATATTATACTAATCTTTCATATTACCAAAATACAGAATGAAGTGATATGTATATATATATACATATATATATATATATACATACACACACACACACACACACACACACACACACACACACACACACATATATATATATATATATATATATATATATATATATATATATAGTGAAAAGACAAAGTCAGGTGCAATGATAGATGTTCCTATTTTACAGTTATGTCAAATGGTAATTGTGTCTAAGACTAGGCTCAAAGTTTATCAAATAATTGATTTACTAAGCTAATAAAATATTACAAGTTCAAAATGTATAATAGAACCTAATTTCATACTAGACATCCAAAAATGTAGTGTGTGTGACTAGAAATGGAGGTTGAATATTTATCAGGAACATGACATAAGAGAAATGAAAGAACTGTAAATTATCGGTCTATACTAAGGTAATGTAAAGTGAAAACTTAAGTCGCAGAAAATATAAGAGCATTTGAAAGCTTATCTGAAGAGTAGAAATACATACTATTCCATTATTCAGGGTGATTTACTCTGCTGCCTTGAAAATAGATGTAACCATTATTAATTGTGTAGACACAATAAGATACTAGAAAATTCCCAAGAAATAGTTATAGTCATTTTTATATTACAAACACAGAGATAGAATGAAGAAATTTTAAAATGAATTTTGAAGATCTATACATAAGTTATTGCTAATGGAGAAGACAGAGATTATCTGAAATTTATACATTTCAAGCACTTAAAAAGGGAGTTTCATGTACTATATTTAGAAAAATCAGATTGTCTCAAGAGTTCATGATAATTTTAGACTTTCTTTTCTTCATTTCATTAATATTTTATTAGATAGCTATTTTAGTATAAGATTTCTACAAATCACATACCTTTGGGGGTTGTAGTCATTATATATTAACTGAGAAAGAAAAACTTAAAAGAAAAATTAGAAAGCCTTTTCTGGTGCATAGCGCAGGTAACCATTGCTTGGGTCAGGCAAATCATTAGTTCCATGCCAGAAGCTTTCCAAGAGACCAACAAAAAAGCAACATAGAGAAGTCCAGAAGATACACAGTATAACCTACCCATTAGTTTCCTGTTTTCCACCACAGTGTCACCATGAGTGTCATATAACTCATTTATGTTCATATTAAATTTATGAACATTAATATTATATTCTTAGAAGACAATAGAGAAGTCATGTTTTAGGACCAAAATCTAGCTATTAAGAGCCCAATAATGCAATGCCAATTATGGTCTGGTCATTTTGTTGTGCAAAAAGTTTCTGCAGCCACTGGAAAAATTAAGATGAAGTTTACATGTTAAACATAGTTAAAGTAGAGAAATAACTGTCCTATAACTCTTGATATGGAAAATGCTGATATGAGACACTATAGGCATCTGTGTGATATCCAAATATACATTCCAAAAATGTGTTGAATATATGGACCTTGGAAAAATAAATAAATTTAAACCTGGGTTCATAAATTTAAAGTTAGCAAAATTAATGGACTAGAGATTAGTAATTTATTTACTAGTTTGGTTAATATACAGGAAAATAAACAGAGATAGAAGAGAATTACAGGTTGGAGAGAGAGGGAAGAGGGAGAGGGAGAAAGAGGAAGGGGAGGAGAAAAAAGAAAGAAGAGAAAGAGGAGGAAGGGGAGAGAGACTTGAAACAAAATTACTAAATTTTACATTCCTTCACATTATAATAAAATGTTAAGCCAGGGAGAATAAAGCGATAGCATGGTTATGAAAGACATTGTAAGCTTTTGTTGTGGGGTGGAAGAGAAAAACCTAGTGAGAGCCAGGGCCAGGAAGTGGGAGTGGGTGGGTTGGGGAGCAGGGAGAGGAGGAAGGAGATAGGAAGATTTTCAGGGAGGAGGGAGGAGATAGGAAGATTTTCAGGGAGGAGGGAGGAGATAGGAAGATTTTCAGGGAGGAAACTAGGAAAGGGGATAACATTTGAAATGTAAATAAAGAAAATATCCAATTTTTTAAAAATAAAAAAGAGTCACTCAGCTTACCTACTGGCATAATTAGTGAGCTGAACTAGTTAGGTGGAACAGAAATTGAAAAGTTCCTTGCTTATCTCAGGTTGGCTTTTGCTGAGATTACCCAGGTAATGTTGAGATACAGAATGTTAGGAAATTGTTCAAGACCTTCCTGAAGTTCATAGAACAGGAGCCAGAAATTATAGAAACAACTAAGTTTAGTTCTGAAAACTAAATCACCATAGTTGCCTCAGTTGTCACAGCTCAGCAAAAACAGTATTTCAAAATGAAAGAGGTGTTTCAAAAATCAACAAATGCCAACTAACAGAAAACATAAGAAATTAAGTTTAAATGTAAATAGAATAGGAATAAATCAACTTTAATAAAAGAAGCATAAACACTAAGATCTGCAAATAGGAAGCGTTCCTTTCATTTTCTTTTTTGAGCACATACCTTCTGATTTGTTTCTATGTGAGTCAGTTCTTCTTCTAGCGGCCATATCACAGTGGCATAGTATTATGTCTGTGTTCATCTCTTTCCTATTTAATCCAATTATCATTGAAAAATCACTGTTATACTCTAGAAGTATATTGGTTCATTTGTTTTTCATTCACAGACTTTTAGGGATGTGTTGTACTTATTTATAATTATCGCATCTTCCTAATACACTGTACTTGAGTCATTGAATACACTGTACTTCTCTGCCCTTTGATTGGACTTAGTAGGTTTATACTTATTTTGCAATTAGTTCACATATGCACCATGCTTTTATATCTTTTATTTCATTACTGTTTTTATTTATGCTTAATATGTATTTTCAAATGTTCCATCTTAACTACTGTACTTATTACATTTTCTATTTTTTTTCACAGCAGTTGCTATGGAGAAAGGATATAGCACATGCATTGTAAAATGAATATAAAAATACATGAAGCTATTGCTGTGTTCTTTCTATTCTGTAATATTAATGTACAAATTACCTGTTTATATATGGTAATCATTCCAATATTGTTTTATAATTATTGTTTCCATGGTTATATTTTTAAACAATGAAAAAGGAATCCAAAGAAAACTCATTTATACTGGTTTTGTTATATGCTTATGTAGTTACTTGAATGGTGCAATTTTATTCTGGATGAACTTACATAATTGAATGAGTGGACTTTTTTACACTTTCAAACCAAACTACTGTGTTTAAATTCCATGACAATTATGAAAGCAAGGAATTAGTTTGGATATTCTTTAACTGGTAATATCTTTATATCTTCCTTATAGTTATAGGCAAATTAGCAAGATATAAAAATATTAAAAGTCTTTCACTATTTCAAAGGCATCATCCATCGATTTTTATTACTCATGATTTTTAAACTAGTGAGCTAGTCATCATCTTAAATAAATAAATATGAATAAATAAATAAATAAATAAATAAATAAATAAATAAATAATGGTACCTTTCTCTAGAGATTTTCAAGATCCTGTTATATCCTATACTATCATCAGTTGCACTAGTATAATTTATGAATGGATTGTGACTAATTACGTAAACTTGTACTTCTAATAGTTGAGCTTAGATTTGGCGATTAGTATCCTTTATCATATTTTGAAGAGCTTTAGTACTTATTTCTTCACATACTTTTCTATCCTCTGTTCTAAAACTTTAAGTTTTCACAGTGAACTTGGTGAAGATCTGTGCCTCCCTGAATCTTTCCTAAAGATCTATTTACAACCAAAATGGCATAGAAAATCCTCGTCACTTTAAATTTCCTCAAATCATGACTGCAAAAAATTGTTGAAAAGTTGCTTTAATCAATTTACATTTCTATTTCTGTTTTGTTTACCATATGTTGTTCTTGATTCTTCATTTTGTTTTTAGCACTCTATTATTAGTTCCTTTTATATAAGTCAACATTATTATATTTTAGTTGTTTGGCTGTCATTTTATTTTAATATTGGCTCATTTCAATAACCCATTTTTAATCGTTACCTTCTAAGACACAATTCCTCCTTCTTCTATTATTTAGCTTCTTATTTCTTTTCTAATCACTGGATCTTTTAAGTCAATGGTATTATTTTAACCTCGTGAAGGAAAAGAAATAATGATTAGTAATCAACATAGGTTTTAATTCAATAGCATAATACAGCTATTTGCTGAAATGGAAAGGATGTGATTCTAGTTTATTTCAGAGTACTTTTATCATCACTTCTAAGTTTCTAGCATATATTTCACTATCTTAAAATTCTTTGTACTTAGATTTAAAAAAAAAAAAAACTGGACCATTTAGATAACATTTTACAACAAATATGAGAATAGCTGTGTGCTACTCCAAATTTATCATTCTTTTTCTTCTTTCTAAATTGCAAGTAGTCTAGTCTATTTTGTTGCTAGTTAATTGTTCAGCAATTTCCCTGAACTTATTATCATGATTGACTCATCCCATAAAACAACCTGTTGGGTTATCCATTATTTTTTTTAAAACCTGTGATTTATTTTTAACTTTTTTGCCTCATAGTATCCTTATGATATATATCATCAATTAGAGGTAGATTATTTTTCTTCAATACCTCATGTGTCTGTGGTTTTCACTTTGTCAGCTGTGTCCTTGGAAATTTGCCTATGCTCCAGCTTCAACAGGTTTGTAAGGTAGCCTTAGTTTTGACTGCCTTTTCATAGACTTTCCCTTTTCCTAATTCATTCTGTGCCTGTGACATTTGTCTCATGATCAGAGAGACACAGGCTTTTTTAGAATTACTAAATCAAAGTGTTCATACTATCAATGCTGTAGTCACTTTGCCCTTTATATTTTTACGTATTTATCTTTAACAACAGTGACCGGGGAAAGGACTATGATCTAATGAAATGAATAAATCACACTACACATCCATGTCTACAATGGAACTGCAGGTTTGAACAGATTAGACAATCAAAACCGTAGCCCTGGAAAATTTGCTTAACATTGCTGCTTGTTGGGATATGGTTTCTAACAGCACTGAACTGGAGATATAGGAGATATGGTATTGGTCCCCAGCCAAAGCTTTTCAGAACCGTTGTTTTCCTAAGTCTCCATAACTTATATTATACAAGTGATTTTCAGTATAATATGTTTTCTAATTTAATTTCCAGAGTCATTTGATGTTGCATTTTAGTGCTCAAAATTTTGTAATGGGAGAGTGGTTTTATCTGACTCTTATTCAGACATCTAAGAAATAAAATTAGCAAGTCATGAATGTAATAGTTTGAATGAAAATGGCTCCAAAAGTCTCACATATTTGAAGGCTTGGTACCCAGTTTGTGCTGTTATTTGGGAGAAGAACAGATGAAGTAGCCTTGTTGGCAGAGGTGTGACAACAGGAATGGGCTTTGAGGTTACACATTTAAACTAGCGTGCCTTATTACTAATTTGTTGCTTGTTGATTGTTTTTAAGATATGTCTGTAGTTTAGTTTTGCTCTCTGCTATTGGAAAGAAGGATCATGGGTACCCTTCTTCCCTTCTCCGTAACTGATTCCTCACTTACTAAAAGAGGTTATGAAAAATGGAAGACTTTTTCTTTTTAAAAATGATTGTAATCTGGTTAAGGGACACCTTAGTGAAATAGGGATCTTCTACCTTTACGTGGATTCTGGGGATCTAACTAATGTCATCAGCCTTGGGTAGCAAACATTCTTTTTCAAGATCAAGTTACTGTTGATTTTGAAAGCTGGAGAAAGGCATGCTTTAAAACATGAACATTCCAACACCTTTTACTTCTGGCGCATCCGACTTGCTGGAAAGTCTTTACTCGTGTCTTACTTACTATTTCGCTGACAAAATTAATTCTCCAGATGACTTTTAAACTTTGTTAAGCTGAAGGAATCATTTCTTGGAGTGATAATGGAAGATTCATACTCAAAGAGTTAGGAACACAAAATCCCAACTAAATGTGAACAGATTTTCCTTCTAGATGTTTGTAAATCAGAATTATTCAAGTTAATGATTATAAGCTTTGACTCAACCTACTATAAGGAGTCAAAAATCCAGCACACAGGAGCACAGGAGTTTACTAGATACATAGAGAATATAATACACACCCAATTACCTAAGGTCAATTATGAATCGAATTAACTCAAAAGTAGCTAAGTGTTTTTTCTTGTTGAGAGAGAGAGAGAGAGAAAGAGAGAGAGAGAGAGAGAGAGAGGGAGAGAGAGAGGTTGTAGAGCTAAAATGATGACACAAGTCTTTAATCCTAACACTTGGAGGGGACAGAGCCTGGTGGATTTCTGTGAGTTCCAAGGCAAACTTTTCTAAAGTGCTACAGAACAGTCAGGACTATTACAAAGAGAAACCCTGTGTAAACAAACAAGCAAGCAAACAAACAAATTAGCACGTACTATAGTCTTTTCATGTAAAGACATAAATTGTTTTTAAGTCAGTTGAATTTGAAGACAGCAATTGCTTAATGAAATATACAGTATCTGTTATTAAAGTGACAAAGTATTAAGAATAGTCAATAATTAGAAAATTTATTTAAGATAATCCTATTTTTCCATTTGTTCCTAGGAAGTACATTGCCTAGAATTTAAGAGCACTTGTACTAGGTGGCTTCAGAGAGTTCAAAATGTAATTTTTAAAGAAATTATTCACAAATATATAGAATCCTTGAGAGCAAATAAATAGAAGTATGCATTTGCAAAACTAATAGTATAGCATATATGCTTCTCTAAAGCAACAGAATAAATGTTGTTTAGATAGGTAAATTTGCAGTTAGGTACAAGAAATAAAAAGAAATAAAAATAGATGCAGATAGATGATAGATTACATAATAGTTGATCGATAAACAGATTAGATAGGTAGATAGATAGATAGATAGATAGATAGATAGATAGATAGATAGATAGATAGATAATAGGAAAAGAGATCAGTTGATAATGTGATAATGGACTTATTGTAAGAAATTAGCTCATATGTCTACGGAGACTGGAAATTCCAAAATTTTCAGGGTAGACCCATAGAGTAAAAACAAAATAAAAATTGTAGTTTGAATCTTGATGGCTCCTGTTAACAGATTTCTTCTTCTGACATTTAGAATGTTTTATACTAATTTGTTAAACTGCTTAGTAGAAGAATCCTCAGGAATGATAATGCATGATAAGGAGATTTATTTAATGTCTGCCGTTTTAAATGCTGACTCCATCTAAAAATACTTCCATACCAAAATCCATATGTATTTGACCAAGAGTGTGAAGAATAAGAGCTAGCCAATGAGCAAACACATCTGTGCTCTTTTTTTGAGCTCAGTCTATTGATGGGCAAACACACAATGCCCTTATTTTTGAAATAACATATTTCATTTTATGACACCATCATTGCAAAATTTATCATTTTCCTTCCTGCAAGCTCTCCAATATACACAGTACTCAGTCTTTCTTTAATATTCATGGCCTATACTTTCATTAACTCTGTGTGTGTGTGTATGTGTGTATGTACTGTATATATATATATATATATATATATATATATACATTAACTGTGTGTATATATATTATATAGATATAATCAATATATATTTGAGATGTATACAATGTATATTACATAGAGAAACACATAAACTCTACTCAGTCTTTATAAAGTTTCTTTGATGACTACTTATACCTGAGTTAAGCAGGATTCAAATAATAGATATAATGAAGGGGACAGAAAAAAGCACAGAAGATTTTAAGCTATGAGCAACTAAAGAATGTTAAGAGTAGGAAAAATAATCTTTCACAGAGGAAAGCACACGAATCAGTAATCCAATAACACTTGGCCAACTTGAAAACATGCATATAGGTGAAATGATCATAAGTTTTAAAAGTGTGTCCTTGCAAAAGTGCAGAAATTCTATAACTATTTATATCATGAAGATAATTCTTGAGGATCAATGCGCTTTAACTAGACTTTGAATCTTTTCACAGCCAGTAAGTCACAATGAATTTCTAATCATTCACAATTCCAAAAGATTTAGTAAAACACTCCAGATATAAAACTAATACAAAATCCTGCCATTAAAGCATTGAGAAAAACTACATTGTAGTGTCCAGAAAGTTACCTTATTATTCTCAAGTAATTTAATTTGTTATCTTGTTCTTTCTGAGTTACAACTATGTCTGTCACAACAAGGTCAACTAAATGCTCTTTTCCAGAGGTTTTCATGAAAGTTTGGGGTTCACAAAGGCTTTCTTAGTGGAAAAAAAAGTTTAAGAAATTCTGACTAAACTTGTCTTGTCTTTTCCTGTATTATTCACATGAACAATGTAAGTGTGCATTGTGATTTCTCTTATTAATCGTGTATAGTTGCCCCAAGCTGCCATGATTAGGAATCTGTACTATTTTGAGAATAGCATATGGAACCACTGTATAAAAATATATTAAAATGTGCTTTGAACAATACAAGATTTTTCTAAACCTTTATTAAGTAGCCTCATATAATAACATAGTCATACATATTGTAAGATCATAATTTCTTCAATGAAAATCTTTTCTGATTGAGATGATATGCAGGGAATATGTCACCATTTTAATGAATTAACTAAAATGAGTTTTTGTTTCTTGCAGCTATCTCTTCAGATTTGTCGATAATTTAAAAAGTATTTAGCATTACATGATAGCCTTTAAGAAGATTCTTTAAATATTTTAATATATAACCATAAACTTTTTCACCCACAACCAAGTCCCCAAAATAAGGCCTATGAAACTTCTTATATATGAGCAAATGCCTGGGCCAATTGCTTTGGCTAATTTCTGCTAGCTTATAACTCAATTAAACTGAATAAATTTGTCTAAGTCATGCCTTTGGCTAGTTATCTCACTGTCAGTTTCATGCAACCATCTTCCTCAGAGTTCTAGGCAAATCTCCCTCTGTACCTGACTATATCTCAGAATCCTCTCTCCCTGCCAGAACTCCCACCTCCTATTTTCTGCTTAAGCTAATAGGCCAAAAATAGTTTAATGGCAAGTGATGCTTCCACATAGTGTATATGAAATTGTTTCTACATTTCCCCCTTTCAGTTCAATAAAAGGCACTTTCTTTTGCAATGATAAAATATAAATAAAAAACATTTTATAAAAATTTTCAATCTGGGTAGTGGTGTCGCACGCCTTTAATCCCAGCACTTGGGAGGCAGAGGCAGGCAGATTTCTGAGTTCCAGGCCAGCCTGGTCTACAAAGTGAGTTCCAGGACAGCCAAGGCTATACAGAGAAACCTTGTCTCGAAAAACAAACAAACAAACAAAAAATTCAGATAAGATTGCATTTATAAGGCTGAGTCCATATATATATTGCAATTGAGAAAATACTATCTGTCCCATCCTGGTGGATTCTAAGTTCCTCACCTAAATCAATTTCTATCACACCTTATATTACCATCCTAAAAAAAAATCTTTTTATACCTTAAAATATCTTCCTAAATTCTAAACAACTTAAGCTTAATTGCGAGACTACATCTATCTAGACTTCAACATCATCAGGGACCCGAGAAGGAATAGTAGAAATTGCAGAAGCTGGTTTCTGAGCAGTTCCCCCATTTCTCTGTGTTGTTGGAGCATATTTAGCCTTTTGGTCTAGAAAATTTTTACAGATTTTTTCTAGGTAGAAATTATGAAGAGCTGCTTACCCTGTCATGACAAAATTGAGCAATCAACTTCCCTGATATTGTTTAACCAAGACAGCATACAGTCAGCAGTTGAAGAAAGAACCCTTTCTTGCCCACCCACCAGACTGCCACATATAAAGTAAACTTCATAAGGAGATACTTACATTCTCATTATCTTTTAAATAAAATAGGGGTACTTCCAGGAGTAAATCTGTTTCAATGTCAAAAAAAGCTCTTTAATTATGAAAATATCTTTAAAAATTATACTCTGTGGATCACTGAGGTTTTTGAAAACTATCTATCTATCTATCTATCTATCTATCTATCTATCTATCTATCTATCTATCAACCTATCTATAGTATACCTGAATAGACAAATATTGCTAGTTTCTAGCTATTTACTGTTGAACCTTTGAAATATATATATATATATATATATATATATATATATATGTAACAAACTATACTAGTATCTAATATGACCATAAGTTTGATTTGTAGTTTTTAATTATTCTAAAACAATTGTGATAGCAGCTTTCAAGGACTAGAAGTTAATAATTGAATAGGTAAGATATTTTAAAAGTATTGATACCTAGTATGATATAACCAAATATAACTTTAATTTTATATCAATATACAAATATTTATACCAATGTAAGATTTTTGGTTAGTGGCTGTTCTAGAGTTCAAGAGCAGATTCAATAATCTACACTTTATTATTATTTCTATATTATTCCTATATGCCCCCTTTTGTCCTCCTTTCCCAATTCCTCCCAGCATTAGAAAGGAGAGAAAGAAGGACAGAGGCAATGAAAACAAAAAAGAAAAAGAGAGAGAGAAAGAGAAAAACAAATCCCTGGATCAAACCTCCCTCATTTTACTTCCTCCCTGTCCAAGTCCACAATATTAACCATGCCCATTAAACAGCAACAAACATCCATCATCAATTAATTACAAAAATCCATCCACCCTACCTCTCAGGAATAGGGCATCAATCTCTTACATTTTTTCCCTGATGATTGGGGGGGCATCAGGAATTTGGGGGCGGGGGATGGGAACAATATTGGGAAATTGGTCAGTGCAGTATTTGTTGTCTACTCTCTGCATGCGGGAAAGCTCAGGGCTTAAATGAAGTCCTGACTGGAACAGTGTGTATGCTGGAAAATCTAGCTAGCTTTGTTCAAAATGTCCTGGATGCAAATATTTAAGGGAACAGTATTCAAGTAGTGTGAGGTAAGTTTACGTGCGCTACTTGACTTCTTTGGTGTCTGGTCCCTTTCCTCTGTAAATATATGAACTTTCAATAGTATTATTCATTTCTACATTAAAATAAGTATGATATACATAAGTAAAGATGATTCTCTGCTCCCTGTTCAAGCAGGCAAGGCATCTGTCTTTTTCATAAGTTAGCTTGCATTGTATAAGCAAACTGTAATATACATTTCTGTCTATGCTATTTGAAAGGATGGCGTGATAAATGTTAACAATTCTGTAGTCAAAAAGTTTTATTGGATATGCATAACTGAATTTGTGGCTTGCCAGTCTCATTGCTGCTCCCAAGCAGAAGGATCAGAATATCATGTTACCTGTTTTGAAGAATTTTTTAAATTTCTATCGTCTGTAGTTTTCATTCATGTTTGCCATCATGATCTTTCAGAGATCTCTTTCAATCAAATCTAAGTTTTATTAGTTTTGAAGGAATCTATAGCTTTTCTTCTCCCATTGAAACAAAGTCAATACATCTTCCCCAACATAAAACAAATCAGGCTGGTTTAGTTCAGAAGGATTTGTTTCTAAAACCCAGTGTTTTTCAGCAGCTATATTGCCTGTCTCATCGGACATTTAAAATTTAAAATCAGTAAAGCATTATTTAATCTATCTCTTGGAGATCCCATATCCCCCTTCTGTTCTGAGTATTTCCTTTGATGTCTTATAATTTCTCTCTACAATTGTTTGCCCTATAGGATTGTAAAAAAAATGACAGTGACATGTTTCACAACATAAAGTCTAAAATACCATTTCTAATGGATACATATACCAAGGCTTCATTAGCTTCAATCTGTAAAGGCATCTCCAAGATAGCCATCATCTCTAATAAATGTGTGATCTCCTTGAAAGGGCTTGTTCCTAAGATATTGACTCATCTAAGTGTGCAAACATTTTTATAAGTTTTATATACTTAAAATATTTTTCTGCATGTGTATCTTTTTAGGATATTGAAATGTTCCTTTTGTTGTTGTTGTTATTGCCTAGCTTTTTAAAATTCCTGCTTTTTAGTTAGTCTTTTTTTTTTACACTCCAAATTTTATTCCCTTCCCAGTTTAGTCTCTGACTGTTACACATCCCATACCTCCTACCTGACCCCCTGTTTCCATGAGGATGTCCCCACCCTCTCTTCCTTCATCTGCAATGAAATTTTTGAACATACATATATCCATAAGGGAAAACTTTAGTTGTAATTAATGGTCTATAATAAAAAAAATGCATCAAGAAACCATAGTGGGTGATAAGAACATCACAGGAAGACCAAAAGAGTCAGCTAAACCTGGATCCTTTTGTCTCTCAGAGACTGAACCACCAACCAAAGAATATATATGGGTTGGACTTAGGCATCCCTGCACACATGTAGCAGATGTGCAGATTGGTCTTCATTGGGTCCCAAGCAATTGAAACAGACTATCTCAAACACTGTTACCTAAAAGTGGGATAAGTTCTTCTAGGTGGGCTACCTTGTCTGGCATCAGTGGAAGAGGATGTGCCTAGGTTTGAAGAAGCTTGATATGCCCGGGTTGGGGGATATCCAGGGGGTACCTACCCACTGAAAGGAGAAGGGGAGGGAGTATGGGAGAAAAGAATTTTGAGAGGTGGTATTAAGGAGATGCTGGTGAGAAGAATGTAAAGTGAAGAAGTAAAAAAGAGAAATGCTCAAATGAAAAAAAGAAAAGTAAAGTAAAGACACAGAAGAAACAAAAAAACAATTGTTACTAAACATGTTAGAAGACCCTATTTTCATTTCTAGCACCTAAATGGTGGTTCATGTCTACCTGAAACCTAGTCTTCAGAGATATGACACCCTCTTCTGGGACCCTAGGACATTTCACTCACATGATATATTGACATACATGTAGAGAAAACACACATACACATTACAAATTAAAAAAAAACATAAAAATTGTGTGACAAGACCAGTTTTATAAGTAAATTTACAATTATAATTCATATAAAGAGATAACTACAATACAAAACTGCATACTTTGCATGGAAGCAACCCTTCCTTCAAGGCATTTCATCTCGAGAGAAAGAAAACAGTATTCAAAGCAGACAATACATTCACAGACTGCACTACAGCGATGCAGTGAGATTTTAAGCCAGCAGCAATGTTAGAGCTTGATGCCTAGGCTTTGTTCAAAAGCATGTAGCAGAATCAGGCTGAGCAGATGGAATCCCATCTGCATGGTGTCTATGTCTGTGCAGTTACATTGTATAATGTGCTGAGGTATAAAAATCTATAAATAGCTGTGCAATTTAGTAGCCTTTTCAAGTATTGTAATCATTACAAATTCTTAAATAAAAATAAATAAAAACTCAGCTAACTCCCCAAAACAGAAAGAATTTCTGGACTTATGGTATTTCTTTACAGCAGTATCAATGGGTTTGTGGTGGTTTATTTTCTGCTCTTGTCTGTGAATATAGGAATTTAAAAAGAGGTGAGCCTAATAAGACCAGATCCTTTAAAATATGTAGGGTCCCAGAAGAGGGATATCATTTGAGATGTAAACACATGGAATGAATAATTAAAAATTTTTAAAAATACATAGGGTGACAAAGTTTGAAGTGTTTTCTACCTAATGGTAAATATCTACCACAGATCCGTATTTTATCTACATAGTAAAATGATACTGAATATTAGTTTCAAGACAAAAAAAATCAAAGCATTTTTCATTACTTGAATTTTTAAAACTATCTTTTTTCCTTATGTGAAGATTTTGTTCTTTTAAACTGTTATAACTGTTAAAAATACCAATACTTAGGAATGTATTATATAACACACAGACAAATATATATATATATATATATATATATATATATATATATATACACACAGACACACACACACTTTGCATAAGGATTATCCTTAGTGATTTTATTTTCTCCTACGGAAAAGAAAAATGACTGGAGTCATTTGAGACATTATAAGAAAATTAACAATGCAGAAAACATCTCATAGCCACTTAATCTTTAAGCTGGCATTTCTCAAATGCTAAGTGTCTGCATCAGATTGTGTAATTTAGAACAATTAATCTCTTTGTCTTGGATTTTTAATTATAATCGCATGCGGTTTTTGAGAGTTAGTAATATTGCTGAGATAAAGATAAGAAAGAGGTCTATTAACACACCATAGTGGTAAGCAGATATAGGATGGGATTAAATCGTCTTACTCCTGACAGGGATGCCAGCTAACACCAATGTAAATGCTTCAACAGGATGAGACTTAATAAAAAAAATGTACCAACCTCAAAAAATGGTGTGATCTGCCAAGAATACCTGTTGAGTAACAATAATTCCTTCACAGGTAAGACAACCTTGGTATGCCTGAGCTCAATCCTCAGAACCCAAAATAGAAGCATGGATAATTGATGTGCAAAATTTCTCCTTGACCCTGTAAATATGTTGTGATATTATGGACACACACACACAAACACAAAAAGTTTGGTAAAGATTTTTTGGTAAAAGTTTGGTAAAGATTTTTTTCTATACTAATATGATCCTCTACCATATATACCAGCATCTGGAAATTGGAATTTTACAGCATTTTGAGCATGTATACAGGTTCTTTCTCTGATACTGAGCAATTCCCCTTGTTAATTTATATGTGTATATAAGTGTGTCCGTACATGCTAAAGGAGGACACTGGATACTTATTGTTTGAATTGCAGAAAGTTTTAAACCTTTCATTGTAATTCAGGTCTCCTGAAAGAGCTCTAAGCCTTCTTATTCACAGCTTCTCCACCCCCTTCCCAGAATAATTTGTTTCCATAAAAATGTAAAGTTAATCCATGACTCGTATCTTGCAATCTTTAAGTCAATACCAAGGAGGTAGAATATTAAAATGACTGTCAAGGTCAGCTTGGGTTAAACATCTCATTACTTTGTGTCCTAAAGTCTGAAACTCTCAAAACTTTAAATGAAACATCCTATTAATAAGGGAGGACATCCACAATTTTTATGTGTTCACAAAAAACCAAAGTAAATATAGAGAAGACAGATGTATGTTGCATTAAATATTGTCCTGTAAAAAGAAAAAAAATCCTACATAATCTCTGCTACTACATTCTATAGTTATTTTGAATGAGGCACATCACCTTTAGTGCATACAAAGGCATTCACAAAATAGAAATCCTACCAAATTTCACTAGCTTAATGTTTTTAGCTTAATTACAGCTATACATTGATCCATTGAAGACATGATTGAATATAACATCAAATGTTCAGGAAGGCTGGACTGTCCCTTTGATCAACACGGATGGTATTCCTTGTGAACATACATACTTTGTAAGTTATACCGTTACTGTAAACTTATGTTTCATTCAAGGTGTCACAGATGATATAGAATCCCCCAAAACTTGGAAACAACAAGGACTATAGAAATCCAAAGCAAAGACAAGAAGAGTTCTAAATTATACAACACCAACTTTTAAACATAACTACTCTATTTGCCAGGCACTGGCATAGCCTCACAAGAGATAGCTATATCAGGGTCATGTCAGCAAAATCTTGCTGGCATATTCAATAGCGTCTGCATTTGGTGGCTGATTCTCATAGTCATCTATTGGATGGAACACAGGGCCCCCAATGGAGGAGCTAGAGAAAGTACCAAAGGAGCAGCAGGGGTCTGTAACCCTATAGGAGGAACAACAAGATGAACTAACAAGTACCCCTAGAGCTCGTGTCTCTAGCTGCATATGTAGCAGAAGTTGGCCTAGTTGGTCATCTTTGGGAGGAGAGGCCATTGGTCTTGCAAAGATTATATGCCCTAGTACAGGGGAATGCCGGGGCAGGGCCAGAGTATAGGGGATTTGGGGATAGCATTCAAATGTAAATGAAGAAATATCTAATAAAAATTGTTAAAAATAAACAAAAAATCCATTATAACTATCAAAATTATATTGAAAGTTAACTAAATCAAACTCCCATAAGCTGGTAGAAATGTCAAATTTTTCATATATTAAATCTTGTTTATTTCCTTCTCTTTTATTTTGTAACTACTCTCTTTCAATCATTGTAGTTTTCATTTATAGTATAATAGCTCCTATCATTAAAACAAAGTGTATGTATGAGTGTTTTTCCTGAGTATGTATTTCCTTTGTGTACATATGTGACCATGTAGGCAAGATAACAACATTCTATCCCCTGTAATAGGATTTAAGACAGTTGTGAGCCACCATTTGGGTGGTCAGAAGTAAACACCAGTCCTCTCAAAGAGCATACACTATTCTTACCTCCTGAGTCATCTTTACAGCCCCCTTTGTCTTATTTTAAGGACTATGCAGATGCCTTCTCTTCCCTTGCAAGAAGTTGTGTTAATGCTTTTCCTTTTCTTAAAAAATATCTACCACTTCATTTATCTGAATAGTTTATTTAAACATTCTATGTAAAAATTAGCATAGGTAAATGCTTTTTAAATATGTTGTTGGTGCAGAGATTAGATGTGCCTTTGTCATATGTGAGGTTGGTTGGTTGGGAACTCTAATTTTGGTGGTTGCAATTATACATTCCTTTAGAATATGTGGATGTGTGTCTAAAACATTTAGTCCTATCATTTGCGCATGAAGGTATTTGACTCTGCTTTTTCTTGGAAACTATCTTTATACATAAGGGGTCACTGTAAAGTTTTGTGATCAGAGACACTTTGTTGTTAATGTCACCATTTTCTCTTTACAGATATTTGGATAGTACTGGATTCTGTGAAAACTGTCACATATACAGACATTTCTCTCTGGCTACTATTTTACTTTGTATGTAAAAATTTGGTTTTTTTTGGAGACAATTTACAATGCCTTACTAATCATTATCCTTAGTTTGATAGTATAAGGAAGTCTTGTTCATTTGTTTGTTTCATTTTTTGTATGGTTCTATTTTGTTTTGTTTCCACTTTAAAGTATGACAGGTCATTTTTAGTCTCATACATTTTATAAATGTGAGAAATTGTATATTAAGTTATCTATATAACATGGCCTGCTCTACCTTCAAGAATTTGAGGATGATTGACAGCTGTATGTAATGTATTCCTAAATATGAAAACCAGAAATCTTTCTGTTTTTACTGTTAAAATATCCTTGTTATTCCTGTATAAATATGATGACTTAGATTTTTAGCATCATCAAACTTAACTGCACTTAACTGCATATACTACTAAGAGGCATGTTCTGGAATTTAAGAGTTTTAAATCAATAGTCTCTTTATTGCATTTTATGAACTATGCTATTCTAACAAGGCTTGTTGTCTTACTGCAGTAACCTTTCCCATACAAAAATAAAAAATAAAAAACCAAGAAAGCAGCAACAATAGCAACAACAGGAACAGGAAATCCACACTATGGCTGTATACTTCTTATTTCACTTTGTTATTTTTTTATTTTTTTAAATTATTGTTTATTTATTCATTTATTTATTTACCTAATAGACTTCAGATTTTATTGCTTTCCCGGATCACACTCCAAGTGGTCCACATCCCATACCTCCTCCCAGTACATCTGTCTCCATAAAGATGTACCCACCACCGCTAGGACTCCACCAGACCTCTAAACTTCCTGGATTCCAATCTCTTCAGGATTAAATGCATCTTCTCTGACTGACCCCAGACCCAGCAGTCCTCTGCTGTACAAGTGCTAGGGGCTTCATATCAGCTGGTGTCTATTGCCTGGATGGTGATCCAGTGTCTGAGAAATCTCACATAACAGGTTAATTTAAACAGCTGGTCCTCCTACAGTGTTGCTCCCCTCCTCAGCTTCTTCCAGCTTTTCCCTAATTTGACCCCAGGGGTCAGCAGCTTCTTTCCATTGGATGGGTGAAAATATCTCCATATGACTCTTTCAGCTTCTTGATGGGTCTTTCAGAGGGCAGTCATGATAGATTCCTTTTTATGATGCTCCATAGCCTCAGTAATAGTGTCAAGTCTTGGGGTCTCCACTTGAGACCCCACTTTGGATCCCACTTTGAGACTGCTGCTAGACCTTCTTTTCCTCAGGCTCTTCTCCATTTCCATCACTGTAGTTCTTTTAGACAGGAACACTTATGGGTCAGAGTTTTGACTGATTAGCAAACCCATCTCTCACTCAATGCCCTGTCTTTCTGTTGGAGGTAGGCTCTATGAGTTCCCTCTCCCCACAGTAGAGCATTTCACTTGGGGTCCCTCCCTTTGAGTTCTGAGAGTCTTTCTCACCTCCCAGGTCTCTGTTACATTTTAAAAGGTCCAACAAATCTCCAACCACCTGAGGTTGCCTGTTTCCATTCTTTTTGCTAGCCCTCAAGAATAAAGTCCTTTCCCCCCACCCAGTAAGTACCAGACATGTTCCACTCTCCCACAACCCCTCATCCCCTTTCCCTCCCAGGTCCCTCTTTACCTCTAGCTTTGTGATTGTTTTCTTCTCCCATCTAAGAGGAACTTGGGTCCTTCAGCTTGATCACCTTTTTGAGATCTGTGGACTGTATCTGGATACCCTGTACTTTTTTTTTTTGACTAATATCCACTTATTAGTGGATGCATGTCCTTTTTAGTCTCAGTGATCTCACTCAGGATGATATTTTCTAGTTTCAACCATTTGCATGCAAAAGTCAGAATGTCCACATTCTCAATAGCTGAGTAGTATTCCATTGTGTAAATGAACTGCATTTTCTGTATCCTTGTCCTGTAATATCAGGTTGTTTCCAGCTTCTGGCTATCACAAATAAGTTGAACTGGTGGTCAGCATGTAGAAGAATGCAATTTAATAATTTCTTATCTCCTGTACAAAGGTCAAGTGCAAATGGGTCAAGGACTTCCCCATAAAACCAGATACACTGAAACTAATAGAAGAGAAAGTGAGGAAGATCCTCAAACACATGGGCACAGGGGAAAGTTTCTTGAACACACTACCAATGGCTTACACTCTAAGATCAACTATTGACAACTGCAACCTCATAAAATTGCAAAGCTTCTGTAAGTCAAAGTACACTGTCAATAGGACAAAACAGCAACCTAAAAATTAGGAAAAGATCTTTATGAATCCTACATCTGATAGAGGGCTAATGTCCAATATATACAAAGAACTCAAGATGTTAGACTCCAGAGCACCAAATAACCCTATTAAAAATGAGGTACAGAGTTAAACAAATAATTCTCAATGAGGAATATCAAATTACCGAGAATCACTGTTCAACATCCTTAGTTACCAGAGGAATTCAAATCAAAATGACCCTGAGATTCCACCTCACACCAGTCAGAACAGCTAAGATCAAACAGTCAGGTGAGGGCAGATGCTAGAGAGGATTTGGATAAAGAAGAACTCTGCTCCATTTTTGTCAGGATTGCAAGCTGGTACAACCACTCTGGAAATCAGTTTGGCAGTTCCTCAGAAAACTGGACATAGTATTATCTGTGGAACTAGCTATACCACTCCTGGGCATATACCCAACAGATGCTCCAACAATAAAAAAGGACAAAAGCTCCACTTTGTTCATAGCAGCCTTATTTATAATAGCCAGAAGCTGAAAAGAATCAAGATGCCCTTCAACAGAGGAATGGATACAGAAAATGTGGTACATTTACACAATGGAGTACTACTCAGCTATTAAAAACAATGATGTCCTGAAATTTTTAGGCACATGGATGGAACTAGAAAATATCATCCTGAGTGAGGTAACTCAGTCACATAGGAACACTCATGGTATGCACTCACTGATAAGTGGTTAGTAGCCCAAAAGCTTGGAATACTCTAAATATAAGTCACAGACCCCATATAAAGCTCAAGAATAAGAAAGACCAAAGAATGGATGCTTTGGTCCTTCTTAGAAAGATCAACAAAATACTCACTGGAGGAAATATGGAGACAAAGTGTGGACTAGAGGCTAAAGGAAAAGCCATCCAGAGACTGTCTCAGCTAGGGATCAATCCCAAATATATTCACCAAACCCAGACACGAATGTGTATGCCAAGAAGTGGTTACTGACAGAAGCCTGATATAGCTGTCTCCTGAGAGGCTCTGACAGAGCCTGATAAAGAGGCAGATACTCTCAGCCAACCATTGGACTGAGTGTAAGGTCCTCAATGATGGAGTTAGAGAAAGGACTGAAGGAGCTGAATGGCTTTGCAACCCCATAGGAAAGTCAAAACTATCAACCAGACCAACTCCCCCTTCCCCCCAGAGCTCCCAGGTACTCAACCACTAACCAAAGAGTACACATGGAGGGACCCATGGCTCCAGATGCATATGCAGCATAGAATGTCCTTGTCAGGCATCAGTGGGAGAAGAGGCACTTGTTCCTGTGAGGCTTAGATGCCCCAATATAGGGAAATGTGAGGGCAGGGAGGTGGGAATTTCTGGGTGGCTGTAGGAATGCCCTCATGGAAGCAGAGTGCAGGGGAATGGGATAGGGGCTTTTGGGGCTTGGGGGACCAGGAAAAGGGATAACATTTGAAATATAAATAAAGAAAATATCCAATTAAAAATGAAATAATAATTCATAAAAATTTCTTGCAAACCAAATTCAAGAGCACATCAAAACCTTCATTCACCAAGATCAAGTAGACTTCATCCTATGAATGTAAGGTTTGTTCAATATATGAAAATCCATTAATGTAATCCACTATATAAACATACTCAAAGAAAAAAATCACATGATCATCCCCTTAGATGCAGAAAAAGCATTTGACAAACACAACACCTATTCATGTTAAAAGTATTGGAGAGATCAGGAATTCAAGGTCCATATCTAAACATAATAAAAGCAATTTCCTACAAACCAACAGTCAATATCAAATTAAATGGAGAGATACTTGAAGCAAATAACTTGTGATATTTACTACATTTCCCATATAAGTATACTTGTTCAAGGGTTTTGTTATTCTCAAGTGTTTTTGTGCATATGTTGTTCCATTAAAAGTAATAATATTCTTCTTCTAAGGTATTTTTTACTTATCTTTATTTTTTTACTGGAAATGACAAAGGCAAAAGCATTCAATGGAAAGCCTTTTCACCAATTAAAGACAGGTAAATAACATTAATTTCACAGGTATGAAGAGTGAGTTTCAGAAAAGAATTTTATATTCAGGACATCAATTTTCAAAATGAATTAAGTTTACTTCTCCCTTCAGTAACCTGTGACTATAATTTTGTGCTTCTGATTATCATCAGGCATGTAGCCCTGGAATGGTTGAAGTTACTTTGATAATGAAGTCTTCCAACTGAGTTTGTATTTTCACAGTTACCCTACAAAGATACCTATTGCTCTTGCCACTGAGTGAAGTGTGCAATTCAGTGATTAATATTTCCTCTCTACTTTCAGATGTGTATGACAGACGTCATGAATCCATTGTGTATTAAGTCGGAGAGGTTATAACAAAGCTAATACAAAATAGTTCTTGCTCAGAAGTCCTCTTCCTACTTTGAGTGGTGCTTCTAATAGAACACAGAGGACTAACATTGATGCAGATATTAAGGCTTGTTTTTTTTTTTTTCCAACACATTCTCCAACAGGGAATTCTGACTTTTATTGGGACATGTTTTAACCCCTCTTCATCTATATTGCAATATGTTATTTTAAAATGTCAAATATGGCCAGGAAGTGGTGGCACACACCTTTAATCCCAGTACTTGGGAAGCAGAGACAGGTGGATTTCTGAGTTTGAGGTCACCCTGGTTTACAGAGTGAGTTCCAGGACAACTAGGGCTACACAGAGAAACCCTGTCTCGAAAAACAAAAACAAAAACAAAAAACACAAAAAACAAACAAAAAAACAAACAAACAAATACCTGTCCATATCTGTCCAATATGTTTGGCTGTTCCTAGAATTTAAATGATTCAGGATGAACTGATTATGGGTATGAAAAATCACTGTGTGTGTGCATGTGATCTCTCTCTCTCTCTCTCTCTCTCTCTCTCTCTCTCTCTCTCTCTCTTTGTGTGTGTGTGTGTGTGTATATATATATGTATACCCTAATACCCTAATGGTCAGAAATGTTTGCCTTTACTTAAGACAAGCTGTTCTTTTGCAAATGTTATCATATTCTCACAGCTTAGTCAAGTATTTGTATTCAAATGTGGTCTGGAAAAAATAAAATATGTGGATAAATAATTGTAAATTAATATTACCTTTAAATAATTTTATCTTCTTAACTTTTTGTATTGATTCTTTGTTAATCTCACAACATGCACCCTGATTCCACTCATGTCCCTTTTCCTTTTTATCTATCCTCTACCATGTGACATCCCCCCAAAGAAAAATTTTAAATAAATAAATTAATTAAACAAAACATTAACAAAATTATTTCATGGATCCTGCAGTGTCACAGTGTGACACAGCCTTTTGTTCTTACATCTTTACAAGTCATTGGTCTGGCTAGAGGTCTGTGCTTTCTGCAACACTATCAATACTCTATCTTTACTGAGCCTCCTCTCAGATATCCCGTTTTTGCTGTGTCATGGATAACATGCAGCATAGTGTCTGTAGGACTAGGCTCTTTCAAATGCTCCAACATTCATAGATAAGATAGACATTGGGTCTGGGCCTCAATAGTAGTTGTGTTGGTCAGCCTGCTAGCTATCCCACACCCACACCTCCAAGATGAGCCCTCCAGCACTGCTTCTGCTACCTCACCCAATACAGCAGCCAGCAAGGGGCAATGCTAACTCTCCTGTTTTCATACCCTCATGACTGGCTCACCTGGATCCACGACACCAAATCCAGCTTTACTGTGCTGCCCAGGCAAGGTGCAGGGCCTGCTCTCCAGTGTGCTATGGCCAGTGAGGGGTCTTAGTCTACTCTCCCACTCTTAGACCTTCAGCATAGGCATACCCATGACTTTTCCATCAAGTCCAGTTCTAATGTGCTGTCCAGGTGAGGCACGAGGCCTAATCTCCATAGTGTTCAGCTGTTGTGGGAGAGGATCAACTCTTCAGCTTTCATGCTCTCATAACAAGGATACAGAGCATTGAGGAAGTAGAACAGCTTTCCTGCTTACTACAGGTTGTGAGAGGCAAGAAGGATGAGGGGATTGAGGGGATAAGATGAACATTTTTGTCTTAAAGTGTATTAATATTTTTTTCATTGTTTCAATAGTCAAGATTCTTACAATGTTGGAGTTTTTGATACTGGGCCAGTATGAAATTGTTACCTCTTTTAATCCTCAGAATTTCTTTCTCCTAGTTATTATCTTAGATGTTTGTTAAATAAATTGAATTTCATTGTTATTTTGATCAATTTCTTTGCTATGAGTATACATCAGAAATATTTCACACACTCCAACATCTTCATGAAATAGTATCAGTTTCTTTGTTTCTAATCTACTCCACTGTCTAACTAATACACTTCCTGAAATATTATCTCTCAAGATTAGGGTATATGATGTCCTATTCACTCTTTGTGGGTTTGTATACTTTGTACTTTTTGTTTGTTTGTTTTTGTGTTTTGTTTTTTGTGTTTCTTTTTCTTTTGGTGTCTAGCTCTATTCTACTATGGTCATATCAAGATGCTAAATCAACTTTCCTATTTTTGTTAAAATTTGCTTTTTGCACTAAGTTCAGATCAATTTTTAGAGAAAGCTAAATTGGCTCTTATGAACAGACTCCATAACTCCTCAAATATGGACAGGTTTAAGTGGAATTAGTTGGTTATCAAAAAATGCACATTAAGTTAAGACGTAGGATATATCCAAAGCTTTTTTATGGAGCAGCTGAAATGGGAAAGTAGGAAACAGATTTGATTGGTGTACATGAGTAAGATATTCAAAATTAAAAACTAAAATTAAAATAACAATAAACAACATTCTGTAAATGTCTGATAGATCCATTTATTTATGGTGTCATTGCATCTGTCTTATTTTGTTAGGTTTTTCATCAGCATGAACAGTCTGTTTGTGACAATGAAGTATGAAAACCACCCACACTCACACTGGGTTAATCCGTGATTTTACATCCACTGGTATTTCTCTTCTGAAATTGGATGGATATATGTTTGATGCATAACTTCAGGTTTATAATGTACTCTTGGTAATTTTCTCCTCTAATGAGTATAAACAAACTTAATTTATGTCTTTTGACCATTTTTGGTTTGAAGTCTGTTTCAACAGATAGCTGCATATCTATACCTGCTTGTTTCCTAGCTCCATGTTCTTGGAATATATTTCAAACCTTTTATTCCAAGATAGTGTTCATAATTAATGTAAATGTGTGTAACTTGTAGGCTGCACAAGACGGATCATTTTTTTTTTCTAAATCAATCTGCTTGTCTCTACCGTTTTGTAAGAGAAGTGAAATCAATAATATTCACAGTTATTATTGAAAGGTGTGTCTGAATACCTGTCATTTTCTAGATGGTAAGTTTTAGATGTGTCTTGAAAAACTGAGCTAGAATAATTTATTTATTCCTTGTGGTTTCTTGTACATGATAATCTTTATCTTCACACTGAAGGATTCCTTCTAATATCCTTCCTTAGTAGAGTTAGTTCAGAAGTCATGAATCCTTTACACTTAGGAAAATCTTTAAAGCACCATCATTTAAAATACATGTTTATAACCTTCTAAATGTGAAGTTTCCCTAGTATTTCTAAATAATAGTTTATGGTTTGTCAACACAAGATCTTGTAAAGAAAGATAAAGAATTGTCAACATAGTGTAATAGTAATGTGGTATCAGTTTAATGATTGCAGATTGGCTTGAATATGTCTTTATGCCAAAATGTACTACTGAATACCCACACTGCACTGGTTAATATTAACTGTTAACATGAGACAACGTAAAATCACCAGAAAGAGAAGTCATAACTGTGCAACTGTCCAGATCTGATTGGCCTCTAGGTACACTTGAGATTGATAGTCTTGAATGTTATTTAGCCCAGGCCATTGTGGACATCACTGTTCCCTAGACAGGAGATCCTGGAAGAATAGAGGAAGCTAGCTGAGTACGAAGCAGCAAGCAAGTGTCCACATGCTTATCCTCTCACTACTCTTGGCTGTGGCTTTAAGTTCTTGCCTTGACTTGCATGCTAGAATAGATTATAACCTGGGATTTTGAGACAAATAAGGCCTTTCTTTCCTAAGTTGCTTTTGACAGACATTTTATAAGTGCAGCATAAAGAAATCTAAAGCATGCAAAACCAAAGAAAATAGACAAACCAAAACTAAAGCATGCTCAGAAGCTACTTAGCATAGCCTCTTTACCCAAGAAATAGTAATAGCTAACACTGATTAAGGGCTTACAGTTTTCTCATGTAACAAGCATTTCAACAAGTTCAGAAGGCATGGATCCTTTAATCAGGATTTACTTTAAAATGTTGTATTTCTCTTTAAGATTAGTAAATAGTTTCAGGGTTCCCCGATTCCACCAAGACTAGTCTGGGCAGGTCAGAGTGTGGACTACAGAACCTAACAGCTTCTGGGACAGGTGGGAGCCACGGAGCTTCTGAGGCAGACCCCTTTTTTCGGCTCGAGACATCTGGGCACCTTCCCTGACTGAGGACAGGTGTCCACCCGGCCCAGGAGGGAGTTGCCAGAGCATCTGCAGGAGACATCTTGGTTCCCAAACTCCACCAAGACTATTTAATCTGTACATGTGGGAATGTGGACTACAGAAGCTAACAGCTTCTGAGGCAGGCGGGAGCCACAATGCTTCTGAGACAGTCCCTGTTTCAGGCTCCAGACATCCGTGCACCTTCCCTGCCAGAGGAGAGGTGTTTGCCCAGCCCTGGAGGGAGTTGTCTGAGCACCTGCAGGAGACATCTTGGCTCCCAGATTCCATCAAGACTAGTCTGTGCAGGTGAGAGTGTGGACTACAGAAGCTAACAGCTTCTGGGACAGGCAGGAGACACAGAGCTTCTGAGGCAGACCCATTTTCGGGCTCCAGACATCTGGGCACCTTCCCAACCAGAGGAGAGGTGTTTGCCCTGCCCTGGAGTGCTTTGCTATAGCACCTGAGGGAGCTATTTTGGTCTCTTGATCCTGCTGAGACTAGTCTGCTCAGGTGTGAGTGTGGACTACAGAAGCTAACAGCTTCTGGGACAGGTCCTGTTTCAGGCCTTCATCTTCTGCCAGGAGGCAAGTCTGAAAGCCAGATATCTGCACAACTTCCCTAAAAGAGGAGAGCCTGCCTGAAGAGAGTGTTCTGACCACTGAAACTCAGGAGAGAGCCAGTCTCCCAGGTCAGCCGATAAAGAAAAACAGAATCATAAGAGGAACAATCTCTAACCAGAAACAACTATAACAACTGACTTCAGAGATTAATAAATGGTGAAAAGCAGACATAAGAATCTTACTAACAGAAACCAAGACCACTCACCATCATCAGAACCCAGCACTCCCACCTCAGCCAGTCCTGGGCACACCAACACACCTGAAAACCTAGACCCAGATTTAAAGGCATATCTCATGGTGATGGTAGAGGACATCAAGAAGGACTTTAATAACTCACTTAAAGAAATACAGGAGAACACTGCTAAAGAGTTGGAAGTCCTTAAAGAAACTAAGGAAAACACATCCAAACAGGTGATGGAAAAAAACCAAAATCATACAAGACCTAAAAGGGGAAGTAAACACAATAAAGAAAACCCAAAGTAAGGCAACGCTGGAGATAGAAACCCTAGGAAAGAAATCTGGAACCATAGATGTGAGGCATCAGCAAGAGAATACAAGAGATGGAAGAAAGAATCTCAGGTGCAGAAGACTCCATAGAGAACATCAGCACAACAATCAAAGAAAATGCAGAATGCAAAAAGATCCTAATTCAAAACATCCAGGAAATCCAGGACACAGTGAGAAGAACAAACCTACGGAAAATAGGAGTAGATGAGAGTGAAGATTTTCAACTTAAAGGGCCAGCAAATATCTTCAACAAAATTATAGAAGAAAACTTCCCAAACCTAAAGAAAGCGATGCCCATGAACATAAAAGAAGCCTACAGAATTCCAAATAGACTGGACCAGAAAAGAAATTCCTCCCGACACATAATAATCAGAACAACAAATGTACTAAATAAAGATAGAACACTAAAAGCAGTAAGGGAAAAAAGTCGTTACAGAATTACACCAGATTTTCCACCAAAGATTATGAAAGCCAGAAGATCTTGAACAGATGTTATACAGACACTAAGAGAACACAAATGCCAGCCCAGGCTACTATACCCAGCCAAATTTTAAATTACTGTAGATGGAGAAATCAAAGTATTCCACAACAAAACCAAATTCACACATTATGTTTCTACAAATCTAGACCTTCAAAGGATAATAACAGAAAAAAAATACAAGGATGGAAACCACATCCTAGAAACAGCAAGAAAGTAATCCTTCAACAAACCTAAAAGAAGACAGCCACAAGAACAGACTGCCAACTTTAACAACAAAAATAATAGGAAGCATCAATTACTTTTCCTTAATACCTATTAATATCAATGGACTCAACTTCCCAATAAAAAGACATAGACTAAAAGACTGGCTACACTAACAGGATCCGACATTCTGCTGCTTACAGGAAACCCATCTCAGGGAAAAAGACATAAACTACCTAAGAATGAAAGGCTGGAAAACAATTTTGCAAGCAAATGGTCTGAAGAAAAAAGCTGGAGTAGCCATTCTAATATCGAATAAAATCGACTTCTAACCCAAAGTTATCACAAAAGACAAGTAGGGACACTTCATACTCGTCAAAGGTAAAATCCTCCAAGAGGAACTCTCAATTCTGAATATCTATGCTCCAAATACAAGGGCAGCCACATTCATTAAAGAAACTTTAGTAAAGCTCAAAGCACACATTGCACCTCACACAATAATAGTTGGAGACTTCAACACACCACTTTCATCAATGGACAGATCATGGAGACAGAAACTAAACAGGGACAGAGTGAAAATAACAGAAGTTATGAAACAAATGTATCTAACATATATCTACAGAACATTTTATTCTAAAACAAAAGGATATACCTTCTTCTCAGCACCTCATGATACCTTCTCCAAAATTGACCATACAATTGTTCACAAAAAAGCCTCCACAGATACAAAAATATTGAAATTGCCCCATGTATCCTATGAGATCAACATGGAATAAGGCAGATCTCCAATAACAACATAAATAATAAAAAGCCAACATTCACGTGGAAACTGAACAACACTGTTCTCAATGATACCTTGGTCAAGGAAGGAATAAAGAAAAAAATTAAGGACTTTTTATAGTTTAATGAAAATGAAGCCACAACAGACCCAAACTTATGGGACACAATGAAAGCATTTCTAAGAGGAAAACTCATAGTTCTGAGTGCCTCCAAAAAGAAAGTAGAGAGCGCACACACTAGCAGCTTGACAATACACCTAAAAGCTCTAGAACAAAAGGAAGCAAATTCACCAAAGAGGAGTAGACTGCAGGAAAAAAATCAAACTCAGGAAGAAATCAACCAAGTGGAAACAAGAAGAACTATTCAAAGAGTCAATCAAAGGAGGAGCTGGTTCTTTGAGAAAATCAACAGGATAGATAAATCCTTAGCCAGACTCACTAGAGGGCACAGGGACAGCATCCTAATTAACAAAATCAGGAATGAAAGGGAGAGATAACAACAGATCCTTAAGAAATCCACAACACTATCACATCCTTCTACAAAAGGCTATACTCAACAAAACTTGGAAAACCTGGATGAAATGGACAAATTTCTAGACAGATACCAGGTACCAAAGTTAATTCAGGATCAAGTTAACGATCTAAACAGTCCCATATCCCCTAAAGAAATAGAAGCAGTCTTTAATAATCTTCCAACCAAAAAATGCCCAGGACCAGATGGGTTCAAAGCAGAGTTCTATCAGACCTTCAAAGAAGATCTAATACCAGTTCTGCACAAACTATTCCACAAAATAGAAGCAGAAGGTACTCTACCCAACTCATTCTATAAAGCCACCATTACTCTGATACCTAAACCACAAACAGTTCCAACAAGATAGAGAACTTTAGAACAATTTCCCTTATGAATATCGATGCAAAAATACTCAATAAAATTCTCTCTAACCAAATCCAAGAACACATCAAAACAATCATCCATCCTGACCAAGTAGGTTTTATTCCAGGGATGCAGGGATGGTTTAATATAAGAAAATCCATCAACGTAATCCATTGTATAAACAAACTCAAAGACAAAAACCACATGATCATCTCCTTAGATGCGAAGAAAGCATTTGACAAAATCCAACATCCATTCATGATAAAAGTCTTGGAAAGATCAGGAATTCAAGGCCCATACCTAAACATGATAAAAGCAATCTGCAGCAAACCAGTAGCCAACATCAAAGTAAATGGTGAGAAGCTGGAAGCAACCCCACTAAAATCAGGGACTAGACAAGGCTGCCCACTTGTTCCCTACCTATTCAACATTGTACTTGAAGTCCTAGCCAGAGCAATTCGAAAACAAAAGGAGATCAAGGGGACACAAATTGGAAAGGAAGAAGTCAAAAATATCACTTTTTGCAGAAGATATGATAGTATATATAAGTGACCCTAAAAATTCCACCAGAGAACTTCTAAACCTGATAAAGAGCTTCAATGAAGTACCTGGATATAAAATTAACTAAAAGAGGTCAATGGCCTTTCTCTACACAAAGGATAAACAGGCTGAGAAAGAAATTAGGGAAAAAACACCATTCTCAAAGGTCACAAATAATATAAAATATCTTGGCATGACTCAAAGGAAGTTAAAGAACTGTTTGATAAGAAATAAAAGTCTCTGAAGAAAGAAATCAAAGAAGATCTCAGAAGATGGAAAGATCTCCCATACTCAAGGATTGGCAGGATCAATTTGGTAAAAATTGCTATCTTGCCAAAAGCCATCTACAGATTCAATGCAATCCCCATCAAAATTCCAACTCAATTCTTCAACGAATTAGAAAGGGCAATCTGCAAATTCATCTGGAATAACAAAAAAATCTAGGATAGCAAAAACTCTTCTCAAGGATAAAAAAAACCTCTGGTGAAATCACCAGGCCTGACCTAAAACTGTACTACAGAACAATTGTGATAAAAACTGCATGGTACTGGTATAGCGGCAGACAAGTTGACCAATGTAATAGAATTGAAGACCCAGAAATGAACTCACACACCTATGGTCACTTGATCTTTGACAAGGGAGCGAAAGCCATCCAATGGAAAAAAGACAGCATTTTCACAAAATGGTGCTGTCACAACTGGTGGTTATCATGTAGAAGAATGTGAATTGATCCATTCCTATCTGCTTGTACTAAGGTCAAATCTAAGTGGATTAAGGAACTCCATATAAAACCAGAGATACTGAAACTTATAGAGGAGGATGTAGAGAAAAGTCTCATAGATATTGGCACAGGGAAAAAAATCCTGAATAGAACTGCAATGGCTTGTGCTGTAAGATCCGGAATCGACAAATGGGACCTCATAAAATTACAAAGGTTCTGCAAGGCAAAAGAAACTGTCAATAAGACAAAAAGGCCACCAACAGATTGGGAAAGGATCTTTACCTATCCTTAATCAGATAGGGGACTAATATCCAATATATATAAAGAACTCAAGAAGGTGGACTCAAGAAAATCAAATAACCCCATTAAAATATGGGGCTCAGAGCTAAACAAAGAATTCTCACCTGAGGAATACCAAATAGCTGAGAAGTACCTGAAAAAATTTTCAACATACTTAATCATCAGGGAAATTTAATCAAAACAACCCTGAGATTCCACCTCACACCAGTCAGAATGGCTAAGATCAAAAATTCAGGTGACAGCAGATGCTGGCGAGGATGTGGAGAAAGAGAAACACTCCTCCATTGCTGGTGGGATTGCAAGCTTGTACAACCACTCTGGAAATCAGTCTGGCGGTTCCTCAGAAAATTGGACATAGTACTACTGGTGGATCCAGCAATACCACTCCTGGGCATATATCCAGGAGATGTTCCAACTGGTAAGAAGGACACATACTCCACTATGTTCATAGCAGCCTTATTTATAATAGCCAGAAGCTGGAAAGAACCCAGATGTCCCTCAACAGAGGAATTGATACAGAAAATGTGTTACATTTACACAATGGAGTACTACTCTGCTATTAAAAAGAATGAATTTATGAAATTCATAGGCAAATGGATGGACCTGGAGGGCATCATCCTGAGTGAGGTAACCCAATCACAATAGAACTCACACAATATATACTCACTGATAAGTGGATATTAGCCCAGAAAATCTGAGATAGAAAGATACAATTTGTGAAATAATTGAAACTGAAGAAGAACGAAGACCAAAGTCTGGATACTTTGCCCCTTCTTAGAATTGGGAACAAAACACCCATGGAAGGAGTTACAGGGACAAAGTTTGGAGCTGAGACGAAAAAATGGACCATCTAGAGACTGCCATACCCGGGGATCCATCCCATAATCTGCTTCCAAAAGCTGACACCATTGCATAAACTAGCAAGATTTCGCTGAAAGGACCCTGATATAGCTGTCCCTTGTGAGACTATTCTGGGACCTAGCACATAGAGAAGGAGATGCTCACAGTCAGCTATTGGATGGATCACAGGGCGCCCAATGGAGGTATTCGAGACAGTACCCAAGGAGCTGGGGGGAATCTGCATCCCTATAGGTAGAACAATATGACCTAACCAGTACCCCCTGGACCTCGTGTCTCTAGCTGCATATGTAGCAGAAGATGACCTAGTAGGTCAACAGCGGAAAGAGAGTTCCTTTGGTCGTGAAAACTTTATATGCCTTAGTAGAGGGGTACGCCAGGGCCAAGAAGTGGGAGAAGGTGGATGGGGGAGTCAGTGGGGGATCGTGTGGGGGACTTTTGGAATAGCATTGGAAATGTAAATGAAATAAATACCTAACAAAAAACAAACAATTAATGCAGTCTCAGGTCCCGCGTGATTGGATTGGAGCAGACACTGTGTTCCTCTCCCCAGAGGTCTTAAGATCCTGTGGAGTGTCCTGTGGGGACCTTGCGGGTGTCCAGAGACTCCGCACCCAAGGAACCCTGGTGCTGGTGTGGACCGGAAGGGGCTTGTGACTTTGATCAGGCCAGGTTTTCTGCTTCCCTAATTATGCTGAAGACCAAAGTGTGCACATTTTGCCCCTTTTTTAGAATTGTGAATAAAACACCCAAGGAAGGAGACACAGAGACAAAGTTTGAAGCTGAGAGAAAAGGATGGACCATCTAGAGACTGCCATATCCAAGGATCCATCCCATAATCAGCTTCCAAACGATGACACCATTGTATTCACTAGCAAGAGTTTGCTGAAAGGACCCTGATATAGCTGTCTCTTGTGAGACTATGCAGGGGCCTAACAAACACAGAAGTGGATGCTCACAGTCAGCTATTGGATGGATCACAGGGCCCCTAATGGAGGAGCTAGAGAAAATATCCAAGGAGCTAAAGGGATCTGAAACCCTATAGGTGGAACAACATTATGAACTAACCAGTACCCTGAAGCTCTTGACTCTAGCTGCATATGTATCACATGATGGCCTAGGCGGCCATCACTGGAAAGAGAGGCCCATTGGACATGCAAACTTTATATGCCCCAGTACAGGGGAACACCAGGGCGAAAATGTGGGAGTGGGTGGTTAGGGGAGTGGGGGGGAAGGGTATGAGGGACTTTTGGGATAGCATTGGAAATATAATTGAGGAAAATACCTAATAAAAAAATATTTAGATGCGGGCGTGGTGGCACATGCCTTTAATCCCAGCACTCGGGAGGCAGAGGCAGGCAGATTTCTGAGTTTGAGGCCAGCCTGGTCTACAGAGTGAGTTCCAGGACAGCCAAGGCTACACAGAGAAACCCTGTCTCGAAAAACCAAAAAAAAAAAAAAAAAAAAAACCAAACAAACAAACAAAAACAAATAGTTTCATGAATCGAGCCTAAGTCAACAATTTTGACATTCCAGAATTTGAACTACATCTCTCCTGGCTCTTCTAGTTTAACATTTCTGTAGAATAATCTGTGGTTCATCAAATGGGCCATCTTTGATATTAGATTTATTGAAGGTTTCTTATCCTTCATTTCGTGTTTTTAAAACTATCATATACAATGAGGGTTTTCTTTCTAATTCCTATTCTTTATTGTTCGATAGGTTTATTGCACTTGAATGAGTGTCTCTTGACTAACTTTTGAAATTTATTCTCCATAATTTTATGAAGAATACTTTTAACCATTGAATTATACCATATCATATATATATATGTTATTCTGTTGCATGAAATCTAGGCTATTTGTTTGTTTGTTTTTGTTATTATAAGTAAGGCCACTGTCCCTGTGGTCCCTTCACAATCAATAGCCAATTTAACTTTCTCAAAAAATTGATCTCTCTATCTATCTATCTATCTATCTATCTATCCACAGAGATTAGAGATAGAAAGATAGATAGATGATAGATAGATAGATAGATAGATAGATAGATAGATAGATAGATAGATAGATAGATAGAGATAGAGACAGAGATAAAGATAGTGATAGAACTAGATATCATAGACTCAAGAAACCAGACATTAATAAACCAAATAATCCAATTAAAAATTAGCATGCAAATTATGCAGAGAGTACTCAACAAGGGAAGAACAAATGACTTGAAAAACAAAGAAATGCTCAACACCTTTAGAGATCAAAGAAATTCAAGTTAGAGTACTTGGCTTTTCTACACATACCTAAATGTCTAACTAAGATCAATAATACATCATATTGCTGATGATGAGGAGAAAGGTGAATATTCCTTCTTTATAGGTAGGAGTCCAAACTTATATAGGCACTTTTAATACCAATATGTCAGCTCCCTAGAAAATTGGGAATCAATCTACCTGAAGACCCAGCTATATCATTCTTGAGCATAAACCTCCAAAATGATCCATTCTACCACAGGAACAGTGGTTTTGTTTATAACAACCAGAACAACAACAATAACACACACACACACACACACACATAAACTGGAAATAGCATAGATATTATGCAACTGAATATCAATTAAGAAAATGTGGTACATTTTTAAATGGTGTATTATGTAGCTGTTAGAAAGAAAATGAAGTCATGAAATGGGCAGGCAAATGGATGGAACTACAAGAAATCATTCTTACTGAAGTAACTTGAACTCAGAAAGGCAAACATAGTTGAACTCACTTATAAGTAGATATTAGGTTTTAAATAAATGATAACTATGTTACAATACACAGACACAGAGAGGCTAAAAAACAAGGAAAGCTCTAGTGGGAAATGCCTTGATCTACATGGAAAGAGGAAAAGTGAGTGAACAGGGGGCAGGTAGGAATATGTAAATGAATTATGAATTTTAGATAACCAGTATAAATGGCACACAATCTAAGTACTTTATTTATAAACTCTAAGCAGATTTAGAAGCTATTGAAACTTACAATCCAACCATATATCCATGGTTACTTGCTATTTCTCCTGGCCATGTGTTCATGGTCCATCACTTTTCAGGGCTGCTTCCTCTTCTCACTGTGTCCTTTCTTCCTTTCTCTCTACCTGTGACTCACAGTTGGTAACTGAAAACCCTCCTAACCCTATTGCCTAATCATACGTTTTAGCCTTTTGAACAATTAACTTGGGTAATAAGGTTATCAAAATAAAAGCTGGAGGAAGAATTCATTTGTGTGTGTATGGGGGGGGGGTGCAACCAGATCTTGGGGCGACAGTATTTAGCATTTGAATACATAGTAGCACCAAAGTAACCTCCTACAGGGACAGGAACAGGAGGGTTCCATGGGGGAGAAGATTTGGAGGTAGAGAGTACAATGAGAATATTGGTGGCATTCTCCTGGTGGAAAACTAGGGCAGTGCAACCTCCCTGGAATTTGCAAGGTTGATTCTAGTGAGGACTCCTTCTAATGGGAGTAAAGAGCCTGAAGAAGGCATAGTCTGTAACCAGGCAAGGTTTCCAGTGTTAGGACTAGGAACCAAACCAGTCACAAAAACTTAGATCTACAATATATCCTGCATGCAAAATGCTGCATTTTGAGCAATATTGGTGTAGAACTTGTGGGATTGGCCAACTAGTGAATGATTTACCTAGAGGCCCACACCATGAGAAATTAGAGGGATCCTATGCCCAGCAGTGCCTGGATGGCCTAGAGCTAAAATCTGGGTAGTCCAGTGTCATCACTAGGTAGACAAAAGATAAAAAAAAGTTAATGAAATGATTCCTAATGATATTCTGTGATTCTCATAGAAATGTGCATAGCCCAATTGTCCCCAGAGAAGCTCCATCCTACACCTGATGGGAGCAGATGCAGAGACTCACAGCCAAACATTCAGTGGTGGGCATCTTAAAAACATAGCCTCTAGAAACAAGTAAGCAGGGTTTATTAGACCTCAGAGAGTCTGAAGCAGCAATCATGGAGCCTAAATGTGTCTGAGATAGATATTCTACTTATATGTTATGGTGGTTTAGCTTGGTGCACATAAGGAATTCTAATACCAGGAGATCATGCACATGCGTGCGGGAGAAAGAATAAAAAGAAGTGTTTGACACTTTTGCATGTTCCTGGGATCCTTTAGAGAGAGATGAGAGAGAGAGGTATGTGACTCTTGCATGCTCCTGGGATCCTTTTCCTCCTACTGGACTGCCTGCTCAGCTTTGAAATGGGAGTAGTTTTGCCAAGTATTTTTGCATCTTGTTATGTCAAGATTGGTTATTATCTCTGGGAGTACTCCTTTTTCATGTTGTGTGTTGAAAAAGCAATATGCAACTCATGGATGCTGAGATAGGGAGAATTGGGTTCCTCCAAAGAAATGACTGATAGGTTAACCAATTTCAAATTTTCAGCCATAAATATATATGTATATATAAACAGCATTAATTATAGTCAGCTATACATACATGTATACACATATGCAATAAACAATAACAATTAAAGAAGAGGTTACAGATTAAACAGGAAGTGAAGTAGGTACTGGAAAATTTGAGGAATGGGCAGGAATCGTGAAAATACAGTATTCATGAATGAATTTCTTTAAAAAAATTGCAAATACAAAATAAAATCTAGTAGAATGTACAGTGCTGGATATAGAGTAGTAAAATCATGAAATGTCTGAAGGTGAATGACTCTGGGAAAATAGTATACTAAACAAAGTAATTCAGAGTCAGAAAGACAAAAACCCTCCCAGTATATGTGTTAACACATATCAGCTATGAAACAGTATCATGTGAAGGGGTTTTGGGGGTGAATAGTGATAGGGTAATAGCGATGTGCAAACTGAGATGACATACTGATAATGAGTGAGAAAGAGCCAGGAGTTTCAATGAAGGAAACATCAAAAAGAAACCTATGTCTGTGTATGATCATTGCTTTCTTAAATACAGTATTTAAAAATGAAAGAAAATAATTGAACTGCTGAAATTGTAACTAAATAAAAACCAATAGGCTGTAGCATAAAAATGTTGCTCTATCTCTTAACATTTGTTTGTAAGTGATCATCAATAGATTTGCCATTTAATAACAACAATGAAAAGGGACGTGCTTCAATCGTTTTCAGTTTGCCATTTAAATGAAAACATCAAGACTCTCTGTTCATCTTCATCAAATCACATTTGATTGTTCTTTGTTTTCTGCCAAAATGCTGTGTGCACTTTCCTGCCCTTTCCCAGTTTTCTGTGTAGTTCTGTTTAGTTTTTGGAAGTGATTCTGCTTATTGTCTACTGTTTCCCACCTTCTGTCAAGGTTAGTTTGAGCATGCCTTCTTTTATCTGAGAAAATAGAAATTACAATTAGGGGTTTATATAATACAATTCTTCTTTGGCTAGTCTCAAAATTCACTTATACTAATTGCCAACTTAATCTGTCACAATTAATTTTTCATCCATTATTTAATAGTTGGGAACCTGAATACTTTCTAGTATTATATATAACATGGGAAGGTTTTGGTGTATACTTCAAAGTTTTTTAGAAGCATTATATTTTGTGTATGCTTAAGGATGAACACTTGGGATTAATTCAAAAACATATTCAAGAGGTCAACCCTGTTCATCTTTGCTACTTTGTGCATTTTCCTTTGCCCTTGCTTTATTCCCCCCACCTCCTGTTTTGTTTCCTAACACTCTATAGGAGAGAAACAATGATATTGGGGAGAGAGGAATTAGGAAAATCCTTCTTCTTCTTGAACCATACCTTCTAAGAAACTGCAACAAACCTCTATAAATGAAAAACAACCATACATCCCATCTCTTATCCTAGCATTTATGTACCCTCTGAAAAGTTCCCAGAATTCCATTCTTTCTTCCTTTTTAAAAAAAAATATTAGATATTTTCTTTACATTTCAAATGTTATCTCCTTTCCTTCTTTCCCCTTCAAAGACCTCCTATCCCACTCCCCAACTCTCCTCCCCCTGCTCACTAACCCACTCACTCTAGCTTCCCTATTCTGGCATCTCCCTACACTGAGTCATTGAGCCTTCACAGGACCAAGGGCCTCTCCTCCCATTGATGAATGATAAGGCCATTCTCTGCTACATATGCTGTGGTAGACATGGGCACCCTCCATGTATTCTTTGGTTGCTGGTTTAATCCCCTGGAGATCTGGGGGTACTGGTTGGTTCATATTTCTGTTCCTCCTATGGAGATGCAAACACCTTCAGCTCCTTGAGTCCTTTCTCTAGCTCTTCCATTGAGGACCCTGGCTGAGAGCATTCACCTCTGTATTTTTCAGTCACTGCTAGAGCCTCTCAGGAGACAGCTGTATCAGGCTTCTGTCAGCAATCACTTATTGGTATCCACAATCATATCTGTTTGGTGACTGTAAATGGGATGGATCTCCAGGTGGGACAGTCAATCTCTTCTCCACATTTTGTCTCTGTATTTCCTCCCATGTGTATTTAGTTCCCCCATCTAAGACGGACTGAAACACCCACACTTTGGTCTTCCTTCTTCAGCTTCATGTGGTCTGTGAATTGTATCTTGGACATTCCAAACTTCTAGGCTAATATCCACTTATAATTGAGTGCATACCTTGTTTTGTTGTTGTTGTTGTTGTTGTTGTTGTGTGTGTGTGTGTGTGTGTGTGTGTGTGTGTGTGTGTGTGTGTGATTGGGTTACCTCACTCGGGATGACATTCTATCCATTTGCCTAAGAATTTCATGAATTTGTTCTTTTTAATAGCTGAGTAGAACTACATTGTGTAAATATACCACATATTCTGTATCCATTCCTCTGTTGAGGGACATCTGGGTTCTTCCCAGCTTCTGGCTATTATAAATACAGCTGCTATGAACATAGTGGAGCATGTGTCCTTGTTATATGTTGGAGCATCTTTCGAGTATATGCCCTGGAGTGGTATTGCTGATTTACAGAGTAGTTGTACCAGATTGAAATCCCACCAGCAATGGGGAAATGTATCTCTTTCTCCACATCCTCACCAGCATCTGCTGTCACCTAAGTTTTGGATCTTAGCAATTCTGACTGGTGTGAGGTGGAAACTCAGGGTTGTTTTGATTTGCATTTCCCTGATGATTAAGGATGTATAACATTTCTTTAGGTGCTTCTCTGCCATTTGGTACTCCTCAGATTAGAATTCTTTGCTTAGCTCTGTACCCCATTTTTAAATAGATTTACATGGCTCCAGCTTTGGTTGTAGCAAAGGATGGCCTTGTTGCTCATCAATGGGAGAAGAAGCCCTTGGTGCTGTGAAGGCTCCATTCTCTAGTGTAGGGGAATGCCAGAACAATGAAGAAGCAGTCAGTGGTTGGTTGAGCAGGGGGAAGGGAGAGGGGATCAGGTGTTTTCAGAGGGGAAACCAGGATAGGGGATAACATTTGAAATGTAAATTAAAAAAAAAGAAAATTCTTTGTTTAGCTCTATACTCCATTTTTAACAGGGTTATTTGGTTCTCTGGAGTCTAACTACTTGAGTTCTTTGTATATACTGGATATTAGACACCTGTTGGATTCAGGATTGCAAAAGATCTTTTCCCAGTCTGGCGATTGCTGTTTTGTCCAATTGATCTTTGACAAAGGAGCTAAAACCATCCAGTGGGAAAAAAAGATAGCATTCTCAACAAAGTGTGCTGGTTCAACTGGAGGTTAGAATGTAGAATCATTAATGCAAATCGATCCATTCTTATCTCCTTGTACAGAGCTCAAGTCCAAGTGGATCAAGGACCTCCACTTAAAACCAGATACACTGAAACTAATAGAAAAGAAAGTGAGGAAGATCCTTGAGCACATGGGTACAGGGGGAAATTTCCTGAACAGAACACCAATAGCTTAGACTCTAAGATCAAGAATTGGTAAGTGGGATCTAATAAAATTGCAAAGCTTCTGTAAGGCAAAGTTCCCAGAATCTAAAATATCACACAGTCATAGAAATTATCTTTTGATCTGTTTGTAGCCAAATACTTGTGATCTCTATTGGGAGATCTTTTGAGTTTCTTCCCTCTCCTTGGAATTCTGTCCTTCCATTGTTGACATCCTGGCCTCACAAATTCTCATTTTATTTATTTTAGTGAGGTTCTCAGCCTATCTTGGAGCTATGTTTCTACTCAAGTATCAAAGTTTCCTTAAATATATAAGCTCTGAAGCTATTATTCATTTTTCAAAATTTTATTTTCCCATATATTTAGATTCTAGTCTTACTGACACTGATATTGTAATATGAAACTCTTTAACCAATATTTATGTCAGTATAATTCAAATACAAAATATCTCTCATAGCCTCATTTATGAGTAAGCCTGGGTACAGCTGATAGTGCGTATTAAACCTTGTGGGTTAATGAGAATTGGGATGTCAGGGCTGCATTTGAGGACTTACATAGCCTAGCTGCCCTGCTTATGGTCACATGCTGTGCTTCCAGATCAGGCAAGAGTTGAACAATTTATATTTTGATAATATTTGAGGATAGTAATGACATACATATCCTGAATTTGGATTACTACAATAAACACAGGTCCTTTAGTTACAAAAGAGAGCTTAGGGTACAAGACAGAATGTATTGTACCTAGCTACTTCAAAAACTTAATAGAAGATAAGGGGCAAGTTCTTGGTCTTCTGAGTCACTCACTGTATTACTTCTATGCTATTACTCGATAGCCAAGAAAACCTTTAGTGGTTTGTATTTATTCTCCTATATATCTATTTTATATAATTTATTATATATGTATATATACATATACATATAAATATACACACACATATATGTATATGTATATATATATATATCTTTACCAATGTGTTTAGAAAGCATTTTGTGTTGTTATAACAGTATAAAAACAAGGAGAACCACATATTAGTAGTACATAATCTTGGCCATTTGTAATAACAAGGCTTTACTCCAGCTAATCTGTAAATCTAAGAACATTAAAACTCCAAACACCTATGTGCTAAAAAATTTTACATAAAATTAACATACACATTACTTTCCAAAAAAAAACAATAATTAAACAGAATAATATTGTTGATGGTTATCTTTTATTTTGCTGTTTCCTTGCATATATAAGGTTTGCCAATATAGAAAATAATTATTTCACTCTATATCACCAGAATAGTAAACAAAATAATGTCAGAAAAAAACTTGAGACTGGAATTTGATTTAAATTAGGGAATACAGGGCATATAAGATTCATCAAGAAGAGCAAAACAAGTAGGATTTATGAGTGACATTTCTCTATATAAAAATAGATTGGTGTATTCCAAATGCACAGAATATTTTTCATATAAATGATACTGGTATAAATAAGTAATGGTTTTCTATATAACTTATGCTTTGTATTGTAAATAGCCCGTATTTATAGTGATTATGTATCAAGAGAAATGGAACAGTACATGTATGCTGGGTAATGTGAGCAATTTATTAGTTTAGGCATGAATTCAATTTATCTGTCACATTGGCTTACCAGAGTATTCTCAGCTTATGCAAAGACTTTATTATTTTCGAGGAGAAGCAGCATAGCAGTAGTCTTCAATATTTAAGGGTAAAATTAAAACTTTCTGTTCTGATGATTTGTACACAGAGTAGAAACAAAAAGCTTCCTATATCAAGTACCTTTATTTTTTAACCTAAAAGTCCAAGAAACATGTTCATAGAAAGATGCATTTTCCTGTTAAATATTTTAATAGACTTGTGTTAGTAGATTCACTTTTGAGCTTATCAACATGCAGTGCTTCAAAAGGGTATGATCTTTTTCTTTACTTTTATATAGTATTTTCAGGTCTATTCATTGTTATTTTAAAAGTTATCTTAAAAATACAAGTTTTTGTAAAAAGTGCAGCATACAATGGCACCACACAAGTATTTAAATCCCATACTCATTAAGTTAAAGCAACATTTTTAAGAATGCTAATTTTTTTATTTCAATAGATCATATGAAACTGATCATAAACCATTTAAAATATAATTATAAATATTATCATTTAATTAACATTCTGAAAATTATTTCTAAAGAAAATTTGTTAAAATAATCTCTTAAAGTCTATCAATAGTGTGTTGGCAAATTGAATAATGAGAAAAATATATTTAATATGATTAAAAATAAGCTTTCAATTTAATTATAGATATTAATTGGAGATAATAAACCTGCATCTGCATTTCAAATATTATCTAATAAGTTTGCTTCTGGTTTCACTGAGTAGCTCCTAACAAAACAAACTTCCTGAAGAAGAATGTTACAAGTATAGTGATAGAGGGCATACCTGAAAGAATAAAAGAGGGAAAATAGGAAAGAATCCTGAAGAAGTTAACTTTTAGGGAAAAAAGCACAGGGAATGAATATGTTTCTCATTTATTACTTTGAGTTTAGTCTAAGAGGAGAGACAACAGGGAATTAAAACTCACCTATCTAGAGTATGAATAGCTAAAGAGCTGTGGGTAGCTGAAGTAATAGGAAGATAAAGGTAAAATCTCAGGGGGGTAAAAGACAGAATGAAATCCCGATGAGACTTAGCAGTTCCTCAGTTATCTGGCATGAACTGTAGCCCTTGGACACTGATAAGAAGATATGACTGCCTGACCCAGACCAAGTGAACGATAATATGAGCTTCTTCCTGTTAGAAGGAAAGTAAGCTTTACAGGTTGGTTTGGGCCTGTATAATTCGATTATTTTTTATATTTTTCCAAATAGTTGCTATAGATTTTATACTATAAAATCCAATATTATTGGGAAGATCATTATAAAGATGTCCCACCATGTCGCAAGGGCACATGTTTCACTATGTTCATAGCAGCCTTATTTATAATAGCCAAAAGCTGGAAAGAACCCATATGTTCCTCTACAGAGGAATGAATATAGAAAACATGGTACATTTGTACAATGGAATACTACTCAGCTATTAAAACAACGACTTCATGAACTTTGCAGGCAAATGGATAGAAGTTGAAAATATCATGCTGAGTGAAGTAACCCAGTCTCAAAATTACATACATGGTCTGTACTCAGTGGTAAGTGGATAATAGCCATAAAAGAAGCTCAGAATACATGCAATACCACTCAAAAACCATATGAAACCCAAGAAGAAAGAAAATCACATCAAAGTAGGGATGCTACAGTCCTACTCAGAAGAGAAAGAAAATAATCTTCGGAAAGTAGAGGAAGAGAAGGATTGGGGTCAGGGGGGGAGTCGAGGGGGAGGGAAAAAAAGGGGGCAGGTCAGATATTGGAGGAGATGGGGGAGAATTTAAAAATAGTTGTGTAGCAGTAGGGAATGGGGAACCGGGGGTAGCCATCAGAAAGTCCCAAATGTCAGGTACCCAAGAAGTTTCCAGGGCTCAGCAGGGAGGGCATTAGCTGAAATACCCAACAAAGTGGAGTTAGAGCTTTTAGAGACAATATCCAGTGGATAGACACAGCCTGCATTTGAGGCCACTCACCCACCCAAAAAATATTAATCCATAATTCCTCCTGTCAAAAGGAAATTCAGGGGCAAAGAGTGGAGCAGAGACTGAAAAAAAGGTCATCCAGAGACTGCCCCACCTCGGGATTCATCCCATCTGCAGATACCAAATCAGACACTATTGTTGATGCCAAGTAGTGCTTTCTGACAGAAGCCTGGTAGAGCTGTCCCCTGAGAGATTCTACCAGAGCCTGAACAGATGTGGATATATGTAGCCAAACATCGGACTGACAGTGGGGACCCCAATGGAGAAGTTAGGGCAAGAACTGTAGGAGATGAAGGGGTTTGCAATCCCATAAGAAGAACAACAATATTAACCAGCTAAACCCCCCAAAGCTCCCAGGGACACAACCAAAGAGTGCACATGGAGCAACACATGGCTTCAGCTGGGTATGTAGCAGAGGGCATCACTGAGTGGAGCTTCTTCGTCCTTTGAAGGCTCCATGACCCAGGGTAGGGGAATGCTAGGGCACTGAGGCTGAAATGGGTGGGCAGGTTGAAAGCACCCTCATAGAAGAAGGGGGAGAGGATAGGGTCTTGTGCAGGGGAAATTGGGAAGGGGGATAGTATTCAAATGTAAATAAATAAAATAACCAATTAGTAATGAAAAACAAACAAATAACAACAAAAACAACAAACCATGAGGACAACACCTGCTATGCAAACAGTTCTGAAGCAAGAATGCAAGCAGAGTTACCTATGGGTTGGTATTCTGTCAACAGCTCCCGATGAATTTCTAGGAAATAGCCCAGCATTTACACCACATGCAAGAGTTACCTTGAACATCCAGTGCAGAGATTTTATATGCATTTAACTCAGGATTTTTAAAGCCATAGCAGAGTCTCCCAATTGATCTCCATATGTCAGGAAGGGCTGCTTCTTAAAGGTGTGGCAATAGTTACTGCTTTATGACTTTATGTTTGGGAATAACATTGTACAAATCAAATAATATGCATGATTTTCCATCAGAATTGTAGACAGTCACATTAGGATATCTACATAACTCCATATGACTGTTCCTGGGATGATTTAAGCAATACTTTGAAATTTTCTCTTGTTATTTGCTTGTCCATTTATTGGTTTAGTTGTCTTACAAAGTGATGTGTCCATGTAAGCATTCAGATATATTTCATTTTGATTAATTATTTCTTCTGCAAAATTTTAAGCACTCAACTTTACCCATATTCCTGTTACAATTTATTCTATTGTCCTGTATTCTCTTCACTCTTAATTCTTCCCCAACTGTTGACCCTTTCTTATTTTCCTGGTTTTCTACCCATGGTTACTTCCATGTAAATATGTAACAGTCAGAGGGCAGAATCTGCATATGAACTAGTATATATACTATTTTGCTTCAAGCAGGATTAACGTCTTTTATATGCTATATTCCAATTCAATCTACCTGAACATTTAATAATTAAGCTCCTCTTCAAAGCTAAATAATATTCCTTTGTATAAATGTACTGCCTTTCATTTCTTCTTTCATTTCTTAAATGAACACATCTTCTGGGTTGTGTCCATATTCTTGCCATTGCAAAAGGAGCGAGATAAACATGAATTCTCAAGTGATTGTGTGGCAGGACAGAATGTCCTTTGAGCTTTTGATCAGAAGTGATATTTACCAGTCATGATACTACTATTTCCATGTAACTCTATTTGTCAGTTATTGAGACTGTTTTCTGTGTTGTAGGAATTCTATTCAGAAATGTATCATTTACACGTATGCTCTGAACTGTTTTCTCTGACTTCCTTTATCAGTTGTAGTGTTTTTGATTTTAAACGATATTTGATTCAATTTGAACTGGTCTTTGTGTAGAAAGAGAGACACTCATCTAATTTCATTCTTTTGTAGGTGTATTTATGGTTTTATTAACACCACTGTTTGAAAGTGCTGTTTTCCGTTGCTTTTTTTATTGTACTTTTGTAAACCTTAGTTATCCAGATGTATGTGGATTTATCTAATCTTCTATTATATGTTTCACATTATAGGCTAGCTTTTGCACTGGCAACCATACTGCCTTTATCATTATGGCTCAATAGAATAATTTGATGTCAATACTTTGTTAGTTTTAGTTGTCTTATTCTGCTTACATTTGCTTACAAAACAATAGACATTTGAGTTTCCAAACTAATTTTGTATTGTTTTTCTAGTTTTATAAACTCTGTCACTAGAATTTTGAAGGAATGGATATGTAGATTATGTAGTTTTGCTAATTTCATAAGATTAGCTCTGCCAATCAAAACCATTGGAGTTTTTCCCATTCTCAAGTGATTTCTTCAATTACATATTCAGTTCTTACACTTTTCATTATATATGTCATTTACCTCCTTGTTTAGATTTATTCCTAGATTTTATTTTATTTTTTTACTGAGGCCTTTATGAGTGAGGCCTTTACTTGTTTCTTTCTTAGCAAGATAATGTTTATGTATTTAAAAGCTGTTAATTTTGTACTGATTTTACTTCCTTGTATATTGGTGTTTATCTGATCCAGATTTTTGGCATAATCTATGAGAGACATTTAAGGATAGAGTTAGACTGTCAGCCAACAGGATATTTTCATTTTCTTTCCAATTTTGGTCATTTTATCTTTTCTCTTGTTGCTCCAGCTAAGGAATCATTCACTGTCTTTGGTGAGTAGAGAGTGTGGATTCTTATCTTGTGCCAGATTTAGAAGGAAATACTCTGAGATTTCTTTCTTTTTTTTTTTTTTTTTTTTTATCATGGTACTAAACGTTTGATATGTAATAGCCTTTTTATTTTGAGATATATTCATCTACTTCAACTTTCCTCAGTATTTTTTGTCAAAAGGATGTGTTCAACTTTGTCAAAGGCCTTTTTTTCAATGTACTGAGGTACCTGTTATTTCTATCTTTTATTCTATTTATTTTGTGTATTATATTTATTGATTTTAATATGTTAAAGCCATCTTGCACTCTTGAGAGGAAACTAAGTTGATTGTCACACATGACCTTCATAGTGTGGGCACTTCTTTGGCCTATCAATATTCTATTGAGATTTATATATTTCTGATCAAGAAATAAATTAACCTCTGTGTTTCCTCTTTAAGGGCCTCAACCTGCTTACCTGAGTTCTCCTGTATTTCTTTAACAAAGTTATTTGTGTCAGGGTTTCTTTGTATCGCCTTGGCTGTCCTGGAACTCACTCTGTAGACCAGAGTGAGTTCTGGCCCCAAACTCAGAAATCCACCTGCCTCTGCCTACCACGTGCTGCGATTAAAGTGAGTTCCACCATTGCCTGGATATTTGTGTCCTTCTTAAAGTCCTCTTTCAGAATCATGAGATGTGATTTTTCAATCCGAATTTTGATTTTCTGGTGTGTTGGTGGCATCCAGGATTTTCTGTGGTGAGAGAACTGGGTTCTGATGATCCCAATTAGCCTTGGTTTCTGATGGTAAGATTCTTGTACTTGACTTTCGCAATCTGGTTATTTCTGGTATTAGTTGGTCTTGCTGTATCTGGCTGGAAATTTTCCCTACTGTGGGTCTGAAAGCCCATGTTAGCCTTTCTGGGAGGTCACCTCTCTCCTGGCAGGACCTGTGTACAGCAGGCTGTGGAACAGCCTTAGCACCAGCATGCAAAGAGTACACATGTAGGGATCCATGACTCCAGAAGCATATGCAGCTGAGGATGGCCTTGTTAGTCATCAATAGGATGAGAGGCCCTTGATCCTGTGAAGGCTCAATGCCCCGGTGTAGGGGAATGCCAGGACAGGGAAGCAGGAGAGGATGGGTTGGCGAACAGGGGGAGGGAGGGTGGAATAGGGGGTTTACAGAGGGGAAACCAGGAAAGGGGATAACATTTGAAATGTAAATAAAAAAAATATCTAATTTATAAAAAAATGATTGCTGTGGAAGAGCTCATCCAGTATACAAGGTTCTTCCATGAACTCTACCTTGAGTTCCTGCCCCCAGTGCAGTTAACAATGGGCTTTATCTGGATGGATAAGCTGAAAGAAATCCTTTCCTCCCCAAGTTGTTTTTGGATCATACACACAGCAACATAAAGCCAACCAAAGCTGATGGTTTTCTAATATATGAATGGATTACATTGTCAAAATTATCTAGTAAGATGGATGTGTGTAACTAGGTCTATTCATGTATCAGAGGACTTTGAAAAACCAGTGCTGACCTGCCTCTGAGCCAAAAAACAGATGCTGAGCCCAAGCCAAGGATGACCCAAACATCAAGAGCACAAGGCTCTTGTCACAAACCCAGGCTAGACTTTCACAGCAATGTGAAAATCAAACCAATTAAAAAAAAAATTATCCCTATCCTTCCCTCTCCTTCTTCTATAGAATCTTTTGAGAAGTGCCTGCATTATATCTTCCTCAAAATTGTGGTGGAACTCACATTACATCTATCAAAGACATTGATTGTAAGGACACTTTTATTTAGTTCTTCAATTTTCTTGTTTTCTACCTATTAAGGTTGTTAAATCATTTGGCTTAAACTTTTATATCCTTGATATATTTAATGATATATCTAATGTTTTTTGATTTTACAGTTTATTAGAATATGCATTGTTCCTATTTTGGTTTTTTTGTTGTTGTTGTGGTTGTTGTTATCATTGCTGTTGTTGTTGTTTTAGTTGGATGTTTCCCCCAAAATATTCTGTGATGTTTTCTAGGTTGTGTTAAACCAGTAGTTCTCAACATTCTTAGTGCTGTGACCATTTAATACAGTTCTTTTTGTTATCTTGACCAATTCTTATAGCATAATTTTGTTACTGTTTCTTAACTGCAATTTGCTACTATTATAAATTATAACCTAAGTATCAGTGTTTTGTGATGGTCTTAGATGAACCTTGTGAAAGAGTCATTTGATCCCAAAGGTATTGATGACCCATAAGTTTAGAAAAACTGTCTTAGAGGTTCTTGGAACAACTTTGCTTATTGTAACCACCACCACCACCCCCGCCCCCCAGCCTGAAACCTGATTGCTCAGGTTTCACTGTTAGCAAGGGATGGAGCCTGCCGCGCTATCATTCTGCCACTCCCACTGCTGCTGCCTGCTGCCTAACTGTTCCGGAGCCAAACACATGGTCACCTGAAACTGGACTCCAGGATGATTTGGCGGGAATGGGCCCCTTCCCCCTTCTTCATAACCTGGTATACTGAATAGTAAAATTGAGCTTTGATCAGAACCTGGTTGTCTTAGCTCCATTCCTTCTCTTGTCTGTCTAGTTCCTTTGCTTTCAGCTTGAGTCTGCCATCTCAGTCATACCCTGTTCCTCGGGAGCCACTGGACAGTATGCAACAGTTTGGTGCCTGAACAGGAACCTGAAGAATGGCAGAAGGATGCTGAGAGAACGCTGTCCGTGTGGAGCTCCACGGGAAAAGCACATGGTCTTTTTTATCGGGCACTTGAGCAACAAACAGGTACACAAGCTAGTGCTACCTTAAAATTTCACTTTTAAAGTGTTGCTGAGGGTGCAGTAGGATACAAACTAAGCTTGAATCAGCGCTAACCCAATGCTGGTTCTGCTTTGGTCAGCAGTGTATTAATCGGAACTAGAAACTGGAATCAGGTGGTTGTCCCCAGCATTCAGAAGCTGCTTCAGTCGAGAGAAGGTAGGATTTGAAGTTATGGATCAGGCGGTCATTCTCAGCTTTCAGGAGTTGTTTCAAGCCAGAGGAGTAGGGCTTGAAGTACAATTGGTAAGAAATTTTTTAGATAGGATAGATAGTTGTTGCCCATGATTCAAGGAAGAAGAAACAGTAGATTGCGGAACCTGGGAGAAAGCTGGTGAGGCCTTGAAAATCACTCAGGCAGATAATTTCACCTTAGGCCTCTGGGCGCTCATAATGATGCTATCAAAGATGCTACCTCTCCAAGATTGGATTGTACCCAGGCAGAGCTTGTAGAGTCTCAGGAGGAGCACCTATCTGAGAGGGCCTTCTCAGAAAAGGGCTCTCTTAACTAAATTTGATAAATGTGGAAAGTCTGATGATGAACTAAATTCAAACAAAAATCACTCAGATAGAGGAGCTGCCCATTATTTTGATGAAAATTGGCTTTCATGCAAATCTCCTACTCCACCTATGGTCCCCACCTATGGAGGGGCTACTCATAGGGACATGCGACTAAGCAAATTAGAGTTTGAAATTAGGCTTCAGAAGTTGACCAATGAGCTTAAGGAGCTAAAAAGGATGTCAGAAGTGGGGAAGAGTAACTCTTCTGAAGTTCACCAGGTGCCACTAGAAAGAGCTGTGAGTCAGGCTCGTGGGAGAGGACAGAATAGGTCTGATACGCTAGCCTTTCCTGTGGTTGAGGTAGTTGATCAGCAAGATACTAGGGTCAGACATTACCAGACTTTGGATTTCAAGTTGATAAAGGAGTTAAAAACGGCTGTTGTGCAATATGGCCCTTCAGCCCCATTCACTCAAGTGTTACTGGATACAGTCGTGGAGTCACACTTAATCCTCCCTAGATTGGAAGACTCTTTGTAAATCTACCCTGTCAGGAGGAGATTTTTTGCTTTGGGATTCTGAATGGCAAGACACCAGTAGGAAAACTGCCGCTTTAAATGCTCAGGCTGGTAATTTAGACTTGGATAGCAACATGCTTTTAGGAGAGGGTCCATATGAGGGACAGACAAATCAGATGAATTTTCCCGTTGCAGTATGGTGGCTGTGCACCGTGCTTGGGGACTGTTACCAGTTAAAGGAGATATTGGTGTAAGTTTAGCTAGCATTCGGCAGAGTTCTGATGAGCCTTACCAAAACATTGTGGACAGGCTTTTGATTTCAGCTAGTAGAATCTTTGGAAAGTCGGACACAGGAAGTCCTTTCGTTATGCTTATGAGAATGCAAACGCAACGTGCCGAGCTGCGATTCACCCGCATAAGGGACAGACAGATTTGGCGGGATATGTCCATCTTTGTGCAGACATCAGGCCGTCTTGCACAATTTCGCAGGGGACCCAAGTACAAACAATGTTCTCGCGGAAACGAGGGAATAATACATGCTTTAAATGTGGAAGTTTGGATCATTTTAAAAGTAATTGTCCAAAGAACAAAGGTGCCGAGAATAGGCAAGCAGGCTGTGCCCCAGGAATTTGTCCCCAGTGCAGGGAAGGGGTCAGCCCCAGACCCCGACTTACTCGAAGAAAACAGCTTATGGGGCTATAAATCTGCTGCCCAGCCAAAAAGATCAGTTTTTGAGCTTGTCAGGTCAAACCCAGGAAATACAAGACTGGACTTCTATTCCACCATCCACGCAGTATTAACTCCAGAAATGGGAGTCCAAACTCTGCCTACCAGAGTCTTTGGATCGCTACCTGTAGAAACCTGTGGCTTTCTTTTAGGACGAAGCAGTTCTATTGTAAAAGGCCCGAAGATTTATTCAGGTGTTATAAATAATGATTATGAGGGAGAAATTAAAATCATAGCAGCTTCCCCTCATGGTGTTATAACTGTACCCGCTATTCAGAGAATTGCTCAACTTACTTTAATCCCTTTACGTCAGTCACCATATAAATTCTTTAAAAATGAGAGAGGACAAAGAAGCTTTGACTCCTCTCTTGTGAATTGGGTGCAATCTATTACTAATCAGAGACCTAACCTTAAATTGACATTTGATGGAAAAAGCGTTGAAGGATTAATAGATACTGGTGCCGATGTAATGATTATAAGAGGACAGGACTGGCCTTCAAACTGGCCCTTGACTGATTTGTTAACTCACCTTCAAGGAATTGGGTACACTAGTAACCCAAAATGTAGTTCCAAATTGCTAACCTGGAGAGATGGGGATGGAAAATCAGGAAAAATTCAGCTGTATGTTATGTCAAAATTGCCTGTAACTCTGTGGGGACAAGATCTGTTGTCACAGATGGGCATTATAATGTACAGTTCTAATGAGATGGTGACTAAGCAGACATTCAGACAGGGACCTCTGCCTGGTCATGGACTAAGAAAAAAGGGACAGGAAATTAAGACTTTTGAGGATCCTAAACCTCACTCTAACACAAGAGGTTTAAAGTATTTTCAGTAGCGGCCACTATCTTGCCTGCATCCCATGCCGAAAAATCCAATGGCTTAATGATAATTTTGGTGTGGGTAGAACAGTGGTCTTTACCTAAAGAAAAAATAGAAGTCGCTTCTTCGCTAGTGCAGGAGCAGTTAGAAGCTGGATATTTGGTGGAGTCTCATTCTCCTTGGAATACACAAATTTTCATTATCAAGAAGAAATCGGGTAAATGGAGACTGTTACAAGATTTAAGAAAAGTTAATGAGACTATGGTACCTATGGGATCTTTACAACCGGGGCTTCCCTCCCCAGTAGCCATTCCTAAGGGATATTATAAAATTGTGATAGATCTGAAAGATTGTTTCTTTACCATCCCTTTGCATCCAAAGGATTGTGAAAGATTTGCTTTTAGTGTTCCTTCTGTAAATTTTAAGGAACCCATGAAAAGATATCAATGAACAGTTCTCCCACAGGGGATGGCTAATAGTTCCACCTTCTGCCAGAGATTTGTGGCACAGGCCATTCAGCCTGTGAGACAATGGCCAATGATTTACATCATCCATTTCACAGATGATGTTTTGATGGCGGGAAAAGACCCCCAGGATTTGCTTTTGTGTTATAGAGACTTACAAAAAGCCTTAGCTGAAAAAGGGTTGCAAATAGCTTCTGAAAAGATACAAACTCAGGATACTCACGGATCAAGCTGTTTTTCCCCAGAAGATAGTTATTCATAGAGATAACTTAAGAACCTTGAATGACTCGAAAAAACCAAAAAAAAAAAAAAAAAAAAAGAACCTTGAATGATTTTCAAAAATTTTTAGGTGATATTAATTGGCTTTGCCCCTATTTAAAGCTTACTACAGGGGAGTTGAAACCTTTATTTGATATTCTTAAAGGGAGTTCTGATCCTACTTCCCCTAGATCCCTAACCTCAGAAGGATTGCTGGCTTTACAGGTAGTGGAAAAGGCTATTGAAGAGCAATTTGTCACTTATATAGATTACTCCTTGCTGTTGCATCTGTTAATTTTTAATACGACTCATGTGCCTACCGAACTGCTATGGCAAAAATTCCCTATAATGTGGATACATTCGAGGATTTCTCCTAAACGTAAAACCTTGCCATATCATGAAGCAGTGGCCCAGATAATTATCACTGGAAGAAAGCAGGCAAATAGCCAGATATTATTGTTCAGCCTTACAGTGTGAGGCAAGACACTTGGCTGAAACAGCATAGTATGGATTGGGCTTACACAAATAGGGTTTAATGGAACTATAAACAGCCACTACCCCCAAGATAGGTTGATAAAGTTTTTAAATGTACATGAGGTGATATTTCCTAAAATGACTTCCTTACAGCCTTTATATAATGCTCTATTGATTTTTACTGCTGGCTCTTCTAAAGGGCGGCCTGGATATCTTATTAATAATCAACAAGTTATCATAGAGACTCCTGGCCTTTCGGCTCAGTTAGCCGAATTAATAGCAGTACTGAAGGTCTTTCAGTCTGTGCATGAGGTTTTTAATATCTTTACTGACAGCTTATATGTTGTGCAATCAGTACCCTTATTGGAGACCTGTGGTATGTTTAATTTTAATATGCTATCAGAATCCTTATTTTCAAAATTGCAAAACATCATTCTTGCCCGGAAAAATCTGTTTTATATTGGCCACATATGGTCTCACTCTGGTCTTCCTGGACCTTTAGCTGAAGGCAATGATTGCATTGACAGAGCTTTAATAGGGAAAAGCCTTAATTTCGGATCCTGTTGCTTTGGCCAAACATGATCATGAAAAGTTTCATCTCTCTAGCCATACCTTAAGGTTCCGACATAAGACCACTAAGGAGCAAGTGAGAATGATTGTAAAACAATGTCCTAAATGTATTACATTATCTCCAGTGCCACATTTAGGAGTCAATCCCAGAGGTCCTATGCCTAATCATATTTGGCAAATGGATATAACTCATTATGTGGAATTTGGAAAATTAAAATATATACATGTTTGTATCGATACTTGTTCAGGATTTCTTTTTGCTTCTCTGCATACAGGAGAGGCTTCTAAAAACGTAATTGATCATTGCCTACAAGCCTTTAATGCCATGGGATTGCCTAAACTTATTAAGACAGATAACAGGCCATCCTATTCTAGTAAAAATTTTATTTCATTCTGTAAAGAATTCGGTGTCAAACATAAAACCAGAATTCCTTATAACCCCATGGGACAAGGAATAGTTGAACGTGCTCATTGCACCTTAAAGAATTGGCTTTTTAAGACAAAACAGGGGCAGTTATATCCCCCAAAGTCACCAAAGGCACATCTTGCCATTGCCTTATTTGTTCTAAATATTTGCAAACTGATATTAAAGGTCAGTTTGTAGTGGATCGCCACTGGCATCCAGTTACTTCTAATTCATATGCATTGGTAAAATGGAAGGACCCACTAACTAACGAATGGAAGGTTCCAGATTCGGTTCTAATCTGGGGAAGGGTGGCTGCCTGAGAGATTAATTCGTCAGCTGGACACAGATCCTGAATCTTCTTGTAAGTATCACTCTGACGGCTAAAAATTCCTCTTTTGCTTAGAAGTCAGTTGGAAACACTGGCTCTCAGAAAAGCTGTGGTTTTCTTGAAACTCTCAGAACCAGCTCCCCCACAAGGAGGCCTGAGACTGAGCTTGAGCCTTGCTAATTTGCAACTGAATAAAGTACCTGGACTTCCCCAAAAGAAGCTTTGCATTGTTACTTTCTCATTGTCTGGATCTTGTTTTTCAAGCAGGTCAATCAACACCCTTCAGCCTGAATGCAGCAGGCATGCATCCCCGCCCCCAAGAGCATGCAGGTGGCAGCTACTAATTTTCATTCTAAAGACATTCCAGCACATATCGTGGCTTTCGGTCTGATTTGTGATTACGGTTTGCTACTAGGGCTAGAAAGGCAAAAATTTCAAATATTAGAAGAATATGTTTTTTATTCTGATAGACAGGCTTAGTTCCTTAGCTGGTCTCCGGTTTTCCACCCTTGTGGTTATTGCAAGGTCCCTTTGGTTCCTCAGGCTATGGAAATATTAGCGATGAGAAGAGTGACCTCCAGTTCCTAATATATCCTAAGAGCCACAAATTGTGTTGTTACTAGTGACATAATTCTTGTAGAGGCCTTGCTGAATCTGAGGTTGAAAATTCTCCCTTGGGTGCTGCACAGTACTCAGAACTGTGCATGCTAATTTGTTATAATACAAATACAGTATGGGCACCAGCATGGGTGCAGGGAATATACTCCAGGAGAAGGTTTAACTTGACCATTTCTGAGTTCCCTGAGAGATACACCCGGTTTGGATGGAGGTTGGTATCTAGTTCCAGTTATAACCAAGAATATCTTTCTAAGGCTCTACCTCCCCTCCCCAAAAGATACCAAGAGCCATGATTGTGAGTCATGACAGCACCCACGGGGGGAATCGGGTCAATACTCCCCCAGCCATGGTTAAAGCCCACTCATTGAAGAATGAAGAAATCATTTGATCACCTCAGTTAAGCGTGGCCTTATTAAGCTTAATTCTAAGAAGGGAGAGAGGTTGGAGACCATACTGTGAGAAGGGCAAGCCCTTCACAGCCTCCCACCATAACAAGCCAAATGGCCTTGTGCTACTGAGCCGGTCACCACCCCCTCCTCTCTGTTCCCGCCTGTCATCCAAGGCTGTTGAGGAGAATCCACTTATTCTCCTTCAATGTTATCATAATAAAGTGCCTTTCAAAAACATACAGTTACTCTTCACCAGTGTTCCAACGCCTTAGAAAGACTGTGTGGCTGACTACTTGGTATTCAGCTAGGAAGTTACCTATTCAGTAACTAATTAGCATTATAAAAGACAGAGCCAACAGCTCAGGACTAGTCTGCAAGATGTTTACTAGGACAGAAAGGACAGTCTTATCCAGATACGGTTTACCATAAGAAAAGTTAGGAAATCCCACTGAGACAGGTTTCTTCATTAGGCCCTAGAATTCAGGCAGAACTATAGAGCATAAATAAGTTTTATGCCTCATCCCAGCCTTTTCTTTTTTATATTAACAACAGGGAGGAGATGTAACCTCCCCCCTCCTCAGCCTGAAACCTGGTTGCTCAGGTTTCACTGTTAGCAAGAAGAGAGCATCAGGGTGGAGCCTGCCGCCCTATCATTTTGCCACTCCCACTGCTGCTGCCTGCCACCTAGCTGTTCCAGAGCCAAACACATGGTCACCTGAAACTGGTCTCCAGGATGATTTGGTGGGAATGGGCCCCTTCCCCCTTCTTCATAATGCGGTGCACTGAATAGTAAAATTGAGCTTTGATCAGAACCTGGTTGTCTTAGCTCCATTCCTTCTCTTGTCCATCTAGTTCCTTTTCTTTTTTTTTTTTTTTTAATTAGGTATTTTCCTCGTTTACATTTTCATTGCTATCCCAAAAGTCCCCCATACCCACCCCCCCAATCCCCTACCCACCCACTCCCCATTTTTGGCCCTGGGGTTCCCCTGTACTGGGGCATATAAAGTTTGCAAGTCCAATGGGCTTCTCTTTGCAGTGATGGCCGACTAGGCCATCTTTTGATACATATGCAGCTAGAGTTCCTTTTCTTTCAGCTTGAGTCTCAGCCATACCCCGTTCCTCGTGAGCCTCTGGACGGCATGCAACAGCTTATATCTTTAATTTTTATTTATTAGAGATTTCTCATTTTATTTGGCAAATATAGCTAGGAATTGTTCAACTACTTTATTCTTTTCAAAAAAGCAACTCTGATAATATATATTTTTCTTGTACTCTTTTATTATACTGTTGCCAAAATGTTTATCACATGTATCCTTTATATATACTACATTTCTCTTTATATCTTCTCATCTTCCCCTTGGGTTTGATTTACTCCTTTTCTTTTACAGTTTAGATGTATCATCATGATAATTTTTTTTATCTCAGATTTTTAAAAAATGAGTATACAAATATATACATACTCTTAGGATTATCATGACTACATCTCAGAGACTGTAGCAACTTGTGTTCATATTTTTTAGTCTTCCATAGCTCTGCATTATATTTTTTTATTTTGATGTTACAATATAATCCTATTGTTTTCTATTTTCCTTTCCTCCCTCTGAACTCTCTTCTAAACTCTTTTTGTTGTATTTCAAATTTTGGCCTGCTTTGTTGCTACATGTATATATACATATCATATCATATATATATGCATGTAAAGATGTATATCTTTAATGTATTATATATACACATGTATGTATATATATTTAAATGAAGCATGTTCTGTATAATGTTATATTTATGTTCATGTTTACAGTGCTGGGCATTGTTTTCACTTGATTCCAGGAATTTTTAATATTCTTTCTCAGTTTCTTCACCATGCCATTTTGGATTCAATTTTGTATTGTTCAGTCTCAAATATTTGTTGTATTTTCCTGGTTCCTGGCATAAGTCTTGCTATTGATTTCTAGTATTATTCAAGTATAGTTTGGAAGAATTCAGGGACATAATTTAATATTTTGTCATTTATGAAGACTGATTTTATGGCCTAGTATATGATAAATTTTAGAGAAGTCTCCATGAATTGGTAAAAAGAATGTCGAAAGAACATTCAAGAGATGACTGGTATATCTAGTTACCAACTGTATAATATATTTCCAATCATAATAATCTGTTTTTGTGAGCATTCTATAGCCTCAGTAATAATTTCTGGTCTTGGGATCTCCACTTGAAAAGGATGCCCAAAAGTGGTAGACCTGGAGCTTCAGGTAGATCTATTTCCAATTTTCTGAGGAATCTCCACATTGATTTCCAGAATGGTTTTTACCAGTTTGCAATCTCATCAGCAATGGACAAGTTTTCCTTTTTCCACATCCTCTCCAATATGTGTTTTCACCTGAGATTTTGATCTCAGTCATTTTGATTGGTGTAAGTTAGAATCTCAGTGTCATTTTGATTTGCATTTCTCTGATCTCTAATGATTTTGAAGATTTAAGTGCTTCTCACACATTAGGGATTCCTCTGTTGTGAATTCTCTGTTTAGTTTTATACCCCATCCTTTTTTGTTTGTTTGTTTTTCTTTTGTTTTGTTTTGTTTGTTGAGACAGGGTTTCTCTGTATAGCTCTGAACCCCATTTTTTAATCGGGTTAGTTGATTTTTCTGGAGTCCACCTTCTTGTGTTCTTTATATATATATTGGATATTAGCCCCCTATCTGATTTAGGATATGTAAATATCCTTTCTCAATCTGTTGGTGGCCTTTTTGTCTTATTGACGGTGTCTTTTGCCTTGCAGAAGCTTTGCAATTTTGAATTCTTTCTTGGAATGAGACATTACTGTCAACAATCTTATATGAAAACTTGTAACAATTGTATTTTATTTGTTTATTATGCAATTTTTAATAAATAGTCAGTTTTTGTCTTGGAAAATTTCAATTAGCATCAAAGGAATAAGAAGAAAAAATGTTTTCACTTCCAAACTATAAAAAATAATATTGAAATTTTCAAAACCTTTTCATTTGACTGGTTAAAATGTTGAGATTTCAGATTTAACTCTCAGTGGTACCACTTTCAATCCAATTGAGAGGAATAATCACAGTTACAGAAAAAGAGTAAATACAAAGCTGCAAATCATATTTCTTTGAATTAATTCTCATTCCCCTTCAAATTGGCACAAGAATATATAAAAATATTCCCAGTAATCCTATCTTCTGTTTTTATTGGTTATTTTATTTATTTATATTTCAAATGTTTTTCCCCTTCTGAGTTTCCCTTCCACAAGTCCCCTATCTCCTGCTTCCCCTACCCACTCCTGCCTCAGTGTCCTTGGGTTCCCCTATCCTGGGTCATCAACCTCCACAGGACCAAGTGACTCCCTTACCTGATTTTATTTTTCTGTCTGATAAACTTGGTCTTTTGAATGTATCGTAAGTTTTTTGCTTAATATATATTATATATTTGTACATCTACAAATTTGTAAGCATATATGTGTATGTACATTGTATATTATATGTATTTGTAGAGATAGAGGTATTATGATGGTTTGTATATACTTGCACCAGGGAGTGGCACAATTTGGAGGTGTGGCCTTGTTGGAATAGGTATGACCTGGTTGTAGTAGGTGTGTCACTGTAGGTATTAGCTTAAGATCCTCATCCTAGTTGCCTGGAAGTCAGTCTTCCACTAGCAGCCTTTGGATGAAGATTTAGAACTCACAGCTCTGCTTGTGCCATGTCTGCCTGGATACTACCATGCTCCCACCTTGATGATAATGGACTGAACCTCTGAACCTGTAAGCCAGCCCCAATTAAATGTTGTTTCTTATAAGACTTGCCTTGGTCATGGTGTCTGTTCACAGCAGTAAAACCCTAAGACAGGTATGTATGTCTTGATAAATACCTATAACAGAACAGTAGGATTTAGCTTTCCACTAAGTCCCTGCCTTAGCTAGTCTCATGTTCCTAATAAGTAGTAGTATTGTGTCTGTGTGTGTATGTAAGTGTGTGTATGTGTGTGTCCACGTGTGTGTGTATTAATGGGTTTGTGCATGTATGTGTAGGTATGTGTGTTTTTGTGTATGTGTGTGTTTGGAGGAAGAGAGAGTGACAGACATACATACAGACATACAGAGACAGGAAACAGATTCATTCCATATGTTCTGTGACTCTCCAAAACCCTAAATAATACAGAAACATAATAGAGTAGAAGCTCCTAAAATTTGTATAAATATACATATAAAAGAGATAGTCAAAATAACTGGGGAGATCAGCTCATACCCCAATTGAGCACCTTTTGTAAGCAAATGAAGCCTGTTGTTCTTAGAATGGGTTTCATCTAATACAGTTTTTTACCAAAGCTGTTCAATGAAAATCTCCAAACAAATGATGCTATTGTAAAAACTACTCACTGCACTCCAAAAACTGAAAGTAAGGAGGCCCTATTGTTGAAGAAAACACCTACAAAATCCACTGAATATGGAGAAGTCTAGCTGATGCCACCTAGAACTTCACCACTACTGACTAGTTAGTGTTCATGATCCTGGGAGGTACTATGCATATTACCAATGGAAAAAGTTGTCAACAACTTAATTACAAGGCCTTCAATCTTTAATCGTGACTTGCATGAAAAATTCAATTGTGCAGTAGAGACAACATTTGTGGGACTAACCAATAAATGTCTGGTTGGATTTAAATTGCACCCCATGAAATGGAATCTTCAGGACACTGTTAGGTAAGAACATAAGATTAGATAAACCAGGGCTTTAGAGGAAAAACAAATCCTAAGGTTGTACTGAAGTCGCTACGAAGTGCTGAGAAGTACTCAGCTAGGCAGAGCTGCCTCATGTACAGATTTTTGAAGTGTTCCTTTAATATACACAAACACAATTGAACCAATCCCTACAAATGAAAAGTCGTTCTCTGAAGTTTAGTTGAGTGGACTATCAGACTTAGAAGACAATTGTGACTTCACTCTCATAGCTTGTTAATGTGATTCTTTAAGGAATCCTCATTTCAAGAGAATCCCGTTTTTCCTCATAATTGAACAAATCCTGAATATATCTGTTAGATATATTTTCAGTATTTTTTTTCTTCTTAGTGCTGATTTTGATTATCTAGGCCTGTCAACACATTACACAATTTTAACTGGTATATTTGCCATTTCTCAGAATTCATCCCATTGGTCTATAGTTGATAAACTCCATTTCCACAGAATGTAGCTACTGGACAGTAATTGTGTTAAAACTTTGAAGCCACTCTAATAAAATTTACTAATAATGGTTTAAAATTTTGTTTTATTTATAAAATGAGTTTGTTACACATTCATGACAGTAATCCATTAATAATACTAAAGTGTTTAGTCTTTACTTTCAAAGTGCACAAGTGAAAGTGTTAAAAAAATAAAAAATGTTATGAAAATATTTGAGAATCCTAACACCATTTCATAATAAATCATGTCATTTATTGTCTGTTCTTTTATATTAATAAGGTGAAATCATAATATGTAATTAGAAAATTGTCATTAATTTGACATATTCTTGGAAGATTGGAGAATGGTAGTTGAATGGAATTTCTAGTGCCTGGCTATTTTCAAGTAGAGAATACCTAGAGCTACTATAATTGGGAAAATAAATTTATACATATTGTTTTTAATTTTTAAGAGATTTTCCATTGCTAATTTTTTTCTTTTTTATTAATTAATTATTTTTTACACTCCATACTTTATTCCCCACCCCACCCACCATCCAACTGCTCCACATCCCATACCTCCTACTCACCCATCAGTTTCCACATGGATGTCCACACCCTTCATCCCACCTGACCTGTAACCTCCAGTCTCTTGAGGGTTAGGTGCATCATCTCGGAATGAACACACACCTAGCAGTCCTCTATTGTATTTGTGTTTGGGGCTTCATATCTGCTGGTATATTCTGCTTGTTTGGTGGTCCAATGTTTGAGAGATCTCTGAGGTTCTGATTAATTGAAACTGCAGGTCCTCCTACAGGATCACCCTTCTCCTCAGCTTCTTTCAGGATTCCCTAATTTAACAACAAGGGTCACCTACTTCTGTCCACTGGTTGGGTGCAAATATCTACATCTGATTCTTTCAACTACTTGGGTCTTTCAGAGGGCAGTCATAATAGGTCCCGTTTTGTGAGTGTTCCATAACCTCAGTAATAGTGCCAGGCCTTGGGACCATCCCTTGAGCAAGACCTCACTTTGGGCCTGTCACTTTACCTTCTTGTTCTCAGAATCCTCTCCATTTCCATCTCTGTAATTCTTTCAGACAGGAACAATTATGAGTCAGAGATATGACTGTATGTTGGTAACCCCATCCCGGACTTGATGTCCTGTTTACTGCAGGATGTGTGCTCTATAAGTTCCCTCTCACTACTGTTGGGCATTTAACTTGAGGTCCTTCCTTTTGAGTCCCAAGATTCTATCACCTCCCAGGTCTCTGGGGAATTTTGGAGGGTCTTGCTAACCTCCTACCTGTTGAGGTTGCCTGTTTTCATTCTTTCTGCTGACACTTAAGAATTCACTACTTTTCCCTCAAAATTACCAAATCGGGTTTCCTTTTTTCCCTCTACTCCTTCCTCATCTCCATTCACTTTCCTTCCAGTTCCCTCCCTCCCTCCCCACTTGTAATAACTTTCTTCTCTTTCTCAATTGGGACTGAGGAGTCCTCACTTGGGCACTTCAGCTTGGTGACTGTTTTGAGTACCGTGGAATGTATCTTGGGTATTCTGTAATTTTTTTGGTTGTTGTTCTTGCTAATATCCAATTACTAGTGAATACATATCTAGCATGTTCTTTTGGGTCAGGATACCCCACTCATTCCCCACTCATTTTTTTAATTAATTATTTTTTCATTTACATTTCCAATGTAATCCCAAATGTCCCCCATACCCTTCCCACCACTCCTCTACCCACCTACTCCCACTTCTTGGCCCTGGCGTTCCTCTATACTATGGCATATAAAGTTTGAGAAACCAATGGGCCTCTCTTTCCAATGATGGCCAACTAGGCCAACTTCTGATACATATGCAGCTATAGGTACGAGCTCTGGGTGGGGGAGGGTAACGGTTAGTTCATATTGCTGTTCCACCTAGAGGGTTGCAGACACCTTTAGCTCCTTGGGTACTTTCTCTAGCTTCTCCATTGGGGTGACTGTAATAGTTGACTGTTAGCATCCACTTCAGTGTTTGCTAGGCCCCGGCATAGCCTCACAAGGGACAGCTATATCTGGGTCCTTTCAGCAAAATCTTGCTAGGGTATGCAATGGTGTCAGAGTTTGGAGGCTGATTATGGGATGGATCCCCGAATCTAGATGGCAGTCTCTAGATGGTCCATCCTTTACTCTCAGATCCAAACTTTGTCTCTGTAACTCCTTCCATGGGTGTTTTGTTCCCAGTTCCAAGAAGGGGCAAAGCGTGCACACTTTTGTCTTCATTTTTCTTGAGTTTTGTGTGTTTTGCAAATTGTACCTTGTATCTTGAGTATTCTAAGTTTCTGGGCTAATATCCACGTATCAGAGAGGACATATCATGTGAGGATTTTTTTTTTTGATTGGGTTACCACACTCAGAATGATGTCCTCCAGGTCTAGCCATTTGCCCAGTAATTTCATAAATTTATTATATTTTAATAACTGAGTAGTACTCCATTGTGTAAATGTACCACATTTTTTGTCTCCATTCCTCTGTTGAGGGACATCTGGGTTCTTTCCAGCTTCTGGCTATTATAAATAAGGCTGCTATGAACATAGTGGAGCATGTGTCCTAATTACCAGTTGGGACATCTTCTGGATATATGCCCAGGAGAGGTATTTCAGGATCCTTCGGTAGTACTATGTCCAATTTACTGAGGAACCACCAGACTGATTTCCAGAGTGGTTGTACAAGCTTGCAATCCCACCAAAAATGGAGGAGTGTTCTTCTTTCTCCACATGCTAGCCAGAATCTGCTGTCACCTGAATTTTGGTCTTAACCATTCTGACTGGTGTGAGGTGAAATCTCAGGATTGCTTTGTTTTGCATTTCCCTTATGGTTAAGGATGCTGAACATTTTTTCAGGTGCTTCTTAGCCATATGGTATTCCTCAGGTGAGAATTCTTTGTTTAGCTCTGAGCCCCATTTTTAGTGGGGTTATTTGATTTTCTTGAGTCCACCTTCTTGAGTTCTTTATATATATTGGATATTAGTCCCCTATCTGATTTAGGATAAGTAAAGATCCTTTCCCAATCTGTTGGTGGCCTTTTTGTCTTATTGATGGTGTCTTTTGCCTTACAGAAGCTCTGCACTTTTATGAGGTCACATTTGTAGATTCTCGATCTTACAGCACAAGCCATTCATGTTCTATTCAGGAATTTTTCTCCTGTGCCCATATCTTCGAGGCTTTTCCCCACTTTCTCCTCTATAAGTTTCAGTGTCTCTGGTTTTATGTGGAGTTCCTTGATTCACTTAGATTTGACCTCAATACAAAGAGATAGGAATGGATCAATTCACATTCTTCTACATAATAACTACCAGTTGTGCCAGCACCATTTGTTGAAAATGCTGTCTTTTTTCCACTGGATGGTTTTAGCTCCCTTTGGAAGATCAAATGACCACAGGTGTGTGCGTTCATTTCTGGGTCTTCAATTCTATTCCATTGGTCTATTTGTCTGTACCTATACCAGTACCATGTAGTTTTGGTCACAATTGCTCTGTAGTACATCTTTAGGTAAGGCATGGCGATTCCACCAGAGGTTCCTTTATCACTGAGAAGAGGTTTTGCTATCCTAGGTTTTTTGTTATTCCAGATGAATTTCAGATTGCCGTTTCCATTCATTGAAGAATTGAGTTGGAATGTTGATGGGGATTGCATTGAATCTGTAGATTTCTTTTGGCAAGATAGCTATTTTTACTATATTGATCTTGCCAATCCATGAGCATAGGAGATCTTTCCATCTTCTGAGATCTTCTTTACTTTCTTTCTTCAGATACTTGAAGTTCTTATCATACAGATCTTTCACTTCCTTAGTTAGAGTCAGGCCAAGGTATTTCCTATTATTTGTGACTATTGTGAAGGGTGTTGTTTCCCTAATTTCTTTCTCAGCCTGTTTATCCTTCATGTAGAGAAATGCCATTAACTTGTTTGAATTAATTTTATATCTAGCTTCTTCACTGAAGCTGTTTATTAGGTTTAAGAGTTCTCTGGTGGAATTTTTAGGGTCAGTTATATATACTATCATATCATCTGCAAAAAGTGATATTTTGACTTCATCTTTTCCAATTTGTAACCGCCTGATCTCCATTTGTTGTCGAAGTATTCTCTGTTTAGTTCTACGCCCCACTTTTTTTTTTTTTGATTGGGTTATTTTGTTTTTTTGGTGATTAACTTCTTGAGATATATATATATATATATATATATATATATATATATATATATATATATATATATATGATATTAGCCCTTTGGTTGTGGAGTTAGTGAAGATATTTCCCCAATCTGTATATTCCCAATTTGTCTTATTGACTATGTCCTTTGCCTTACAGAAACTTTCCAGTTTCATGAGGTCCCATTTATCAATTCTTGATCTTAGAGCATGAGTCATTAGAATTCTGTTTATGAAAATTCCGACTGAGCCAATGAGTTTCAGGGTTTTTCACACTTTCTTTTCTATTAGTTTTGGTGTATCTTGTTTTATGTTGAGGTCCTTGATTCAATTGGACTTGAGCTTTGTACAAGTTGACAAATATGGGTCTCATACAGACAGCCAGTTAAACCAGCAATATTTATTGAAGATGCTTTCCTTTATATATTGTCTATTTTTGGCGTCATTGTAAAAGATGAAGTGTGTGTAAGTGTATGGTTTTATATCTGGGGCTTCAGTTCTATTTCAATGATCAGTGCTTCTGTGTCTGTATGGATACCACACAGATTTTATCACTATTGATCTGTAGTAAAGTGTGAGTTCAAGAATGATGATTCCCCAAGCTGTTCTTTTATTGTTAAGTAATGTTTGCCTTATTCTGTGCATTTTTGCCTTTTGAGATGAGTTTGAGAATTGCTCTTTCCATGTTTTTGAAGAATTGTTTTGGATTTTAATGAGGATTACATTGAATCTATAGTTTGCCTTGGTAGAATGGCCACTTTTACAATGTTAAGTCTGTCAACCTATGAGTATGGGAGATTTGTCCATTTTCTGAGATCTTCAATTTCTTTAAAAGACTTGAAGTTATTGTTTACAGATCTTTCACTTGTTTATTTAGAGTTACCCCAATATATTTTATATTATTTGTGGGTATTGTGAAGGGAGTTGTTTCCCTAATTTTGTTCTCAGACTGTTTATCCTTTGCATAAAGTAATTCTACAGATTTATTTGAGTTAATTTTATATCCAGCCACTTTACTGAAGTTGTTTGTCACCTGAAGAAGTCCCTTGGTCAGATTTTTTGGGATAGCTTATCTATATCTATATCTATATCTATATCTATATCTATATCTATATCTATATCTATATCTATATCTATATCTATATCTACATCTACATCTACATCTACATCTACATCTACATCTATATCTATATCTATATCTATATCTATATCTATCTATATATACTATCATATCATCTGTAAATAGTGATACCTTTATTTGTTCTTTCCCCATCTCTATTTCCTTAATCTCTACTTTTTGTCTTATTGTTCTAGCTAGCATTTTGTGTACTATCATAAATTGATATGGGGTAAGTGGGCATCCTTGTCTTTTCCCCGATTTCAGTGGGATTGCTTTAAGTATGTTTCCATTTAAGGTGATATTGACTGTTGGTTTGCAGTAAATTGCTTTTATTATGTTTAGGTATGGGCCTTGAATTCCAGATCTCTTCAATACTTTTAACATGAAGGGGTATTGTATTTTGTCAAATGCTTTTTCTGCATGTAAGAAATTGATCATGTGATTTTTTTTCATTGAGATCATTTATATAATGGATTACGTTAATGTATTTTCATATATTTTTTTTAATTTCTTTTTTTTTGATTTTTAATATTTTTATTACATATTTTCCTCAATTACATTTCCAATGCTATCCCAAAAGTCCCCCATAGTGCCCCCCACTTCCCTACCCACCCATTCCTGGGATGAAGTCTACATGGTTGTGGTGAATAATGGTTTTGATGTGTTCTTGGATTCAGTTTGCAAGAATTTTATTGAGTATTTTTGCATCCATATTCATGGTCTGAAGTTCTCTTTTTTGGTTGGGTCCTTCCTTCTGTGGTTTAGATATCAGAGTAAATCATAGAATGAGTTAAGTAGTGCTCCTTCTGTTTCTATTTTATGGAATATTTTCGGGAAAATTGGTAACAGGTATTTGAATGACTGGTAGAATTCTGCACTAAATCCATCTGGCCCTGGTAGTTTTTCTTTTGGGAAGTTTTTAATGACTTATTCAATTTCCTTGTGCAATGTGGCCTGTTTAGATTGTTTACCTGCTCTTGATTTAACTTTGGTATGTGGCATCTGTCTAAAAATCCATCAGTTTCATCAAGATTTTGTGGTTTTGTTGATTAAAGGTATTTTTAGTAGGATCTGATGATTTTTTGAAATTCCTCCATTTCTGTTCTTATGTCTCCCTTTTCTTTTCTGATTTTCTCAATTTGGATACTGCCTCTCAGGCCCTTTATTTAGTTTTGCTAGGGTTTTTTCTATTGCATTCTCTCAAAAGACCAGCTTTTATTCTGCTGGTTCTTTGAATTGTTTTTGTTTGTTTGATTCTATTTGGTTGATTTCCAACCCGAGTTTGACTATTTTCTCTTCCTACACCTCTTCGGTGAATTTGCTTCTTTTTGTCCTAGATAACTCAGGTGTGCTGTTGTTAGTTTAAGATCTCTCACGTTTCTTTACCAGAGCACTTAGTGCTATGTACTTTCCTTTAGCACTGCTTTCATTGTGTCCCATATGTTTGGGTATGGTGTGTCAACATTTTCATTAAATTCCAGGAAGTCTTTAATTTCTTCCTTTCTTTCTTTCCTAACCATGTTATCATTGAGTAAATAATTGTTAAGTTTCCACCTTTATGTGGATTTTTGGTAGTTTTTGCTATTATTGAAGACCATCCTTAGGCCATGGTGTTCTGATAAGATGCATGGTATTCTTTCAATCTTCTTGTATCGGCTGACAGTTGTTTTGTGACCAATTATATGGCCGATTTTCAGGAAGGTACCAAGAGGTGCTGAGAAGGTGTATTCTTTTCTTTTACAGTGAAATGTACTATACATATCTGTTAAATCCATTTTGGTTCATAACCCCTCTTATTTTCACTGTGTCTCTGTTTTGTTTCTGTTTCATTGAACTGTCCATTGTTCAGAGTAGGCTATTGAAATCTCCTACTATTATTGTGTGGGATTCAATGTGTTTTGAGTTTTAGTAAAGTTATTATGAATTTGGTTGCGCTTAAATTTGGGGCATAAATACTCAGAATTGAGACTTTCTCTTGGTGGATTTTCCTCTTGCTGAATATGAAGTGTCCTTCTTTATAATCCTTGATATCTTTTGGTTGAAAGTATATTTAATTGGATATTAGCATGGCAACTCCTTTTTCCCTGGGACCATTAGTTTGGAAGACCTTTTTCTGTCCTTTTACTTTGAGATAGTGTCTGTCTTTGTTATTGAAGTGCGTTTCTTTTATCCTGGAAAATGCTAGAAATTGTTTGTGTATCCAGTTTGTTAGCTTATGTATTTTTATAGGTGAGTTGAGTCCATTAATATTGAGAAAGAGAGATGACTGTTGGTTCCTGATATGTTTGTTTTTGTAGGTGGTTTTATGTGGTTATGGCTCTCTGCTTTTGGTTTAATTTTGAAATGCTTAATATTTTGTCCTTTCATAGGTGCAGATACCTTCCTTGTATTAGTGTTTTCCTTCTAGGATCCTCTGTACGGCTGGGTTGATAGATGGATACTGTTTGAATTTGGTTTTTTACCCCAGAATATTTTGGTTTCTCCATCTATGTTAATTGAGAGTTTTGCTGAGTATAGTAGCCTGGGCTGGCATTTGTTTTCTCTTAGAGTCTGCATGACCTCTGATCAGGTTCTTCTGGCTTTCATAGTCTCTGTTGAGAAGTTTGGTGTAATTCTGATAGGTCTTCATTTTTATGTTACTTGGCTGTTTTTCCTTGCAGCTTTCAATATTCTTTCTTTGTTTTGTGCATTTAGTGTTTTGATTATTATGTGATGAGAGTATTGTCTTTTCTGAACCCATTTTTTTTTGGGGGTGTTCTATAGGCTTCTTGTGTCTGTATAGCCCTCCTTCTTTAGGGTGGGGAAGTTTTCTTCTATGTTTTGCTTTTCTTTTCTCTTTTCTTTTCTTTTCTTTTTCTTCCTTCCTTCCTTCCTGCCTGCCTTCCTTCCTTCCTTTCTTTCTTTCTTTCTTTCTTTCTTTCTTTCTTTCTTTCTTTCTTTCTTTCTTTCTTTCTTTCTTTCTTTCTTTCTCTTTTTAAGACATTTTCAGGTCCTTTGAGCTAGGAATTGTCATTTTCCTCTATTTTGACTATTCTTAGACTTGGTCTTTTCATTTTGTCCTGGATTTCTTGGATGCTTTGGATTAGGAGTTTTTTATGCTTTGAATTTTTTTGCCAGTTGTGTCACTCTCATATCTTCTACACCTGAGATTCTCTCTTCTACTCTTGTATTCTGTTGGTGATGCTTACATCTGTAATCCTGACTTCTTTCCTAGGTTTCCCATTTCCAGGTTTACCTCCATTTGTGTTTTCTTTATTGTTTCTACTTCCATTTTTTGGTCTTGGATAATTTTATTCAATTCCTTCACCTGGTTATCTGCAGTTCCCTCTATTTCTTTCAGTGAGTTATTGATATCCTCCTTAAAGGACTCTAATATCTTCATGAGATAGGATTTTAAGTAACCTTCCCGATTTTCAGGTGTATTGTTGTATTCAGGGCTTGCTGTGGTGGGAGAATTGGGTTCTGTTCTTGCCCATGTATACTGGCTTCTGTTGCTTATGGAGTTGTGCTTGCCTTTTGCCATCTGGATATCCCTGGTGTTTATTGGTCTGTCTGATTGTTTGCAATATGCCTCTTTTGTCCCTGGGTTGCTTTATGTTTCCTGGTAGGCCTGAGGCCCTTGCTGTAACAGATCACCTGTGGGGCTTTACAACTGGGAGCTCTTCACAGTGGCAGAGAAGCTGCTAATTTGCTTCCCTGGCTGCAGTAGATCTCCTGGGAGGCCTTTAGACTTTTGAGTCTTCAGTGGAGCAGTCATGCTGTTGTCCAACTGACCTGAGTGCAGCTTATCCTCAAGTGTTCTGAGTGCAGCAGTTCCTATGGGATGGATTGGGATATGGTGTTTTTAAGGGAGCAGATCAACAAGGAGTCTGCCCCAGCAGCAAAGACCAGACAGAAATGGTGGAAGGGATAGAAGGGGAGTGGTATTCATGAGGGTGAGGATTTTGGTTGGTGATTGGTCCCAAATCCACCAGGCTTCCAGTAGCAGCTCTGAGACTTGGGAGCAAGGTTAGGGGATTCTTATCATCTGCTCTGAGTGCAGTGGGTCCTCTAGGATGGATCTGGATCTGGAGTCTTCACTGGAGCAGACCAACTAGTAGTCAACTTTGCTGAATGCAGTGGGTCTTCTAGGATGGATCCAGATATAGTGTCTTCAAGGGTGCAGACCAACTAGAAGTCTCAGACTTTATTGATCTTCATAAATACCCCTTAACTGGACAAGGTATTAAATACTAAGTGACAAAATCAAGAATTTATGATAAAGTAATATCCATTGATTCTTTTATCCAACAAACTAATGAAATGATCAGAGCTATATTAAATTTGATGTCTAGTAGTCTATTAGATTGGTAGGTAGGTTCACATGTTGTAGAATCATCACACTTGTAAATGTGTCTCACATACCCAATATTTAGATTTTTAAAAATGGATTGGGCCGGGGCAGTGGTGGCGCATGCTTTTAATCCCAGCACTTGAGAGGCAGAGGCAGGTGGATTTCTGAGTACAAGGCCAGCCTGTTCTACAGAGTGAGTTCCAGGACAGCCAGGGCTACATAGAGAAACCCTGTCTCAAAACTCCCCCCCCCCAAAAAAAATAGAATGGATTGTATATCCTATACAAGTAAAACAATCTCAATTTCAAACAAATATGATAACATATAACTCTATTCCTTCTTAGTAATCCTAACAGCTCTAATATCCCACTTATATGCCGTCTCCTTAATCATTCTCTCTTCTTCTCATGATTTCTTTCCACTTTAAAATATTTTAAGTCAATTATAAGCAATGTGATATATAAACACCATTCAAACATTTAGATGGTTTTCTTTTAAAAACATAGTTCTCCAACAAAAAACCCTATGACATTACTTTTTTAAAAATATGTTTCTATTGTGATCCATACTCAAATATTAAGTGGAGGTTGGGGAATCTTGTGAAGCACACTACCAGAAAACCCACTGTATCAAATAGCTGGGTTCATAAGTGATCACAGAGATTGAACTGACAACCAGGGAGCCTGCTTAGGACTGGCTTAGGTCCTCTGCATAAACATTATGATTGTCCTTTCTTAGGAATTCCCAGTATGGGTGGATGAGCTGTCTTTGACCCTGTGGTCTGCTTTTGGGACCTTTTTCTCCTACTCAGTTGCCTCAACCAGCCTTAATAGGAGAGGAGGTATGTAGTCTTACTGAAACATGATATGCCATAGCTAGTTTATGTCCATGGGAGGCATGCCCTTTTCTGAGGAGAGTCAGAAAATGGAGGGAAAGAGGAGAGGTGTGGGTGGGGAAGAGACAGAGAGGAAAGGAATGTGGGAAACTGCTCTGTGGATATAAAGATATGTTCAAATTTTTAAAAAATGTGTACAAAGGGAAGTGTAGCATGTATGATATAGTAACAAATGTCAGAAAATTCCTTCAGAGGAAATTGAAATGAATCAATATTGAAATATGGCTAACCAAAGGGGCAAATAGCAATTTTACATTAGGGTAGAATATATCTGGCTTGGGTGATACATTTTCTATGCTTCTTATCTCAATGAAGTTGTTGAAATTCAGTCCTGGATCTGACATATGGGAGTGATACAAAGTTAAGGCTGTAGGTTTAGAGAAAAGTAGAAGACTGATGAGGGAGTCACATACTATATTAATATAATAAATCAAAAATTACTGCAGAAATTACATTGTGTCCTGGAAACTGAAGTTCATAAGTACTGAAATAAGTACATGACCACTGATGATGGAGACTGAAGAATCAAAAGTGTTCACTTTTAGATAATTGGTAGAACAAGGCACTTAGAATAATACATCTTTCCTTTTTTGTTTCAGTAGCTTTTGAAAAGTCTTATAATTTAAAATTTTAAATATTATTTACAGTCCCCAGTCAACAATATATGAAGTGATAATTCTCAGTGACATATGAAATATAGATTTTGGAAACATATCATGAATAAAATAAAACTAAGTTTTAAGGTGCTAGGCTACTGCTTTCAAAAAAAAAAAAAAAGGAAAAACCTTACAAGTAGGCTGCTGTTAAATCAACACTGAGATTTACATATGTTCATTAAACATATATCAATTAGGTCTTATGCAATGGAACATTTGCAACAGAGAAAAATGCCATATCTGCTCGTGATAGAGAAGCCAGAAGAAACAAGTCATTGAGAACTTACCAGTTAAGAAATAAAATCCTGAATAGTAGGTAGATCTCCCCAAGCTTAAAAACTACAAGAAAATCATTAGTACAGATGTCAAGTTTTATTATTTAAATTAAAGTAAGTGAAGAGATTTGCTTGGTGTTTTTTCCTTGCTTTTTTATGGATTTTTTTTTTAATTTCCATTAGTTCTTGGAAATTAACTACAAGGTGTTTTTATCATATTCTCCACTTTCTTTGACTCTTCCCCAATCCATTGGTGATTTTGTTCCTGTCCTAGGTCATTTCTTCTTTGAAATTTTGTGTTTTATTAAACCAATGAAATGCAGTTAATACTCCCTTTATACTGCTCATTGCACAGCGCTAACTGATGCTTGTTCAATCTACCACAGTCTACAATTTGAAAGAAATGTCACTCTTCTCCAAATACTTACCAACTTCCTACAGCTTAGTATGTACTGATGTGTTGCCATGTCTTCCTCCATTCCTTAAAATAAAAATTTATCTGTCTTGAGCTTGCAAAATTCCTGTGTATATTTTCTCAATTGCAGTCAAGGGATAAATGCAATTGTCCTACTATTTCTGGAAATCATTGTTTCTTTGAGTCATCCACCATTTCTGGCTTTTACTATCTTTCTTCCTTCTCTTCTACTATAATGCCTGAGCCTTGATTAGATGGTTGTGATAAAGAAACGTGTTTTTAGAACTCACCTTTCAGCAGTCTTGAAACGTTACCAGGAATAGGTCTCCATGTCAATCATGAACTACTGCAAATCAAATTTCTCTGATGAGAGTTGACATATCCCCTAATATTTTGGAATAAGGATAACACTTATAAAGTTAATTTATTACTATACCTAATAGCACACAAATAGCACTATATTCTCCTGTTGTTCCCATATCCTGTCTAGATATAGATTCTTGATTCCAACATGAATGTGACAGATATTAAATTTAACTTGTGGTACAGACCTGAAATCCAATCAGTAAGTGATTAGTTAGACTAGTAATCCCAGTGCTACTATTTCACGAGTAGATTTGTCCTAGGTTCTGCTGTTTGATAATTTTCAGGGTTTACTCTTAGGTAATATTCATGGTTGCTTTCCTCCTCTATAGTCTTAAGTTTAGTACCTTTCAGCCATATGAAAGCTAACCAGTAAAGAATGAGGTTTCCAAGTGAATATCAGCATAATTTTTCACTTTCTGTAGCTCAAGAAAGTAGTTGTCAAATTCTAGAAAACAAATAGGAATATTGGTAATAACCTATAATGTTTTGGACTATATGGAAACTTACTTTCCAAGAACTCAAAAATATTATAATAATAACCCATTCCTGGTACTTGTTTTAGTCTGTGCTATCTAGTAGGCATTGGTATATTGTGATATAGTAGCTCAATTTAAACTTTATTTTATAACCATGTATTTAGATATTTTAGAAAAACTCTAGTATTAGGTTTTCATATAGAGTTTTGTAATATCTGCTGTTAGTTATCCCTTCCTATATTTCCTGTCTACCCTACTACTCCTACTCAGTATGCCTTTCCATTTAACTCATCTTCTATTATTCACATTTAATGCTTTTTATAACAGTGTGTTATTTCCCTTCATTTAGAGTGTACTCCTTATCATCAGTAAACCCATGATTTCTAAGGGTATTATAAATGAAACACACACACACATACATTTTTAGGTTTCTGAGAACCCTCTACTCTGCTTTCACAGTTGTTGCACTAGTTTTCACTCTCTTCAGCAAAAAGAGTATTTTCTTTTATCTACACCAGAATCTGTCTTTATTAGTATTCTCAAGTTGGCCATTCTGATTGATGTAAGCTGAAATCTCAAAGCAGTTTTAATTTGCAGTTCTCTGATATGTAAGGATTTTGAACATTTTTAATGTTTCTCAGTCATTTTTATTTCATCTTCAAAGAATTCTCTCGTCAACTCCTTGGCCTATATTTTAATTGTTTTTGTTTCCCCTAGGTTTGCGTTTTGCTGTCTTAGTAGATGTCAGATATATACCATATAAAGGTTTTTGTCTATTCTATAGACTATTTCTTTATGTCATTTGTTGTTTCTTACTTTCATGATGTCCTAGTTATTGAGATTCTTTAGACCTACTCTATAAAGAACCACTTCAGAATGTTATTTCCTGTTCCAGTAAGTACAAAGGTATTTCTCAACTATTCACCAATCAGATTCTAAGACCAGTTCTTTTACTGATGTGTTCGATCGATTATGAGTTGAGTTTGGTGCCAAGTGAGAAATAATAATATAATTTCATTCTGCATAAAGTGATCCATTTTGACCAGCACTATTTTGTCAAAATGTCTTTTTTTCCATTCTATATAATCTGCCTTAAAATATCAATATAGTGGGTCCTCAATCTATTTTATTTATGAATAAAAAAAGTCCAGCCCCATGCTGTTTTTATTGCTATAGCACTATCACATAACTTTAATTCTGAGACAATGATACATAACAGCAACAGATTTTCTCCTTGTACAGTATTGGTTTGACTATCCTATGTCTTTTGTAACTGCATATAAAATATGTAGAATTATATTAAATTTTTGATAGAGATTGCTTTGAATTTGTAGAGTGTTTCTTATATGGCTCTAAATGGATATCAATTCTCATAGTATATTAACCCTTCACATCTATACACATGAGAAGGGGGATTTTCATCTTGTTGTATCTTTTTAATATCTATTATATGTCTTAAAAATTTCATTGTACAAATCTTTAACTTCTTCATTTTTACTTATTCTAAGATATTTTGAGCCTATTGTAAGTAGAATTATTTCCCAGATTTCTTTCTAAATATGCTTATTTGTATATAGGATGGCTACTGATATTTTTGCATTAATTTTACATCATGCTACTTTAGTGTATATGTTTATCTAATCAAGTTATCAAGTCAAGTTTGTTCTTTTAGAATATTGCAGAAAAGGTATCAGAGAACTTGGGATCTGGGTAGAAGACACACTTTAAGATACCATTCAGTTGTACAAGTTAGATGTCTTATGTTTCTATACTGCAACAAGATGAGGACCACATAAGATACAGAAAATGTATATGTAATGCCAAAATATGTTGCAAGGGAAGAATCAAAAAATATAAGTTCAGACTGGGGAATTGAATCAGCAGTTAAAAATATTTGTTGCTTTTTGATAGGACCAATTTAAGTTACAGTACTCACATGGTGGCTAACAACGATCTGTAACTCCAGATCTAATGAACCTGACATGTTTTTCTGGCTCCTACATAAACCATGTACACATGGCATACATACATAGGCAGAGAGAAAACACTCATACACATAAAATAGATACACTAATTTAAATTATTTTTTAAAAACAGGCATTAGTTAGTGATTGAATTAAAAGAGTAATCTATTGTTCTGTTTTGAGTATTAACAGATGTTATTATCAATCATCAAGACAAAAAAACAGAAAAGAAACATTGTTTCTAAATTATTAAGATTAGTGAATATGGATCATATTCATTTAAAGATACCTCTAAAATATATGAACAAATATACAAAGCAAATTTTTAATAAATTTCCCATAGTCACAGATATTGAATATAGGATAGATAGAAATGAGTTTTTGCTCAAGCATGCCTCAATGTCTGTGTGCCTACCATTGATAGTGTATCTACATTGTTGAAAATATACACTGTCAATACTACCTACACTGAAGGGAGTGAACAACATTGATTGTTTACTGTGACAAAAATATTCCCAAATCTTTGGTTTTGTTTGTAGTCTGGGACATGATCAAGTAGAATTGGCTTCTTGTGTGATAGTTGAAAAATGAGTCAAGTGGATCCTCTATGAATCTCTTGATCCTCATATTCTTATTTTGAGGTTTTAAAAATCATGCCACATGTCAGAACCTAGTAACTGTTTGTATTTGTTTTCAAAGAGGATATCACTATGCAGGTAAGGCAGGCTTGAACTTAACAAAGCTTGGCCTGCCTTTGTTTCCAGAATGCTGGGGTGTGCCCGGCTCTCTGGTTTTATTCAATGTTTTTGAAATTAATATTAATGGTCAAATATTGAGGATAATGTACACTAAAGATGTTTTATTTGGCACCTGTCAAGGCACCATTGCTCCAAACCTCAGTATGTACCTGAAAGTTGAAGATAAGAGGCAGAAAGCATTTGATGTCCTGCTTAGGGATAACATGTGAAGACATTTGTTACTTCAGATCTTCATGATAACTGCTTGTGTTACCCATTTTCATCTCTACAATCAGAAATCAATAAATCTTTTTTTTTTATATTTTTATTACATATTTTCCTCAATTACATTTCCAATACTATCCCAAAAGTCCCCCATAGCGCCCCCCACTTCCCTACCCACCCATTCCCATTCTTTTGGCCCTGGCATTCCCCTATATTGGGGCATATAAAGTTTGCAAGTCCAATGGGCCTCTCTTTCCATTGATGGCTGACTAGGCCATCTTTCGATACATATGCAGCTAGAGACAAGAGCTCCGGGGTTCTAGTTAGTACATCATGTTGTTCCAACAATAGGGTTGCAGATCCCTTTAGCTCCTTGGGTACTTACTCTAGCTTCTCCATTGGGAGCCCTGTGATACATCCAATAGCTGACTGTGAACATCCACTCCTGTGTTTGCTAGGCCTCAGCATCGTCTCACAAGAGACAGCTATATTTGGGTCCTTTCAGCAAAATCTTGCTAGTGTATGCAATGGTGTCAGCGTTTAGAAGTTGATTATGGGATGGATCCCTGGATACGGCAGTCTCTAAATGGTCCATCCTTTCATCACCGCTACGAACTTTGTCTCTGTAACTCCTTCCCTGGGTGTTTTGTTCCCAATTCTGAGAATGTGCACAGTGTCCACACTTTGGTCTTCATTCTTCTTGAGTTTCATGCGTTTAGCAAATTCTATCTTAAATCTTGGGTATCCTAAGTTTTGGGCTAATATCCACTTATCAGTGAATACATATTGTGTGAGTTCTTTTGTGATTGAGTTACTTCACTCAAGATGATGCCCTCCAGGTCCATCCATTTGGCTAGGAATTTCATAAATTCATTCTTTTTAATAGCTGAGTAGTACTCCATTGTGTAAATGTACCATAATTTCTGTATCCATTCCTCTGTTGAGGGACATCTGGGTTCTTTCCAGCTTCTGGCTATTATAAATAGGGCTGCTATGAACATAGTGGAACATGTGTCCTTTTTACCGGTTGGGACATCTTCTGGATATATGCCCAGGAGAGGTATTGCTGGATCCTCCTGTAGTACTATGTCCAATTTTCTGAGGAACCGCCAGACTGATTTCCAGAGTGGTTGTACAAGCTTGCAATCCCACCAACAATGGAGGAGTGTTCCTCTTTCTCCACATCCTCGCCAGCAACTGCTGTCACCTGAATTTTTGATCTTAGCCATTCTGACTGGTGTGAGGTGGAATCTCAGGGTTGTTTTGATTTGCATTTCCCTGATGATTAAGGATGTTGAACATTTTTTCAGGTGTTTCTCTGCCATTCGGTATTCCTCAGGCGAGAATTCTTTGTTCAGTTCTGAGCCCCATTTTTTAATGGGGTTATTTGACTTTCTGGAGTCCACCTTCTTGAGTTCTTTATATATATTGGATATTAGTCCCTTATCTGATTTAGGATAGGTGAAGATCCTTTCCCAATCTGTTGGTGGTTTTTTTGTCTTATTGATGGTGTCTTTAGCCTTGCAGAAGCTTTGTAGTTTCATGAGGTCCCATTTGTAAATTCTCGATCTTACAGCACAAGCCATTACTGTTCTATTCAGGAATTTTTCCCCTGTGCCCATATCTTCAAGGCTTTTCCCCACTTTCTCCTCTATAAGTTTCAGTGTCTCTGGTTTTATGTGAAGTTCCTTGATCCACTTAGACTTGACCTTAGTACAAGGAGATAGGAATGGATCGATTCGCATTCTTCTACATGTTAACAACCAGTTGTGCCAGCACCATTTGTTGAAAATGCTGTCTTACTTCCACTGGATGTTTTTAGCTCCCTTGTCGAAGATCAAGTGACCGTAGGTGTGTGGGTTCATTTCTGGGTCTTCAATTCTATTCCATTGGTCTATTTGTCTGTCACTATACCAGTACCATGCAGTTTTTATCACAATTGCTCTGTAGTAGAGCTTTAGGTCCGGCATGGTGATTCCACCAGAGGTTCTTTTATCCTTGAGAAGAGTTTTTGCTATCCTAGGTTTTTTGTTATTCCAGATGAATTTGCAGATTGCACTTTCTAATTCGTTGAAGAATTCATTTGGAATTTTGATGGGGATTGCATTGAATCTGTAGATTGCTTTTGGCAAGATAGCCATTTTTACAATGTTGATCCTGCCAATCCATGAGCATGGGAGATCTTTCCATCTTCTGAGATCTTCTATAATTTCTTTCTTCAGAGACTTGAAGTTTTTATTATACAGATCTTTCACTTCCTTAGTTAGAGTCACGCCAAGATATTTTATATTATTTGTGACTATTGAGAAGGGTGTTGTTTCCCTAATTTCTTTCTCAGCCTGTTTATTCTTTGTGTAGAGAAAGGCCATTGATTTGTTTGAGTTAATTTTATATCCAGCTACTTCACCGAAGCTGTTTATCAGGCTTAGGAGTTCTCTGGTGGAATTTTTAGGGTCACTTATATATACTATCATATCATCTGCAAAAAGTGATATTTTGACTTCATCTTTTCCAATTTGTATCCCTTTGATCTCCTTTTGTTGTCGAATTGCTCTGGCTAGGACTTCAAGTACAATGTTGAATAGGTATGGAGAAAGTGGACAGCCTTGTCTAGTCCCTGATTTTAGAGGGATTGCTTCAAGCTTCTCACCATTTACTTTGATGTTGGCTACTGGTTTGCTGTAGATTGCTTTTATCATGTTTAGGTATGGGCCTTGAATTCCTGATCTTTCCAAGACTTTTATCATGAATGGGTGTTGGATCTTGTCAAATGCTTTTTCCGCATCTAACGAGATGACCATGTGGTTTTTGTCTTTGAGTTTGTTTATATACTGGATTACGTTGATGGATTTCCGTATATTGAACCATCCCTGCATCCCTGGGATGAAACCTACTTGGTCAGGATGGATGATTGTTTTGATGTGTTCTTGGATTCGGTTAGCAAGAATTTTATTGAGGATTTTTGCATCAATATTCATAAGGGATATTGGTCTGAAGTTTTCTATCTTTGTTGGGTCTTTTTGTGGTTTAGGTATCAGAGTAATTGTGGCTTCATAGAATGAGTTGGGTAGAGTACCTTCTGTTTCTATTTTGTGGAATAGTTTGTGAAGAACTGGGATTAGATCTTCTTTGAAGGTCTGATAGAACTCTGCACTAAACCCATCTGGTCCTGGGCTTTTTTTAGTTGGGAGACTATTAATAACTGCTTTTATTTCTTTGGGGGATATAGGGCTGTTTAGATCATTGACCTGATCTTGATTCAACTTTGGTAACTGGTATCTGTCTAGGAACTTCTCCATTTCATCCAGGTTCTCCAGTTTTGTTGAGTATAGCCTTTGGTAGAAGGATCTGATGGTGTTTTGGATGTCTTCAGGATCTGTTGTTATGTCTCCTTTTTCATTTCTGATTTTGTTAATTAGGATGCTTTCCCTGTGCCCTCTAGTGAGTCTGGCTAAGGGTTTATCTATCTTGTTGATTTTCTCAAAGAACCAGCTCCTTGATTGGTTGATTCTTTGAATGGTTTTTCTTGTTTCCACTTGGTTGATTTCACCCCTGAGTTTGATTATTTCCTACCGTCTACTCCTCTTGGGTGAATTTGCTTCCTTTTGTTCTAGTGCTTTTAGGTGTGTTGTCAAGCTGCTAATGTGTGCTCTTTCTAGTTTCCTTTTGGAGGCACTCAGAGCTATGAGTTTTCCTCTTAGAAATGCTTTCATTGCGTCCCATAAGTTTGGGTATGTTGTGGCTTCATTTTCATTGAACTCTAAAAAGTCCTTAATTTCTTTCTTTATTCCTTCCTTGACCAAGGTATCATTGAGAAGAGTGTTGTTCAGTTTCCACGTGAAGGTTGGCTTTCTATTATTTATTTTGTTATTGAAGATCAGCCTTAGTCCATGGTGATCTGATAGGATGCATGGGACAATTTCAATGTTTTTGTATCTGTTGAGTCCTGTTTTGTGCCCAATTACGTGGTCAATTTTGGAGAAGGTACCATGAGGTGCTGAGAAGAAGGTGTATCCTTTTGTTTTAGGGTAAAATGTTCTGTAGATATCTGCCAGATCCATTTGATCCATAACTTCTGTTAGTTTCACTGTGTCCCTGTTTAGTTTCTGTTTCCATGATCTGTCCATTGGTGAAAGTGGAGTGTTGAAGTCTCCCACTATTATTGTATGAGGTGCAATGTGTGCTTTGAGATTTACTAAAGTTTCTTTAATGAATGAGGCTGCCTTTGTATTTGGAGCATAGATATTCAGGATTGATAGTTCCTCTTGGAGGATTTTACCTTTGATGAGTATGAAGTGCCCCTCCCTGTCTTTTTTGATGACTTTGGGTTGGAAGTCAATCTTATCTGATATTAGAATGGCTACTCCAGCTTGTTTCCTCAGACCATTTGCTTGGAAAATTGTTTTCCAGCCTTTCATTCTGAGGTAGTGTCTATCTTTTTCTCTGAGATGAGTTTCTTGTAAGCAGCAAAATGTTGGGTCTTGTTTGTGTAGCCAGTTTGTTAGTCTATGTCTTTTTATCGGGGAGTTGAGTCCCTTGATATTAAGAGATATTAAGGAAAAGTAATTGTTGTTTCCTGTTATTTTTGTTGTTAAAGTTGGCATTCTGTTCTTGTGGCTGTCTTCTTTTAGGTTTGTTGAGGGATTACCTTCTTGTTGTTTCTAGGGCGTGGTTCCTGTCCTTGTATTGGTTTTTTTCTGTCATTATCCTTTGAAGGGCTGGATTCGTGGAGAGATAATGTGTGAATTTGGCTTTGTCGTGGAATACTTTGGTTTCTCCATCTATGTTAATTGAGAGTTTGGCTGGGTATAGTAGCTTGGGCTGGAATTTGTGTTCTTTTAGTGTCTGTATAACATCTGTCCAGGATCTTCTAGCTTTCATAGTCTCTGGTGAAAAATCTGGTGTAATTCTGATAGGCTTGCCTTTATATGTTACTTGGCCTTTTTCTCTTACTGCTTTTAGTATTCTATCTTTATTTAGTGCATTTGTTGTTCTGATTATTATGTGTCGGGAGGTATTTCTTTTCTGGTCCAGCCTATTTGGAGTTCTGTAGGCTTCTTGTATGTTCATGGGCATCTCTTTCTTTAGATTTGGGAAGTTTTCTTCTATAATTTTGTTGAAGATGTTTGCTGGTCCTTTGAGTTGAAAATCTTCATTCTCATCCACTCCTATTATCCGTAGGTTTGGTCTTCTCATTGTGTCCTGTATTTCCTGGATGTTTTGAGTTAGGATCTTTTTGCATTTTCCATTTTCCTTGATTGTTGTGCCCATGTTCTCTATGGTATCTTCTGCACCTGAGATTCTCTCTTCCATCTCTTGTATTCTGTTGCTGATGCTTGCATCTATGGTTCCAGATTTCTTTCCTAGGGTTTCTATCTCCAGTGTTGCCTCATTTTGGGTTTTCTTTATTGTGTCTACTTCCCTTTTTAGGTCTAGTATGGTTTTGTTCATTTCCATCATCTGATTGGATGTGTTTTCCTGTTTCTCTTTAAGGACTTCTACCAGTTTGGTTGTGTTTTCCTGTTTTTCTTTAAGGACTTGTAACTCTTTAGCCATGTTCTCCTTTAGTTCTTTAAAGTCCTTCTTGATGTCCTCTACCATCATCATGAGATATGCTTTTAAATCCAGGTCTAGTTTTTCAGGTGTGTTGGGGTGCCCTGGACTGGGCGAAGTGGGAGTGCTGGGTCCTGATGATGGTGAGTGGTCTTGGTTTCTGTTAGTAAGATTCTTACCTTTACCTCTCGCCATCTGGTAATCTCTGGAGTTGTTATAGTTGTCTCTGTTCAGAGGTTGTTCTTCTGGGGATTCTGAGTATCCTCTGTCAGCAGACCTGTACAGACTAAGTTCGGCGGAGTCCCGGAGCCAAGATGGCGCTCCCTGCAGGGCAGGTCACTGTTCTCCGGCTGGGAGGGTGTCGGATGTCTGCGGCCCCAAAAGGGTGCTGCCTCAGCGGTTCTGTGGCTCCCGCCTGTCCCAGAAGCTGTCTGCCTCTGTGGTCCTCACTCTGACCTGTACAGACTAAGTTCGGCGGAGTCCCGGAACCAAGATGGCGCTCCCTGCAGGGCAGGTCACTGTCCTCCGACTGGGAGGGTGCCGGATGTCTGCGGCCCCTAAAGGCTGCTGCCTCAGCAGCTCTGTGGCTCCCGCCTGTCCCAGAAGCCGTCTGCCCCCGTGGTCCCCACTCTGACCTGTAGAGACTAAGCTCGGCGGAGTCCCGGAGCCAAGATGGCGCTCCCTGCAGGGCAGGTCACTGTCCTCCGACTGGGAGGGTGCCGGATGTCTGCGGCCCCAAAAGGGTGCTGCCTCAGCGGCTCTGTGGCTCCCGCCTGTCCCAGAAGCTGTCTGCCTCTGTGGTCCTCACTCTAACCTGTAGACTAAGTTCGGCGGAGTCCCTGAGCCAAGATGGTGCTCTCTGCAGGGCAGGTCTCTGTCCTCCGGCTGGGAGGGTGCCGGATGTCTGCGGCCCCAAAAGGGTGCTGCCTCAGCGGCTCTGTGGCTCCCGCCTGTCCCAGAAGCTGTCTGCCTCTGTGGTCCTCACTCTAACCTGTAGATTAAGTTCGGAGGAGTCCCTGAGCCAAGATGGCGCTCTCTGCAGGGCAGGTCTCTGTCCTCCGGCTGGGAGGGTGCCGGAAGTCTGCGCCCCCAAAAGGGTGCTGCCTCAGCGGCTCTGTGGCTCCTGCCTGTCCCAGAATCCGTCTGCCCCCGTGGTCCCCACTCTGACCTGTAGAGACTAAGCTCGGTGGAGTCCCGGAGCCAAGATGGCGCTCCCTGCAGGGCAGGTCACTGTCCTCCGACTGGGCTCAATAAATCTTTTAAGAGAAGAAAATAAATGATGGACTCATCCAAAGTGCCAAAACAAATTATAGTGACTTTTATTTCTACCAACTATTTACTGTAAGAATGAAATTAGTAATGTTGCTTGGTTCATATCACATGTCTTCTATTCTCAGGAAAGAATGCAACACATGAGTGAGAGCACAACATATTTTACATAATTCAGAAAGAAAGTCCAATACAAAAGATATACTTCATCAGACTAGTGATGTCCAACAATGTTAAAAGGAAAAAAGAATCAGAAAAAAAAATGTCTAAATGAATTACCATATCAAGTGCATTTTATCTCAAGTACATCCTTTGGATCCTCAGATTTCTATCCAATATTTATAAAGAACTCAAGAAGGTGGACTCCAGAAAATCAAATAACCCCATTAAAAAATGGGGCTCAGAGCTAAACAAAGAATTCTCACCTGAGGAATACCGAATGGCTGAGAAGCACCTGAAAAAATGTTCAGCATCCTTAATCATCAGAGAAATGCAAATCAGAACAACCCTGAGATTCCATCTCACACCAGTCAGAATGTCTAAGATCAAAAATTCAGGTGACAGCAGATGCTGGCTAGGATGTGGAGAAAGAGGAACACTCCTCCATTGTTGGTGGGATTGCAAGCTTGTGCAACTGCTGTGTTCTCTCCTCTCAAAGAGTCACATGACCATTGTTGAATGCCTGTATTCTTACAATTACTCTCTCTCTCTCTCTCTCTCTCTCTCTCTCTCTCTCTCTCTCTCTCTCTCTCTCTGTGTGTGTGTGTGTGTGTGTGTGTGTGTGTGTGTTAGTGTTTGGGTAAACATGTGTGTGAGTGTGTGTATATGTGTTAATTTGTGTATGTGTGAGGACAAATGCATGTATGAGTATGTGTGTCTGTATGTGGATATGTGCATGTGTTTATAAGTATATGAGTATATGAAAGACTCTGTTCTGTTTAGTTCTGTTTTTTTCTAAACTGAGTGTTCTGTTTGGTTCTTTTTCTCTAAACTCTGACTATTTTATCAAGCATGGTAATTGAATCACCTTAAAATAGATAAATGAGAAAAAAAATGGCATGGAGCAGAGACTGGAGGAAAGACAATCCAGTGACCTGGGTAATTATCCCATATACAGTCACCAAACCTAGACACTGTTATGAATGCCAAGAAGGGTTTGCTGACAGGAGTGTGATATAGCTGTCTCCCTGAAAGGCTCTGCCAGTACCTGACAAATACAGAAGTGGATGTTCTCAGCCAACCTTTGGACTGAGCACAAGGTTCCCAATGGAGGAGCTAGAGAAAGTACCCAAGGAGCTGAAGTAGTTTGTTACCCTATAGATGAAAAAACAATATGAACCAACCAGTAACCCCAGAGCTCCCAGGGGTTACTCCCACCAAGCAAAGAGTACACATGGAGGGACCCATGGCTCCAGCTCCATATGTAGCAGAGGATGACCTTATTTGGCATCAATGAGAGGTGAGGCCATTGGTCCTGATAAGTTTCAATGTCCCAGTGTAAGGGAATTCCAGAACAGGGAAGCAGGAGTGGGTGTTTTTTTGAGCAGAGGGATAGGAGGATGGGATAGGGGGTTTTCAGAGGGGAAACCAGGAAAGGAATAAGATTTGAAATGTAAATAAAGAAAATATCTAATAAAAAAGAAGGGGAGAGAAGAGAAGAGAAGAGAAGAGAAGAGAAGAGAAGAGAAGAGAAGAGAAGAGAAGAGAAGAGAAGAGAAGAGAAGAGAAAAAAAGGAAAGGAAAGGAAAGGAAAGGAAAGGAAAGGAAAGGAAAGGAAAGAAAAGAAAAGAAAAGAAAAGAAAAGAAAAGAAAAGAAAAGAAAAGAAAAGAAAAGAAAAGAAAAAAGAAAAACTTTACTGAAATAGCTCATGAATTTTTGGTTTACTTCTACAACCCATTTTTTGATTGGGTTGTTTGGTTTCTTGGTGATTAACTTGTTGAGTTCTTTATATATTTTTGAATATTACTCCTCTATAAGATGTGGACTAGTGAAGATGTTCTCACAGTTTGTCTAATTTGTTGACAATTTCTCCTATTGACTATGTCCTTTTTGTTACAGAAGCTTTCTAGTTTCATGAGGTCCCATTTATCAATACTTGATCATAGAATCTGAGCCATTAGAGCTCTGTTTAAGAAATCTCCCTCTGTGCCAATGAGTTCAAGGCTTTTCTCATTTTCTCTTTGATTAGATTCAGTGCATCTGGTTTTATGTTGAGGTCCTTGATCCACTTGGACTTGAGTTTTGTGCAAGGTGACAAATATTGGTCTATTTTCATTTTTCTACATACAGACTGCCAGCTAGACAGCACCATTTATTGAAGATGCTCTCTTTTGTCATTGTACACTTTGGCTTCTTTGTTAAAGATCAATTGTGTGTAAGTGTGTGGTTTTATTTCTAGGTCTTCAATTCTATTCCATAGATCAGTCTGTCTGTCTCTGTACCAATACCATGCAGTTTCTTTCTTTCTTTCTTTCTTTCTTTCTTTCTTTCTTTCTTTCTTTCTTTCTTTCTTTCTTTCTTTCTTTCTTTCTTTCTTTCTCTGTCTCTCTGTCTCTGTCTCTGTCTCTCTCTTTCTCTCTTTCTCTCTTTCTTTTTTTTATCACTATTGGTCTGTAGCATAGCTTCAAGTCATGGATGGTGATTCCCCCAAAAGTTCTATTATTGTTAAGAACTGCTTTCAATATTCTGGGCGTTTTGGTTTTCCAGATGAATTTGAGAATTGCTCTTTTCATGGTTGGAAGAATTTTGTTGGGATTTTATTGGGTATTGCCTTTAATCTGTAGATTGCATTTGATATGATGGATTCTGCCAATACATGATCATGGGAGAGCTCTCCATTTTCTGTGATCTTAATCATTTTTTTCTTGAGAGACTTGGTGTTCTTGTAATACAGACTTTTCACTTGTTTAGTTAGAGCTACCCAAAATATTTTATATAATTTGTGACTACTGTGAAAAGTGTTGTTTCCCTAATTTATTTTTCAGCCTATTTATCATTTATGTAATGGAAGGATATTGATTAATTTGAGTTAATTTCATATTCAGCCACTCTACTGAAGTTGCTTATCAGCTAGGTTAATTTCCTGGTAGAACAAGACAAGGATGCTCACTCTCCTTTATCAAGGATCAAATGACCATATGCCTGTGGGTCCATTTCTGGGTCTTCAGTTATATTGCATTGATCTACCTGCCTATTACTCTACCATACCATGATAAATACCATACTTTTTTTTTTTTTATCATGATTGCTCTGTAGTACAGCTTGAGGTCAGCAATGGTGATTCCCCCAGAAGTTCTTTTATTGTTGAAAATAGTTTTTGCTATCCTGGAGGTTTTTTTTTGTTTGTTTGTTTGGTTGGTTGGTTGGGGTTTTTTTTGTTTGTTTGTTTTGTTTTGTTTTGTTTTGTTTTGTTTTTTGTTAAAGATGAAATTGGAAATTGCCCTTTCTAGCCCTATGAAGAATTGAGGTGGAATTTTGATGGGAATTGCATTGAACCTGTAGATTGCTTTCAGCAAGATAGCCATTTTTCTTATATTAATCCTGCCAATGCATGAACATGGGAGATATTTCCATCTTCTGAGACCTACAATTTTTCTACAGAGATGTAAATCTCTTATAACACAGATATTTCACTTGTTTGGTTAGAGTCCCACCAAGGTATCTAATTTTATTTGTGACTACTGTGAAGGAGCCATTTCCCTAATTTATTTCCCAGCCTGTTTTTCCTCTGAGTAGAGGCAGGATACTGATATGTTTGAGTTAATTTTATATCCACCCAGTTTGCTGAGGTTTTTTACCATGATTAGGAGTTCTCTGATGGAATCTTGGAGGCCACTTAAGTATACTATCATAACAATAGTGCCAATGCAAATAGTGATATTTTGACTTATTCCTTTCCAATTTGTATCCTTTTGACCTCCTTTTGTTGTCTAATTGCTCTCACTAAGAGTAGGAGTACTATATTGAATAAGGAGGGAGAGAGTGGGCTGCCTTGTCTAGTTCCTAATTTTAGTGGGATTACTTTAAATTTCTCTAAATTTAGTTTAATATTGGCTACTGGTTTGCTGTGTATTGCTTCAACTATGTTTAGGAATGGGCCTTTAATTACTGAGCTTTCCCAGACTTTTACCATGAAGGTGTATTGAATTTTGTCAAATGCTTTCTCAGAATCTAATGAGATGATAATTTGGGTATTTTTTGAGTTTATTTATAGTGGGTTATGTTGATGGATTTCTGCATATTGAACTATCCCTGCATCCCTGAGATAAAGATTACTTGATCATGAAGGATGACCATTTTACTGTGCTCTTGGATTTGTTTTGTGATAAGGCAAAGCACGTTAGCAATAGTTCAAAATGGCAATCAATAGATTGTGAAAAGATCTTTACCAATGATACAATTATTAAAGAGCTAATATCCAATATATATAAAAAAACTCAAGAAGTTAGACTCTAGAGAACCAGATAAACCTATTAAAAATGGGGTACAGAGATACAAAGAATTCTCAAAGGAAGAATATTAAATAAATGAGAAGCATCTAAAGAAATGTTCAATATCATCAATCATCAGTCCAGTGCAAATCAAAACAACGCTGATATTACACCTCATACCAGTCAGAAAGGCTAAGATCAAAAACTCAGGTGACAGCAGATGCTGGCAAAGATGTGGAGAAAGAGGAACACTCTTCCATTGTTGGTGGGATTGCAAGCTGGTACAGTAATTTTAAAAATCATTTTGTTGGTTCCTCAGAAAATTGGATATAGTATGACATGAGGAGCCAGAAGATGCTCAAACAGGTAATAAGGACATGTGCTCCACTATGTTCATAGCATCCCTTTTTATAGTAACCAAAATCTGGAAAGAATCCAGAGTTCTTCAACAGAGGAATGGATACAGAAAATGTGGTACATTTACACAATGGAGTACTACTCAGCTGTTAAAATCGATGACTTCATGAAATTAGCAGGCAAATGGATGTATCTAGAAAATATTTTCCTGAATGATGTAACCCACTAACAAATGACAACATGGTATGCATTCATTGATAAATGGTGTAGTTGCCCAAAATCTCAGAATACCTATCATACAATTCACAGACCACATGAAGCTCAAGAAGAAGGAAGACCAAACTGTGGATGATTTGGTCCTTCTTTGAAGGGGAAACAAAATACTCACTGGACAAAATAAGGAGACAAAGTGTGGAGCAGAGACTGAAGGAAAGGCCATCCAGAGACTTCCCCACCTGGGGATTCATCCCATATACAGTTACTAAACCAAGGCACTATTGTGGATTCTAAGTGCTTGCTGACAGGAGCCTGATATAGCTGTCTCCTGACTTTGCCAGAGCCTGACAAATAAAGAGGCAGATGTTCTCAGCCAACCATTGGACAGAGCACAGGGTCCCCAATGGAGGAGTTAGAGAAAGAACTGAAGGAGCTGAAGGGTTTGGCAACCCCATAGGAAGAACAATAATAACCAAATAGACTCCCTAGAGCTCCCAGGGACTAAACCACCAATCAAAGAGTACAGATGGAGGGACCCATGTTCCAGCCACATATGCACCACAGGATGTCCTTGTGGGACATCAATGGGAGGAGAGGCCATTGGGTCTATAGGGGAAAGCCAAGAAAGGAAGATAGGAGTGGGAGCATGGGTGGCGGAGCACCCTCATAGAGGCAGGATTAGGGGATATGGGACCGGGAATCCTGAATGGGAGACCTTGAAAGGGGAAAACATTTGAAATATAAATAAAGAAAATATTCCAAAAAAAGTTTAAAAATATAAAAAATGAACGTATACATTTACACAAGAACATATGAGCATATATATTTATATTGATAGATAATAGATCATATATGGCTAGAAGAATACACATATATATGAAAATATACACATAGATAAATGATAGATATATAGGTCCATACATAGAAGCATAGATATAGATGTATTACAATATGTACATCTATTTAGCTAAATATATCCAGGGGTATAATTAAAATATGCTATTATTTAAATGCCACAAGACTTCCAGATTTGAGAGAAATTTAAATTGATTAAATCATGTTATAAAATGTTGAAAATAATATTAACTCAACACCTCAGAGAGGAGAGATCTATATCTCCATGTATGAATGAGAAGACATTTCTATAGAGAATTAAGAGCAATGAGAAGACCCATACTCCTTAGCTTCTTACGCACATGTCCATTATACTTAGAAAGGTTGCAATGCTGACTCATAGTGAAAGACTCTTTTGTCCTCCATTATGCTGGGCTCCAAAATATTACGATCAGGAAAAAAGCAATCCATAATTGAAATTTCTGTTATTCATTTCCTAGTCTCCTTTTTCTTACTTTTTCCAATTTCTCATAAATCATAGACTCATATGAGAGAAACAACTTGTCAAGTTCAAAGGACTACTGCAATTATATTTTGAGAGAAATTGTTCTTTTATTTTTAGAAACCATATATCTTTAAAATTAATGAAGAAGTTCTTTTAGTTTTGGCTAATTTTGCATTTTTTTATTCAAAAGCACAGTAATACAGTGTGAGAAATTTTCAATTACATCATGAGAAATAAATTTCTTTAATATATCACGTGTTACATATATAGCTATTTTAAACTACCCATTTTTTTACTTTTTCATATATAATTCTTTTTTTGTTCATTATCTAGGATTGTCCTGATTTATTTTTTTTAATATTTTTATTACGTATTTTCCTCAATTACATTTCCAATGCTATCCCAAAAGTCCCCCATACCCTCCCCCCCAACTCCCCTACCCACCCACTCCCACTTTTTGGCCCTGGTATTCCCCTGTACTGGGGCATATAAACTTTGCAAGTCCAATGGGCCTCTCTTTCCAGTGATGGCCAACTAGGCCATCTCTTGATACATATGCAGCTAGAGTCAAGAGCTCCAGGGTACTGGTTAGTTCATAATGTTGTTGCACCTACAGGGTTGCAGGTCTCTTTAGCTCCTTGGATACTTTCTCTAGCTCCTCCATTGGGGGCCCTGTGATCCATCCAATAGCTGACTGTGAGCATCCACTTAAGTGTTTGCTAGGCCCCAGTCTAGTCTCACAAGAGACAGCTCTATCTGCGTCCTTTCAGCAAAAATCTTGCTAGTGTATGCAATGGTGTCATCGTTTGGAGGCTAATTATGGGATGGATCCCTGGATATGGCAGTCTCTAGATGGTCCATCCTTTTGTCTCAGCTCCAAACTTTGTCTCTGTAACTCCTTCCACGGGTGATTGTTCCCAATTCTAAGAAGGGGCAAAGTGTCCACACTTTGGTTCTTCAGTTTCATGTGTTTTGCACACAGTTAATTCTAGAGGTGTCATCCAATTGGGTAGTATTGTTTTGATTTAGGATGGATCTGCTTCTCTCAGTCAATCCTTTCTGTAAATGCCTTAAAACACATCTAGCATATTATCTAAGCTGTAAGACCAATGACCTGAATAAAGTAAATTAATTGAGTGAATTAATAATTTCTACTTATAATTTGTGGCTCAGCTTATTTTTATTCTTTCAAATATTTTACTTCAAATGTATAAAATGACAGAAGAACATCGCTATATAGAAAATGCTTATTCACTTCCTCATTTATATATTGAATCTCTGTCTTCATCCATTAGTAGCTGGAGTCAGATCCTATTAGGAAATAGATTCAGTGAGTTATAAGAGTTAAGCTTACTCTGATAGATTTAGCATCCAACCATGAAGAGACATTAGACAACTCCCTAATGCCAAGTCATAAATAAGAATGTACCTTGGAACGGATGTATGAAGACATTGCAAGAGTGTGAATATACAATTCTTGAAGTGGGGGTTTTAATCACATTCCAGATTAAATAAAAACTTGATAATGAAGTTTTATATATATCATTTAGAAAAAAATATTTGTTTCATGTTTAAGTCATTAAGTTTGTTTATTTACTATTCTCAGGATAACACATATTACTTAATAAAGCCTTCTATCAGATGTTTTAGGGTCAGAATATGATGCATGATAATTGAGTGGCAATTGTATGATTAATTATTAAACTGTATTCACAAAAATAATTTTTTATTGTTTACCTCCCACTGAAAGGTTACAATTGCTAGTTCTATTTGCCGGTCTGTTTGTTGTCCAAGGTAAACTATCTGTTCTTGTTGTTGTTTATGATCTACACAGATAATCCTGCTGGAGTTGGAAGAGAAAATGCTAACTAGCAACTTCTAAACATGTGCTTACTTCTATCGGCACAGTGCTCAGAAGAAACAGGGTGGATGTGTGGAGAGACAGTATCACTAAGCAGAATGTACTTGATCAGAATGATGCAAAGCCTGGGTTCCTTTCTGTCATTTCCAAAGCACTGAAAGCACATTTGGACAATGTATTTTCTAATGCCGGTGGTCATAAACATCCTTATGGTTTAATCAATTATCACTCAGGCTGTGAATCACTAGCTGCTAAAAGCATCCTAAGAGAATCAAGCAGTAAATAAATTCATGCAGGGATCTATCATGTTTCATATAATAGTGTCTGCTCTTCTATGTGGTGGCTTAGACATGGAATAAAATTTGTTTCATCATCTGGGGTTGCTAGTGACTTAAACATTAGCTATTTTCAAACACTGAGACTTTTAAACTTCCCTTTCCTGTATTCTTCAGGGACATCACCTTCTTATAAGCCTTTTAAATTAGTTTGTCAGAAAACTCATTTCATACAAGTGGATACTAATCTCCTTGTCAATAGGTACACAGAAAGATAAATGTATACATACTATGCCTTTGCTTGTTCTGTCACTATTGTGCTGATTCCCAGAACAGAGTTCATTTCTACAACTCCTATTGGCTGTTTATTGTTCACCTGAGGAAAAACTAAAATGAGAACAACTGTTAATCTAAATTACAGGGAAAAAATGCTGAAACGACGAGGGTAAATTTTGCTTGTGTTTTGACATCTAACTCTTTATCCATGTAGGCATTTTCAATTTAATAAAGAGAAACTACTTTGGAAGTATAAAAAGAATTATTCAAAATTTCCTAACACTTGATGCATGCTGGTCTTAGTAGGTTATCCTTTGCACTCCCAGGTATAAGAATTGATAAGAAAGCTATAAAGAGGATCTTTTGTTATCTTATGGTTATAGATTCACTATTTTTAGAATGAAAGAGAGCATGAATTATCAGTCACACAAAGCATAGCTATTTATCTTCATATCTATTTAGCTATATATCTTATAGACATAAATCAAGAGGTTCATATTCCTATAGGATTTAGACATATTTAATTACAAGTTGTCCTTATGTTAAATACTATAGTTTATTTAGTTTTTGTAGTTGTTGGACATGAAACCACATATACCTAATAAAGATCAAGAAATGAAAATTTCAAAAAGTATATTTTTATAGTCAGACAGTCATCAAACCATCGGACACAGGATTGGATCTTACTCATTAAAGTTGGCCAATTATTTTTTTTGATAAATCAGGTTTGTATTTTTTGTAAATCTGACATACCTCAATAACTTTGATTCTCTTCCACAAATCTTCCCAAATTTTCTGTCACATTCCTTGCTGTTCACTTTCTTGCTCGGTCTTAACTTAGGAGAAGTTACAATAAAACATAGAGTTCATTCTGTGTTGTCAGACTACTCTCGAGTATGAGACCTGCTCTAGAATATAGTTGATATGCACAGTGATACTACAGTAAAGAAAATTTAGTTTTCTTCTCCCGGTAGCGTTAATTGTCAGTAGCTCCTTGGGTATGGCGATTCATGACCATTTATCCTATTCATGCAGAACTTTGTCTGATTTGAGCATGTGCAGTTATTTTGCATAATATCACACTCTGTGGTTTTATATGTGTATCTGGCCTATTGTGTCTTGAAAACAAGGTTTTCTTGACTTTATCCACTACAGCTGCCTCGTAGAATCTTTCCATCACCTCTTCTGCATTGATCTCTTAAGAACTGAGATGTATGTTTACAAATTTATGGCTGAGCCCATAAAACTTAACATTATCTACATGTTGATCAGTTATTGGTTCTCTATCAATTATCATCTATTGAAAGAAGCTTCTTAAGTGAGGATTGTGTGTGCAGCAATCTATGGCTATAGCAATATATCATTAGGTGTTTGTCCATTGTTATGTTTATTTTACAGAGTGAGGGAAGTAGGTTATTCCTTGGAACCTATCTCCTATCTAGTCTCAGATTGGTTTCCTCATTCACAGTGTTACACTTGGCTTCCATCTCTTGGACTAGATCCTAAAACCAATAAAAATGTGTTTGGCCACTCTCATGTGTCACAGCTGTACCCATGAGCATATCTTCCTAGGCAGGGCATTATTGTAGCCTGAAGTGTTCCTGGCTTAGTGAGTCAGATGATTACTTTCCAGTTCCAGCATCATGTATACTGCCTTTCAGAACTGTAAATGGTAGCCTATATGGGTAAAGTTTCCAGCTCAACTCTAGCTAGTTTTCACGATTACCCTTTGTCAGTCTTTGTCCACAACACATAGGAAAAGGCATTGGTGGACATTTATAGCCTGGTTTTTCTCATGATGAGAGTGATAAGAATCATCAGCTTAGAGATTTAAGAGCATCTATTTACATAGGCAGGAGTGAGTGTGGGGGAGGTGGGAGGGGATGGGTAGGTGGTTTCTGGATGGGCAACTGGGAAAGGGGATACCATTTGAAATGTAAATATATAAAATATACAATTAAAAAGGTAAAAAGAAAACCTTTCAAACATTTGAACAAATTTTATGGGAAGCAGAGAAGGACCATGTTTAGTGAGGAACTCCTGGAAACTCAACACTCAAGAGACTGAACCAAAACATGTGGTGAAGAAATGGGAGACTTACAGTCAACTCTATTTAAAAAACGAAACACGAAGATAAGATGGAATGTAGGTATGGGTTTTAAGATTGAAGTTTTCATTTGAATACGTTATTTTAACACTAATTTTAGGTTAAAGTTCTTCATAATAAAATGTTTGCTTAATTGGAATTTGCATCTGAGCCTGTCTTAAAGAATTCTAAGCAAGTCACCATAGCACAATGTTTCCATACATTAGATATACCTAAGTTATCAACCATGATACCCAACACCACAAACTTTTAGCCAAAGTGTAAAAGATGGCAAAACTAAGTGAAGGGCAGTAAGCTAGACATTCATATTTCAATAAGCACTAATCAAGGAGGCAAAACTACTAGAAGTGTATTATCTAATACTCACAGACAAAGCAAATACCAGCTATCTTCTACTGCAAATCTGAAGCAGTTTGCTGACACTTGGCCTTTTGAAATCCCATTTATTTAATTTTAACTTGTATTACAAAGTTTAACTTATAAAGGATAGATGATATATCGGGAGCAAATAACTAGCATAATTTATACAAACTTCACCACAGATTATAGGCAATGAACCCTTGGTACACTATAGAATACTAATAATGGATTGTAACATTAGAATGCAGGAAATGACATTGAGATATCCATTAACATTCCTGAAGTAGAAAATAACTGCCCCAAAGTGATTAATGGTAAATTAGCTAATTAATTATTTCCCTCTGGTCAACTGAAACAACATGTCCACTAAGAGGAAAGCTTTAGGGGATTTAACTGAAGTCAGAGAAATGCTTAGAAAGGTCAAATCATTTCGCAAGTAAGGGGCAGGAGCCTGTTTCTGACAATAGTAGCTATTTCAAAGCAGAAGAATGGCAGGCTCACATCTTAAAATTCTTGCCTCTGGGCTCCTGCTGAATCTCAGGGTTTTTCTGCTTCTGCGCTGAAAGGAGCATTTCTGTCTCAGGGCCCTAGGGCTCAAGTCTCCAAAATATAAACAGATATTGTGTGAGCTGCTGAATTCAAAGTCAGTCAAATTTATAAACTTTTCAGTCCTTTATGTACGCAATGAGAAGTACAGCACTAGATCTCATGCACCTCAGTTATGATGACAACCTCGCTATGGGGTGCAGTAGATACAGGAGAAACAATAAATTTAGTTAGAGAATTCTGATCTCTCAAAGTTTTGTGAAACAGGCTTTTAGGAAAAGAAGTAATAGTTTTTATGCATCAAAAAACTGTATTGCTATTTTAGTAATAAGAATCAGAAATGTGGAGAGTGACTAAGGTGCTGAACTTCAAATGTGAAGCTAACTAAGACTTAGTCCCAGGAGGAATCACACAGCTTATGGAGTCAAAGCATGGAAAGTATTTTTTCAGATGGCATTTTGACAAAGTTAGCCAAGGAAGAGCTGAGGAGGCATTATCCTGGATTGTGTTGGATTTATCAAAATGATTACCCTCAATAATTTCTCCACTCAGTGAACTACTCCTCTGAATAAATAAATCTATGCTAAATTCAATTTGTGAACTTGTTTTGGAAGACAAATCTAGCAGTTCAAGCACAGAACTCTCTTTCTCTGCATCTCTTATTCACTGCATTTGTATCAACATAGTGGATGTGAGCATGAAACAGAAAAATTTAATGTCTTCACATGTATTTGCTGGTGATGCGATAGGTTCCTAGGGATGAGATATGATCATAGCAGTTTTTGTAATGAAGATAGAATTGAACGCATGTTCCAGCTGTAGGTATTAGCTTTCTTTCATTACTTGTCCATAAAGAGACCTGAGCAAATATCTAGAACGATTTTAGGCTTGATAGTGAGAAAAACTGGCAAATGTTGACTAGTGTTCTGAATACCTGCAGGGGCAGATGGGATGTTGGGTCACAAGATATCTGATTCAGATCCAAAACATATCCTGAATTATGTTTATGTTTTCTCAAGGTTCTGAGAAGAATTACTGGAATAAGCATTCTTAGAAAATGGAATTACTAAACCCATCGTGAAGAATATTTTTTTCTGTTTAATTTATAGTAGATATTTTCTTTTTTATTTGAAATATCTTTTACTTATTTAATTTTTACACTCCATATTTTATTCCCAACACACCAAATCCACCCTCCAACAATTCCACTCCCATACCTCCTCCACAAACTCCTGTCACCACATGGATGTCCCCATCCCCACCCCACCTGACCTATAAACTCCCCCTGGGATCTCCAGTTTCTTGAGGGTTAGGTGCATCATTTTTGAATGAACATAGACCTGGAAGTCCTCTACTGTATGGGTGTTGGGGGCCTCATACAAGCTGATGAATGTTACCTGTTTGGTGGTCCAGTGTTTGAGAGTTCAGATTAATTGAGACTGCTGCTCCTCCTGCAGGATCACTCTTCTTCTCAGCTTCTTTCAGTCTTCCCTAATTCAACAAAGGGGGTCAGCTGCTTCTTTCCATTGGCTGGGTGCAAATATCTGCATCTGTCTATTTCACCTGTTTGTTGCATCTATCAGAGGGCAGTCATGATAGATTCCTTTTTGTGAACCCTCCATAGCCTCAGTAATATTGTCAGGCTTTGGGACTTCCCCATGAGCTGGACCCCATTTTGGGGTAGCTGCTGGACCTTCTTTTCCTCAGGCTCCTCTCCATTTCAGACAGGACCATTTATGGGTCAGAGATGTGATTGTAGGATGGCAACCCCATGCCTCACTTGATGTCCTGTTTTCCTGCTGGAGGTGGACTCTATAAGTTCCTTCTCTCTACTAGTAGGCATTTTATCTAAGATCCCTCCATTTGAGTTCTTAGAGTCTCTTACCTCCCAGGTCTCTGTTTCACTCTTTTGGACAGGGTGCGACCACATCCTATTTATTGAGGTTGCCTCTTTCCATTCTTTTTGCTGGCCCTCAGGGCTTCAGTCCTTTTCCCTCACCCAATACCAGATCAGATTCCCTTCTTCCCACCACACCCTTCTTGCTACCATCCACTTTCCCTCTCAGGTCTCTCTTGCCCTACACATTTGTGATTGCTTTCTTCTCTTTCCCAAGTGGTACTGAGATGTCCTTACTTGAGCAGTTCAGCTTGTTGACCTTTGTTGGTTCTGTGGACCATGCAAATACTTTTGCTGATAAACAACTTCAGCAAAGTGACCAGATACAAAATTAACCCAAATAAATCAGTAGTCTTCCTTTATACAAATTATAAAGAGGATGAGAAAGAAATTAAGGAAACAACTCACTTCACAATAGCCACAAATAATAAAATAACTTGAGGTAACTATAACCAAAATAGTGAAAGCCCTGATTGATGATAACTTCAAATCTCTTTAGAAAGAAATCAAAGAATGTCTCAGAGATCTACCATGCTCATGCATTGGAAGAATTAACATAGTAAAAATGTCCATCCTACCAAAGGCAATCTATAGATTCAATGCACTCTCCATCAAAATTGCAACATAATTCTTCAAAGACATGTAGAGAGCAATTCTGAAGTTTATCTGGAAAGGCAAAAAAAGCCAAAATAAGGAAAACAAATCTTAACAATAAAAGAACAGCTGGGGGGAATCACCATCTCTGACCTCAAGTTTTAATACAGAGCAATAGTGATTAAAAACATCATGGTATTGGTACAGAGACAGATACATTGATCAATGGAATAGAATTGAAGACCCTGAAATAAAACCACACAATTACAGTCACTTTATCTTTAGCAAAGACACCAAAAATATACAATGGAAAAAAGAAAGCATCTTCAATAAATGGTGCTGGACTAACTGGCGGTCTCTATGTAGAGGAATGAAAATAGACCCATATTTGTCACTTTGTACAAACCTCAAGTCCAAGTGGATCAAGGACCTTACCATAAACTAGAAACTCTGAATCTAATAGAAGAGAAATTGGAAAAGAACCTTACAGAAGTGAATGCTCACAGTCATCTATTGGATAGAACACAGGGCTCCTAATGAAGGAGCTAGAGAATGTTCCCAAGGAGCTAAAGGGGTCTGTAATCCTATAGGAGGAACAACAATATGAACTAACCAGTGCACCCAGAGCTCATGTCTCTAGCTGCATATGAAGCAGATGGTCTAGTCGGCCATCTTTGGGAGGGAGGCCCTTGGTCTTGTGAAGATCATATGCCCTAGTACAGGGTAATGCCAGGGCCAGAAAGCAGGAGAGGGTGGATTGTGGAGCAAGTTGGGGATAGGGTATAGGGGGCTTTGGGGATAGCATTTGAAATGTAAATGAAGAAAGTATCTAATAAAAATGCTTAAAAAACAAGGACTAGAAATAAAATAAAATAAAATAAAATAAATAGAATAAAATAAAAGAACCTTGAACTCATTGGCATAGAGGGAAATTTTCCTAAACAGAACTCCAATGTCTCACACTCAAAGATCAAGAATTGATAAATGGAACCTCATGTAACTGGAAAGCTTCTGTAAGACAAATGACATAGTTAATAAGACAAATCAGTAACTGACAGATTGGGAAAATATATTAACTAACCCCACAACCCATAGAGGGCTAATACCCAAATATATATAAAGAACTCAAGAATTAATCACCAAAAAATCCAAACAATCCTATCAAAAATGGGGTATATAACTAAACCAAAAATTCACAGCTGAAGAATCCAAATGCCTGTGAATGCATGTAAGGAAATGTTCAAAATCTTTAGTTATCAGAGAAATGCAAATCAAAATAACCCTGAGATTATACCTTATACCAATCAAAATGGCTAGGATCAAAACCTCAGATGGCAACACGTGTTGGAAAGAATGTGGAGAAATAGGAACACTCCTCCATTGCTGGTGTGGTTGCAAACTGGTACAACCAGTTTGGAAACCAATATGGAGGTTCCTGAGAAAAGCGGAAATAGATCTACCTGAATAACCAGCAATACCCGAAAGTTGTCCCACCATGCCACAAGGGCACATGTTCTACTATGTTCATATAATTTGGGATAGCTAGAAGCTGGGAACAACGTATATATTCCATGACAGAAGAATGTATACATAAAATGTGGCTCATTTACACAATGGAATACTAATCAGCTATTAAGAATGAGGACATCCTGAGTTTTGCAGGCAAATGGATCTAACTAGAAAATATCATCCTGAGTGAGGTAACTCAGACCCAAAAGGACATGCATGGTATGTACTCACTAGTAAGTGGATATTAGCCAAAAACAAACAAACAACAACAGGAAAAAAAAAAAGACCTAACAAAACATACATAATACCCAAAATATAGTCCACAGAATGTCAACAAGCTGAAGTGCCCAAGTGAGGACACCCCAGTTCCATTTGGGAGAGAGAAGAAATCTATCACAAATGGGGAGGGAGAGAGGGACTTGGGATACAAAGTGGACAGAGTGTGTGGGGGAAGTGGTGTATAGAGGGGAACCTGATGAGGTCTTGTGTGAGGAAAATAGGACTGAAACTCTGAGGGTCAGCAGAAAGAATGGAAACAGACAACCTCAGGAGGTAGGTGGTTGGCAGGATCCCTGGAATGCACCAGAGACCGAGACTCTCAGGACTCAAAGGGAGAGATCTTAGATGAAATATCTGACAGTAGGCAGAGGGAAATTATAGAGCTCACTTCCAGGAGGAAGACAGAACATCAAATGAGGGATGGGATTCTCATTTCACAATCACACCTCTGATCCATAATTGTTTCTGTCTAAAAAATTATTGGGATGGTAATGGAGAGGAGCTTGAGGAAAAGAAAGGTCCAATGACTGGCCCAAAGTGGGATCCAGCTCAAGGGGAGGTCCCAAGGCCTAACGATATTACTGAGGCTATGGAGGGCTCACAAAAAGACATCTATCCTTACTGCCCTCTGAAAGACCCAACAAGAAGCTGAAAATCAGAGTTTAAAGATCAGGTGGGGTGAGGGGTGGGGGCATCCATGTGAAGATGGGGTGGGGTAGGGTGGAGATGTAGGATGTGGAGTAGTCAGAGGGTGGATGGGGGAGTGAGGAATGGAATATGGAGTGTAAAAAATAATGTTATGATTTCATTGATTTCAAGTAATCTTGGAAAGAAGGTCAATTAAAGAATTCTTATTTTGAAATGATGTTGTCATTAAATGGTTCTGTAGAATGACTAAATTTCAGAAGCTGCTGCAAATAGAAGCTCAGTGCTATATGTGTAGAGATATTCTCATTTTGCATTAGCATCAAAAACTTCATTACACAGAAAATAGAGTAATTATCAAATGTCCATGAATTAGTTCTTTTTGGAAAAAGGTATTTAGAAGTGTTACTATGATGTAAAATAGCCAGATAAACTCCATTACACTCCTAAAATTAGAAGTGACATTATCATTAAATTTTAGTGTATTTAAAGTTCTCCACTTTATACTATGTAATAAATCATAATATATAATTAGATATGGTAGTATCTATGATGCCATTGCTCCATGTAATTCCATAGATTTTCAATTTTTTTTCTGGTCATATAAATACACATGTGCCATTCATCATATGTTAGATTCCACAAAAGCCCCAAATTAAGAATGCTATGAGAATGTGCATTGCATTTTAATAATATTTAATTAAAATCACAAATTTATAATAAATTGCCAGTAATGTAGAATAAAATACACGAGATCATGTTAAGGTCTCTCAATCTGTATTATCACTAACTTTCTTTAAGAACCACATAAAATTATAGACATTTTATCTAAGGACAAAAAATTTTTCAAAAAAGTTGTTCTAGAAATAATATTTTATGCCTATTGGATTAATTTTCTCTTCCAGTTTCCATTTTATGCATCTTCAAGAAAAGTAGATGATTTTAGAGCATTATGTCAAAATCAACGTGTGTATATTTTTCATGATATTCTTTATCAAGTGTAAACTCTTCTGATACTCATGAAATTAAATTTCAAGAAAAGAAAAACTGAATCAGTAAAGATATGATAATGTGAGTGAGTACTCCAGAAAACTGAAGCATCAGATTAGAAGGTAAACACAATGTCAACTTCCTGTCTCATAGGACACACAACCAGTCTTAGAAACACTTCCTATCAGTATTGTTGAAGTAACACCTGCAGAGATCTTGGAACTATTTTCCCTAGCTCTAAATCACAATGTATCATAAACTGTCATCTTCAGATGGAATATTCTGGGATGACAGACAGCAGAAATGCTTGCTTTGCAACCCTTCTTTTCCCTGTAGCTTGCCTCAATGCTTGGACAGCTCAGGATCCAGGAAGAAATATGATGGTACAGCGTAAATATGCCTGGAAAAGTATGTAGGGAAGGTGAAATTGTCATCAACAAGAGAGTCTCTTCTGGGTCGCAAATTACAAATGTTACACTTAAAATGTAAAAGCAGGAACTACCCCCCTAACCTAACTTCTATACCTTTAAAAATAGAAGTATAGAGGTACACTAGAGTCATAATAAAATGATCCAGCAATGTCAACAATGAATCATTTGGCATAATCTTTCATATTTAAACTGGATCTAATCAGTTTTCACTCTAAAAGATCATATACTATTGATCAATAAAATTATACTATGATTTACTACAATTATCAAAATTTCCACTCAATGTGTTTCATACTGATATGATAATATTTATAAAATTAGAAGGAACTCATTTTTGATATAACCAAAGCTTCAATGAAGTACATCCATTGAAGAAGGAATATATGCAGGTTATATTGTGTTTCTATTCATAGTGAGGATAACACCTTTTGCAATTTGCACATGTCATTCACTTAATATCACAGACAAAGAAGTGGGAGAATTGAAGCACAGTAAGAGAAGTAAAAGATGTTGATTGACTGGAACATTATAACTTTTATTACATACTGTGGACCCAGGATGTTATAATAATTAGCCTGTCAAGTCAATTGTTACTCTTCATTAAAAATGAGTATGAGGGAGCAATTCATCTCACAACTTTATCTTCATTAGGAAACTCTGTTTTTTGAGTTAGTAGCAGATGGGTTTCTCAATCTAAAGCATGTATCATTTTCTAATTAAAGGTTTTTCCCTTCATTATTTTGATTTTTGTACTCAAGCAGAAAAGTATAAGCTTATTTAAAAAACATAAAATTCTGCATTATTTCTAACTTCCTTTTTGAAATTCATTACATATACAAGAGTTCTTTTCTTGCTCCATTTCTGCTACAAGTCTGTAAACTCAGAATGTCACACACTTTGAAAATAAATCATGTTTTTTAAAATGCTGATAGTCACAAAAATAGTCCAGAATTGAAAAAAAAAAGCTTTTCTACATATCTCCAAAAATTATTGAAAGAATCTGAAGCTGGGAGTTGATATTTTTGTTACATTGGGTGGTCAGAAGAATGGTAAGAAAAACGTACCTGGTAATAAACCGTGGCTAATTTGTGTTAATTACTGACCAACTGATAACAGAGACTGAAAACCAAATTGCTCCTGTCTAAAGGAAATATAGGGACAAAGAGTGGAGCAGAGACTGAAGGAAAGGCCATCCAGAGACTCCCACACCTGGAGATTCATCCCATATGCAGACACCAAACCCATTGTTGATTCCCAGAAGTGGTTGCTGATAGGAGCCTGATATAGCTGTCTGACTCCTGAGAGAATCTGCCAGAGCTTGACCAACACAGATGTAGATGCTAGTAACCAATCATTGGACTGAGCCCAGGGACTCCAATGGAGGAGTTAAGGAAGTACTTTAGGAGCTGAAGGGCTTTGCAACCCCATAAGAAGAACAACAATATTAACCAACCAGATCCCGCAAAGTACACACGGAGAAACCCATGGCTACAGGTGCATATGTAGCAGAAGATGGCCTTCTTAGGCATCAGTGGGAGGGGAGGCTCTTGGTCTTGTGAAGCCTTGATGCCCCATTGTAGGGGAATGTGAGGGTGGTGAGGTTGAAGTGGGTAGGTGGATGGGGGAACATGCTCATAGAAGCTGGGATAAAGGAGATAGGATAAGGAGTTTGCAGATGGAAAACTGTGAATGGGGATAACATTTAAACTGTAAATAAATAAAAACAGGCAATAAAAAAAGAAAGTAGAACTCATATCATGGCAGAAGTATTGCTTTTACTTTCTATATTTGACCAGAATAAACACAAAATAGATTAATAGTTAAAAACCAAGAACTTTTTTTTTCACTGACAAGTGTCATGAATTGGATATTTAAAGATAAAAGAAGTCTGTGTGCCATAATCTGGTAACACAGAAATATATCATGAAAAGTAGAACATTTATTAATTTCTTCACCCCTACTCAACTTTGCCATATAAAATTCTATTGAGGAAATGTCCCAGTGTGCTTGAGAATCAGATAAAGCATTTATTGCTTCTATGGATATATGAATGAATAGCATACACACACACACAACGTTTACAAGTGTAAGTGTCACCCAGATATAGCTGTCTCTTTTGAGACATGCTGGGGCCTAGCAAACACATAAGTGGATGCTCACAGTCAGGTATTGGATGGATCACAGGGCCCCCAATGGAGGAGCTAGAGAAAGTAACCAAGGAGCTAAAGGAATCTGCAACCCTATAGGTGGAACAACAATATGAACTAACCAGTACCCCCCGGAGCTTGTGTCTCTAGGTACATATGTAGCAGAAGATGGCCTTGTCAGCCATCAGTGGAAAGAGAGGCCCATTGGTCTTGCAAACTTTATATGCCCCAGTACAGGGGAACACCAGGGCCAAGTAGTGGGAGTGGGTGGGTGGGGGAGTGGGTGGGGGAGTGGGTGGGGGAGCAGGTGGAGGACTTTTGGGATAGCATTGGAAATGTAAATGAAATAAATACCTAATTAAAAAGAAGTATAAGTGTCAAACAGTACCAAAAAGAATGTGCTTTTACTGACCGGGCTTAAATGGAGCCTTGTTCCTCATGAATATATTGTTTGGGAGAAGAAAAATTATAAAATCTGAACTTTGTGAATATGTGCCATTTTGGAAAGTTTTAACCCCAAACTCATAGGTATTTAAACCCAAATCCATACTTAATGACATTTAATCTAACGGCAATGATCAGAAGTAAGGCTCCATAAAAGTGGCTAGATTGGAATAGATCCTTTAGCTCTTAACACCTAATCCTGATGGGGTTAGAAGGAAAGTGAAGAGCGGACACACACTTGCCAAGTCTTCTATGTTCCTGCCATAATGAAATACAACCACAGGAGTATCACACCACAGCTCTATTATGGTATTGAAATTCTTGGTTTGCTAACCTGTGAGCTAAATAAACTTCTCTTCACTAACAAATAAGTCCTTATGGATATTTATATACTCACTAAGAATAGACTATCAAAATATGACAGTGTTTACTTTTATAAAAATTATTCATTGTCAAGCATTTTTGTAGTTTGGATATCTAAAAACAAGATGACAGCAGAATTTTTTTTTCATGACTTTATACTCAACTTTCATATAGGTAGCTGTCTTCTTTATGTACCATTGCAACAAATGTGTGTGCTTATACATCTGGATACATGTCTACATTCATCATTCTATAAAGAATTTTATTTGATTGGAAAAAAAAACTGTCTTGTTTTATCTAAATTACCCCCTTTAAGGGTCTTAAATACATTTATGTATTACAGTAGTGGGTCAGGCCTGCAACAAATGAATTTCAAGGGAACAGAATATAGTCTATAATACAATATCTATACAATTAGAATGAAGGGACAAAAATTCTCAAAGATTCATTTGGAGGGGGTTGCAAAGGGAAGACTGGGAACTGGGACAACATTTGAAATATAAATACAGAAATTAACCAATTTAAAAAGAGGGAGAAAAATCAATAAACAAAACACACAAAAACATAATCTGTAATGTGTCTTTCACAGGGTAGCAAATGAGTGAAAGTTATTTTTTCTAATTACCCTTAGACATGTAATATCTAACTATTGAACCTTTGATTGAAGTTTCCTTGTTAATCTATGTGTGGCCTAAGAAACAGATCAAAGCAATTGGGAATGATATCAAATAATTCAATGAGACTATATACTATAAGTACCATAAATGAAAACAGTACACACCACAGTACACACATACACACACATACACACACACACACACACACTGAGAGAGAGAGAGAGAGAGAGAGACAGAGACAGAGACAGAGACAGAGACAGAGACAGAGACAGAGATAGTGAATAAAATGTTCTAAAGAGGTCCTCAGTTGCGTCTGCCATACAGCTGGTTACCTCTTCTCAGTTTCATATTCCTTATTCTCTGATTGTACAGTGAATCTCCACCTCTTTCCCAAAATCCCCTCTGTTTCTCTGCTGGATTCCCACCTTCTATTTCTTGCCTCAGCTAATAGGCCATCATCTTTTTTATTGACAGATGATGCTTCCACACAGTACCTAAGAGTCACCCTCTACATGTATTAGTCATTATTATTAGTTGGATATATATCTACTATAATGGAACTTCACTATCCGATCTTAGAGATTATCAATAGGTTTGTTTACCATGAATACAGTCATATAACCTTCCAACAAAAACATTGAGTGTTTTCACATCCAGTTGATACATCTTAAAATCATTTGCTTAAAACAAGATCACATCATTATTAAAGTTTTGTTTTTGATAGCAAATACTTTTCTAGAGATATCTACTTATTCTTATCTGAAATGTAGGGATTTTCTGCTATTATGATGCAGTCATGGAGTTTCAATGAGTTTCTTTGCTTGCTTATCTTAATCAAATCCAGCTATAAGATTATACTGAATTTCGTACAATTGCTAAACTATACATATTTTATTCTCCCTGTTATTTGTATAGTCGATTGTATTCAAGAGGTAACCAGCTGTATGGCAGACACAATCTCTAGGATGGGAACCTATATGGAATTGCTGAGATTTATTTGGTTATATCTAATATAATCAGCATATGGTGAATATAGAATAGTTAGCTTTGATTTGAAGTCCAATCATTTAATAGAGATATTAAAATTATAGATATACATGGGAATTATATACAATATTCTACTTGACAATAATTTACTGCAATTTTTGAAGCTTTATCAATCTGAACATTTGTGTCATCTAACCTGTTACCATTGAGGATGCTTTTAAATGTGTGAATTAATTAGATAGATAGATAAATAGATAGATAGAAAGATAGATAGATATAATATCAACATATAATTACCGATAATTATCAAAAATACCAACATAAAATATATGATGTAGAGTCTGAAGAATTATACACACCTAGTAAGCCTATGATCTTTCTTTCCTGCTAATTTCTTTACTTGGGATTGTTTCCTAACTTTGTAATGCAGATGGAGTTCTAAGAGTTTAACAAACCACATTTTACTTTAGTCATTAGCTCATGATGAAATAAATGGTTTTAAGATCCCAAGCCTGTAAGCGTTAATGGATTTTAAATTGCCTGATATGTTATCATATGCATATCTATGTATATTTTTAATGTATACACATCTTCCTTCCCCTAGTAATATACTTTTGACTTCATGTAGCAGAACTGATAATATATTCTCAAAAAAGGATGAACTAAGAGAAAGCCTTCATACATAATCCTGAGAAAAGAAGTTAAAATTACTTGGTATTTAGTTTCTGGTTCTTGGTCACCCAAGTAGTGTCAGATGTTTGCTTTATCTAATCAATTAATATCAAATCATATAATGGTTGCTTAAACCAAAAGGTTTTTGTTACTGTTGCCCTAGCATATTTAGTAAGCTAGAGTAAAATCAAATACTACAGTTTAAAAAAAAAGAAAAGAAAAAAAAAAAGAATGAAATTTAAAAGTAACAATGAGATAACTCTCCTTACCAGCTCTGCCACTGAGCACAACTTCTTGGGAAGGTGGGCAGTTGGACTGCACTTATCCCAGGCCAGTGTTGGAGCATGTGCCAGGCTGTAGGGAAGCACAAGACACCACTCAAGGGGTGGGAAATAACAGTCTGAGGTGTGTGATAGCAGAAATTGGTTTGGGAGTCCCCGAACCTGTGATGAAATCAGAACATGGTGTTCTCAGACTCTTGGATATCCAGGCACTACTGAGAGTCACAGAAAATGGAGTCGGGGTCCTGCAGTCTGGGAACAACCTCTAGCCCAGGACAGAAGGTTCGGTAGAAAATGGGAGGTTTGACCTGTCTTAGAGATGATAATTCTTAGCTTGGTGTGTGTAGGCATGGTGGAGGCTGTGGCTGGGAGGGAAGGGATGCCTTCAATTGGAGAATGTCTTCTCCTTGACTCCCCATGGCAGATCTTGATAAAAGAAACATTTAATGGTTCTAAATTGTTTATTGGTTGTTCATGGCAGAAAATGGATGCATAATGTACCTTACCCATTTCTCAGGGTAGAACTGAGATTAAATACTTTTGTCAGGGAGGACTATCTGGGAAGGAAAGCTTAGTGGCAAAGCCTCCAGGCCTTTAGGTGCCTCATTAGCATGGAGAATTCTGTTTCAGGCCTAGATGACCACAGAACACGTGGTTTCTCTGTGTGTGAAGTGTGGCACAGGTTACAGGCCAGGAATCTGGCAGGAAGCTGGGCACCACCTAAGTCTCAGGTGTGTGTCCACCAAGTCTTCATGTCTCAACCTCCTCTACCTTACGATATTTTCTGACATGGATTAACCATCCATCCAACATGACACTTAATGATATTTCTGTATACTCATAGATCAGTGTCTTATTCAGCAATCCCTCAGAGAATTTACCTTCTACAGCAGATGAAGACAAATAAGGTGTCATATAGTTAGAGATAATGAGATTTGATTTCATTTTGAGTTGTATGTTTAACATCTCTCTGCTTTTTACTCACCTGAACAAAGACAACTGCCTCCAACACATGAATTAGAAGTCTAGAAATCACTAGAGATTAAAGAAGGAATGGGCAAATCAGCCCACTCATGTATATCTATAGCCCAGATATGAAAGGCAACACGATAAAACTCAATGGGGTCTCAGACTCAATAGACCACAGTATATTAGTTCCCAAACTTTCAAGTGTGTGTTATTTAGGGCTAGTTAGCAGAAAAATGAATTCCACAGACAACACTATGGTAGAAATCCTATTATACATACTATACATATAGATGTGGACAAAAATAAAAACAAATAATTCGTACTTTAGGAAAAGACTAAGAATTCAGAGTTGCTTTTATGTTATACCATCTTCACCCCTTAGCAGAATACTTTAATATTCTTGGTTAGCTGAAGCTGCCATTATTTCTGATTTTGTGAAGCATCCTTGGCCTCAGAATGGAGTGATTCTGAGCCTTCAGAAAAGATCAGTAGAACTGAATGTGAAGAGCCTGATGTGGCAATGAGACACACAGTTAGATTTCAGTACCTATGATTCTAGAAAAGACTTGCTCAGTGGAAGGATGAAGTAGCTATTTATGATTTCTTTGACAATGCAGTATGTCATGTGATATTTTTCTGGAAGCTGTCTTGTGAAAGGGCATCTTACGTTAGGCTGAAAACAAACACTTAAGAGGGAATGTTGTGTTTAGAACGCATGTAAATAGAACCCCAAAACAGTGAGAGGATACACTTGGATTGTTATGCCCTGCAATGTTTACATTGGTTTTCACTGGTCTTTGCTGGTCTTTACCTCATAGTGAGAAACATGTTAAACAACTTCTTGTAGTGTTCTGGTTGATTCTGACCTTTCCACTGACTCTCACTGATGTGGTTGAGGCTTGCTGTTGCTGCTGGATCATGACACTATTACTGATTCATGTTTCTTGTTTGCTATTGAGCTGGACTGCTGTTATCCTGAGAATGAAGAGAGAAGTTACCCCAAGGAACTACTTCTAAAAATGTCCACAACATCCTTTTCCTATTAATTTTCTTTTTCCCCTTCCTCTGCTTGGTGGGTTAGAAGTACGAAGAATTAAAGGACTCTAAGTTAAGTATGTTTCAAAAACACCTAAGCTTACAGAAGGCCTTGTGTTAGGATGTGTGAGACCTCATGGATGTGTTCCTCATTACTAGATAAATATTATGAGATATGTGCTTGTGAGTGTGACAGAATTACATATATGTTCAATTATGTTTTCTATTGCTGACTATACTTGGCATAGAATACAGGAATAAATGCTTCTATAGTACACTATCAATTTTTTTCTATTTGAATTCACATTATTTGTGCATAAATATAAATTTTAGTGTATATTTGACAAGGACTTCTCATGTGTGTGCCACTTCAATTCTTCCTTAAAAATCATTTCACTTACTAACTTAGTGTTGAAATAAGCTAACAGGATAAACTAATACTTCATGAAAGTTGCTAGATTTTAGCCTTGTTATTTCTTCTTACCTTTGCAATGCTTAGGAAAGGATTAGATTAATCTATAAAGATGGTATAATATAGCAATTAAAACCTGATTGGAGAGGACCTATGTAGATTCAGTGCCCCAGTGTTTTATAAGATGCCCTAAGATTATTCTTTTCCAGTATCTGGATCTTATATTCTTCTGTAGTCTAAACACATTTTTGAAAATAGAAAATAAAATAATGCACAACAAGGCATCAGAGAATCTAGCACTGCAGAGTGAAAAATTTTGACTATAACCTCATACTGGTAGCTTTGAAATACACTTTTGGCATTTCAAAATTTCTCTTTGATCACATTTCTAGGAAGGAAGTGAAAGACATTCTCCTCTACAGGATGTTTTCAAATAATACTGATAATTCTAAAAAGAAAACCAGGATGGACCACAAATGAAAGAACTTAATAGAATAGCATGCTTTTCTTTATTTCTTATCACTGAATAATGAAACAATTTTAAGTATAGTGATTCAATATAGATTTTTAAATGAAAATTTCATTAATAAGTAGTCAAGGTGTCATGTGCTTTATTTTTAAAGTATTAATATTAGCAGTATGTATTTATTCATTTATTGTCCATTCACCTAAGCTCATCACCAGATACAATCAGAGATAAACTTATAATCATTGAAATCACCGGACTTTGAAGATGTAAAATCAAGATGGAGTAGCTTTGTTGAAAATCCAAGAGGATTTTCTTTTTTTTTCCTTATACAGCATATATTTGTCTCTATTTTAAATCAAATTTTGCATTATATTTCTGTGTAGGAACATTGGTGCCCTTTGACAATATAGGATTACAAAATTATAGAACCAGTTATCTAAAACACTAAAGCCCTAAGATTAAGAGTGTTGTTTTGGAATTGACAGCAGGTGCTATGAGGAATGATAATACCAAATTAGCTGTTTCACCATCAACAGAAAACTGAAGCCAGTAACAATAGAGAAAGAAATCCCAAAGTCCTCAGACTTTAGAATATCTCTTATTTATAGCAATACATTTATTTCTCACAAAGCCTACGCAATTTTTATGACTTAATTGCCTTCCTCTATTTGCATTTATAACACCAATCTCCTCCCTGTCTTTCAACTTGTGTCCCAGAGAAAGGAAATAGAAACACAGTACATTATTCAATAGGATTTCATTGTGCACTGAGGGGGGAAAAGCAGGCACATATAAATGGAAATACATTTGAAAGCCTTCCCCACTGAAACCTGAAGGGAGGCAAACCACTTCATTAGGATTTGTAACATCGATAGCAAGTTACTTCACACAAAGTGCTACAATCGTGAATAAGGCACAAAATTGACTGTCAAGGAGATGTAAAACCATCACAGAATCCAATCGTTTTTACGCAGAGTACACCATGGTAACAGTAAACCTCTGCAGCTCTAAGATTTAGATTTCATAAACTGTTGGAAGAGATTCACCACTGAATCTTCATTAGGCACTGGAATAAAACCCCATGATAATGACACCATGGGAACTGTTCAGCTGATGGCAGGAAACAAGTTTATATTTTACTGATATGTTCTGAAAATCACGGTCAAATGCGATTCCACGCACCCTCAATTTCAAATGTGAACAGTGACATGACTTAATCTTATAATGACGATAATTATATATTGTGTGCCCGATTCTATGGGTAGAAATAGTCTCAAGGTTGCTATTCTGAATTTATGGTCATATAGAAACAAATAAATCCTCTGGTCTCCCATACACAATGACTCCCATTATTGAAAAGCATTGGTAATGCATGTTTGCTGCTGAGTAATATTCATGGGGCTTGTTATCACTTCTTAAACTGATCCCTTTATAGAGTACATACATCTTCTCACCATCCCATTGTTTCAGACTACTATCCACTACCTTGTTTCAATATCTTGTTACATAGAAGGATGAAAATCATCAGTAATGAACCAAGTATTCATTGTATTTGTAAATATGACTTACAATTAAATACTAATTGCATATGAAATGCTTTTTGGAATTCTACAGTGGCTAATTAAAATATAGATTTTCTTTACATTTCTTTGTTTCTAAAATGTACAATTCAGGAAAATATATGAATTCACATGACATAATATTTTAACTTGAGCATTTTAGAAAATGCGATGGAATTACATTCCTGAGAATTTCATTGAAGTGATATGATTCTTGATCTGGCATGATCTTCTTCTTAACATAAATGTTTTAATCTCCATCCTTTTGAGGCATAAGCTACTGAAAGATGAAGATACTTGATTGTAGTGCATATTGAAATTTAACACTGGCTTCAGCAGGGCTGTCTTCAATTTTATGTATGCAAGTATACATTCGCAGCATGGTTTATGTTAGTGCATGTAGTTAAAGAGATTCAAATTAATACAGCTTATAATAATTCATTTATATAGATATTATTTTACTACAAGGTACATGATCTTTCTTTGATTATTAATTATTCCCATAGATGAGAACTACTTTGGTCACTTGTTGACATATGGCTCAGAATTAGATACATGACAAAGAGGTTTGGATGTTTTAAAATTAGCCATTTCCAATGTGACCCTTATCATAGAATGGAGAAAGTGTTGACTTTTGTTTGAAAAGAAATGTTCCATGAGAGAAGAATCAGATGTAAAAGCACCCTTTCCCAAGTTTTTGTCTTACTGAATACTTCTCTCATACAAAGGAAACCATACCCTTCAATTTTTTCCAGCACTTTTAAAAGAGATAATAGTTGATTCCTAACATATCAAGGATAAGTAATAATACATTGATAATGATAACGAAAAAGACAACAAGAGTCTATTTTGCTACATACTTTCAAATTTTAGAGTTAATAAGTAATTATGATGTGAATTCATGTGTGCGGTAGTCCCTTCATGTCCATAAGTCACTGCTTCTCTATGATACTTGCCAAATGCTGGCTCTTCCAAACATTTTATTTTTCCTCTCCTCTAAGATGGTTGTCAATCCTTGGGAAAAGGTATGAAACTGATGTCATATCTATAACTGAGAACTCCATTTCCAGAAAAAGTATTTCGTTTATGAAATCTCTGTGTTTTGAGAATGTAGTGTGCCTGAACTATATGTAACTATGAATAGCGAAATAGCAGAGCATCATCTAGTGCTGTGGTAACTGAGTCGCTGATGAGCAAGGGGCAGTTCTTGCTCAGGGCATAATGAATTAGGCGAAAAAAAGGTACAAGAAATATAAACTCTTGTAAAGAAAAATAAATGCACGATAATGTAAACAGACAAAACACACAATAGCTCAGTTTTTAAAGTGTTAAACTACTACTTATTAATATCTCTTACCCTGTAAATACAATTTCTCCAAATGGATCAAAGTAACACAGATGAACTTCACTGGTTCAGAAATATGCACCTCACCTAACTGAATTTTTCAAGTGGAAAGAAGTTCTTTTGAAGTGATAATTAGTAAGCATTCTACAGGTATTATTATTTCAAGTATTAAATTGAGAAAATAAGCTCAATTCATGTTCAGCTTACACTTGCTGGCAGCCCTCCCATTCATGCTGACTGCTGTTGTGAGGGTCTCCCTTTGACTTTCAGTACAAGCATCTTAACACCTCTGTCTTCCTCCAGCTCCAGCATGCAGAGATCAAGAGCATGACAGAGCGAATAAGCTGGTCTCTTTTTAACCTGGTCTTTATAGTTATGCAATTATTTTTTATGTTTTTCATTAATGATAATTGTTCTAATTTATTTCCATTTTCAAAAAGTCCCTGTTGCCAGTGTATAGTGGAAAACCCCATTAATCTAATCATTTGGGAGACAGAGGCTGCTAGATCTCTATGAGTTCAAAACCTGTACTAAAAAGTAAGTTCCAGTATAACCAGAGGTACATAGTGAGATTGTGTGTTGAAAACAAAACAAGGCAACAAATACCATAACAACAACAATGACTATGACAATAACAAGAAGAAAGGTAAGTACACTCAAGAAAACACACCGAATTAATCACCTCACAACAAACCCCAAAAGAAGAGAACTGCACAAACACAAACCACCTCTACCAACAAAAATAACAGGAATCAACAATCATTGGTATTTAATATCTCTTGACATCAATGTATCCAATTCACCAACAAAAAGGCAGGCTAACACACTGGATACATAAACAGGACCAAGTGCTTTGTTGCATACAGGAAGCAAACCTCAGTGAGGAAGACAGGCACTACATCAGAGTAAAAGGCTGGAAAAGTTTTCCATGCAAATTGTCCCTAGAAACAAGCTGCAGTGGCCATTCTATTATACAATAAAATAGACTTTCAACCAAAAGTTATTAAAAGATATGTGAAAGAACATTTTTAACTCATCAGAGGAAAAATCCTCCAAAGAGAAAGTCTTAGTTTTAAACAACTATGCCCCAAATACAAGGGCAGCCACATTTGTAAAAGAAACTATACTAAAGCTCAGAACACACATTGAAACCCACACAATCACAATGAGAAACTTCAACATCCACTCTTATCAATGAATAGATCATGGAAACAGAACATAAACAGAGAGAGTGAAACTAACAGAAGTTATGAACCAAATGGATTTAACAGATATCTATAGAACATTTCATCCTAAAACAAAAGAATATACCTTCTTCTCCTGGTACCTTCTCCAAAGTTGACAATATAATTAGTCACAAAACAAGCCTCAACAAATATAAGAAGATTGAAATAATCTTCTATCAGACCGCCACACACCAAGGTTAGACTTCAATAACAATAAAACAATATAAAACACACATACTCTTGGAAACTGAACAACTCTCTATTCACTACATAGTCACTTCCAGGATAACCAGAGGTACCTAGTAAGACTTGGTAAGGGAAGACATAAGAATGAAATTAAAGACATTCTAGAATTTCATGAAAATAAAGGAACAGCATACCCAAACTTATGGTATACAGTGAAATCAGGAAATCTCATAGCACTGATATTGGAGAGATCTTAAACTAGCAACTTAAGAACACATCTGACAGCCCTTGATCACAAAGAAGCAAACACACACAAGAGGAATAGACAAAAAGAAATAATCCAACTCAGGACTGAAATCAACCAATTAGAAACAAGACAAACTATGCAAAGTATCAACAAATCCCAAAACTGGTTCCTTGAGAAAGTAAACAGGATAGATAAGCCCTTAACCAAAATAACTAAAGTTCATAGAGACAGTATCCAAATTAGCAAACACAGAGATGAAAAGGGAAACATAACAACAGAAACTGAAAAAAATTAAAAAAAAAAAACAGATCTTACTACAAAAGCCCGTACTCATCAAAATTGAAAAAAATCTAGAAAAAAAAATGGATGTTTTCTAAACAGATATCATGTATCAAAGTTAAATAAAGATAAGATAAACTGTGTAAACTGACTTATAACCTCTAAAGAAATAGACATAGTCATCAAAAGCCAGAAGAAAGAAACAAACAAAGAGACAGAGACAGAGAGACAGAAAGAGAGAGAGAGAGACAGACAGAAAGAAAGAAAGAAAGAAAGAAAGAAAGAAAGAAAGAAAGAAAGAAAGAAAGAGAGAGAGAAAGAAAGAAAGACCAAACTACATACATACATATATAACTACAACAACAGAACAAACAAACAAACAAAAACAAAACAGGGCCAGATGCTTTTAGTGCAGAATTCTACCATATCTTCAAATAATACCTAATACCAATATTCTTCAAACTAATTTACAAAATAAAAAGAGAAGAAACATGATCTAATTCCTTCGACAAAGTAACAGTTACTCTGATACCTAAAGTAAGACCAAACTAAGGAAGAGCACTTCAGACCAGTCTTGCTTACGAATATCAATGCAATAATGCTCAATAAAATTCTTGCAAACCAAATCCAAGAACAATTCAAAATGATCATTCACCACAATCAAGTACCCTTTATCCCAGGAATGCAGGGATGGTGCAACATATTAAAATTCATCAATGTAATCTACTATAAAAGTAAACAGTTCCATGATCATCTTAGTAGATGCTGAAAAAGCCTTGACAAAATGAAACCCCCTTTCATTTTAAAAGTCTTGGAGAAAACTGAAATTCAAAGCACATACTAAAATATAATAAAGCAATATACAACAAACCAACAGCCAACATCAAATTGAGTTAGTCTTGAAGTAATTCCACTAAAATCAGAGACAAGACAAGGCTGTCCACTCTCTCCCTATTTATTCAATATAGTGCTCAAAGTTCTAGCTAGAGCCACTAGACAACAAAAGGAGGTCAAAATGATACAAATTGGAAAGAAAGAAGTGAAGATATAACTATTTGCAGATGATGTGATACTATACTAAAATACACCAAAATTTTTATCATTGCACCCCTTCAGCTGATAAACAATGACTAAAGTGGCTGGATATAAAATTAACTCAAACAAATAAGTAGCTTTCACCCATACAGAGGATAAATGGGCAGAGAAACAATTAGAAAAACAACACCCTTCACAAAAGTCACAAACAATATAAAATTTCACAGTATATCTCTGACCAAGTGAGTGAAAGATCTGTATGACAAGAACTTCAAGTCTCTGAAGAAAAAAATTGAAGACCTCAGAAGATGAAAAGATCTCCCATGCTCATGAATCTGTAGGATTAACATTTTAAAAGTGATTATTTTACCAAAAGCTATCTACAGATTCAATGCAATCCTTATCAAAAACCCAACTCAATTTTCCATAGGGTTAGAAAGAACAATTTGCAAACTCATTTGGAATAACAGAAAATCCAGGATATTCTCAAAAGAACAAGAACTTCTAGGGGAATCACCAGCCCTGATCTCAAGCTGTCCTACAGTGCAATAGTGATAAAAACTCCATGATATGAGTACAGAGAAAGAGAGGTTGATCAAAGGAGTAGAACTAAAGACCAAGAAATAAGCCCCACACACATATGAATATTTAATCTTTGACAAAATTCCAAAAGCATGAAGAGGAAAAATAAAGCATCTTCAACAAGTGTTACTGTTCAAACTGGAGGTAAGCATGTACAAGAATGCAATTGAACCAATTTTATCTCCTTGTACAAAGCTCAAGTCCGAGTGGATTAAAGACCTCCTCATAAAACCAGGTACACTGACTCTAATTGAAGAAAAAATGGAAAGTAGACTGAAACATATGGAAACAGGAAATTTTCCTGCACAAAATATCAATGGCTCAGGATCTAAGATCAACAATTGACAAAACTGAAAAGCTTCTATGAGCCAAAGAACACTGCCAATAAAATCAAATGGCAACGTACAGATTGAGAAAAAAATCTTTACTAACTCTATACCCAATATCCAAACATCCAAAAAGCTAATATCCAAAATATACAGAGAACTCAAGAAGCTAGATTCCAAATAACCCTATATAAATGGGATACAGAGCTGAACAAAGAATTCATAATTGCAGAATCTTGAATGGCCAAGAAGCACCTAAAGAAATATTCAATATCCTTAGTCATCAGGGAAATGCCACTCAAAATGACCTTTATATTCCACCTCACACCAATCAGAATGGCCAAGATCAAAGTTAGGTGACAGCACATGTTGGTGAGGATATGAAGAAAAAGGAACACTACTCCTTTGCTAGTGGAATTGCAAACTGGTACAACCACTCTGGAAATCAATCTGTGGCTTCCTCACAACACTCTTGGGTATATACATGAAAGATGCCCGCCCCCCGATGCCACAAGGGTATGTGTTACACTATGTTCACAGTGGCCTTGTTTGTGATAGCTAGAAGCTGAAAACAACCCATGTATCTCACAACAGAAGCAAACAGATAATGTGATTCATTTACACAATGGAATAATGCATAGCTATTAGAATGGGGACATCCTGAGGTTTGCAGGCAAATGGATGGAACTAGAAAATATTATTCTGAATGCGGTAACTCAGACCAAAAATGAAATGCATGTTATGTCTCACTTTTAAGTGGCTATTAGCTTAAAAAGTACAGAATTCCCAAGATACAATCCACAGAACTCAAGAAGGCTAACATGCTGAAGGGCCCCAGGGAGGGATGGGGTTGCCTTCCCACAGTGAAAAACTCTGACCCATAATTGTTCCTGTTTAAAAGAAATGTAGAGACAAAAATAGAGAAAAGCCTGAGGAGAAGGAGGTCCAGTGACAAGTACAAATTGAGATCCAGCTCAGGTGGAGGCCCCAAGACCTGACACTATTACTGAGGCTATGGTGTGCTTACAAACAGGGACCTATCACGACTGCCCTCTGAAAAGTCCAACATGCAACTGAAAGAGTCAAACTCAGATATTGACATTCAACCAATGAACAGAAGCAGGTATCCCCTGTGGCTGAATTAGGAAAAATCTGGAAAAAAAATGAGGAAGGCAACCCTACAGGAAGATCAGAAGTCTCAACTAACCTGGACTCTCGGGCTCTCTCAGACACTGAGCCACCAACCAGGCAGTATACACCAGGTGATGAGACCCCAAACACATATACAGAAGAGGACTGCTGGGTCTGGACTCAGAGAATATGCAGGTAACCCTCAAGAGACTTGGGGTCCCAGGGAGTGGAGAGGTCTCATGGAGTCAGGTGGGGCATCTTCTTGGAGACTAGGGTTAGGGGGCAGAGGAAGCATGGATTTTGGAACACTCAGGGTGGAGCAGGAAGGGGATAAAGTCTATACTGTAAAAGTAGATTAAAGGATTTTTTTAAAAAGATCAAAACCTTACTGTTATATAATAGGAAATTGTTTTTTAAAGGAATTACACACAAAAGAAAATGGTGTGGGAGATGAAGAAACAAACAACAACAACAACAAAACAAAATAAAACAAAAACCTTAACAACAATTCTCATAAAGAACAAATCATGTAGAGCTATTTAATAAGACAATCAAAATAGAGAAAGTGAAAATGCTTAGGATTTAAATCTAACTTTTGTTTTGTTTTATTTTTTTCTCATTTTCATTCTTTTTTATTTTATTTAATCTTTTTTTTTATACTCCAGATTATATCCCCTCCTCATCAACCCTCTAACTGTTCCATATCCCACACCTCCCCTCTCCCTCCCCACCCCACCAGACTTTCCCACTTTCTGGAGCCTCCAATCTCTTGAGCATTAGGTGCAACTTCTCTGACTGAACCCAGACCAGGAAGTCCTCTGCTATATATGTGTTTGGAGCTCCATATCAGCTGATGTATGCTGCCTGGTTGGTAGGCCAGTGTCTGACAAATCTCAGGGGTACAGGTTAATTAAGACTGCTTGTCCTCCTACAGGGTCACCCTCCTCAGCTTCTTCCAACTTTTCCCTAATTCAACGACAGGGATCAGCAGCTTCGTCCATTGGTTGGGTTCACATATCTGCATGTGCCTCTTTTATCTGCTTGTTGGGTCTTTGGAAGGCATTCATGATAGGCCCCATTTTGTGAGTGCTGCATAGCCTCAATAATAGTGTCAGACCTTTGGTATTGGGTGGGGGTAAAGGACTGAAGCCCTGAGGGTCAGCAGAAAGAATGGAAACAGGCAACCCCTGAAGGTGGGAGAATGACCCTCCAGAATTTACCAGAGACCTGGGAGGTAAGAAGCTCTCAGGACTCAAAGGGAGGTACCTTAGATGAAATGTCCTACAGTGGGAAGGAGGAACTTGTAGAGCCCACCTCCAGCAGAAGGACAGGGAATCAAATGAGGGATAGGGTTGTCATCCCACAGCCAAAACTCTGACCCATAATTGTTCCTGTGTGAAAGAAATGCAGAGACAAAAATAGACAAAATCCTGAGGAAAAGGTGGTCCAGGGAAAAGCCCAAATTTGGGATCACTTTTCTTTTCTTTTCTTTTCTTTTCTTTTCTTTTCTTTTCTTTTCTTTTCTTTTCTTTGCTTTGCTTTGCTTTGCTTTGCTTTGCTTTGCTTTGCTTTGCTTTGCTTTGCTTTGCTTTCCTTTCCTTTTTCCTTTCCTTTCCTTTCCTTTCCTTTCCTTTCCTTTCCTTTCCTTTCCTTTCCTTTCCTTTTCTTTTTTTTCTTTTTTCTTTTTTTTGTTCTTTTTCATCTATTCCTACAATTTGAATTTCTTCTAGGTGTGGTACTTCATGGACATTATCTTAATACTTGAAAAGTGAAAGCAGAATGGTCAGAAGTCCAAGGTCATCATCAGTGTACCAAATATTATTCTAGGCTACAAGAGACATAATTTACATTATAAATGAAATAAAACTCAAATAGTCATGACAACTGCCATGCAGTGACAGATGAATAATTGCTAAAGGAGTCCAGAGGCCATTACAGTAAGCAAGTATGAGGTGGAGAGATGGGAAAGAATGATAATGGATGATTTTGGACACTATGGAGTTTAGGCAGACCTGTAGATGTAAGGATTGAAATGTTTATCCTGATATCAGTAGCCTGCACTGCCATCTGAGGCTATGCTAAAGACTTGGCCCCATGCTGCTGCACAGGTCCATGACCCTGCACAAAAAGTTGTCTGTTTTGATTTCATGGTCATGTTACCACCAACTGCTTTGCAGACATGGCTGGTCTGGTCTACTTCTGGAACCATCTCCATATATAAGACCTAAGCAGAGTTGGACCTGCCCCTCATCAGCTGTAATGCTTGGGAAAGTGTCCTTCCTCCTTACCTGGGCATTGTGGGAAAGGTGGCTCATAGTGCAGGAGAGCAGATCTGTTCCTTCTCTTCTTTGGCTGTGCAGTGTACAGTGTCATGGACATGGAGAGATGTTCCCTCCCCCCAAAAACTGCCTCCTCCACTAGCCCCTTCCAGCCTCTGGCAGGCTGGAGTGCTGACCCCATCTGCTTGCCTTAGCAATGCAGTAGAACTTGTCCTGGTAGCACCTGTGCAGGACAGCTGGACTCATTCCCTGTCATGTTTCTGATAGGAGAGATCTCTTTCCCCTGGCCCGAATTGCTAGTGGCCATTAGCAAAGTGAAATGCAAAGGAGAGCATCCAGCCCCCTTGTATGGACAATATGGGAGAGCATGGCCCACGAAAGAGTAGGTCTTGGTGGTGTGAGTAAAGGAGAGATGGCAGGCTAAATACCACAATCACTACCCAGGATAAGATCCAGGGCCCTGAGTTGTCCCACCCCAACATCTACCTCATTTATGAGACTCTGGAGTATATTAAGGGGCTGGTACTGCCTAACTAAAGCTGCAGGGTCTCCATGACACAGGGAGAAAACAGGTGAGAATTTAGTATTAATAGTGTAGAAGAAGCCAGAGGCCTCAAACTATACCAATAATGCAAGTAAAATTATTTCAATTCTTGTGACATACTGTGACACACAGCATCTTACATTGCAATTTTTATGTTATTCTCTCTCTCTCTCTCTCTCTCTCTCTCTCTCTCTCTTTCTCTCCTCTATTTGAGAATAATTATTTTTATTTTGTTGTTTCTTTTTGGGTGGGTGGGAGGTCACAAGGCCAGAGAGTTAATCTGTAGGGATGAGAGATATGTGATATTAAGGCACATGAAGTGAAATTAGAGAGAATCAATACAAAAGTTAAAACAAATAAATGAAATAAAACACAACCTACTGGACAAAAGAAAGGAAGATTGGAGGAAGAGGTGACATTAATTAGTCAGAGTCATGAAATCCAAGATGCAGTTCTAGGATGCAAATAGGGAAATGGCTCACGTTCCTAGGGGAGCTAGGTTACCAGTATCATGCAAAGGAGGAACCTAATTTGTCATAGAAAATTAGATGTAAGACCCAAGACCAAACTTTTAGGAAACGTGTTCTGACATAATTCCTAGCACACTAACAAAAGAGGAGAAGGTGTTCTTTGTATTGCTTAAACATAATGTGGTGTGCTAGAAACTGGAAACTACCTAGATGTCTATCAATGAACATATGGAGAAAAAATATATGACACACTTAGAGAGTGGAATATCACTTGGCTCTTAAGACAAATAAAATATTCAAATAAACAGAGGAAACTAGAAAAATTATCCAGACAATGTAGCACAGACCACAAATTACATCTTTACTATACTGTAATCGGTAAAATGATATGTAAGGACTGGTTTTTGGTATCATGCCACACATGGGATCATTTTACCAATTACTGCCTCAGTTAACAGCCAGGTACTAAAATTCACACTTACAGATATTTGCATGAATTCCCTCTCTGTTTTTCCATGTGGTTGAAACCTGTGCAAGGACTGTGTATGCTGCCACAATCTTTGTAAGTACATAGGTGTATCAATTCAGTTATATCTGAATGTACTGTTTCTTTGCTATCATCCATTTCTTTTGTTCTTGCATTCCATCCATCTCTCCTTCCATGCAGTTCCCCTAGCCCACACAGGAAGGACTGATGGAAACACTCCATTTAGCACTTGGTGTCCAAGGCCTCTTACTCCCTGCACATTGCCCATCAATGGGTCTCTGCATTAATTCCCACCTACCACAAGATTCAGTTTCTTTGACAACTGCAATGAGAGACATTGATCTATGAATATAACAAACTGTTATTAGGTCTCATTTTATTATTATGGTCACAAAGGTTCTCAACATATAATTTCTCACATTTTGTTGAGGGAAGTGGACAGTGGCTCCCATCTTAACTAACAAGCTATGTCTAGGTGACATCTGCTTACAAAAGAAAACTTAGGGAAACGAAATCAGGTCTCTTCATTTAGGAATATCACTTACCATGAAGTTTTCCAACCCACTGATGCTTGCTACCAAACTGTGTAATGACACAGCTCAATGCCAAATCTCAGCCATACCTTCAAAACTACTTCTGCCCCCGATTTAGGTGTCTGGAGCCTGCCTAAGGCTTGAGGAAAACTTAACAAGTCTATCTGCTAATTCTCATGCTCCCAGAAGGGGTGTATCAAATAGCCAAACTCCATTCTGAAAGCAAAAAATGGATTCCATTGTTACCTGCCTCACAGAATAATGGGCTCTTCTTAACTAACACATAAAAGATGTTCAACATCATAATATACACTCAAATGCCAATGAAAACAATGACAAAACAGGAAAAATTGGATTTCTCCAGTGGAGTTGGCCTGGGTAAATTAACCACATGCGAGTATAGGTTCCATGGCTAGCAGTAGATAACACATAATGAACTCAGTGGGATTTTGTTGACTTTTTGTATCATTGCTCTTCGTCTTACTGATGTTTTGCTTGCATATTACGACTTTAATGGACTTTGTATATCAGTGTGTTTCTTGTAGGGTTGACTTTTTACAATTTTTAAAAATTCTGCTTTATTTGACTGTTTTAATAAATGAGAGGGAAAGAGAGGTTGTAAAGTTTGTGGATGTGATAGTGGGGAGAATCTAGGAGAAACTATAGGGAGAGGAGAACCTATAATGAGAATATATTGTATGAAAATTTTTTCAATAAAAATATAAAAATTTAAAAATTAATAGACTACTAGTGAATGAATTGTGCAAATGCATACTATGCTTTTTAGCTATGCTTATAATCATATGTAGACTATCATATAACCAAATAACACCAGGCAAACTTGTAGTAACTCTGACCACTAAGCAAAACAGTCTGATTAAAGTTCATTTAAGCTTACATTTTCCAAACTATTTGTTACACAACAATTTCTATAGAAACAGTGTTTAGGGACACATCATGTATACTATTCTCAGTGATTTAACAGAATGAGATAAAACTGATAACCAATATCTGATGACTAGGGTCAACTACCATCCTTATATGGCTATTACTGGAATTTGATTTATTTTTTGTACTTGAAGGGCTGATATTCCCTTTTAGTTTTGATTTTATCTAGGGTCACTTTCACCTACTATATCATCCTTTGGATCCAAATCACTTGAACCATAACCTAAGCAAGTAAAAATATTAGTATATTTAGTTCTTAATTTTGTTGCCATCAGAGAGATTATCCTTTTAAATCTCCTCTGACAGAAAAATCTACATTAATGATAATATACTTCAAACCTAACTGATTAGAAACTTCAACTCCAAGTGAAATTTTTCTCAATACTATTCTATAAGCATGCTTTTTGAGAGAATTTTAATTTACCATATTCATAGATTCTCTCCCTCTCTCTCTCCACCTCTCTCTTCCTCTCTCTCTCTTTCTCTTGCTCTGAGTGTGTGATTATAGAAGGACTGATATCATATCCAAATACAAATCATATTTAGTATTCTCCAAATTCTTGTGCTTCATTTGAGATTAAACCCTCAAATCTATAATATATTGAAATATCATCATCTCTTCCAAAATCAAAACAAAATATCAGCTGAAAATAAAACTATATCTAAAATAATATCATTCTTATTCAACTGTTGAAGACATTTCAGGGTATAATTACTTAGGGATCAATTTCTGTCCACCAATTTCTTCATAGTTCATCCATTTCACAATTTGCTTTAATTTGAAGTCTCTTTCAAGGATATGCCATATTCTATCATGTTAAACTCCTTGCCTTATCATGTTAGACCCACTACAATATGCTTTGTGTTAGAATTATTGTATCATGAATATCAGAAACATCTGATAATGTTTTCAGATGAGAGAACAGTGACTATGATAGCAATATTTTACAGGTTCATCCTGTAATCAAGAGAAGGAAATTCTGCCGGGGTGTATCTCAGGAGCTAATATCTTGGAAGTCTACAGAATGCTATAAAAAGTCACATCATTTATCTGAGATTACTTATATTTGAAGCATGTAGGCAGTAGAGAAGAGAATTTTTCTTCATTTTACTTGGTTCATATTTCAAACATTGTCAAGAATGATTGAGGATTATATGACAAAGACTGAGAAGGACGAGGATTCATCAGCCATATAAAATGGAAAAAATTGAAGCAGTATGTACACTCAAAACACACAACTATAAAAAAGGCCAAAGAACAGTGACTGTTCAATGTAAAATTTCACTTAATATTTCAATAAACATTAGATACTTACAGTCAATACACAGGAAGATTAATAGTGTTTTAGAACAGAAAAAAAGGAATCAATTTATCCTGTGTGGTTTATGATGATAATACTGAATTCATATAAAATGATATATTTTAAGGATGAAACCTGATGTATAACTCAAATTTGCATACAGACTAGTAGAGGAATAATATAAGAAAAGATGGGGATTAAATGTTAACCTATATGGTGTCAAGCTGAATGACTTCTCCTTCATTCTTGCCAAGTCTTATATTTTCATGCAGACAGCAGTTTGAATGCATTTTAAAACTCTTTTGAAACTTTTTAAGGTAAACATTGCACCTAACTGAAATATGGCAAAGCAAAGCTGCCACTCATGTTTAGAGGCCTATACGTTTCTCAGTGGATTTCTTTCTTTGACAAAAAAGTAATTAAAAGTCATGATAAAGCTCAAATACAAGTTCAATAATTAACAACATTCTTACCTGCAAATGCATATATTTATATACACATGTAAACCCAGTATTTTAATAGATATAATGCTTTCATAGTAGGTTTAGTCTAAGAGTTGACTTAAAAGAAAAACAAAAAGAAAAATGAAAACAAAACAACCCTCCCCCTTTTAACTGTCTGGTAATTGATTCTGATATACAGGGTAAGTTTCCAAGGGTTTGCTTTGTATTATTTACTACTTTCTGCAGGGTACAAAGTATCTAATAGAGAAGCACAAATATTCAAGCTAAAGCAAAACTATATAATTATTGCTCCAAAAATAGTAAGCTTTAAAAAACGACAAATCAAATGGATATTTCCTGGCACATAAATTTCTTTGGTATTCAAACCTGCATATAGTAGCATACTCCATGTTCCTTAGTGCATTTATTTGGTATTCCTGAGCTGAGAGCAATATTGAAAAACTATGAAAATCCATCGATGATAAATGGCCTACAGAGTCTAAACTATTTAGTTGGTGGCTCTTTATGGATGAGAAGATAAATACTTAACCGTTTTCTAGCCTAGAGAATGAACCTTCCATGATTTTCTTCAACTTGTTCCAGCAGAATCTTTTTTTAAGTCCTATTTTTTCAATGGTTCCTTTAATAACATAAACTCTTCCAATGTTTTTCAATTAAGATTTCTGGTTTTGACTGAACATTCTGATTTCATTGCTAGCAACAGAAAGCACATTACCAATATAATTATCTAATGACTTAGTCCAAGAAATCCATTAACCTGGTATAATTATAGAATTGAGTTGACCATTTCACACAAACTTACCAGTGGTTAGTAAAACCAAACAAGTCAAAGATTTTGTCTTTAATGATGTTCAGTACAGTGAAAGAAAAAAAAATATCCCAATTTGTCTTATATAAATAACTGAACCTGTTAATGGAACATATTTTGTTTGCAAGGGTTACTATGAGGCCAGGAACTATTTAAATTTGCATAAAATTGATTTCCTGCCAACTGAATTGGGGAGTTCCTCTATGAGTCCTGACTGAACACCAGAAAGTACTGATTGAACATGGACAAGCCCTGTTTTAGAAGCTTTGTGCTGTAGACCTGCTTCCTGCATTCAAACTGACTAAATATACCAGGACCATCTTATTCAGGACTCCTACTTATTTTCCCTCTTTTTTTCTCTCTCTCCCTCTGCTTTTACTTTTTTTGCTATTATCTCATAATCAGGCAGTTATTACTGACGTACATTCATATCCATTGTCTTCAGGCTAATAATTAACTGTGTTTATTAATTATCATACACATCATCCAGTTTTGAAGAGTTATGCTGTTCACAAAGAAATACATGACTTTACATATAAGCGATACTATATTCATTAAACCAAATGTGATTTAATAAAGAAATATGTCAGAATTAATTTTATAGCACTTTAATTCTATATATTCATATGAGGAACTTATTTATATTGACTATTGAAAGACATTAATAGGGAATTATTTTAGTAGTTAGAAACATAAAACATGTGACTAGAAGACTGATTGTTTACACTTGTTTTTAGCAAAGTTGGGAATTAATTCACATAGTGAGAAAATTCTTGATATTCATGTAGGGTACTGATAAGCTCCTATGTGAAGACAAATGGTCATAGACTGTGATAATTCACAACATTTAATATGTAAGTGAAAAAAACTGACTTTTTCATTTCTTCTTCCATTTTCCCATCATCTAAGACACATCTGCAGAGAGAAAAGATATCTTTATAGTGTACAATTCACTTGAAATTGGGTTGGTGACATGGTACTTGCACTCAAATTAATCCTTTTCCTGATAGTGATAAGTACATGAATCCTTTTAGATTGCTGCTATTTGTGGCAATCTTAGGGTAAAGTAGAAAATTTACTGCGAAGTAAGGAATGGATACCCATGAGTAAAGTCATGAAATCGAAAGAAGAGATTAGTGTCAATTCAGACATGCTCCATACTGCCTCATTCATTTCTTTGAGCCCAAGGTGAAACTAAGAACTTTTGAAACTAGCTTAGAATAATTCACCATTATAGGAGATGAATGTAATAATTTTACATATTTTATTGAATTTAAGCCACAAGTAGCAAGAAGAAGAGTCAACTTGGAATTTAATTTTAAAGATGAAATATTGAAAAATACAGTTGACATTACTTCTATACTTATCCAAAATAATACACGCATATTTTATACTACATTCAGCGAACACTGTAATGATCAACTAGGTATATGTATTTTTTCCACTCTGTGTTGAAATAATTTGACATAATTATTCATACTTTTAGAACATGTTATAATAATTCATTAATATTGACCACTGTATCTGTGATGATATTTTCATATTATTAACATGAAAAGATCAGATTAACTTGATGACTAACAAATTCAAAATAATTAATCAGTTTATGAATTATCAACTAAGATGTTAAATACTATGTAAATAATCATTTGGAGTATAAGAGCTTTTTTTTTTTTTCTTTTACTTGACTTTTAAGTTGCAAAATGGGAGACTTGTAGTGACTATTGTTAAGATATGGACTTAAATTATATGCTTGACATTTGACCAAACTATAGATGTTTCTATCTTTTATGATTAATTAATTGTGTTTGAAGTTTTTGCTTTTTCTTAAGGTCATATTATTTTAGGCAATCATGATGAGTCTTTTGGTAAGTCAGCATGAATTCAAGAATTATACAATCATACTTGGTTGTCAGGTGGAGACTTGTGTTGAAAATTAACTTAAGACTTCTCATCCAACAGTGCTTTTAAAAAGGTATGTCTTCTAACTTCTCTATTTAACACTCATTTTATCTCTCCTTGTAATGGCGTGGTAGTATATATTTATCCCAAAGGTACTTGCTTCCCATTTATTTGACTCCTTTTACAAGTGGTCACATTAAAGTGTCTTAAAGTGAAATTACATAAACAATAAGATTATGCTATAAAAAGATGATTTAGCTTACTTTCTCATGAGAATATTTGAAAAATACATCTGATATCCAAAAAGTAATATATTTGAAATTTTTTCTTTCACATGATTTGTTTTGGAAAAATATTATTCTCAATCCATTACTTTTGTAAAAAAATATTCACAAATTAATGAAAGAGAACCAATTCTGATGCTAGGGGTCAAGTGGTGAAATTCAATTAGCTATAAATTCACTTTGTGTATATTATTTATCTGCTAAGGCTTGTACCCAATACACTGTTCTCCATCAACTGGTTTGTATCCTACATGTATGCTCTGTTGTTTGGTTGGTTTGCTGTAGAGGAATTTTCATCCAGGAACATGGCTTCTCTGGCAAGGGGTCACATTCAAAGACCTTCTAGGTGTATATGATCTGGCCAGAATGCAGACAAGCCCTGGATTACAGTATGATCTGGCTGAAATATAGACACACCCTCATTATACACCTTTCATCCCAAACAAAGAAGGTAAAGTTAGTTTGTAGAAGGAAGCAGTAATGTTTGAAAGTGACATCTACTTGAGGAACAGACAAAATGATGAATCAAAACTCCTTCATTTTTGGTGGGATTGCAAGCTGGTACAACCACTCTGGATATCAGTCCTGCAGTTCCTCAGAAAATTGGACATAGTATTACCTGAGGACCCAGCTATACCCCTCCTGGGAACATACCAAAAGGATGCTCCAACATATAGCAAAGACACATGCTCTACTATGTTCATAGCAGCCTTACTTATAATAGCCAGAAGCTGGAAAGAACCCAGATGTCCTTCAACAGAGGAATGAATACAGAAAATGTGGTACATTTACACAATGGAGTACTACTCAGCTATTAAAACAATGACTTCATGAAATACTTAGGCAAATGGGTTGAACTAGAAAATATTCTAAATGAGGTAACTCAATCACAAAAGAACACACATGGTATGCACTCACTAGTAAGTGGTTACTAGCCAAAAAGCTCCAAATACTCAAGATAATTTTTACAGAACACATGCAGCTCAAGAGGAAGGAAGACCAGTGTGGAACCTTCAGTTTTTCTTAGAAGGAGAAACAAAATACTCAAGGGAGAAAATATGGAGACAACGTGTGGATCAGAAACTGAAAGAAAAGCCATGCAGAGATTGTCTGTCCCACCTGGAGATCCATAGAGACACCAAACCCAGACACTATTGTGGATACCAAGAAGTGCTTGCTAACAGGAGCCTGATAAAGCTGTGCCTGAGAGGCTCTGCCAGAGCCTCTCAAATACAGAGGTGGATACTCACAGCCAACCATTAGACCAAGCACAGGGTCCCCAATGGAGGAGTTAGACAAAGGATTGAAGGAATGTAAGGAGTTTGCAAAACCATTGGAAGAACAACAATACCAACAAACCAGAGCTCCTAGGGTTAAATCACCAACCAAGGAGTACACATGGAGGAACCCATGGCTCCAGCCACATATGTAGCAGAAAATGGCTGTATTGGGCATCAATGGGACTGGGTGGATATGTGGGAGTACACCCTAATATAAGCAGGAATAGAGGTGATGGGATAGGGTGTTCCTGGGGGTGAAAATCGGTAAAGGCAGTAACATTTGAAATATAAATATAGAAGATATCCAATTAAATAAATAAATAAATAAATAAATAAATAAATAAATAAATATAAGAACCATTTGACAAAAGTGTATCAGAAATAAGATATACCCAACTCTCACAAGAACAGACAGGAAAAGAGGAAGAAGTAAAGGGTAAACTAGGCAGAAAATAAGAAGGAACCAGAAAATTAGAACCAATCGACAGAATTAGTTTAAGGGGAAGAAGAACATTCAGTCAGAAGCCAAGAGAATCCAGCTTTAATCATTCAACTTGGAGAGGATTTTGAGCCAGATTACCTGATTTGAACCAGCCAGCCAAATTTAGAAAAAGCAGAAAGGTACACCTCCAAGTTTACAATTGCCTTATAGTTTGTACCCACTGTGTATGCTCTGTTGTTTGGTTGTTTTGTTTTATTATTTTTCCTATGTGTATGCCATATCAGTTCGTTGGCTTGTACCCTGTGTAAATGCTCTGTCAGGTGGTTTATGCTCTGTGTTTATTCCATTTGCATGTCAGCCTAGCTCTAAACACTATACTAAGGTTTGTTACTCTATTATCGAAGAAATTATTTATTTCTCCTTCTCATGTGTTGTTTTAGCATATGGGAAAAATCAATTTATGTTTAAATGCAAAACTCTTAGGAAGATTTTCCTAAGTCTGATTTCCTAAGTCTCAGAAGTCAAAGGAAAGAAATTTGAGTAATCTCAGTCAAATACATGTTCCACCCTCAAATTAAACTCTCACTCAAGAGCAGTGTCTAATCCAAGCATCATTCACAGAGCCTTTGACATGCAGACAGACTGAACTTTCAAAACATCTCTTTATACCTCCAGTGCTTTGCTGATAGAAATCTGCCCCTCAGCTTGTATTTTCAGCTTCCTTATCTGTGTGACTTCAATTTTTATTACATGTTTGTGGTTTGCCAAGTTGATCTGAATCAGTTTTTGTTGCTTTTAAGGTCAGAACATACTTATCTGTCTAGTCAGATTTTCTATGGTAATATGATATTTGAAATATGCATCCTAGTAATTAATAGTTGCTACACAGTATGAGAGCAAAGTAAATGGTGTCTCCTTTTAATTTCCTTTTGTATTAGTGGGAGATTTTAAATAGGAAATTATGTCTGTCAACTTAATATTTTGGTTCATTTGCTTTTAGTCATTAAATAAAGGCAGTTTAGAAATATAAAGCTGAGTTACACATGTTAGATTCTAGTATAGTTCAAACAACAAATTCTCTGGCTACAGGAATTTTATTTACCACAATTCTGCACATATATCATCTGCCTGAACAGACTCCCCAGAACATCAAGTCACAGAATAAAAAGTTTTTTGATGAACTAAATGTTATTAGAGATAATCACTATGTATTCACTAACATAATTCATATTTTTCTGTTTAGAACAAAACAATAATTATACTGAACCTTGGTATTTTATACTGTATTGTTTATATTAACAAAAACCAATTTTTAAGAATTTAATAACACCAAATATCTGTTTTTATATCATAATTTTTTTTTCAGAAAAGACACTTATTATGTGATCATTTGCTTTAAAGAATAAGAATTTATTCCAAGACCATTTTGTGTGATCATGGATAGGAACAAAGATTAAGACTGTTCTACATTCTGTACTTTAATATGAAAGCAGCTTTATGACAATTTTAGAAGTTTTACAAAACAAAGGAAATAATAATTTAGACAAAAATAAATTTAAAATTAGATATATTAGTGCATACATCACAGAGTCAGTTACAGTGTAATAGGGAATACTTTACATAGGCCCACGATGCTATCTGATGAAATTCTTATCTTTTGAGTTGGAGGAAAATACTGGTCTGCTAAATTAATAGATTCCAGAATGATTTTTATCTATTAATCCCAATATGTGAGTTCCAACACAGAGGTATGCAAGGAACGGCTGGTCTACGTTCTAGAAATAGCTCAAGATAAGGTACTTATCTGGATTTGCAGCTTCCCACCTTTCCACATTTTTCTTCAGTGTTTGCAGACACAGGTTCCAGAAGCTATTGTTCATAGTGCCCCCTGCTGGTCAAGCTTCACACTTTAGGCATTCCGGAGTCATATATTATATATTAAATATTAATATTTTTTCCTTTCCCTCTTAGTTTCTAAAAACAAATATATTAAAGGATGCTATTTATCAGAGTTCAACTAGAGAAACAGTAACAATGGAAAATGATAAATTTGACATTTACAATGGTGGGAGATGGCCAATATATCTGAAATCCATAGTGTGGTAACCAAGAAGAGTAGCCTAGACCTTTCTGATGAGACAGAAACTCCATTTTCCATGGGAGATTCATCTTTGTTCTTAAGTCCTTTGCATTTGACCATTCAGGTCATCCAAGATAATTTCAGATAACCTGACTTCTGCAAAAACTCTGACCATACATGTTATGTCTATGGTTATATTTACAGCAATACTGAGAGAAGTGTCCGTATTATGAGGAACTAGCTTTGGCATTCTGCCCAGATGCTTGTGGATGACCTACCTTACATTTTCAGACATTTTTGCTCAGGAAGTCTTATGATGTACAATCATTCTTCTGAGAAAATTTCTTAACACACATAACGAAAATCTTACTCCCTATGTTGAATTACAGTTGATGTATTCTTGGGACTTGGAAATTTGTTTTTTTTTTTTATTTTTACAGATTCTTGGGACTTGGAAATAGGTGTTTTATTTTAACCCCTCACTTCTGACATTTTTCTCTTCTACCATAAATCAAATTTTTTTCTCCTTCTTCCATTCTTCTCTCTCTTCTTTTCATTCTGTGATAAATTTGGCAAAAAGTCTACTGACCTTTTAAAAATCTAGTCTTGAAGTATCATTCATTTCTTCTACTATTTTCTTTTATCACTTTCTTTAAAAGTCTATTTATTATGTTTGTTCATGTGTGTACCTGAATAAGTTTGTGAAAATAATGTGTGTGTGGTTACAAGGAAGATACAAGATATTTGATTCCTGAGAACTAGAGATATAGATGATTGCCAGACACCTGATATGGGTACTGGTAACCAAAGCTGAATTCTGTGCAAGAACAGTTAGCTTTCTTCACTACTGAGCTACCACTCTAGTCCCTTTCACATTTTAAAAAACTAACATTCATGAATTTTTTTCTATCCTTGTTTCTTCATTCTAGGATCAACTAAAATGGATTTGAATTAATATTTTTTGTTAACAATTATATTCCACAGTTCACTATGGATCTGTTATTTATTGTCATATTAAGTTAGAAAGATAAAAGGTAGAATTTTTCAGTTTGTTTGTTTGATCTTTAGGGGGTAGCTGCTTGTTTTATGAATGTTAACTCTGTTTCCCCAAAAATCTGTTTGCATGATATGGTCTGTGAGTAGCTTCTGGGAACCTGACCCCAGTTGGTTCTGATTGGTAAATAAAGAAGTCAGCAGTCAATAGCTGGAGAGGACAGACCGATGCAGGATTTTATGATACCTGGCCTTGGAACTAGGAAGAGGAGCAGCAGAGGAAGAATGAAGACCCACATTGCATTAGGTGAATTTGGAGAGAGGAGCTACATGGAGGCCACCATGAGGTAGAGAAGCAAGGAGAGTACTCTGGATTCTGGTCAGAAAGTGTAGCTCAGAGGGCTGCACAAATGGGTCCAGAGCTACCAAGAGGGAACATAAAAATTAGTAAGTAGTAACTCAGAATTATTAGAGGAAGGTAAATTCTACCAGCATAGAGCCTAGGCAGTAGCCCAGCTATTGTGCTGATTAAGGCATATTAAAATATAAAGATTGTGTGTGTGTCTTTCATTAATGAACATAAACCACTGGAGCAGGTAACAACCCTGCACCGGGATGCATTAATTATTAATTGACTCTACATTTAGGTACTATAGTTCTTATTAAATTAAAAATCTCTGGCTTGAATAGTGAGGGAATAAAGTAAAACACAGATGAATACCCAGAGAAAAAGGTAAGATCTTGTAGTCTATACACTCAGCTGAAGAATTCTCAGCAATGTAGGTCAGCACGTTTATTATATAACAAACAGAAAAACAGAGTTGTTGCATAATGATGAAAAAGAAAGAATGATTATTACAAAAAGATGAAAAAAAGGAACTAGGGCTTTTTATATGCACCTAGATTAAAGGGGCAGGTTTAGCTCTTCTAGGTAGAACAGTCTTGAAGCCTTAAATTTCTTAATAGATCGTGTACAGTGCATTTCCATACTTTAGTGGATGAAACCAATCACAAAAGAGTTGGTGACTCCAATAAGATTCATGCAACTGTTGTATGGTGGGCATATACTGCCAAGAAAGTCATTATTCTAACTTGTTAGTTTTCCAGTTGGATATGATTTCTGATTACTTTTCTTCTCTAGTAGCATAAATAGCAACTTCAAGTGTTTGAAAACTTAGTGGGACTGAATCTTCCAGGTCAGTATCCTTTGGATCTCTTCATGTTCTCTTACTTAAGTGTGTAGTAGACCCTTCAAAAGTAGGGTCTGACTAACAAGTTGTGGTAGAAAACTAAGAGCAATAGCTGTCAGTAATTATTAATCACTAGGGGAGTCCAAGTGACCCCAATAACCAAAGACTGGAAAAGAGGTAACACAAGACAGGTAATAAGCTTTTATTGAGAAGCCTAGGGTGTATGGAAGAAGAATCACTAACACTCCTCCCCATTACATATTAATTCCACTGAAACATCTTTTGTTTATGTATATGTGTATAGGTAGGTTGTATTCACTGTAGTATGTTTTCATATGCATTTTCAAAGGCCATTAATATTTTCTACACACACACATAAACACATACACATCTCCTGTTCTAGCTTTCCCTCTCATTTCTTCTTTAACCCTTTCCTAATTTATAATTCTCCTTTCCATGATTTTATATTAAACCAAAGGAATCAAGAAGAATTCAAGGTGTTTGTCTTTAATTTCCATTTTTCAAATAATTTTCTATTACCAAGTCTAAAACTACTTGCCTACATTGGTAATATAATTTGAACCAATTGTCCTCCGAATACTCAGAAATCATTAAATGTTGACCCAGAGCTCATTTTTTCCAGCTTGAAGATAAATTTCTTCATCATCTGCTCGGCCAGGGTTTCATTTCCTTATTGACATTTATATTCCTATTAAGTTCTTTAATAAGACAAATACTTGTGTTAAAAGAAAAATGAAAAAGAATGAATGACTCTAATTAAATTTGCTGAAGTTTTTCTTTTTCCAATCACATGAAGCACTTGAGCTTTGCACTACTTTTGAATGAAGTGGGAAATAACTCATTATACCATTACATTTAGGCAAATTTATTCTTAGGAATAAATTTTATAATAAAAAACTATTATTCAGCTGATTCATTAGGTCAGAAATAAGTCAAATATCCTTTACCTTTTTAAGAGAGGCAAAATAGGTCTATATTTGAAGAACAGTAAAAAAAAAGTGCTACTATTCTGATGATTTAATGATTCAGTATCTGAGGGTCTGAACAAATATGTTTAATTTAAATTTCCTTATTATAGGATATTTTGATAAAATTAGCCTATGCCAGAGCCTTGAATATGTTAATGGTTTTGTTTTCTTTCAAAGCTTAGAAAAACTCTACTACATTACAGAAGTTTCAAAAAGAAAAGGTAAAAAGAAACAACTAAGAAAACATTTCTGCATAGAATATTGACATTACTATCCATCTATCTATCTATCTATCTATCTATCTATCTATCTATCTATCTATCTATCTATCTATCTATCTACCTATCTATCTATCTATCTATCTATTTATTTATCTATCTATGCATCTATCATCTATCTGTATGTGTGTGTATGTGTATTCAAGTCTCTCTCTCTCTCTCTCTCTCTCTCTCTCTCTCTCTCTCTCTCTCTCTCTCTCTCTCTCTCTCTCTTTCTTTCTTGAGTAAATCGACAAGATAGACAAATCCTTAGCTAAAAAAATGGAAAGACAAGGAAACAGAACCCAATTTTACAAAATTGGAAATGGAATTCGACACATAACAACAGACATGAGGAAATTCAAAGAATACAGCCTCTGCCTCCCAAATGCTGGGATTAAAGGTGAGGGTCACCACCACCTGGCATGACCAATGATTCTTACTTCCTGTTAGTTTGACATTGGTGATGGTAGTGTGTGCTTCTTTTCTATTGAAATTGTCAGTGTGAAGGCTTGTATAAAGGTATTACTTAAATTTGGATTTGTAATGAAATTTCTTGTTTTTTCCATTTTTGGTGATTGGAAGCTTTGCTGGGTATAATAGTCTGGGCTGAAATCTGTGGTTTTTTAGGGCCTGTAGGACCTCTACCCAGGCCCTTGTAGCTTTGAGTCTCAGTTGAGAAATCAGGTGTAATTCTGATATTTCTGCATTTTTATGTTACTTGGACATTTTCTATTGCAGCTTTTAAATTTTGTTCTTTATGTGTTGATGTGGTGGGAGAATTTTCTTTTCTGATACAATCTGTTTGGTGTTCTGTAAGTTTATTTTACATTTGTAGGCATCTCTTTCTTTAGGTTAGGTTATTTTTGTTGTAGTTTTGTTTTGTTTTGTTTTTTGTATTATTTTATTAAATATGTTTTTTGTGCCTTTGAGCTGGGAATCTTCTTCTTCTAGTTCTACTTTTCTTAGGTTTGCTATTTTCATAATGTCTCAAAATTCCTGGTTTATTTTGACATGACCTTTTTAGATTTTGCATTTTCTTTGACCATTATATTGATTTCTTCTATCTTAACTTTTATACTTGAGATTCTCTCTTCTGTCTCCTGCGTTCTGTTGGTCACACTTCTGTCAGTAATTCCTGTTCTCTTTACTAGGTTTTCTATATCCAGGTTTGCCTGAATTTATGTTTTCTTTATTGCTTCTTTTTCCCTTTTCAGGCAGGTCTTAGACAGTTTTAATTATCTTATTCACCTGATAGATTAAATTTTCCTGTTTTTCTTTATTTTCATTTGCCTCGTTTTTAAGGCTTCTTTCCTTTTGAATGCACTTTCCACTATTTCTTAAAAGGATTTATTCCATTCCTATTTAAAGTCCTCTCTTATCTTATTGATTGAATTTATGATCATCATCTTGTGCTTCATATTTCATTAGGATATCCACGGTTTGCTGTAATAGGATAACTCAGAACTGGAAGTGCCATATTGCCAGGCATGTTGTTGATTTTGTTCCTAATCTGTCCTTTAGGCATCTGGTTTTGGTTGGTGTTGGCAGGATGATCCTCATGGCAGCAGGGCTTCTTAAAATGTTTGAGGGTAATGGTGGGCAAGACCATGGATATCAGGGTAGCTGACTCTGCTGTTTATACCTCAGGCACAGCAGCTTGGCAAAGGATTCATGGAGCAATGTTCCAATGTTCCTATGTCTCCACAGATCTCTACAGAGATGTAGGGCGTTCTTGGGGTCCACCAAGTTACCCCAGGACTGAAAAGGAGAACCAGAGGTAGACAATGTAATTCAGGGGACCATGAGAAACTCACCTCTGGAAGCTGTGTCTGGGGAAGATTACTGGGATGGGATTGGTAAAGTAAGGTTCCAAGCTTGTTACTATTGGGATCCCCAGAGACTTTCACTGGGGAGCAGGATGTTCTTGGAGTCCTCCAAGGTTACTAAGGACTGAAAAGCAAGTCCAGAGCTGGACAATAGATTTCAGGGGATCACAGTAACTCACCTCTGATGTGTTTTTTTAACCTATAGTTCTTTTTTTTTTTTTTTTTTGAAGTCTTTCCTTGATTGATCATGTTAACTCCAGGAATATTTATGGAACAGTGGAAGTTTCTGCAACTTTCCTTAACCCACCTACCAATATATATATTTAAGATGACTTCATTTAAAATTTTGTTTTCTTTTTTAATTTTTAATATTTTTTATTACATATTTTCCTCAATTACATTTCCAATGCTATCCCAAAAGTCCACCATAGCGCCCCCCACTTCCCTACCCACCCATTCCCATTCTTTTGGCCCTGGCATTCCCCTATATTGGGGCATATAAAGTTTGCAAGTCCAATGGGCCTCTCTTTCCAGTGATGGCCGAATAGGCCATCTTTCGATATATATGCAGCTAGAGACAAGAGCTCCAGGGTACTGGTTAGTTCATAATGTTGTTCCAACTATAGGGTTGCAGATCCCTTTAGCTCCTTGGGTACTTTCTCTAGCTTCTCGATTGGGAGCCCTGTGATACATCCAATAGCAGACTGTGAGCATCCACTCATGTGTTTGCTAGGCCCCTGCATAGTCTCACAAAGAGACAGCTATCTTTGGGTCCTTTCAGCAAAATCTTGCTAGTGTATGCAATGGTGTCAGCGTTTGGAAGCTGATTATGGGATGGATCCCTGGATATGGCAGTCTTTAGATGGTCCATCCTTTCATCACAGCTCCAACCTTTGTCTCTGTAACTCCGTTCCATGGGTGTTTTGTTCCCAATTCTAAGAAGGGGCATAGTGTCCACACTTTGGTCTTCATTCTTCTTGAGTTTCATGCGTTTAGCAAATTGTATCTTATATCTTGGGTATCCTAAGTTTTGGACTAATATCCACTTATCAGTGAATACATATTGTGTGAGTTCCTTTGTGATTGTGTTACCTCACTCAAGATGATGCCCTCCAGGTCCATCCATTTGGCTAGGAATTTCATAAATTCATTCTTTTTAATAGCTGAGTAGTACTCCATTGTGTAGATGTACCATAATTTCTGTATCCATTCCTCTGTTGAGGGACATCTGGGTTCTTTCCAGCTTCTGGCTATTATAAATAGGGCTGCTATGAACATAGTGGAGCATGTGTCCTTCTTACCGGTTGGGACATCTTCTGGATATATGCCCAGGAGAGGTATTGCTGGATTCTCCGGTAGTACTATGTCCAATTTTCTGAGGAACCACCAGACTGATTTCCAGAGTGGTTGTACAAGCTTGCAATCCCACCAACAATGGAGGAGTGTTCCTCTTTCTCTACATCCTCGCCAGCATCTGCTGTCACCTGAATTTTTGATCTTAGCCATTGTGACTGGTGTGAGGTGGAATCTCAGGGTTGTTTTGATTTGCATTTCCCTGATGATTAAGGATGTTGAACATTTTTTCAGGTGCTTCTCTGCCATTTGGTATTCTTCAGGTGAGAATTCTTTGTTCAGTTCTGAGCCCCATTTTTTAATGGGGTTATTTGACTTTCTGGAGTCCACCTTCTTGAGTTCCTTATATATATTGGATATTAGTCCCCTATCTGATTTAGGATAGGTAAAGATCCTTTCCCAATCTGTTGGTGGTTTTTTTGTCTTATTAATGGTGTCTTTTGCCTTGCAGAAGCTGTGCAGTTTCATGAGGTCCCACTTGTCAATTCTCGATCTTACAGCACAAGCCATTGCTCTTCTATTCAAGAATTTTTCCCCTGTGCCCATATCTTCAAGGCTTTTCCCCACTTTCTCCTCTATAAGTTTCAGTGTCTCTGGTTTTATGTGAAGTTCCTTGATCCACTTAGACTTGACCTTAGTACAAGGAGATAGGAATGGATCGATTCACATTCTTCTACATGAAAACAACCAGTTGTGCCAGCACCATTTGTTGAAAATGCTGTCTTTCTTCCACTGGATGGTTTTAGCTCCCTTGTCGAAGATCAAGTGACCGTAGGTGTGTGGGTTCATATCTGGGTCTTCAATTCTATTCCATTGGTCTATTTGTCTGTCACTATACCAGTACCACGCTGTTTTTATCACAATTGCTCTGTAGTAAAGCTTTAGGTCCGGCATGGTGATTCCACCAGAGGTTCTTTTATCCTTGAGAAGAGTTTTTGCTATCCTAGGTTTTTTGTTATTCCAGATGAATTTGCAGATTGCACTTTCTAATTCGTTGAAGAATTGATTTGGAATTTTGATGGGGATTGCATTGAATCTGTAGATTGCTTTTGGCAAGATAGCCATTTTTACAATGTTGATCCTGCCAATCCATGAGCATGGGAGACCTTTCCATCTTCTGAGATCTTCTATAATTTCTTTCTTCAGAGACTTGAAGTTTTTATTATACAGATCTTTCACTTCCTTAGTTAGAGTCACGCCAAGATATTTTATATTATTTGTGACTATTGAGAAGGGTGTTGTTTCCCTAATTTCTTTCTCAGCCTGTTTATTCTTTGTGTAGAGAAAGGCCATTGATTTGTTTGAGTTAATTTTATATCCAGCTACTTCACCGAAGCTGTTTATCAGGCTTAGGAGTTCTCTGGTGGAATTTTTAGGGTCACTTATATATACTATCATATCATCTGCAAAAAGTGATATTTTGACTTCATCTTTTCCAATTTGTATCCCTTTGATCTCCTTTTGTTGTCGAATTGCTCTGGCTAGGACTTCAAGTACTATGTTGAATAGGTATGGAGAAAGTGGACAGCCTTGTCTAGTCCCTGATTTTAGAGGGATTGCTTCAAGCTTCTCACCATTTACTTTGATGTTGGCTACTGGTTTGCTGTAGATTGCTTTTATCATGTTTAGGTATGGGCCTTGAATTCCTGATCTTTCCAAGACTTTTATCATGAATGGGTGTTGGATCTTGTCAAATGCTTTTTCGGCATCTAACGAGATGACCATGTGGTTTTTGTCTTTGAGTTTGTTTATATACTGGATTACGTTGATGGATTTTGTATATTGAACCATCCCTGCATCCCTGGGATGAAACCTACTTGGTCAGGATGGATGATTGTTTTGATGTGTTCTTGGATTCGATTAGCAAGAACTTTATTGAGTATTTTTGCATCAATATTCATATGGGATATTGGTCTGAAGTTTTCTATCTTTGTTGGGTCTTTTTGTGGTTTAGGTATCAGAGTAATTGTGGCTTCATAGTATGAGTTGGGTAGAGTACCTTCTGTTTCTATTTTGTTTGTGAATAGTTTGTGAATAGTTTGTGAATAGTTTGTGAATAGTTTGTGAATAGTTTGTGAAGAACTGGGATTAGATCTTCTTTGAAGGTCTGATAGAACTCTGCACTAAACCCATCTGGTCCTGGGCTTTTTTTGGTTGGGAGACTATTAATGACTGCTTCTATATCTTCGGGGGATATAGGGCTGTTTAGATCATTAACCTGATCTTGGTTCAACTTTGGTACCTGGTACCTGTCTAGGAACTTCTCCATTTCATCCAGGTTCTCCAGTTTTGTTGAGTATAGCCTTTGGTAGAAGGATCTGATGGTGTTTTGGATGTCTTCAGGATCTGTTGTTATGTCTCCTTTTTCATTTCTGATTTTGTTAATTAGAATGCTTTCCCTGTGCCCTCTAGTGAGTCTGGCTAAGGGTTTATCTATCTTGTTGATTTTCTCAAAGAACCAGCTCCTTGATTGGTTGATTCTTTGAATAGTTTTTCTTGTTTCCACTTGATTGATTTCGCCCCTGAGTTTGATTATTTCCTGCCGTCTACTCCTTTTGGGTGAATTTGCTTCCTTTTGTTCTAGTGCTTTTAGGTGTGTTGTCAAGCTGCTAATGTGTGCTCTTTCTAGTTTCTTTTTGGAGGCACTCAGAGCTATGAGTTTTCCTCTTAGAAATGCTTTCATTGCGTCCCATAAGTTTGGGTATGTTGTGGCTTCATTTTCATTGAACTCTAAAAAGCCCTTAATTTCTTTCTTTATTCCTTCCTTGACCAAGGTATCATTGAGAAGAGTGTTGTTCAGTTTCCATGTGAATATTGGCTTTCTATTATTTATTTTGTTATTGAAGATCAGCCTTAGTCCATGGTGATCTGATAGGATGCATGGGACAATTTCAATATTTTTGTATCTGTTGAGTCCTGTTTTGTGCCCAATTACGTGGTCAATTTTGGAGAAGGTACCATGAGGTGCTGAGAAGAAGGTATATCCTTTTGTTTTAGGGTAAAATGTTCTGTAGATATCTGCCAGATCCATTTGATCCATAACTTCTGTTAGTTTCACTGTGTCCCTGTTTAGTTTCTGTTTCCATGATCTGTCCATTGGTGAAAGTGGTGTGTTGAAGTCTCCCACTATTATTGTATGAGATGCAATGTGTGCTTTGAGATTTACTAAAGTTTCTTTAATGAATGAGGCTGCCTTTGTATTTGGAGCAGATATTCAGGATTGATAGTTCCTCTTGGAGGATTTTACCTTTCATGAGTATGAAGTGCCCCTCCCTGTCTTTTTTGATGACTTTGGGTTGGAAGTCAATCTTATCAGATATTAGAATGGCTACTCCAGCTTGTTTCTTCATACCATTTGCTTGGAAAATTGTTTTCCAGCCTTTCATTCTGAGGTAGTGTCTACCTTTTTCTCTGAGATGAGTTTCCTGTAAGCAGCAAAATGTTGGGTCTTGTTTGTGTAGCCAGTTTCTTAGTCTATGTCTTTTTTTCGGGGAGTTGAGACCATTGATATTAAGAGATATTAAGGAAAAGTAATTGTTTTTTCCTGTTATTTTTGTTGTTAAAGTTGGCATTCTGTTCTTGTGGCTGTCTTCTTTTAGGTTTGTTGAGGGATTACCTTCTTGTTGTTTCTAGGACGTGGTTCCCATCCTTGTATTGGTTTTTTCCTGTTATTATCCTTTGAAGGGCTGGATTCGTGGAGAGATAATGTGTGAATTTGGTTTTGTCGTGGAATACTTTGGTTTCTCCATCTATGTTAATTGAGAGTTTGGCTGGGTATAGTAGCCTGGGCTGGAATTTGTGTTCTTTTAGTGTCGTATAACATCTTTCCAGGATCTTCTGGCTTTCATAGTCTCTGGTGAAAAATCTGGTGTAATTCTGATAGGCTTGCCTTTATATGTTACTTGGCCTTTTTCTCTTACTGCTTTTAGTATTCTATCTTTATTTAGTGCATTTGTTGTTCTGATTATTATGTGTCGGGAGGTATTTCTTTTCTGGTCCAGCCTATTTGGAGTTCTGTAGGCTTCTTGTATGTTCATGGGCATCTCTTTCTTTAGATTTGGGAAATTTTCTTCTATAATTTTGTTGAAGATGTTTACTGGTCCTTTGAGTTGAAAATCTTCATTCTCATCCACTCCTATTATCCGTAGGTTTGGTTTTCTCATTGTGTCCTGTATTTCCTGGATGTTTTGAGTTAGGATCTTTTTGCATTTTCCATTTTCCTTGATTGTTGTGCCGATGTTCTCTATGCAATCTTCTGCACCTGAGATTCTCTCTTCCATCTCTTGTATTCTGTTGCTGATGCTCGCATCTCTGGTCCCAGATTTCTTTCCTAGGGTTTCTATCTCCAGTGTTGCCTCATTTTGGGTTTTCTTTATTGTGTCTACTTCCCTTTTTAGGTCTAGTATGGTTTTGTTCATTTCCATCATCTGATTGGATGTGTTTTCCTGTTTCTTCTTAAGGACTTCTACCAGTTTGGTCGTGTTTTCCTGTTTTTCTTTAAGGACTTGTAACTCTTTAGCCATGTTCTCCTGTAGTTCTTTAAAGTCCTTCTTGATGTCCTCTATCATCATCATGAGATATGCTTTTAAATCCAGGTCTAGCTTTTCAGGTGTGTTGGGGTGCCCTGGACTGGGCGAAGTGGGAGTGCTGGGTCCTGATGATGGTGAGTGGTCTTGGTTTCTGTTAGTAAGATTCTTACGTTTACCTCTCGACATCTGATAATCTCTGGAGTTGTTATAGTTGTCTCTGTTCAGAGGTTGTTCTTCTGGTGATTCTGAGTATCGTCTGTCAGCAGACCTGGGAGACAGGCTCTCTCCTCTGAGTTTCAGTGGTTTGAGCACTCCCTGCTGATAAGCTTTCCTCTTAAAGGGAAGGTGTACAGATATCTGGCGTTTGGACCTTCTCCTGGCCGAAGAAGAAGGCCGAAAACAGGACCTTTCCCAGATGCTGTGTTGCTTTGGCAGGTCACAGAAGCTGTCAGCTTCTGTGGTGCACACTCTCAGCTGTGCAGACTACGTTCCTAAGTTCAGAGGAGTCCTGGATCCAAGATGTGCTCCCTGCTCCTGAGGCAGAGGGCTCCTGTGCAGGGCAGAATACAGTCTTCCAGCTGGGAGGGTTCCGGATGTCTGCAGCCCCAAAAGGGTGCTGCCTCAGCGGCTCTGTGGCTCCTGCCTGTCCCAGAAGCTGTCTGCCTCTGTGGTCCTCACAATCACCTCTGCAGACTAAGTTCGGCGGAGCCCCGGAGCCAAGATGGCGCTCCCTGCAGGGCAGATCACTGTCCTCCAGCTGGGAGGGTGCTGGATGTCTGCAGCACCAAAAGGGTGCTGCCTCAGCGACTCTGTGGCTCCTGCCTGTCCCAGAAGCTGTCTGCCTTTGTGGTCCTCACTCTCACCTCTGCAGACTAAGTTCGGCAGAGTCCTGGAGCCAAGATGGCGCTCCCTGCAGGGTGGATCACTGTCCTCCGGCTCCTTCAGTTCTTTTTTAATTCTTTATATTTTAGATGCCAATACTCAGCCAGATGTATTTTTGATAATGTTTTTTCTTTTTTAATTTTCCCATTCTACAGGTTGCCTCTTTGAAGTTTTGGTTGGTTGCATGACACTCAAAATATTGTTTGTCTTTTTTAACAGCTGAAGGAAGGTATTTATTGGTGGTGAGGATGCATACATATGCAGCAGACACTCAAAGAAAAATACCTTCTGCAAAGCAGAGAGGGCATTCAGAAATCCAAAAACTCTCTGTAAAGTCTCCTCCAACCCCTAAATTTAGCATTAGCTAGTTGGAAGAAAGGAAAGAAAGTTGATTCACCCAGAACTGTTATCTGTCCTGTGCTAAGCAATCCTCAAACATGTCCATTAGCAAACAGCCTGGTAGTGGGAGGGAAAAAGCCTAAAGATCCTTTATTTTAAACATTAAGGCATTAAAGATTTTTTTTTTCTCAGGTCTGGAGTTTAAGGAAGAAGCTGGCTATCTTGGAGAGTTGCCACTTTCATTATTGAGCCATAGCCCCTGTTCCTATTTGTCTTGCTACCAGGAAGTCTGGCTAACTATAAGTTCCTCATTTCCCACTCTCAAAGGTCACCCTAACTGCCAGAAAAGAGATTGCAGGTGACAGATGTCTTTTCTTAGCTCCTTGGAGTTGACAAATGGTCAACTATTAAGGATCAGCCATCAGAGTTTGTCAGTGGTGTGCCTGCATAAAGGACCCTGCAATAATTGATTGTCTTAGTGTTTATCCTACCAGTGTCTAATTCAGAAAGTCCTTTCCTATGTCAATTAGTTCAACTATAATTTAAAACTTCTATGAAATGACAAAAAACACAGTATAGTTTAAAAAACATCCTTGAACAGCAGCAGCAGCAACAACAACAACAAAAACTGTTGGAAAAATCCACCTTCTCAGATTTCAAATTATACTACTGCAAAGTTGTACTAATGACAACAGCATGGTATTGATTGGTCGAAACAGACATATTCATCAATAGAATATAACTGAAAACTAGCACATAACTCTCCACATCTATGGATCTGTTTTTTGATGAAACATGCCCCCTCCATGGATAAAAAGACAGCATTTTATACAAGTGGTGCTGCTAAAACTGGATAACTGCATGTAGGAGATTGAAAAATAGATGCATACCTGTTATCCTGCATAAATCTCAACTCCAAATACACTAGAGATCTCAATATAGAAACTGATAACCTGGACATGATAGAAGGTAGATTATATAATACACTTATTTTTTTTCTTTTAATCTGAATACAATGTGAGCATTTCATTGATTTAGGAAAGACATTATTTTTTAACTAAACTGACAGTGTACTACTTCATCTGAGCAGTCCCAGAACACATACAAACACACACACACATACACACACACACACACACACACTCATCCATGTGCACATGCTCAAATACAACTTTCAGAGCCTATTTAGTTATGTTTATTTTTCTGTGTGTTTACTACAGACCACTTAGGATTATTTAAGCTATCAAATGTCTTGTCCCTGGAAAATACTGTTTCTCCTTCTGTCAGTGTCCAGTGATTGTAAGTAACTCCTTATTTAGTAGTTGGAGCCTTGTCATATGTTCCTTGCCTATAATATTTGGGTCCCTTTTGACAAGGTGACATATAACATATGAGTGAAAAGATCTAGAATCAAGCCTACCTAAATAAGTGCTTATACTTCGTGGTCTTTACAATCATGAAGCCTGAATATATGCAACCATCTTAGGGAGTCTGTGTCTTCTAGGTTTGATATCTTATTTTCAGTTCTTTGAAAGTCAAAAAGACATTGACCAAGATATTTCTCTGGGGAAATTTTGAAAAACAAAACAAAACAAAACAGATAATCACTTGTTTAGATTACAAGGAATATACATTTATCTGATAAATGTTACTTTAATCTGGGTTCAATATCTAGGCATATCATTGTGTTACTTTTATGACATAATCTATGTTAGGTGGTAGAATCTGAATTCTCTGAGAACGGTTGAGGTTAACTAGAAATCACTAGGAAATATATCCATAAACATTGCTGTTTCGTAGACTTATTTTGGTGGTGCTAAGAAATATTTCTTTTAGCTAAAGCTTTTGTGCTCTCAGCTAATTACACATTATGCTGTTTTCCAAATTATTCTATCTAACATTTAAATTGAAAACAAACTTTTCTCACTACAATACAGGGAATGTTCTTCATTCCACCATTTAATACTGCAATTCCCCCATGTCTTTGAGAGTGGGCACTATCATTACAGGGTCAAATCAACAGTAACCTAAATCACCTCACTGATACTCATAAAGATTCTGAATATTACTTTATACAGTACCTTCACACAAAAATACAAAATCTACAGGAAGATAATTCATAAGTATGTATAACTAGTCAATTTTACTCCTGAAGAAATAATAACATAAATAAATCAAAAACATAAAACTGCTGGATTTGAATATATTGAGAGTGACTTTAGTAAAATGTCTTGAATGTTTAGTGGCTCTAGACTAAAATAACCAAGTACTTTCTACAAATTACTTTCTCTGATTACCTGATAATTTCTCACAGTAGCTTTCTCTAGTCAGTGTAAAAGTGATAATTCATGGAGCTCTGAAAGCACAACGTTTAAGTATGTACACATTATACCAGACATCCTCTTCTTAAGACATAACACCACTATTTATTAAGCCAATTAAGGGTTTCAATCTTTATAGATTTAAAGCTGTTACCATTATGAACTAGACAATTTTGCTACAAACCAGTAGAAGAAAATTGCAGTGTTCTGATGGCAAAAACTGTTCTCAAAAAAAGGTAGCATGATATTCAGGAAGGAAAACAGGGTTAAAATAGATTATATGAAGTTTCTTCATATTTAAAGATGGATGTATCTCTACCATGGCCAATAGCCAGGCAGAAACTGCACTTACAGGAAAACCCTAACTGCTGTAGAGTGATCCAAATTGTCCATGTGCACTGAGTAGACAAAGGTAAATAAAGAAAAGATTGGGCATAAAAGGAATAGTGATGAATCAGTAGCTACTTGGCAAATTTGTAAGGGAATTTGAGAGTTTGTATTTGTTCATTGCTGCGGAAAAAAACGGGTAAGTATAATTTTTTACTTAAACATTATTAAAATTTAATTAAACATTATTATATGCTAAAGGACGTTGCTATACCAAGCTAACTTAAAAGTATTTACATAGAGCATACTTAATCATATCATATTTTTAAAAAGTCAAATTTATGTTTAGACTTAAACTCCATTATTAGTGAGGATAAAAAGATGTCAATAATCAGCTCCAGGATTTGTTTATGGGAGATACTCTGATGTAGAATTTTATTTATTTATTTTATTGGGTATTTATTTCATTTACACAGGACATGGAGTCTGTGTCTGGTTTATATACCCAGTGAGACTACATTGGGGATAACTGTGTTTTCTTTGTGAGCAGATTTCAGTAAGATATAGCTTTGGGGTTAGGAATGTGTGTGTGTCCACTTCTGTCAGGACCCTGACTTTATATAAGGCTTATGCTGGCTGTTTGCATCCTGTTTCAGTGTCTGTGAGTCGATATGTGCATCAGCCCTTTTGTGTCTAGAAGGCTTGTTTCTTTGGTATCCTTCGTTTCTTCTCTTATAATATTTCTGTCTCATCTTCTTTAGGGTTCCTTAAGACCTGAGGAGAGGAATTTGATGGGGATAGCCCATTTATTACCAACTGTTTCAAGGTCTCTTGCTATCTACACATTTCCAGCTCTAGGTCTCTCTATTTTTATCCATCACAGCAGGAGGAAATGACTTTGATGATGGCTAAGCAAGACATTGGACTATCTAAGTGGATATCCACCTTTCTAATGCTCTGACCATTTAATACAGCTACTTATGTTGTAATGACTCCAAACCATAAAATAACATTTTTCTACTTCATTACTGCTATGGATTTTAATGTAAATTCTTGTGGTTTTGGATAGTAGTGTATGACCTCTCTGAAAGGGTCATCTGATCACCCATTGGCATTGTAATCCATAGGTTAAGAACTACTGGTCCATGAATACAACACAATGTTGTTAGGCATCATTTTATTTTTATCTTCTTTAGCAGAACAGTAGTATTTTGTTTTTCTCTAGGTTCCTAGCCTATCTAATTTCAGGCTCTTGGCTACCAGAGTAGTGTCAGGCATGAGATCTTCCTCATTGGTTAGGCTTTAAATCCAACCAGATGATACTTGTATGTACATCACTTGTGACATTGTTCCACCAATATACAATAAATAAATATTGTAGATCAAAGGCTCTATAGTTGAATTAGTGTTTACCTTTCTTCTCTGGTAGCATACACAGTACATTCTAGTATCATGATCACTAGTTAGTAGGGGCAAAGTCTCTAATTAGTCACCAGCTTAACTTCTCCAAGTTCAATGAATTAGATAGGAGTTATAGTCAGCAAAGGGGCTATATAACTAGTTTGTAGAAAACAACTGATGTAATTGCATATAGCCTAGGTTGTTTAGGGTTTTCCATGTGGTATCTTTGACAAATTATGCCAAAGATAATATGTCACTTTCTGTCACTGCAGGTTTATTTTATTGCAAGAGATAGGAGCATTGTTGACCCTGTTTTTGGTGATTACATTTACATGTATGTAGTTTAATATTCTTCTAGTATAATAGATTATCATATGACTCCCCAAATGATTTTTAATATTAGATTTCATGAATATATTGAATCATTTACATCATCTTCCCTTTTCCTTTCAATATAATCTTCCTTTTGTAGTCCCCAGTGCCTCCTGCTAGTCTCCATATAACTGTATATTGTATTTCCTCTTCCTAGAGAGAGCCTCTATACCAAGATCCTTTAGTGGATACATAAGCTCCTTGGTTAATTGGATTTTAGTTTACTTATCAGTATCTTAAAAGCTAACATCCACATGTCAGAAAATATGCTATGTTTGTATGTATCAAGACAACGTTTTTCTAGCTGCATCCATGTCCTGCAAATTTCATTACCTTATTTTTTTAAAGTGTTGACTAACATTTCACTTTGTAAATATGCCTCATTTTCTTTACACATTCATCTATTTATGAATATCTAGAATGGTTTCAAATTATGGAAGACCTTAATAGACCAGGAAAGCAATATGATCACTTCCCCGATTTTAGCAGCAATGATTTTAGTTTCTGTTTGTTTAACATGATATATAAGTCACCTTTATATTGAGATATTTTTCTTACATTTCTACTTTATCCAGGATTTTTATCATGAAGGGGTCTTGGATTTCTGTCAATGACTATTCTACATCTAATGAGATGACCCTGAGGGAATTTTCTTTCATCTTGCTTATATAATGGATTAAATATATTGATTTATATATCTGGAGCCATTAATGAATCCCAGGATAAAGCATACTTGGTTGATGATTTTTTTATGTGGTTTTGGGTTTGGTTTGCAAGTATTTTATTGATGGTTTGCATGTATTCACAAGGGAATATGGTCTGCAACTTTTTTCTTTCTTGGGTGTTTGGGTGGTTTAGATATCAGGATTATTATGATTTTCTAGAACTTGGCAATATTTCTTCTGTTTTGCAAAATAGTTTGAGGAGTATTGGTATCAATTCGTTTTTGAAGATCTGACAGAATTCTGCATTGAATCTATCTGGCCCTAAATTTCATTTATTTGTTTGGGGGCCTTTGCAAGACTGCTTCTATTTCCCTGGGTGTTACTGGACTGCTCTAGACTTAAATTTGGTGGGTTGTATATATTAAGAATGGTATACATTCATTTCATTTATATTTTCCAATTCAATGGAATATAGATTTTTAAAATATATTCTTATAATTCCATGGATTTCCTCAGTCTCATGTTATGTACTTCTCTCTCTCTCTCTCTCTCTCTCTCTCTCTCTCTCTCTCTCTCTCTCTCTCTCTCTCTCTCTTTCTCTCTATCTCTTATTTTGACTTTATTGAACTATTTGTTAATTTGACTGAAGGTTTATCCATATTACTGATTTTCTCAAAGAAACAACTCTTTTCTTTATTGATTCTTCAGGTTCATTTTTTTTTTTGATTTGATGTATTTCAGCCTTGACATTATTTCTTGACGTTTACTCTATTTGTGTGTTATTTCTTCCCTTTTTTTCTAGAGATTTCAGATGTCATGTTAAGTTGTTAATAAAAGATCTCTTCATTATTTTTGTATAAGCACTTAGTGTTATATACTTACCACAATATACCCCATATATGTATAAAATTTAAATATGTATAAAATTCTTATTTTGTCTTTTACTATAGATTTGACTTTTTAATGAAATCAACAATATTTCTATAGCAATATTATGTTTTATATACAAATAAAAGACAATCTAACTGCTATGGATATACCCCAAGATGAGAATATTTACCAATATGTGCAAAGTCTTTGTTTCAATACTGATTGACAATAACCTGCTTATGAAATACAAAATAAGGTCATTGAGAAATGTTATATTTTTGTGGATCCTGCTCATATATTAAATCTTGGCTACCAATGCAGTATCATTTGTAGGTGACAGGACCTTTAGGAGGAAATCCAGAATCATACCATAAAATGCTATTTAAACTGACAAAGGGAAGTACTGTATGAACAAGAACAATGAGCTGAGCCATTATGACAAAACATCCTTAAATACACAGTAAGAAATACCTACATTTCTTTCTTTCTTTTTTTTTTTCCCCAACAACTATCTAATTACACTTAAGGTGTACTCAACAGAAAGGAAAGTATCCCTGGTAATAGAAACCTGGTCACATTTTCTGGAGCTAAGTAGAGAATATATCTTAGCACACAACAATCATTATTTTGCTAGAATAGTATAAATTTATAAACATTATCCTTATATATAAAGGTATGTGTAACTATCAGGCCACTTCAAAGAAGGCCATCATGGAAAAACACAAGTGGTTACAATGAAGAGATTTATGAAGATTACAGCCCTAAAAGTTATATCTGTATTACTGCTCATGTACCTACATCTCAGCACAAGTCTCAGAAGAGGGAGCAGAAAGATTTTAGAATTCAGAATATGAAGAAGTCTGCTATGTAAAAGTCTCCCCTATAAATTGCTACAAAAATGAGACTTAAATTATGAGTATATCATCATGCAGCTTAATGTTGAAAGGGACAATATTCATGCATACCCCCACAGGCAAGGAACTACAGACAACTGATAACTTCTGAGAGTAGGAGAATTATCCTCTTTTGGTTGATTTTGCTTCAGTTTGCTTACTTAATACAAAGGTGTTAGCCCTAAAACAATACATACACAAACAACAATAAACTGGGCATAAATATATAAATACTTATATATTTATGTACACACACACACACATACAAATAAGTGTAACATTAATAATCTAAGAATCAAGGCAATTAAGTAGACAGTGCTGGAATCATAGAAGGAGTTAGGGCTGGGAGTGACAGAAACAAGGAATGAAAGGGTGACAGTAATCAACATTTATAAATAAAATGTTTAATAAATAAATAAATGCTAATGTAGGTTTCATGCAGGAGACATAAAACCTAAGATACTGGGTTCTGTTCTTTCTCTTTGTTTCAAATTCTGGGAGATAAGGTGAACAATTGCACTGGGACCGAAAACAATAAGAATACATATTTCTATACTAGAATTTTCAAAACATGAATGAAAATAAACTATTATAAGATGATTATCAACTTAGGTTTCCTTCTTTCACATAATTCTAATTTGTGTGTCAAGTTGACATAAGAACAGCCAGCGTACTTTTCTCCTTTGATTCTCATTGATACAATAATGCTTAAAATGTTAACTTCTGTATTTAACTGTAAATAATAACTGAAGAATACATTTGTCTCTGCTGGTTTCAGTAATTACCATAATATTAAAGAAGTAATCTCTAATGCTAGTGAGGGAATGGACTTTTCATTGATGGTAAGAGTGAGCAGACAAAGAAAACAGCCTCCTTCATCCTTGTCCATATATAAGCAGCCACCAGAATGTGCTGTTCAAATTAAAGGTGAGTCTTCCCACCTCAAAAAGATATAGATTAAAGTTATATCTCCATGCATCAATGATCTAGACTTCAAATAATGTAATTATGACAAAATTCTGCCACTTCCCTGAAGACACCACAGCCTGAGGCATCCCAGGAGATCCACTGCACATAGGGCAACTTACACCACAGCCTGAAGACATTCCAGAAGATCCACTACACACATGGCAACTGGGCAACTGATCACCAGCTTCTCTGCTCCCATAAAAACACCACAGCTTGAAGGCATCCCAGGAGTTCCTTGGCACACAAGGCAACTGGGCAATCAATTCCACAGTCTGAAGAACTCCCAGGGGCTTCACAGTATGCATAACTGACCCAACAGATTGAAAGCCTCCCTGAAGATTTGCTGCACACCGAGAAACAGAAACCACAATCCATAGGATCCCATAGAGAACAGCTTCACACAGGACAACAGCTGGACTGTTCCTCTGAAGACCCAACAGTCTGAAGACCTCACAGAAGATCTGTTGCAGAGCTCCAAATACATATACAGCAGAGGACTTCTGGGTCCGGGTTCAGTCAGAGAAGCTGTACCTAACCCTCACGAGACGGTAGACCCCAGAGTGTGTGTGTGTGTGTGTATGTGTGTGTTTGGGGGGTGCTGCTGGGGTGGGGACTGGGGATGGGGACATCCTAGTGTAGACTGGAGGGGGGAGGTAAGTGATGTGGAAAATTCAGAGGGTGGACTGGGAAGGGGACAAAATCTGGAGTATAAAGAAAAGACTAAATAAAAATTTTAAAATGCAATCATTTCTATGTGCGGCATTAATTTCAGAATATTAATTATTTGGTTTAACATAACAAATGCCACCAAATAATAACAAGATTGTTTCCAAAGGGGAAAAAAAAGAAAAAAGGAAAAAAAGAATTCTAAATTGTAGCATGCATATTGTTTACATTAGAGTTAATATCCACTTAGAAGTGAGTATATACCAAGTTTTTCTTTCTGGGTCTGGATTATCTTACTCAGGATGACTAATTCAATTCCCACTCACTTGCCTGCACATTTCATAATGTCATTGTTTGTAACAGTTGAGTAATATTCCATCATGTAAATGTACCACATTTTCTTTATCAGTTTTTCAGTTGAGGGGCATCTAGGTGGTTTCCTGTTTCTAGCTATTAGGCATAGAACTGCTATGATCATAGGTGAGCAAGTTTGTGGTAGGAAGGAATGTCTTCCTAACCCTCAAGAGACTAGAGGCCCCAGGGAGTTTAGAGGTCAGGCGGGGGTAGGGGGTGGGGCCATCCGCGTGGAGATGGGGTCGGGTGGGGAGGAGGTTTGTGATATGGACCAGTCGGAGGGTGGATGGGGAGGGGTGGGGAATGGAATATGGAGTGTAAAAAATGAATTACAAATAAAATTGAATTTAAAAAAGGAAGGAGTGTCTTTTGGGTATGTGCCTAGGAGCAGTATATCTGAATCTTGAGCTAGAATGATTCCCAATATTCTGAGAAACTGCCATATTGATCTCCAAAGTGTCCTTATAAGTTTGTCCCTTCAAGTAGGGATGGAGAAGTGTTATACTTGCTTTAGAATAAACTGTCACTAGTGCTTTGGAACTCAGCTATTCTGAAATGTGTAAAATTAAATCTTAAAGTTGTTTTGCATTTTCCTCATGGCAAAGGATGTTGAATGTTACTTCAAGAGCTTCTCAAAACATTTGAGATACCTTTGTTGGGAATTAACTGTTTACATTTATTCCCCATTTGGATTATTTGGTTTATTGATGTCTAGTTTCTTGAATTCTTTTTTGGATATTATCCCTTTATAATATGTGGAGTTGGTAATAACACTTTCCTATTCTGTATGTTGACATTTCAGTTAAAAGAAGTGATTCAGGGGGAAATGCATGCCTCTCCATGGGACAGGAAAATTGAATTGCTATTATAGGTGGGCAGTGTGTAAGTAGGTACAGGAATATGGGGTAGAGAAGATGAGAGAGTACTGTAAGTGATAACTGGAATTGTGAGACAATTCGGGTGAGGTAGATAAAGTCCCAGGGATCCATTAAAGTTATCCTATAAGACTCCTAGTAATGAGTGATACAGAACTTGTACTGACTATGTCCTGTAACCAGTGAAGGGAACAGGACATGAACCCACCAACTAAACCTTTTATATACATGTTTTTTTCTGCAAGCATGATGAGTAAAGGTAGCACAGACATTGTGGGAGATGCCAAGCAATGATTGATCCAGCTTGGAACTCAAATCAGGAGAGGGAGCCTACACTTGCCACTTCTTGGAGGACCAGAAACTAGAGGCTGGATGGCCAAGTTACTTAGGATAAAACCAAAATAGAAAAAAAAGTGAGAAATGATTTCATGGATAGCATGGATTCGCCTGGCATAATCAGCATTAGTGAGGCTTTATCCAGCAACCAATGGAAACAGATGCAGAAACCCACAACAAAATATTGTTCAAAACGCAGTGAATCCTGCAGAGGAAGGGAAGAAGGATTGTTGGAGCCAGAAGGGTTAAAGATACCTCAAGAAAAAGACACAAATTCAATAAACCTGGACTCAGAAATTCACTCAGACTGAACCAACAGAGAGCCTGCATGGATCCAACCTATGCCCTTTGCATATATGCTACAGCTGTGTAGCTTTGTCCTTTGTGAGGCTGCTATCAGTGGGAGTAAGATCTCTTTGTGATATCTTTGCCTCCTTTGGAATCCTTGTCTTCCTACCGGGTTGTTTCATCCAGTCTTACTATGAGGAAAGGTGCCTAGACTTACTGAAAATTGATATGGTTTATTTGCTTAATATCCTTGGAAGGCCTGCCCTTTTATCTGAGGAAACAGAGTAGATTGGGAAGGAGGATTTAGAGGAGAGCAACTGGAAAAACAGGAGAGGGGAAAAACTGCAGTTGGGACGTGATATAGGAGAGAACAACAACAAACACACACACACACACACAATTGTAAAATTCCTCACAGGTATATACAAATATTTGGCTTTTAGTTAATTGCAGATATAGAGAAGTTGACAATTAAATATAGCTATCACACTATTGGTCACACATGAAAGAATTGCCTGGAAAGCCATGCCACAATTTAAGTGATGAAACTAGATTCTGATACATTATTTTGCCAAATTCTTATATGCATTATATAATCTGGATTTTTGTGATTATTTGAATTTGAAGGTAGCCTAAATGTAGTTCAAGCATATGAAAGTTTGGAAATATCTTTCTTTTTCCTTACCATGTAGGTCTGGATAGCTTGTCATTCACTCTATTGGCCACACTGGCCTGAACTCAGAAAGATATACCTGTTTTGTCTCTTAAGTGCTCATTAAGTGTCTGCATCACCATGCTCTGCTTAAGTGTTGCCTTCATGTTAATAATTTGATATTTGAGCCACAACAAGACCATTAACCATTCAATTATTTCAAATCTCTACACAGAAGAGATCACTAGGGTCTTGAGTATTTCGGTCATGTATGGAAATCACTAAAGTAAAATTAATTGAACAGCATTTTAATTATCATTTAGTACTTTGAAATTTCAATGGCAGGCTTGACATACTTTTAGTAAGTCATTTCTCTCATTAAGGATTAGTCTGACATTTTTAGTATTCCACAAACTTTGGTACAAGCATAATAAAAATTTTATAAATTTAGATAATTTAAAATTCACTAGAGTTTAGAAAGAGTCGAAAGTATTATGGAACAAAGACATACATTGTAAAAAATGTTGTATTTACTTATTACGCCTCTATATTTTTCTGTTTTAATCATTTTATGATGAATAGAAGGTTTCTTTGCAAAGGTAAATATTTTTAAATATTAAAAAGAAAATACAAATTTACATGAACATTAAATTGAACTGTGCCCTGTACTTTGTTTGATAGTTTATTAATATACTCGAGAGAAAAGATACAACAAAACACAAATTAGTCATCTTCTGTTGCTTTTAATTTTATTTTTTAGTATATATTATGCAAAATCAAGAAAGCATAGTGCATTGTAGAATAAATAAAAAATAGAGTATGATCAAGTTACATTTTGATGCTGAATTCACTGTACAAATCCAGAAACCACTTCAGTGGAAGTTTTTTGTTTCCTTTCTTCCTTTCTTTCTTTCTTTCTTTCTTTCTTTCTTTCTTTCTTTCTTTCTTTCTTTCTGTTCTTTTTAGAATGCTTCTTATGTGAACAATATAGAAGGATATTTTTTGTTAGAGAAAGTCATGTATTACCAGTAAATTTTATGATACAACCCTCATCTTTTCCCAAGTATTAAAATGTTCAAATCAGGATAGAAATACAAGGCTCTGCAACTAAGAGTTGTACTGATTTTTCAAAGAAGCTGGGTCACTTCTCAGTATATCAATATGGTAGTTCACAATCACCTGTAAGTCCATGTCTAAATCACTCTTCTGGCTTTTATGGCCTTTACATGTAGGTGGTCCATATAAATGCATGCAGGCACACATATATATACCTTCATGAAAATAAGTAAATACATATTTTTATAAAGGCACATCAACCCAAACTGGTAGTCCCAGTAACAGCAAACTTCTTTTAATTTTGGCTGCTTTCCATATTATCAATGTTAAATTGGTTCATATGAAGGAGGAAGACCTTCAGTGGTGAATTCCAATGTGTCTACATATCCCTGTAGAAAACTTTGGACTTTGCAGTACCTTGTAGAAAAATAAGCACTTTGAGCCAGTTGAATTATCACTGGTTTTGGAAAATGTGTCTTATGCCAAAGTGGAACTCTATGTTTTTGGACACTGCTTAAATTAATTTTCCCAATACAATATTTTGATTAATTATTTGAGACTTACATAGAGCATCACAATCACACTCATTTCCCAGTCCTTCAAGGTCCACACACATCCTTGTGACTTAATTTAAAAATAAAAAGATAAAAATCAAGAAAGAAAACATACACCAAGTTCAATTTGCATTGCTCATATATTCACTGGAGCATGGTCAGACTTCCAGTGTCCATATTCTTAATAAAATGAGCCCTCTATCCCCACCCACTACAGAAGGCATCAATTGTGAAGAACTACAGTTCAGAATTACTATCACATTTATTCTCTTCTTGTCTAGACTGATTCTTTCTTTTAAGTGGGTGTAGGGGTGGAAGGAAAGTTGCCACAAATGCCTTTTATGTTGCTTATTTTCTGTAGTCATGATACCATGCAAAAGAAGTTTCCTTACTTATTATAGTCAATAATATGGTTTTTGGTGATTGCATGGATCAGGGCTATCCACATGGCCTCTAGTTTCAGCACAGATCTCAGCATAGTCTCTGGTACCAGTACAGATCAAAGACATGAATATAGCCCATGGCCAAACCATAGATCACAGACCCCACAAAATTCTTGGCAAAATCAGGAGCATCAACATGGCTTCAGGTGGCAACAAAGATCATGGACATTTTCATAGCCTTCAGTTATAACATTTGCCACAGACACTAACACAGTTAAACCCCAGTTGCAGGATGGATCATAGATAGTACATGGCCAAGGTAGGCATCATGGACCATAATTATGAACATGGCCTCAAGCATTTGGCCTCTGGTAGTTGTGCAGACTGTAGACATTGGCATTTCAATGAAGTGGAATAATTTCTTGTGCATTGTGAAAGATTGTTTTTGCAATATTTAAATGCTTATTTCTAGACCTACAATTATTGGAATATAGGCTGGAGTTTGGTATTGTTATTTTCATGAAGAATCAGCCATCTTAGTGCTTTTTGACATCTCCATCATCTTGTGATTGGTATAATAATGAGTTTAACATCCTAGAGCAAAACAGGAAAGGATAAGTGGAACTTCTATCCCAGAGATAGAAACTTTGGGAAAGAGTGAGGCAAAAGATTTGTCAGTCAAATTTGGGGAAAGCTGGACACTTGAGACTGAGGAGAGGAAACAAGCCTTGTGGCAGGACAGGGGTAGATAGTCCAGTTTACTGTAAAAAGCTAAATGAGAGTCTGCCAAGCTAAGGCCAAGCTATCTTTTTATCAAAAAGTCTCTGTGTCATTACATGGCAGCTGACACCTCAGAGGCAGTCTGGTGGTATCATCATGTTCTTCCTTTATAGGAAATACATGCAACCACTTTGCGTATATTTTGCCAGGAGAAAGTATAAACATATGGCACCATGTTTTATAATCAATACTGTTAATATGACATTATGCCGAAAAATTCACTCACAATTATGTAAACATCATCGTATTTCCTGTTATCATGTTAAACCTTCTGTTTATGTAGTTTCTTCATCTATTTTCTTGAATATTTTTCCTTTTGAAATTATCCTTATTCCTTTCGTCATTTTTATATGGTACTTTTGGTAATTTTAGGATCTTGTTTCTAGGGATAAACTTTCTAGGAATAGACTGGCAAGTCTTTGCTGGGATTCATAATTTTAATTCATCTTTAGAATATACATTAAGAAAGTAAATGGAATTCCTTGATCATCTGAGAATGATTTGTCAATTTGCTTAAGTTGTTCTGATGTACTTCAGAATTTCCTCTTCACTTCTTCCTTCCATGTCTCTGCTCCCCCCACCCCAGTTTATCATTTCTCTTTCCTTTTTCTCTAGTGTCCTCTCTTGCACCTCTCTCCAATTTGTGTGCCTATAAAACCTTTCCTCCATATGAAGAAGCATCAGCTTAATATATTTCATTAGTGATTGCTTTTAATGAGAAGTTCATTTGCTGTAATATCCATTAACACTTGGCAGGGTATATCATATAGATTTTTTAATTTAGTCATAGATTTAAAGTGATATTTATGGATTTAATTTACACATCTCTGATTACTAAGATATGTGTATTTTCTTATATGTTCTTTATTTTGGACTATGCAAATACAGTCCTTGTATAAAATTCTAAAAACAAAATTTAAACAATTTAATGAGTAAATTTTCCTTTATATTTCAGTGGGTTATTTATCTTCTTACCTAACATTTTTCTGAGTATTTATTTCTTTTAAGACTGTCATAATTAGTTAAAAACTTGGGAAGATAAACACTTGAGAATAAATGGCTATTAAATAGTACAACAGAATCTTGGTTTTGATATTTATTTTCAGATGATTTAGGGCTGATACATTCACCTTATTTTGAATTTAAAAGAGTAGGTGTCTTCTGGCAAACTTGGGAGCCTTGAGGTCTGCCCCATCCCTTATGTGTTCCATCTTTCTGTTCACAAAATTGCATACAATGCCAACACTAGGTTGACTAAAGGCTAGTTTAAAAACAGTCAGTAAAAGCCAGGGCAATATGACAACAGAAGAAACCAGCTCTGCAACTAAAGCAAACCCAAGAAATCCTAACACGTGTGAATCATGAGAACACACCTTGAATCTAATTTTATGAGGATGACAGACATCTTTTTTTTTAATATTTTTCATTAGCTATTTTCCTCATTTACATTTCCAATGCTATCCCAAAAGTCCCCCATACCCTCCCCCCCACTCCCCTACCCACCCACTTCCACTTTTTGGGCCTGGCGTTCCCCTGTACTGGGGCATATAAAGTTTGAATGTCCAATGGGCCTCTCTTTCCAGTGATGGTCAACTAGGTCATCTTTTGATACATATGCAGCTAGAGTCAAGAGCTCCGGGGTACTGGTTAATTCATAACATTTTTCCACCTATAGGGTTGCAGATCCCTTTAGCTCCTTGGGTACTTTCTCTAGCTCCTCCATTGGGGGCCCTGTGATCCATCCAATAGCTGACTGTGAGCATCCACTTCTGTGTTTGCTAGGCCTCGGTATAGTCTCATAAGAGACAGCTATATCTGGGTCCTTTCAGCAAAATCTTGCTAGTGTATGCGATGGTGTCAGCGTTTGGAAGCTGATTATGGGATGACAGACGTCTTAAAGAGCAAACAAATAAATCCCTTAAAGACATACAGAATAATACAATCAAACAGTTAAAGGTCTTTAAAGAGGAATTGAATAAATATAAAGAAATAGAAGAAAATACAATACTGAAATAGAATAATGAAAAAGAAAATACACACACTGAACTGCCCACATTAATAGTGGGAGACTTCAACATCCCACTCTTACCATCAGACAGGTCATCAACATAAAAAATAAACAGAAAAATGAAAAACCTAGACAACGTTATGAATCAATTGATTGTAATATTTATCTACAGAACATCTTAACCAAACACTGTAGAATGTACTTTTTTTATTGAACGTCAGGGAAGCTTCTCCAAAATTGACAAAGCAATCCAAACCAGATACAAGAATACTGAAATAACTGTATCCTATTAGACCAAAATAGATTAAAACTGGACTTCTGCATCAACAGAAACAAAAGAAACAACACAGTGTAAAAACTCATGGAAATTGAAAAATTCTTTACTTTGATAACTGGGTCAGGAAAAAATTAAAGACTTTCTAGATCTTAATGACAAAGAAGGCCCAACTTGCCCAAACTTATGGAACATAATGCAAGCAGGACTAAGAGGAAAGGTCAATAGCACTAGGTACTTCTGGTTCTTTGACAAAATCACCAAGATTGACAAATCCCTAGACAAACTAACTGAAAGACAGAGAGACAATATCCTAATTAACAAAATCAGAAAAGAAATGGGAGTTATAACAAGAGACATTGATGAACTTCAGATTCAGTAGGTCTTACTTCAAAAGCCTGTACTTCACAGAATTGGAAAATCAAAATAAGATGGATGATTTTCTAGACAGATATCACTTACTGAAGTTAAATCAAGATGAAGTAAACTATCCAAATCATCCTATAACCCCTTAGAAAATATAAGCAGGCACTAAAAGTTTTCCAACAAAAAAAGCCCATGGTTAAATGGTTTTAGTTGATAATTCTACCTGACTTTCAAAGAATAGCTAAGACTAATAATGCTCAAATAATTCCACAAAATAAAAAGAAGATGAACACTGTCAAATGTATGAGGCTATAATTGCCCTGAGACCTAAACCACACAAAGACTCACAAACAACAAAAAAATTCAAATCAATTTCCCTTATGACAGTGGATGCAACATTACTCAAATATGCACAAACTGAATCCAAGAATACATGATCAAGTATGCATCATTCCAGGGATCCAGCAGTGGTTCCACGTAAAATTCCATCAATATAATACACCATATAAACAAACTGAAAGAAAATAAAAGACCTGTTTATCTTATTAGGTAATGAAAAAAATCTTTGACAAAATCCAAAACCATAGGATGTTAAAAGTCTGAGATAGATCAGGAATGCAAGGTACATAACTAAACATGAAGGTAATATACACTAAGCCAATAACCAACATCAAATAAAATGGAGGAAAACTTAGAGCAATTACACTTAAATCATGAACAAGTTAAGTCTGTCCATTTTCTCCATATCTATTGACTCTGGTACTTGAAGTTCTAGCTTAAACAAGACAACTAAAGGAGATCAAAGGGATACAAACTGGTCAGGAAGAAGTGACAGTTTTCACATGATGTGATAGCATACATAAGGGACCTCAAAAATTCTACCAAAAACTTACAGCTAATAAACACTTTCAACAAAGTGGCTGGATAAAAGATTAACTTAGAAACATCAGTAGCCATCTTTTATACAAACAATATATAGATTGATAAAGAAGTTGAAGTGATAACACCCTTCACCACAAATAATATAAAATACTTCAGTGTAACTCTAAGCAAGCAAGTAAAAGACCTGTGTGACAAGAAATTCAAGTTTCTGAAGAATTGCACTGAAGAAGATATCAGATGTAAAAATTTTCCATGCTCATGATTCAGAGGAATTAACGTAGTGAAAAATGCCCATCTTATTAAAAGCAATCAAAATATTCAATCCAATCTCCATCAAAATTCCACATTTTTTACGAACCTTGAAAGAACAATTCTCAACTTCATATGAATAAATAAAACATCCAGGATAACCAAAACAATCATGAACAGTAAGAGAACTTTCTGAGGTATTATTATCTCCGACTTCATGGAGTACTGTGGCACAGTAGTAATACAAGCTGCACGATGTTGGTTTAGAATCGAACAGGTTATTAAATGGAATCAAACTAATGCCCAAGAAAGAAACCTATACATCTACAGAAACTTGAATTTTTGACAAGGAAGCCAAAACCATAAAATGGAAAATGAATAGCATCTTCAACAAATGATGCTGGTGTAACTGGATGTCTGCACATGGAAGTATACGAACAGAACCATATTTCCACCCTGCTAAGAATTTAAGTCCAAGTGGATTAAAGAACCCAAATTTCAAACAGATACACTCAATCAATTAGAAGAGAAAGTAGGAAATAACCTTGAACACATTGGTACAGGAGACAACTTCCTGAACAGAACATCCCTAGCTCAGGCACTTTCATCAACAATTAATAAATGGGACCTCATGAAACTGAAATGCTTCTATAAAGCAAAGGACACCATCGGTCGGACAAAACAATAGCATACAGAATGGGGAAAAAATCTTCACCATCTCTATATGTGACCGAGGGCTAGTAACCAAAATATATAAAGAACATGAGAACTTAGACATCATCAATAAGAATATCCTAGTTAAAAAATTTGGTACAGTGCTGAACAGAGTATTCATTACAAAAGAATTTCTAATTGCTGAGAAGCATATTAAAAAATATACAACATCCCCTAGTTATTGAGGAAATGCAAATAAAAACAACTCTGAGATTTGATCTTACATCCATCAGAATGGCTGAGTGAGCTAAGATAAAAATCTCAAGGGACAGCACATATTGGCAAGAACGTGGAGCAATGGAGAAAGTCCTTCATTGGTGGTCAGAGTGCAAACTTGTACATCCACTCTTGAAATCAATTTAAGGGTTTTTAAGAAAATTTGTAATAGTTCTACCTCAAGAACCAGTCATACCACTCCTGGGAATATACCCAAAAGATGTTCCACCATACTTCAAGGACACTTAATTACATAGAAGCTTTATCTACAACAGCCAGAAACTAGAAACAACCCATAGATCCCTCAACTGAAGAATGGATTAAAAAAAAAAAAAAAGTCTGGTTCATTTACACAATGGAATACTATTCAGCTATTAAAAACATTAACATCATGAATTTTGCAAGAAAATTAGTGGGTCTAGAAAATATCATCCTGAGTGAAGTTACCCAGACCCAAAAGGACATGTATGATATGTACTCATTTGTAAGTAGATATTAGCCATAAAGCATAGAATACCCATGCTTCAATCCACATACCCTAAGAAGCTAAATAACTAGCAGAGCCCAAGACCGTATACTTGAATCTTACTCAGAAGAGGAAATAACATAGACACTGGAGGTGGATTGAGGGAGGTAGGTAGGTGGGAGAAGTGATAAGGCAGGGAACTGATGAGTGAGACATCAGGTGTAGAGAGAGCAGTGGAAAGAGAATGACAGTAGGGAGCTGGCATTGGTGTGGTGGAGGACATCACTAGGACATGCCAGAGACATGGGAAACTGGGAAAATACCAAGGAATCTATGGGATGACTCTAGATAAGACACTTACCAGTGAAAGATATGGAGCCTGAATTTGCCGCCCCCTGTAGTCAGGTAGGACTGTTTGTGAGGGGATGATGACACCAGCACCCCACAAAACTTTCTTTTTTAAAAATTTTTAAAAATATTTTTATTAGGTATTTTCCTCATTTACATTTCCAATGCTATCCCAAAAGTCCCCCATACCCTTCCCCCCACTCCCCTACCCACCCACTCCCACTTTTTGGGCCTGGAGTTCCCCTGTACTGGGGCATATAAAGTTTGCATGTCCAATGGTCCTCTCTTTCCAGTGATGGCTGACTAGTCCATCTTTTGATACATATGCAGCTAGAGTCAAGAGCTCCGGGGTACTGGTTAGTTCATAATGTTGTTCCACCCATAGGGTTGCGGATCCCTTTAGCTCCTTGGGTACCTTCTCTAGCTCCTCCCTGTGATCCATCCAATAGCTGACTTTGAGCATCCACTTCTGTGTTTGCTAGGCCCCGGCATAGTCTCACAAGAGACAGCTATATCAGGGTCCTTAACACCATTGCATACACCAGCAAGATTTTGCTGAAAGGACCCACAATACTTTCTAACCAAAATGTGTCCTGACTACAAGACATACAGGGACAAAGATGGAGCAGAGATTGAGGGAATAGCCAACCATTGGCTGGCCCAACCTGAGGCCCATCACATGGACAAAAATCAATCCCTGACAGTATTAAATATAATCTACTATTCTTGCAGACTGGAGCCTAACATAAATGTCCTCTGAGAGCTCCACCAACTAGATGACGGAAACAGATGCAGAGACTCATAGCCAAACATTACATGGAGCTTAAAAAGTCTTATAATAGGGCTGGTGAGATGGCTCAGTGGGTAAGAGCACCCTACTGCTCTTCCGAAGGTCCAGAGTTCAAATCCCAGCAACCACATGGTGGCTCACAACCATCCGTAACGAGATCTGGCGCCCTCTTCTGGAGTTTCTGAAGACAGCTACAGTGTACTTACATATAATAAATAAATAAATCTTTAAAAAAAAAAGTCTTATAATAGAGTTTGGGGAAGGATTGAGGGACCCCATAAAAAGACCCAACAAAGTCAACTCACCTGGACCAATTGGGGCTTCCAGATATTGAACCACCTACCAAAGCACAATCATGGGCTAGATCTTAGTCCCTGCACATATATAGCAGATGGACAGCTTGGTTTTCTTTCAGGTGCCTCACAACTAAAGTGAGGACTGTTCCTAAATCTGTTGGATGACTATGGATTTCATTTTCCTGACTCTCTTTATCTGACCTCAGTAGGAGAGTACTCATGTAGTCCTGAAGTGATTAGATGTGCCAAGGTTGATTGATACCCAGGGAGTCCCTCCCCTTCTTAGAGAAAAAGGAACAGAAGGGATGGTGGAAGGTTTGTGTGAAGTGTGAAAATGGGGAAGGGAAAAGGGTGCTGCATTCCAATTATAAAGTGAATAATTAAATAAAGTGATAAAAAAGTAACTACAAAATGATTGAAGTGTTTAGAAAGCTCATACTAAGTTTGAATACTTGAAATAGAAATGCTTTTGTTTTATTGAGATATTCACTAATGTTGTTTGTTTGTTTAAATACTATGATTGACTACAACAAGCACTATTAAGCTCCTATCACAGGCAGATTAACTATAACTACTTTAAAATGTCTAAGCTAGAGAGACAGCTCAGTGCTTACAAACACTGTTACTCTCCCAGAGACACAGGTTAAATTTCCAGAATCCATATGTTGGTTTACAGGCATCTATAACTCAATTTCAGGGGATCCCATTCCCTCATGTGGCCTTCATAAATTTCTTTCAACTCTCTTTGCTTTTTCTCACCTCATCTTACAATTGTCGCAAGGCTGTGATAGTCAAGAGAGCCAGTAACTCTGTTGACCCCCACAAAAGCCATAGTTTCTTTTGCACACATTTGTACAAATATCCATTCAAAGAAAACACACACATATAGTAAAAAGAAGTATAAAAATTGCTAAATTACATTATAAATAAATGAAAAATTAATTTCACCTAAACTTACTTATATCCTAATGTTACCTTGTGTGGCATAAATTATTTTGGAAATGCCATTATATTAGCTTCTTGGCATGAGGAATTTATTGTACTTCATCCATGGAATTCTAATGTGATTATAGAGACCCACATATGAGGCAGGCAGTGACAGATGAACATGGCAGAATACAGAGTAATCACCAAAGAGAGATACTAAAGTGATGTTTCTAAAGACTGAGTAGGATTTATAAGCAGATATATAGGGATGGGGAAAAAGAATTGCACAGAGAAACAGAAAAGATAGAAAGAGAGCAACAGAGAGAGTATAGGAGAGGAAAAGAAGGAATGAGCAAAAAGAAGGAAAGAAAGAGGTGGAATGTGGATAGAAAAGAACACAGTAATGTGCCCCTTGATGTACAATATTTTTGTTCATTGAACTTGATTTTGGACTTTTAATTGTTAGAAATGTTAAAGTACCCACTTTGGAATTAATTACTTATATATCTACTAGAAAATAATACATGTAACTACAGCACATTTCCCCAAAATATACCCTGACGCTTCCCCTCCAACGGTCTGTTTTTGAAGTTATCTCAGTTCGAAACATACATCTTAGTGGTTTAAAAATATGGCTTAAGTAATGTCAACAGACTGACCCAGTTGACCATCATAGTCCTTGGGAAATTGTATGATAAAGTGAGGAAGGCAAGAGGAGTTGGAAGAATCTATTGCAATTTTAGACAGGCCTATAGAACACCATGCTTTCCTGTTGATGCATCTGAGAACATCATATGCAAAGGTTCATGAGATTCTCATAATTAAAGTAGCTCTTATGTGCAATATGTTGGAAATTGTCTACATAAATTTGGATTAAAAATTTCAGGTAATGTGACCAATATTTTTCCTTTTCAGTGTTAATTAAAATAGGCCACAGTGGTTTAGGACTTAAGGGAACTAACAAGAACATATTGTTTGTGGGGAAAAATTGGGGCCCAACATCTTCACAGGGCTAGGGCTCCTGAGTGAGTTGTATGTGGGGAGTTTGACTGTGCTTACCCCTATCGAATAGCTGGGTGGGAGTCTGGCTGTGAGAAGCCACAGGATCCGACTCCAGGGTAGAGAAGGCACAGCCTAAGGTCCTCACGGACCTGACGGAGTCAAGTTCAGACTCTCAGGCACCACAGACACCACTGGATACTGCGGAAGAGGCAATTCTGGGGTTAGGACTTCATGTTGCTGGATGTTTTGAAAGAGCTAAGAACACCAACAGTTGTGGGGCAGTGAGCTGTGCACATACAGCCTGGCCCCAGTCAAGCACAGATCTTGAACTCTGGTGACCTGGGGGGGGGGGGGGCGGTGGTGACTTCCACTTGCATGGGACAGCAGGTGTTCGGCCACACATCCTGGGCCTCTTGATCATGTCTCAACTATAGTCTCCCCCACACTCCCCCCACCCACAGAGAGGTGTGTGGTCATCAGTCATGAAGGCAATGTCCCAAGCTCTCTCTCTTACCTCTTATTCTCCTGCTCTTACTCTTGCTTCCTTGCTTCCCCTCTCTGTGCCTTCCCTTCCTCCCACCTCTCTCCACATGGCCATGGCCAGCCTCTACTTCCCTACTCTCTTCCTCTCTCTGTCTTTCTACAATGAACATCTGAAAACCATGGACTCTCTCTTTTCATTGGGATTTGCCTTGCTAGAGCAATGGAGCAGGTCTTCCCCTAACAAGCATATGGAAACATTCAACATAAAGAGTGGTGCAGGTAAATGGATGGAACTAGAAAATATCCTAAGTGAGGTGACTCGGACGCAAAAGGACATGAATTTCATGTACTCACTTGTAAAATATTAGCCAAAAGAAGTAAAAAATACCCAGCATAAAGTCCATAGAACTCAAAAAGATTAATGAGCTGAAGGGCCCAAGTGAAGATGCTTCAATCTCATTGGGAAGGGGAAGAAAGCAATCACAGGAGGAGGGACAAAGCGAGGGTCCTGGGTGGGAAAGAGGACAACTTGATCAGGTTTTGGGTGGGGAAAAAGGACTGAAGCCCTGAGGGCCAGCAGAAAGAATGAAAACAGGCAACCTTGTGATGTAGGATGTGGGAGAACCCTCCATAATGGACAAAAGACCAGAAAGTTGAGAGACTCTCAGGATTGAAAGGAATGGACATTAGATGAAATGCCCTACAGTTGGGAGAGGGAACTTGTAGAGCCCAACTCCAGCATAAAGACAGGGCAGCAAGTAAAAGATGGGGTTGCTATTCCAGAGTCAAAACTCTGACCCATTGTTGTTCCTGTCTGAAAGAACTGCAGGGATGAAAATGGAGAAGAGCCTGAGTAAAAGAACGTCCAGCAGCAGGCCCAAAGGGGGATCCAGCTCAAGGGGTGCCCCCACGGCTTGGCACTATTTCTGAGCTATGGAGCACTCACAAAATTGGACCTATCATGACTGTCCTCTGAAAGACCCAATAAGCAGCTGAGAGGGTCAGATGCAGATATTTGCACCCACCCAGTAAACAGAAGCTGCTGACCCCTGTGGTTGAATTAGAAAAAAGCTGGAAGAAGCTGAGGAAGAGGTTGACCCCTGTAGGAGGACCAGCAGTCTCAATTGAACTGGACCCCAGAGATCTCTCAGACAGTGGATCACCAACAAGGCAGCACACACCAGCCAATATGAGGCTCCAAAAACCCATACAGTGGGTGACTGCTGTGTCAGGGTTCAGTGAGAGAAGATCCACCTAATCCCCAAGAGACTGGAGCACCTAGGGAGTTTAGAGTCTGGGGAGTGGGGACAACCTCATAGATACAGGGAGGCAAGAAGAAAATATGGGATGTGGAACAGTCAGAGGGAAAGCAGAGCCGCCTCACATAGAATGCCTTAGTAGCTAACTCAAACACACATTCTTCTGATTTTCAAAAGATAAGTACTTTGTCAGTTAGGTGAAAGCATGAGGACTTTAGCAAATGAATTTTGGGCTCCTCTGAGCCTTTTGCATGATTCCTTTTGTCTGTTCTTTTTTTTTAAAGATATTTTCTTCATTTACATTTCAAATGCTATGCCCAAGGCCCCTATACCCTCCCCCCTGCCCTGCTCCCCAACCCACCCACTCCCAATTCCTGGCCCTGGCATTACCCTGTACTGGGACATATGATCTTTATAATACCAAGGGCCTCTCCCCCCACTGATGGCCAACTAGGCCATCCTCTGCTACATATGCAACTAGAGACACAGCTCTGGGGGGTAGTGGTTAGTTCATATCATTGTTCCTCCAATAGGCTTGCAGACCCCTTTAGCCCATTGGGTACTTTCTCTAGCTCCCTCTTTGGAGGCCATGTGATCCATCCAATTGATGACTGTGGGCATCCACTTCTGTATTTGCCAGGCATTGGCATAGACTCACACGAGAGAGCTATGTCAGGGTGCTGTCAGCCAAATCTTTCTGGCATATTCAATAGTGTCTGGATTTGGTGGTTATATATGGGATGGATCCCCGGGTTGGGCAGTCTCTGGATGGTCTTTCCTTCCATCTTAGCTCTGAACTTTGTCTTTGTAACTCCTTCCATGAGTACTTTGTTCCCCAATCTAAGAAAAAAGGAAGTATCCACACTTTGGTCTTTCTTCTTCTTGAGTTTTATGTGTTTTGCAAATTGTATCATGGATATTCTAAGTTTTGGGGCGAATATCCGCTTATAAGTGAGTGCATACTGTGTGTGTTCTTTTGAGATTGGGTTACCTCACTCAGAAAGATATCCTCCAGATGCATCCATTTGCCTAAGAATTTCATGAATTCGTTGTTTTTAATTGCTGAGTAGTACTCCATTGTGTAAATGTACCACATTTTCTGTATCCATTCCTCTGTTGAAGGACATCTGGGTTCTTTCCAGTTTCTGGCTATTATAAATAAGGCTGCTATGAACATAGTGGAGCATGGGTCCTTATTACAAGTTGGAAGATCTTCTGGGTATATGCCCAGGAGAGGAATTGCTGGATCTTACGGTAGTATTATGTCCAATTTTCTGAGGAACGCCGGACTGATTTCCAGAATGGTTGTACCAGCTTGCAATCCCACCAGCAATGGAGGAGTGTACCTTTTTCTCCACATTCTAGCCAGCATCTGCTCTCACCTGAAGTTTTGATCTTAGCCATTCTGACGGGTGTGAGGTGGAATCTCAGAGTTGTTTTGATATACATTTCCCTGATGATTAAGGATGTTGAACATTTTTTAGGTGCTTCTCAGGCATTTGGTATTTCTCAGTTGAGAATTTTTTTTAGCTCTGTACCCCATATTTTAATAGGGTTATTTGATTTTTCTGGAGTCTACCTTCTTGAGTTCTTTTTTTTGTTTGTTTGGGGTTTTTTTTGTTTTTGTTTTTTGGTTTTTTGGTTTTTTTTTTTTTTTTCGAGACAGGGTTTCTCTGTGTAGCCCTGGCTTTCCTGGAACTCACTTTGTAGACCAGGCTGGCCTCAAACTCAGAAATCCGCCTGCCTCTGCCTCCCGAGTGCTGGGATTAAAGGTGTATGCCACCACGCCCATCTTGAGTTCCTTATATATATTGTATATTAGTCCCCTATCAGATTTAGGATTGGTAAAGATCCTTTCCATGTCTGGTGGTGGCCTTTTTGTCTTATAGACAGCGTCTTTTGCCTTACAGAAGCTTTGCAATTTTATGACATCCCATTTGTCAGTTCTCGATCTTATAGCATAAGCCACTGCTCTTCTGTTCAGGATTTTTTCTACTGTACCCATATTTTCAATGCTTTTCCTCACTTTCTCCTCTATAAATTTCAGTGTCTCTCGTTTTATGTGGAGTTCCTTGATCCACTTAGACTTGACCTTAGTACAAGGAGATATGAATGGATCAATACCCATTCTTCTACATGATAACCATCAGTTGTGCCAGCACCATTTGTTGAAAATGCTGTCTTTTTTCCACTGTCTGGTTTTAGCTCCCTTGTGATCAAGTGACCATAGGTGTGTGGGTTCATCTCTGGGTCTTCAATTCTATTCCATTGGTTTACTCTGTTGCTATACCAGTACCATGCAGTTTTTAATCACAATTGCTCTGTAGTAAAGCTTTAGGTCAGGCATGGTGATTCCACCAGAGGTTCTTTTATCCTTGAGAAGAGTTTTTGCTTTCCTAGATTTTTTTGTTATTCCAGATGAATTTGCAAATTGCCCTTTCTAATTCATTGAAGAATTGAGTTGGAATTTTGATGGGGATTGCGTTGAATCTGTAGATTGCGTTCAGCAAAATAGCCAATTTTACTATATTGATCTTGCCAATCCATGAGCATAGGAGATCTTTCTATCTTCTGAGATCTCCTTCGATTTCTTTCTTCAGAGAATTGAAGTTCTTATCATACAAATCTTTCACTTCCTTAGTTAGAGTCACATCCCAGTATTTTATATTATTTGTGACTATTGTGAAGGGTGTTGTTTCCCTAATTTCTTTCTCAGCCTGTTTATCCTTTGTGTGGAGAAAGGCCATTGATTTGTTTGAGTTAATTTTATATCTAGCTACTTCAGTGAAGCTGCTTATCAGGTTTAGGAGTTCTCTGGTGAAATTTTTGGGGTATCTTATATATACTACCATATCATCTGCAAAAAGTTATATTTTGACTTCTTCCTTCCTAATTTGTATTCCCTTGACCTCCTTTTGTTGTCTAATTGCTCTGGCTATGACTTCAAATACAATGTTGAATAGGTAGGGAGAAAGTGGACAGCCTTGTCTAGTCCCCGAATTAGTGGGATTACTTCAAATTTCTCTCCATTTAGTTTGATATTGTTCCTTGTTTGTTCTTTGATTATCCCTTCAGTTTGGAGAGATGTTCTGAATTTTTGTAGCTTGTCTGAAAACAGTATTCGTGTATATATATAAGATCTGAAGGGACTAAGGGAGGAAAGTATTCAAATGTATGTAAATGCAAACAGCTACATTTTCCTAGGGAATGAGGAGAATGTGCCAGTGGGGAAGAGGAGGAGGTTGACAGAGGGGAGGGAGTAAATAAATAAAAAATAAAGCAAATAGCACGTGTGTATAGACCCAATGATGACAGCCATTACTTTGCATGCTGACTTAGACAAGGAGCTGGTTCTTTGAGAAAATCAACAAGATAGATAGACCTTTAGCTAGACTCACTAGAGAGCACAGGGACAGCATTCTAATTAACAAAATCAGAAATGAAAAGGGAGACATAACAACAGATCCTGAAGAAATCCAAAACACCATCAGATCCTTCTACAAAAGGCTATACTCAACAAAACTGGAAAACCTGGACAAAATGGACAAATTTCTAGACAGATACCAGGTACCAAAGTTAAATCAGGATCAAGTTAACGATCTAAACAGTCCCATATCCCCTAAAGAAATAGAAGCAGTCATTAATAGTCTCCCAGCCAAAAAATTCCCAAGACCAGATGGGTTTAGTGCAGAGTTCTATCAGACCTTCAAAGAAGATCTAATTCCAGTTCTGCACAAACTATTCCACAAAAGAGAAGCAGAAGGTCCTCTACCCAACTCATTCTATGAAGCAACAATTACTCTGATACCTAAACCACAGAAATATACAACAAAGATAGAAAACTTCAGACCAATTTCCCTTATGAATATCGATGCAAATATACTCAATAAAATTCTCACTAACCGAATCCAAGAACACATTAAAACAATCTTCCATCCCGATCAAGGAGATTTTATTCCAGGGATGCAGGGATGGTTTAATATATGGAAATCCATCAACGTAATCCATTATATAAGCAAACTTAAAGACAAAAACCATATGATCATCTCTTTAGAGGCAGAAAAAGCATTCGACAAAAATCCAAGGGATGATCATGGAATTATTTATAGTTTACATGAAAACAGAAGATTGTGGATAGTGTAACACATTAGCATGCTTCTTATTCTGTCCTTGATAACATTTATTAAACCTTTCTATTCTTGCTCCTTTTACTTCATTTCCTCAAATATATGCAAAGTTTCACTACAGAGAGAAAAATTGTTCACCTGCTAAATTTCTCACTTTCAATTCCCAGCAAAGTAACTGGGTCATAATAATTATTCACACATAATAGATAATTGGAATTGAAAAAGAAATAAGTAAGTTGTAAGCATATTCCTACACCTGAGAAAAGGAGCCTAACTTATGTTCACATGTAGGAATTCACACTTATAAGGTAAATTGTCAAACCTTATTGTACTATCAAACAAGTTTTAGTAGAATGGCATAAAAACTTTGCCTTGGTTACTAAAACCCCATGCACATTGGCTATCTCTCATGTCCTCTCACTGCTGAGCAAGAACCCTAAAATGCATTTGTGAAGGCTTTAAAGATATTTTCCTGCTAAACACAGTACTTGACTCCTTTATGCTACTGTATCTAGTTTTTAGATTTATTCTATTATGTAGCTTATTAAAAAAAAGTTTTAATGACATTATAGTCCTTCCCAAAACAATTTTAAATTATCTAGTAGCTGTTCAAAATTATTAATATTCTCAATATGATTCATCATTAGAAACAAAATTAGATTCTGCCTTTTCCAACATTCTTTTGAAGACTACTAAATGTTAACTGTATGATCTTTGTTAATCGGTAAAATGTACGAAAAAGAAATTTATACATTTTTTAGAAAGATATTCTATTTTAAAACACCCAGAGGGGTCAAACTCAGATTTTATGAATTAGTTTTTCTTAAATACAAGGCAGAACAAGGTCTTGAGCTTTTGAGAATTAGGTAGGTACTTTCTTCCAAAAAAAATCACTTGATTTCATTTATTGGTCTTTTGTTACTTTGACTTGCCCAGGAATAACAGGCATCCAAAATTCATTTGCTCTTTTGTCCCCATCAGTCTGTTAGTTTGTGATAATCCTGGACTTTATATAAGTTCGATATATAGAGTTGTCTATGACTGTAAAATTCCAAACTCATATTAGGAATACAGATTTAAGTGGATGCAAAGCTGAAAACATTTAAAATGAGCCCAGGAGTAGGCGCCACACTTGTAATTACAACACCCCTAATAACGAGTTCATAAAGTCATGCTGGGAAAGTTAAGCTTATTTATTTTATTATTGCCAACTTTCGTAAAGTCAGTGTTTATACAATATTGCAATGCTAAATTAAATTTCAGATTCCCAGTATTTGATCCTGGACATATTTTTACATATTTTCGTATCTTGAATAAGTGACTAAACTCTTCTCTATTTCTGCTCATGATATAGAAATGATATTATTAATGTTGTAACCCAAAAGCTATGGAAAGATTAATTAAATTTTCAATAAAACATGTAAAAAACAGTATGAGTATTTCTGGCTTTTGTACCTCCACTGGGCATATTTTATTAAAATCTTTATTGATTAAAATACTAAACTTCTTATGGTCTTAAAATGTACTATTCAAATTTTTTCAATACGTTTTCTTTCTTGCTCTGACCATGAGAAAGATATTGCTTTATATGTAGGAGCCTGCTAATCTTTCTCACAGTTGACATATTTCATAAACTTTGTTTTATATTACCTTTATATAAATGTGTGTGTGTGCGCGCGCACGCGTGTGTGTGTGTGTGCGCAGACAAGTGTCCAGAGAGACTTGAACATGGAGGGGAGAAGAAAGATTGAGGTCCCCTGGAGTAGGAACTACATGTTGAGAAATGGATTCGAATCTCTAGCATCACATCTCATCAAATTTTATGATACCTTATCTTCTGTAATCTTTCTGTATCCTTCATTAATCATTTCAATATGTAGTGGCCACTAGACTAATATGTCCTAATAAAAAGGAAATATCTTTTAAAAAAAGAAGAGGAAAAAGGTCATTCATCATTCTAGACATATAATTTATAAAGTCCTCAAATATAAAGAATAATATGCTGAAAATCAGAAGAAAAGTTGTGATTCTGAAAAGTGAAAGTACTTATTAGAGTTATGTAAGTAAAACTGTTAAGAATTAAAATCTGTAGCTTTAAAAATATAGTTTATTTTCATAATTTATTTACCTTGATCAAAGCATGAAAATACTGATTAAAGTATAGGTTGTAGGGGCCACAAGAAAGGTCAACAGATAAAGATGTCTGCAGCCAAGTTGGAGGACATATTTTATCTCCAGGCATTACATGGTTGGAGAAGTAAACTAAATCATAAAGTTGTTCCTTGGCATGGATATCTGCATCCATATAGAAATGCACACAGAACAAATGAATAAATAAATTTAATTAAGTTACTTAAATGAATAACAGGTAGTGCTACTAAAATTTATGGAAAAGCAGAGAAAATAAGAATTTTTTAAAATCTGCATATTAAAAATTTTCAAAGTAGAGTTTGTTTTTAATGAAAGAAAACAAAAAAAAAATTATGTACCTGGCAATCAGAAAATTTTTAAATCCAATTTTATTCAAAGTATGAGAGCAAGTTAAAGTATCTCAGTAAAGCTATATTTTCATATTTAATACAAAATTCAAAGCATGAAATTCATGTATATAATGTAAATTATATTTATATTAATTAAGGTTTTGATAAGATACATGATTTGTAACCTTTGGATTTTAGTATCAAAGTATACAAGTAAATGTTGTTTCAAAAATTTAACACAGCCCTTGGGGAATCTAAAATCAAGATTGTAAACATTAAAATATCTTAGAATTTCAAAGACAATTTGAATAATAAATAAATAGCCACAGTTACAATTAACAATTAATGATATAGGCAACTTTTGATTACAGTTATATATATCATATCTATATAGTATATAGACATTTTGTGACATTTATTGCTGTAAATGATCATTGTCATTTTGAAACAGTCCCATAAGAAATAATGAAGTGTTAATGTAATATTTATTTATAGCTCATATTTGGTAGTGCAACCGAAAGAAATGCAACATTTGCTTTTGTTTAAACCATCATCAGAAAGGAAGATAGGATTATATATTTATAATTACAACTAAGTCAAAATTTAAAGCATAACAAACAAAGCAGTAATGTCAGAAAAATAGGGGGAAAAGCAAAGATAGAAATGAATAGAGATATCACATAGGAATAAATCTAAAAGCATTAAATAAAATAATTTGGTGAAGCAAAGCCAAATACAAAATACTACAAAAACATGATGTACAAAGAATAACTGTGTGCAGGATGCTCCATTAAATAATACTGGCCATCAAACAGAATTAAGTGAAACATTTCCTAATAAGCAATAGATACTAGTATGTAAGAAAAGTATAAGATGAATAATGAAAAAGATCATTAGCTTTTCCTAATCAGTGATGAAGAAGCAGAAATTTATTAGAAGGAATTTTCCTAGTACTTGAAGGTACTATGTGCCACGCACTCTGGTCGAGTCAGCTTAAGCTGAGAGGCTTGAAAGTCACTCGTGAGGCAAAGAGCTTCAAGGAAGCTCTCCTCCTGGAGTCTGGCATTCCCTCTAACCCATACATTAATTTTCCATTCCCGTGTTAGTCTAGTGTATAGATCCACATGCTCTCTTTTTAGTATTATCCTATTATAAGTGCCTTTTAAGATTGAATTCTGACATAGCTAAAGCCTTCTGCCAGTGTTCCAACAGTCCTAGAATGTCCTTGAGCAAGACCATTGGCTTGAAATTCAGTAAAAATGTAAAAGTTAAGTCACTCCCTTACACAGGAATTTACCATCACTAAGGAAGAAGGAAGTTTCAGACCAAAGGAGAAACCAGAATAGATACTTAGAACTATAGCGAAGTTACACCCATACACACGTATTTACAATGGCCTAAGGGGAAGGTGGACTATACAATAGACTAAAATAGGAACTATAGCAAGGGCACGAAGCCCTTGACCCTGTCTTCTAAGATTAAGTGAATCTTAGGTGGAGCCCTTTTTGATCCTAGTTGTTATCAATGAATTCTATCCCAGGTGGTTCCCATTAGACCTTTTGTGTTTGCATTCCTCTGTTTTATGTGAGATTCCAGTTACCTCATTTGTACCTTGGGAATATGTCACCCAACTTCCTTATTGTCTTCTGCATAAAAAGTCTGGTGCTCGAAAATGAAAAACACATTCAGATTCAACACCTCTCCTGTGTCTGTCTGTCTGTCAATTCATCCTATGCTTTGTCGACCTGCGACTAGAGACCCGTTCCACGCAGACAAAGGGGCCCAGAGGGTCTGCGGCAACTATGTAGGAAGATTGGGGTTGGGGGTTAGTTATGAGAGCCAAAGGTCTAGGATGACTGGATTGAAACTGTCTTCTCAGCAGGACAGGACTGCAGCAGTTATTTAACTCACATCTGCTCTGGTTGTCTCCACAGGATTTGTACCACATCAATGCAGTCAACCCTCTAACACAGAGAAAGATCCTAACCTTAATGGAAATGTTATGGGCAGGTGATTGCTTTTAAAGGAGGGTGAGTCAAAAAATGTGGTATATTTACACAATGGAATACTACTCAGCTATTAAGAACAAGGGTATCCTGAGTTTTGCAGGCCAATGGATGGTACTAGAAAATATCATCCTGAGTGAGATAACCCTTGCCCAAAAGGACATACTTGGTATGTACTCACTAATAAGTGGATGTTAGCAAAAAGAAAAAAAAAAAGTACAGAATACCCAATATACAGTCCACTATACTCAGAAAGGACAACAAGATGAAGAACCCAAGTAGAGGCATCAATCCTTCTTGGAAGGGAGAAGAAAGCAATCACAAGTCAGGAAGGAGAGAGGGGCCTGGGAGAGAAAGTGAACAGGGCAGGGGGGAAGAAGTCGGGGAGGGGGGAACCTGAAGTGCTACTGGGTGAGGGAAAAGGACTGAAGCCCTGAGGGCCATGAGAAAGAATGGAAACAGGCAAACTCAGGAGATAGGAGGTTTGGGGGACCCTCCAGAATGCACTGGAAACCTGGGAGGTGAGAGACTCGCAGGACTCATAGGGAGGGACCTTAGATGAAATGCCAGACAGTAGGGAGAGGGAATTCATAGAGCCCACCTCCAGCAGGTACACAGGACATCAAGTGAGGGATGGGGTTGTCATCCTATAGTCACAAATCTGACCCATAATTATTCCTTTCTGTAAGAATTACATGGATGTAAATGGAGAGGAGCCTGAGAAAAAGAAGGTCCAGTGAAAGGCCCAAAGTGGGATTCAGCTCAAGGGCGTCTAGGCCTGACACCACTACTGAGGCTACAGAGAGCTCATAAAAAGGGACCTAGAGTGACCACACTCCAGCTGACCCAACGAGCAGCTGAAAGAGTCAGATGCAGATATTTGCACCCAACCAATGTACAGAAGCAGCTGACTCCCTATTGCTGAATTAGGGAAGGCTGAAAGAAGCTGAGGAGTAGGGCGACCCTGTAGAAGGATCAGCACTCTCTATTAATCTAGAACCCCAAGACTTCTCAAACACTGGACCACCAAACAGCTGATATGAGCCCCCCAACACACGTACAGTAGAGGACTGCAGGGTGTATGTTCATTCAGGGATGATGTGTCTAACCCTCAAGAGCCTGGAGCCCCAGGAGTTTAGAGGTCAGATGGGGTGAGGGGTGGGTGCATCCACGTGGAGACATTGTGGTGTAGGGAGGAGGTGTTGGATGTAGAGAAGTCAGAGGTTGGATGGTGGGGGGGGGATAAAATATGGAGTATAAAAAATTAATTAATTAATTTTAAAAAAAGACTGTGACTCCTGATGGGTTAACTATATGTTAGTAGATGGAAGTGCAACTAGATTAATAGAGGCTGCCCAAACTAGAGCCAATAAATATATTCCTTTTTTAAAATACACACACTCTTATGTGAGCACACAAGCATCATATTGTTTATGCATCAGTGGATCACCCCAGTACTCATACACATATATGACACTCACTAAACTTTAATAATATGTAAAGCTGGAAGAGAGATGTGGCCATGAAATATCTGAGAGAAGATGAAGGAAAGTTATTATGAATAAAGTTCATTGTCTATAAAGATGAAATTCTCAAAAAATAATTACAAGTATATTTACAAACATATTGAAAGGCAAAAGTTTGGGAATGAAAATAAAAATGTTTCTCTAAGTGAAAACATAACATTAAAACAATACTTTTGCCTTTAATTAAATTAACAATTTGCTGTTTTTCCAGAAAAAATATAGATTTTTTTCTTAATTTTCACACATTCACAAGGTGGTAGTTTGAGAAATAATTAGTCTAAATTGTTTGAAAACTTATCTGTGAGAATCACATGAGAGTAGTAAGATAATTCAGAAGTGGTGGGAAGGTCATTAAGGACTTCAAATAGAATTAAATATAGAATCTTTTCTAGATAAGAAGGGAAAAAGAGCCAGCTGTTTAAATATCAGCCCCTCTAAGCTCTTTTGTTTATTGAATGTTCCATTATGACTGGGAAATCTTACAATCTCAGTAATATTTTAAGCTATGATGTTGATGTATTTTTCTCTCTCCATCAGAGTAAATCTAAATGCTATCCTTCTTGAATTCCCCAAAATTTCTTGTCTCATAAGGTTTTTTTTTCAATATTTAAACTTATAACCTTAAAAGGGTTCATCTTTTTTCATGAGGTAATTATATGGCCCTGTGAATTTGTTTAAGTTATGTCACCCTGTAGCCCCAACGTTCCTTGAGAGTGTTATTACCTCTACTTATCAAGTACTACTCCACAAGTATGTATCAAGATAAGCTATTTATCATCTCTTTCCTTATTCTAGAGTATGATATTCTAATGAGTCATCTACACTTGTTACTTTGTCAATTTTTTATAAATATTTCCTTTTCCAAGCTATGAATTTATAAGTTACAAATTTACTGCCAGTACTACCTTGGTTAACTTGTATAAAATGGTGATAAAACTCCATTGATGAAATACCATCTATCCAAATCACAAACCACAGAGCTAGCAATCAGGTAATTGGCTAGCTTTCATGATGCATTCTGTTAAAGGAGAAAGGCCATCTTCAATCTCTTCTAGATTTGAACTCTGAAAACTGCAGTCATAACTGGTCTGGTAGAGCTACTGTTATAATATTGGCATGGAAGTCATAGAAGTATCACTTTGTGATTAGATCTGAGCCCTGATCCATGAAATAGAACTCATAGTCAACACTGATCACAGTGTAGAGAATAAGGATAAGTGTGAAGGCCCAAATGGGACATACATCTCATACCCTTCTCCTTGAAGAGAAATAAGAATCTTTTCAGGAAATGGAGTAGAAATATTCCAAGAGCCAGAGATAATGGGTTAAGAAAACAGTGTTTTCTAGACACACACACACACACAACAAAAAATTCACACACAAATTCAGTGATAGGGACAGCATACCAAGACCTGAATAAACTAAAGTTCAACAAAATTCCAGCATGGATCCAGCATGGTGTGATGAAAGTGCACAGGAAATCATGGCATTAGCTTAAAACTAGAAGACAGAAAATTGGTTTTCTTTAATGATATTACTTCTTATAGATAGGCTACAGTACTTGGCCGGCCCTGTGCCCAAATTAGATAACACAGACTGAACGTGATAAGGAGGAAATGAAGAAAAAGAGGAAAACTCATATTTGTGTAGAAAGGGTGAGATGGTAGAGGAGGGTGAATGTGATCAAATACATTGTATGAATTTCTGGCACAATTAAAATAGGATTTAAGAAAATACTATAAACATTTATCTGTAAAGTGATGCTTTTATTGTTCTCAGCAAGAGAGTATTAGCTTCCAAACTTAAACATGTGAGTAGATTATTGAATGAGAACAATGTCCAGGAGAATATGAACTGAGTTACAAACAATTGCAGGTTTTTCATCAGTTTCTGACGGTTTAGTATATCAGCATTGTTTTCGGTCATAATCAGTGTTGCCTCAAGTAATTTAGTTTCACATCATAGTGAGTTTATATTCCATTATACTTACTTGTTTTATTAATTAATTATTCTATTTATTTGCATCCCAAATAGTGCCCCATCCTTATGTTCCTCCCCAACAGAGTTCTTCCCCTCATCTGTCTTCTCCTTCTACTCTGGGAGGGTGCCCTCCCTATTAACCCCTACCCTGGGGAATGAAGTCTCCACAGGAGTAGCTACATCCTTTCACACAGAGCCCAAACAAGGCAGCCCTTTGCTATATATGTGCCAGGAGTTGTGTATGCTCTTTGATTGGTGGCTCATTCTCTGGGAGATCTCAGGGGTCCTGGTTAGTTGACAGGTCTTCCTAGAGAGATGCTATCCCTTCAGTTCTTTCAGTTTTCCCCCTAACTCTACTATAGTGGTTCCCAGCCTCCATGCAATCCTTGGGCATGAGTTCCTGCATTTGTGTCCATTAGCTGCTAGTAGAGCCTCTCAGATGATAATCATGCTAGTTTCCTGTCTACAAGCACAACATAGCATCAATAATAATGAAAGAGATTACATTAGTGCCTACCCATAGGATGAATCTTATAAACTGGGCTGGTCACTGGTTGGCTATTCCTTCAGTGTGCTCCACTTTTGTCCCTGTATTTCTTTTAGACAGAAGCAATTTTTGGGTTGGTGTCCCCATCCCTCCACTGGGAGTCCGGCCCGGCTAATAGAGGTAGTCCTGGACATATACCCAAAAGATGTTCCACCATATCACAAGGACATGTTCTCCACTATGTTCATAGAATCCTTACTCCTTATATCCAGAAACTGGGAGCAACACAGATATCCCTCAACTGAAGAATAGATACTGAAAATGTGTTACATATACAGAATGGAATACTACTCAGTTATTACAAACAAAGACATTATGAATTTGCAGGCAAGTGGGTAGAAAATATTGTCCTGGGGGAGGTAACCTAGACCCAAAAGGACATGCATGGTATGTTTTAAGTGGATAGTAGCCAAAAAAAAAAAAAAACAAAACAAAAAAACCTACAGAATACTCATCATATACCCCATAGATATTATGAATTAGAACAAGAACAAAGGCCCAAGTGAGGGTTCTTAAATTCCACATAGATGCAGGAACAAAATAATCATAGGAGACAGAGGGAAGGAGGGATCTGAGTTGGAGAGGGTAGAGGGGGGAATACGGGAGCAAAATCAGGTATAGAGGGAGACAGAAGAGAGCCACAGAGGGCAAGGAAAATGAATGGAAATATGCAGCTGCAGGGCATGACAGGTAGGGGTAACCTCTCAAAAGTCCAGAGACCTTGTATGGAGGAGGCTCTTAGGACTCAGTGTGGGAGACTTTAGCCAAAATGCCTAACAGTGGGTATATGGAACCTGAATGGGCCACTTCCAGTAGATATTATACTTTCAAGAAACTTGCTAAGAGTCATTCCTGTAATGGTTTAAAATTTAAGTCCCCAAAGTCTAATATTAACAATTTAAATGTATGCTCTTATTTGCTGTGTAATTAATTTACAAAATATATTTTCATGTTTTGACATATTACATAATTGGATTATTTCAATACATATTATCTGCCTTTACATATCCTAGATATAAGAATTTTATAGGAAATACAATTTGCAATTATTTTTCTATAACTTGCAAGCTTTTTAAAACAATCCTTTGAGAATATATTGGTATAGTATAAATCATGTTAGTTTGTTTATTTTGGGGAGTTTTGATTCTTGTGATAACTCTGTAAACTCTTTAATCACAAAGAATTTCTTCTATGAGCTTTCATAATTTCATGGTTCACTTACAAATCATTTTTGTAAAAGAAATGCACCAAGTTAAGCTTCAACTTCTAGTCAGTAGTTATTAAACTGAAAAACCATTTTGTGCCATTTGTTCTATCATTGGCAGTCAGGTGATTGATAACAGTTATCCTTGTATTTCCTCTTCAGAGTCTTTTCTGCAAACTAACTTCAGTGTACAATGCTGTGTGTTTTATCACATTCTTCAAACCACAATTTGCCACCTCACCAGAAACTCAGAAAAAAAATAATACCTAAGTTATTATGTAATGAAACTGTGAACCAGCACAACCCCTTTCTTCTTTCTTTTGATTTTCTCAGATGTTCAGTAACAGTGGTATAAAATTAATATGTCATCTAAGGACATTTCCATATATTTGTAGTTTTCTAAAACTGTAATCATGAATGGGTGGTTAATCTTATTATATGAGTTTTATCTCTTGCTGGATATAACAATCTTAACATGTTGTCATAGAGGATCACATTGGTTAATTTCTCAATATTGAAGGAAGTGTGCATCTCTTTAAATCCTTAGTCAATATACATGTCATTTTATGCAGATTTCTGAGTTCTGTTGACAAATTTACTAAGAATGGTCCAGCTATTTTTATAAGGAGGATTTGTGTGCAGGATTTTCTTTGTAAACTTTTCTCTGATCATCATAGGTGGGAATATTAAATCCATGAATGAAATGAAACCATTGTTTCATGTTTCATGTTTTCAGAAATGCATCATATTGGACTAGTACTATTTTTTAAATATCAAAGAGAATTCTAGAATTCTCCTATGAAACAGTGCAGGCTTACCTGTGTTTATTTGTGGTACTCCTAAACCAATCAGTTGAATATGCTTAATGCTAATTACAATTCAAATTCCTTCACTCCCTTTGCATATGTTGAAGTTTGGGATGTTTTGCAAAGAACTGTTTGACTTTTAAGGTTTTCCTCCTTCACAAGTCTGTCAATTTCCTGTAATTATAAGTTTGCTTTTCAACATTAGTTTAGCTCTGTCATAACTGTTTTCATAAATGATATGTTGATTTTCATTTACTTCATTATATTTTAATTATTTGAATGTCCGTTTTTTCATTGGGATAATATATAAGTACCTTAGCTTATTTTCAAATTTATGAAGTATTACTTTTATCTTTATTATTATTATTATTAATTCTCGATTATTCTATTTTGGTTCCAATGTGAACAAAAGTATTCACTATGGTTTAAATAAGTTTAATTATATTTAAATGTGCAAGTCACATAATCTGTGAAGATATCTTTGCTAAAATTAAATTGAAAAGAATGTGTATGATTACTCTTGAGGATTTACTAATTTCATACATCCTATGAGATGTCAATAGAAGAAAGAATTAGATGTTCAGTTATAACTGTTATTGGTAGATATTACACAGAATTTTCTTGTTGTAACCTTCCTTCAGAAAAGATTTTAGGTTATATGATCAAAAATTGAACTCAAAAAGCTTACTACCAGGTCCTTTGACATGCCTTGGGTTTCCAAGAGAAAATATCTTTCGACCTCTCCTTTCCCTCTCCATTTCCTCCCTTTATCTCCCTCTCCCATCTCCCCTCTCCCCTCTTTGCCTCTCTCCCCCCTCTCTCTCTCCTACTCTTCATCCCTCTTTTCCTCCCTCCCTTCCTCCAGACTCTTTCCCCTTCCCTATCTTATGTGATGCTTTTTAAAAGTTCCACTTCTTACCACACATTTCATGGGTTATTTGGAACTCATTTTTTCCTATCTCTATTTTTGTTATACATTTTCTATGTCTAGATATTCACTGTTCATCTCATTCTAGTGTCTCTAATACCCAATAGTCTACTGAAGTTAAAATGTTAACATCTAGACTTTTATCTATAGATCTATAATTGGGGGGAAAATGCTACATAAATGGAAGGCTCTTTGGTTCTTGGGCTTTGAGCCTTGATGTATAAGAAATAAATCACTAGATACTATTATTTACACTGAGATATTTCTCACTCCTCAAATAAGTACTGATTATATACATACATATATATATATATATGTGTGTGTGTGTGTGTGTGTGTGGTTTGTATAAATGTTTCTTTTTTTCCCTAATCTTATGAAGACTCATTGTTTTTAATATTTTATTATGCCATATCCTATTCCTATGTAAGTTAAGATAGAGTTACTATGGTAACAGATATACTTTGCAATCAACCTGCTATTATTATTAATTTCCCATTTCTTGATCAAATAATTAAAGAACCTTAACTGGAAACTTCATGGATTTATTTTGTCTCATAAGCTGAGAAGCTCTGGTTCAGGGTTATGTTCTACTATTGCTGTGTTCTTTTGTTGAATGCATCAAGACAAAGTATATAGTGGAGAGGATACATCTCTCTTTTCAGTGTAAAGGAGCAGAAAGATAAGGTCTAGAACCTGAAAATTACTCTTAAACTCATGAATCTTGTAACCTACTTCGTCCAACTGGACCCTACCACATATTACACTTCAGCTGTCAACACATCAGTGGATTAATGCACTGATGAAGTTACCTCCCTGAGGCAATCATCCCTCAAGGGTATCGCCAGCTAGGGACCAGACTTTCAACCTGTAACCATTTGGAGACATTTTATTTTCAAATAATACTAGTTTCATAAAAACAAATTGACATTTATTTTCCTCTCAGTGAAATCCCAATATCAAGTTGGTTCCAAGCTTCCTTCAGAAAATTAGCATGAAGGATTTGTGATTTTCAACATGTAGTTTATAAGGTTTCTCTTTCTAAACTATATTATGCTAAAAACAGCAGAGACTCTGTGCACAGTAACTTTTTCAAGTTTTTACTGGGGTAGATACATACATTCCATTGTCTAGAAATTCTAATTTCATTCCCAAACACAGTGAGCAATATTTTCTAAAGCTAATCAGCCCCTTCCTTTCACAACTCTGCTATATTTACTTTGTAATTTCACATTTGTAGAAATCCTTTAAATTCACATTTCATACATGATTGAACTAAGGCTTGGAGAGATAAAACAAAGACTAAGAAACTTAAAGACGTTAGAAATACAATCCCAGGATTTGTAACTCTAAAATTCACATTATTTCACACTAATACTGAAACTGTATTCATAAGCACATTATCTGGAGGGAAGTGAGTCAAATAATTTATTTAATAATATCTAATTCAAAAATAACTCCTTTTTGTAATATAATATTAATATCAATTTTATTTTATTTCATTTTAATTTTGCTAATCGTCCCACTGTTTTTTCCATTGTTATAATAACAGCAATGACTATAAAGAAGGAAATAAGAGTCTCTTACACAATATTTGCTATGTTTGGCCACTAGGCTGCTAGGATAATGGGAGCCTATGATTACCTGGATTATGGCTTCTATACACTGATTCTGTGGATATAGGAGCCAGAAGACTTAGCCACAATGATGCTGATTTTCTATTAATCACAGCTGATCTTTTCAGGCCAGCTCCTGAGTAGCAATAGTTTCAGAGAAGCAGCAAAAACTTCATTTCCACTGTTTTTTTTAACTCAAATGTATTTCACAATAAAGAGTTTGAGAAACTTTCAAGTTTCTATATGAAACTACAGAACCTCATCTTCCATTGTTTGTGTTCTTGTATTCAAGCACCACAGAAAAGCCTATTAATTACTGAGTATGCAATAGTTATTCATGTTCAGTGTTCCAAATCCTGGCACAATATTCCCATAAAACAACTTGGTTTGGACAATCAAAGAAACATTCCACTTCTTGTATCTTCTTCTGCTCCATTTTGTTTCCTGTTGTGACAAGCACTTGACTAAAAGCCATTTGGGAATGAAAAAGGTTAATTGGCTTTTAAAATCCATCACAAAAGGAAATCAGGGCAAGATCTCAAACAGAAACAAGAATGCAGTTTGCTGGCTTTCTACCAGACTCAAATTTAGGTAATTTGTAGTACTTTCAGTATACGTCCACCTGCCATACGAGGCTGGGTGCTTTTACATCAATTACCAATCAAAAACATGCCCCAATTGTTGCCCACAGGCCAGACTCATAGAAGTAATGCTTCAGTTGAGGTGCCAGCATCCTAGGAGAAACTACTATATGTTATTGACAAAAATAAGAACAAACAAACAAAAATTTATCTTAAATATGAAAACAAATTACTTTTGAATATCTGAGGATAAACATATCTTACATACAATCTTTTCAGCGTATAAGATTCAATTTTTTCTGTTATTTAAACAAATGCTATCACTTATTTTGTATAGTATATGGTTTATTGTTGAAATTAATCAGTATGTTTTATTTTCAAGGGTAGAAGAGAGTACTACAATGGGATTGAAACCATAGCAGTTTGTTAATTTTGCATAATAATATACTTTGAGATCAATATTCTAGTTGCTAATATGATTCCTAATTTGAAGAATTAGGAAAATAATGAAATTAGTAAATCACTTCATGCTGTTAACTGTTATTAAAGATGGCTCATTTATTATTTGTGGCATTTTAGGGAAAGGAAAATACAATTGATCAAGCATATTGACAGTTTTAGGTAAATGTATAGTTGTATCTTAATTGTATGGTTAATAATTTTACTCCAGGAGATGTGAAATATTGTTCCATAATGTTCAAAGTTTGAGAGTGAGCTGACACTTATGTAGTTTCTGGGAACTTGCTCAATTGAGAAATAAAGGTGCTGGCTGCCAATGGCTGGGAAGGACAGACAGAAGCATTTTAGGATTTTTAGTCAAGGGACAGAGAGGAAAGAGGAAAAAGGAGATTTCTGTCTAGGCTAGGAATGGTGCAGAAGAGGAATGAGAGGAGTGAGAGGGTATGAGACAGAGAGCATAGCTGCCATGTAGGAGTCAAGGGAGAGTCCAAGAGGGCTGCTCAATTGGTTCCAGGTCAGGCAAGAAGGACTATAGGATTTAGTAAGTAATCACTCCGGATAATTGGTAGAAGGTGGATTAGCCAGATGGAGGTTAGGAAGTGTCCCAGCTATTGTACTGATTAAGGCTTATCAAAATATAAAGGCTGTGCGTGCGTGTTTCATTCAGGAGTCCAGAACTTAGTGGTGGGTAGCCATGGAATTTATTAAGTGATAGACTTCAACAATAAAGAGATTATACTTTTATACGATGGCATCATTTTACATTAATTTATGGATTACAACATTGTCCCTGCAGGGGGAAAAAACCCAAAGGATTTCTTTTAAAAATTTTGTTAAACTTATTTATTGATGTGTTTGTGTATTTATGTGCCTTACAAACCATCTAGATGTTAGAAGACAACTTGAAGGACTGTTATTTTTTTCTTTTAGCTTCTGAGATAAGGAACTTATTTTCAATGAAAAAAAATACAGGATATTTTTCTAGTAGAGGATGTTATTACAAAGTTTTCAATGGTAGAGAGAAATACTGGGTTGATCAAATTATGGTGAATTTAAAGTGTTTATAAAGACAAGGCATACTTTTACAGTCATGTACAAAGAATAACATAGACACTTTCCCACATAGAAGCTTGTATTTTGGCAAGTGAGAGTTATGTCATATTGTCAGTAGTAAATCATAATTTTCTACAAACATTATAAATTTTCTTCAATGGACAGATCCATACATCTCAAAAATACCAAATTTGATTTCTATGTGGAAATAAATATAGCTCTTAAAATTATAGAACTCACAAAGATATATTTTTAAAACCAAGAGATTAAAAGAATTGGTTATGTGTAATAACCAGAAAATTGTATGAGGACTGTTAGAAAATAAAGAAAAATATCAGGAATGAATTTAAAAAAACAAGAGAAAATGGAAAGGAGGGAACAGACGAATTAAAAACTGCATTGTCATACATATATATCATGGCTTGGAGAGATTGGTCAGTCATTAAGGGCTAGGCTTACAACCAAAAATATAAATATAAAATTTATGTACTTTAAAATAAGAATATTTTCTTGTGAGATCAATTTTAACATATTATTTTATTTATTTAAATTTTAAATGTTGCCCTCTTTCACGGCCTCCCTCCCCCCCCCCGCAAATGCCCCACTGAATTCCCCCCTCCACTTTGCCTCTAAGAGTGTGTGTGCTCCTCCACCAACTCTCACTTCACCTGTCCAGCATTGACCTTTTCAGGGGCATCAAGCCTCCACAGGACCAAGTCCCTCCTCTCCCATTGATGCCAGATAAGGCAATCCTCTGCTACATCTGTAGCAGGAGCCAAGGGCCCACCCGCATATATACTTTGACTGGTGATTTTTGTCCATGGGAGCTCTGAGGGTCCAGTTAGTTGATATTGTTCTTTTTATGGGGTTGCAATCTCTTTCAGCTCCTTCATTGCTTCCCCTAGCTCATCTCTTGGAATCCCCCTGCTTAGTCCAATGATTGGTTGTAAGTATCTGAATCTTAGGTGCTGGCAGAGCCTCTCAGAGAACAGCCATGCAAGGCTTCTGTCTGTAAGCACATCTTGGCATCAGCAATAGCATCAGGGTTTGATGTCTAAGGATGAAATGAGTCCTAAGGTGGGGCAGTCTCTTGATGACCTTTCCTTCACTCTCTTCTCCATTTTTTTTTGTCACTGTATTTCCTTAAGACAGGAACAATTCTGGGTTAAAAATTTTGAGATGAGTGGGTAGCCCCATCCCTCCACTGGGGGACCATGTCTATCTACTGGAGGTGGTCTCTTCAAGTTCTATGCCTCTGCTGTTGTGTATTTCAACAAAGAATCACTTTAGTTTTTAAATATTATTGACTGAATAATTTTGAATATTTTTGATTGAGAATTTTTGAATGTCACCTCAGCATCATTCATTGTTTCTTTTAATCAAATTTAAAATTGTTTTCACAAGTACATAAAAATGTAAACATACACATGACTGGAGTACAATGTAATGTATATTTGTGTAAGAGTTAAATCAAGTTCAAATTAACATCTTTTTCCTTAGCTTTGTCATATTACTTTCCCTGGAAAGATAAAGTGAACAGCTCTACTAAGCTTACCTTGGAGCCAGGATGACTCATGGACAAATGCATCACCAGAATGCTCACCTAGTTTGACCAGTGTCTCAGGAAGGCAGCACTCATGGCGCTCCTTGTGCAGCCTCCACACATGACAACCATGGAGTCATTGCTCCTTCAGCAAGTAGTTGCTGCTTACACTATCTTAGAGTAGTTTTGTAAACCTTACAGTTTTGTAAGATCCTAGAGTCTTATGTATCTCCTTCTTCATTTAAGAAAGAGCATTTAAATTAGAAGAAAACAGCTATACAACCCTCCATTCTACTCTGGCTATTTTAGTGTTTGTTCATTTTATAGAATTACTTCTCCACCTAGGAGGGACTCATGTGGATGTTTACTTGTATTCTTCTACTTTTGGCTGAGCATTGGTCCACTATACCACATCAATAGTTATTATAAGCATACTGACTATTATGACACTCTACAGTTACTTTCCCATGGCAATAAAGAAGTTTTTCTCTTTGATAGAGGCTTACAGCCTCAGTGAGGTATTTGTGCTAACAGCAATATTTTAAAAGAAATGTAAAAGGTGTACCATATCTGTTTAACAAAATGTGAACTGGTTTTTTCCCAAAGAAACCCACCCTTTCCCAGACATAGGTCTTTGGTCTGTTTTATCAGTACCAGACATGGATTGTCCTCCAATTAAATGTCCCATAAACACAACTTAAAAACTGTTAGCTCCACTTATAACATCTGTGCCACTAATATATCCACAGCATACTTTTCCTGATGAGTGGGTGTTAAATAGCTTCACAGTCCATAATTTAGCTGTCAAACTGTCAGCAATAATTCCCAACAAGCTGGTACTTTCTGTTAAACAAAAGTCAGGCAACACACAAGAAGCTTTCAGTTCAACTCCAGCCTTGATATAATGTGTCCAAACACTACAGAGTATTCAACAATTGGTGTACTGTCTATGGCATGCAAACAACTGACCTGACCATGGCTTTATGGTTTTTGAGTAATTAAGGAATTTGTAGGAAAACAACTCTGAGGGTGGTATCCTACTGTGTATTCAACAACTTTATGGTTCATGGGAGTATATTTTAAACCGAAGTTAGGAAGAACTAACTTCATTTAAACACATTAGTGTTGATTGTTTGTTTGTTTATTTGTTTAACATTCTTCCATATTGATTGATAACTCTGGAGTTAGTCTAATGTACTGAAACATGATTTGGAAAATATTTCATAGTTCACCTTTGTATGTTTCAAGTTGGTCTTCATATACAACACTTAGTGGGGTACTTTAAGCATATTAGCAAGTTTGAGTACACAACAAAACGGTCATAACATTTGTGTTAATTTTTCCATCAAAAGAGCAGTGTTGAGTACTGCATATTGGATGAAAGACAAAATCCTTTTCTTGCTCTCTGTGATCGATTGTAGTCTTTCTACATTCTGTACCCTGCTTCCTCACACTGAAGTTCTGTCGTGGTGCTGTTGTGGATCACTCTTCACTTAAAGTAATTAGTGAAGCTAACTCTTGGTATTTGTCTTGGCTAGAGACCAAGTGGGAACATGGCCACAATCCTCTTTGCCATATGTGGAGATCCTAGATCTGCTTTCTTAGTCTAACAGGCTCCTGGCAAACACTGTGGAAACCACTTCTCTGTGGACCAGACATGGCAACTAAAAGATGTTCAGAGTAGTCAAATAAGATCATCATCTAATGTAATTTCTTGCAACTGAGAAGAGGATACTGAGCACTTTATGAGATGATTATATGCCACTAACACAGCTTAATTTTCTAACCTGGAGTGGTATATGAACTACTCTTTGTAGTAGTTAAGTGTCAGTTGGTATGAAAAAAATACTCCAAGGGCAATTTAAGAAAAGAAAGAGTTGAACTGGGCTTATTGTTTCAGAGGGTGAGAGTTTATGATGACAGAAAAAAGGCATGAGACAGGTACAGCTGATAGCTCACATCTTGAACTTCAAACAGGAAGTTCAGAGTACCTGAAGAATGTCTTTCGAAGTCTGAACTGCCATACTGCTTCTATGTCTTCTCCAACAATTCCTACATGGGAAACCAAATGTGCAAATATACCTAGACATTCTCATTTGAACCAACACACTCTGTTATCAACTATAGAGTGAATTGATGCTCACCTTGTAAATCCTTCAAATAACTTTTAAGTACAGAAATTACTATTTGTTTTTATTTATACTTTATTCCTAATTATATTCTTTTGAAAAATTATATAAAATGATTGTGCAAAATATTTCCTAATACCTTTCAAGTGGCACTGATTAAGTATTCAGAAAGTAATTTATGTGTCCTTTTTATTCTTCTCTGGCTTTGGAAGCCTTATGTCTGGTAAGTATTAATATTTATATTGATCAGAGAGGCCTCTGCCAGTGGTTTGGTTTCTTATGGCTTATTTTTCCTTTAGACTAAGTTAAATTCCAAGCCTAAAACAATTTTCCCATGCAAGAGTTATCACGGAAGGAATAACTGAAACCACAGGGTGGAAATTAATGATTAGCTTGGTGTGCTATTAGCATACCAGCAGGAGAAAAGGCTAAATGAGCTATGATCTGAAGTAAAATATGTCATCATGGAAATTGCAAACGATATGATGGAGAAACAATGGTGGTAATAAGGGAGAAGAAGAAAGAGCTATTAGACAAGGAGGCAAGGAGACAAGCATTGAAATGAAGAGCACAGGACATTGAGAGAGCACAGCTAACATACAAGAACCCAGAATGAAAGACAGTACGGTTAGTGAAGCAAACAGGAAGACATTCATCAAGTAAACCTAACTGCAGCCCCAGGGAGAGGAGAGGAAGTAAGACAGAAAGTACTTTCCTACTTATGTAAAACATGCAGAGGTAAATACATTCTAGATGTGCTTCCTTTAGTTAAGTGGCATCCTTTTGCTGCCAGAACAAAGACTCACTATTCTCAAAATTACTGGGAACAAAATGAGATGAGAATAAACTTGGCACTTATGGAAAATTATTTGGATAATATACAGTAAAATAAAAAAACACTCAAAGTGTTTTGGCATAGACAACTATAAAACTGCATCATTTTCTTAAGAATTAAATACATTTTGCAAAGGAGAAACAAAGCTCACTAAGAAACTATCAGCCAGCTGCCTTTCATCAAACCTTGTTTATCAGAAGGAAAAGGGGGAGTTTATGTATCATTATTATCCTCACTGGGATGTACCTGCCTTGGTGACAGGACATCTTTCTACTCTGTGTCTAGCCTGAGGAAATTTGGTTGGGAGAATGGAAAAGACATTACAAGCCTGTAGCTATACAGCAGGCAGGCCTGAGGAAATGAATATTAGATTTATCCTGTTTACATGATTGAAACTAGTAACAGGCAAATAAGAAGTTAGATCAGCCCTTTTCATCAGAAAGAAGCATTTCTTCCCCACGAATCATGTGTATAGATACAAAGAGAGAGAATTTCCCATCCCATGAACTGTCGTGTTCAGAGTTCCATTACAAATAACCAAAAACTTCAGACAATCCTAAGCCCACAAAAATCAGATTTGTAAGTCTCAGCATCTATTTATATAAAAAAATTAATTAAATATTTTAATTAAAATGTGTTTGATAGTTTTTAAATAATTTAAAGTACTTAATTTCATCATTAACTCTTTTTTTTATTAGATATTTTCTTTATTTACATTTCAAAAGCTATCCCGAAATTTCCAATCAAGAATTGATTTATCTAAACAGTTGGGATTTTTGCTTTGCATACTGGCTAGTAAGCCCAAGACTGCACACAAGTTTATTAATTTTCTCTCATGTTGCTCCAATGAAGTATTTGGACAAAATACACTTAATGGAAGAAAAGTTTACATAGATCCCAATTCCACCATTATTTGCTGCCATTGATGTAAAGTCACAGCATCAGGAGCTGGAAGCACCTGGCCCTTCTCAGGCACAATTAGGACTAGAGTGGTGAGGTGGGGGGTGCGAGCTAGCACTCAGCATATTTCCTCCACTCTTGTATAATTCAGGAACCCCTGCACAGTGAATGATGCAGTCCACAGAAGACGATCCTTTCTCCCTCAGTTAATGTAACCAAAGACAATTCCCCACAGACAAGCCTAGAGAACAACATCATCTAAACAATCCATCATTGAGACTCTCTTCCCAGGTGTGTCTAGACTGTGTCTAGTTTACAATTATAGCCAACCATCATCATATGTAAAAATCTTAACACTGACATATATTTCCATCTTTTTTTTTTTTTTTTTCGAGGCAGGGTTTCTCTGTGTAGCCTTGGCTGTCCTGGAACTCACTCTGTAGACCAGGCTGGCCTCGAACTCAGAAATCCGCCTGCCTCTGCCTCCCGAGTGCTGGGATTAAAGGCGTGTGCCACCACGCCCAGCCATATTTCCATCTTAATGATACTTTAGTTTTTACAAAGTAAACTCTTATTTTGTCAGCACAGCTTTTGATCATTTATTATCCATTTGAAAACATTTGTTTTAAAGATTTATTTCCAAGGGAAAATGCCTCGAAGCTGAGTGACAGTACCTGTTCCCTGTGTCGACACACTAACTTAGGAGTGACGTTTTACAATTAATAAGTTCAGTATGACAGCACTCCACTTTGATTAGCAGAGTTTAGATTCAGTGAGAGGCTGCAACAATAACATAGACTTTTCTGAATGATTAAATAATTTTTCTCAGATAAGAAGCTTGAGGTCAGACTTGAGAAATGAGAAGCCTTTTCGTAATTTTCCCAAATACAGAAGGTCCTTTGGGCTGGGAGCAGCATATGCATTAATATATTATTGCTGAGCTATGTGAACAGGTTATCCATAATATTTTTCCATATTGCTTGAGCATAAAATGGAAAAAAAGAGATAGTGAACCATAGGGAATGTCTTCACCAACAGTAGTAAGATATCACAAAATTATAATAGCATTTCCAAGGATCCAAAATTAGCTCCCATTTAAATACTATGAATCTCTGTTTTACTTGAGCACATGTCACTTGTGCTGTTTAATCTGAGTTGATCTTGGTGATCAATGACAATTCACATAGCTGACAAGCAAGTCAAATTTCTCACTGCAGACTGAATTGATCTATTGATTTGCCTTTCACCAATCCAGCTATTTCCAGAAAGCGTTTGAGACAGGCAATAAAAATTGAAGCTATTTTATATTCAATATAGATGACTAGGAATAGTATCTTTATATAATTAGGTAAATAGCAATTCTTTTTGTCTCCCTAGTTTTAGAATTATCATATTTCTCAGCCCTTCAAATGTCTTCTTTATTAATTGGTGAAAATGATTATTCAGACAGATGGCTTATTTAAGGAGACTAGTTTACTTTTCTATCCCTCGGGGTAGGGCCATCTGCTCTGATTATGGGTCTGCTGCTTCCAGATGTTGCCATTTCTCCCTAACCTGTGGAGTCTATGCTACCCATTATTTCAAATATGATATAGTACTCCCCAGCTAACTGCAGCTGGCTTGGATTCTGCTCCCTACCAAAATTTGCACAAAATTTAGATACAGCCCCAAGTGCGGGATTGAAGCCCGACTCATCTCTCCTCTCTTCTTGTCCTTGTATTATACTTGCTTTAGTTTAAAAATTGGAAATTTATTTTAAAATTTGAATGCAAAAAATTTAAAAAAAATAAATGAACAAAATTTAAAACTTTTCTCCAAACTATGTGTACAAATTGTCAATAAGAATATGTAAAATTCTTAAACTCTTTAATTTTTAAGAATATTCCCTTCTTAGAATTGAGAACAAAACACCCATGGAAGGAGTTACAGAGACAAAGTTTGGAGCTGAGACGAAAGGATGGACCATCTAGAGACTACCATATCCGGGGATCCATCCCATAATCAGCTTCCAAACACTGACACCATTGCATACACTAGCAAGATTTTGCTGAAAGGACCCAGATATTGTTGTCTCTATGAGACTATGCTGGGGCCTAGCAAACACAGCAAACACAGAAGTGTATGCTCACAGTCAGCTATTGGATGGATCACAGGGCCCCCAATGGAAGAGCTAGAGAAAGGAACCAAGGATCTGCAACCCTATAGGTGGAACAACAATATGAACTAACCAGTACCCCCCGGAGCTCGTGTCTCTAGCTGCATATATATCAAAAGATGGCCTAGTCGGCCATCAGTGGAAAGAGAGGCCCATTGGTCATGTAAACTTTATATGCCTCAGTACAGGGGAACGCCAGGGCCAAGAAGTGGGAGTGGGAGTGTGGGGGAGTGGGTAGGGGACCATGTGGGGGACTTTTGGGATAGCATTGGAAATATAACTGAAATAAATACCTAATTAAAAAAAAAGAATATTAAAAACAAGGTTAAACATAAAACATACCACAGAGCAGAACAAAACATACTCCTCAAAGTAGGAGGATTTGGAGATGACAATATTATGGGGAATTAGGAACTTTTGATCATTGTTGGTCCATAGGTAAAAAGTGCATCTATGAAAGTTATCATGTATGGTTATTTTTCAAATCATAACCAAGAGAAGTTACTACATAAACAAACATCTCTTACACTTGATTATAATCCCCAAACTGAGAGACAATTTCTCCAAAGATTTTTAGACTCTTGTAATGGAGCCTCACTTAACACTAAATGGAATAGATTTCTACCACATGGTTAGAATAAGTGAAATCAGGTTGTTACAAATAGAAAAGAAAGGACTGTGTGGATCTAAACAACTGAAGCCTTAGAGATATTAGACAGAATGGTCCTTACTCATGTCTGGAGCAGACAGAATGTGAGGTGAGGTTTATTAAGTATAGAGTTTCAGTTTATGAAAGCAAAGGCAGTCACAGATAGACAATATTAATAAATATGCTTTATTGCCCAAAAATTAAACAATTAAGAGGTTAAAATTATTGAGCAGTAAACTTATTATCTCTTTTCCAGAAAAATTGATAAAGCACTTTTAGCCTAGTTTGATTTCTAGCATTCTAAAAACATTCTTCACTCATTTCAACTTAACAGTTACATCTCATTTTCCTTCTTCAAAAAGGGAAAGCTCATCACATTTCCATTTAAAAACATTTATTTATTATTTGCCTCTAAAAAGTAGGTAATTGATGACATCTTCTTACTCTCATACAGGTAAACACATAGTTGTCACTACCCACACAGATCTTACAACATTCTTACTGGATCAAGGATCACAGCATGTTGTAAAAGCAGAACAAAATTATGACCCAAGAGGAGTCCACAAAAGAAGTGTGCCAACGTGATCAGAATGACTAAGAGGTACATAAGCAGACAAACTACAGACACTAGACTCAGGTAAAGAGCATGGAGCAGGTCTATGTGAAGACTCACAAGTAGAAATCTGTATAACCTACAGATCAGCAAGAATAACCACAAGGAGATGAAAAGTCTTGGTAGAATATTTGCATATCTGTACTTTGAGATAATAGGAAAAATTGTGGTAATCTTCTTCATACAAATTGAAAACTCCACTCAAAAATCGACTAAATGAATGTAGAAGGTAAAATTTAAAGTACTAAATCAATGTTTAAGATACAATTAATGAATGAACATGATATACATGTACTCATTATACTATTGAAAACATTACAATCAAATTAAATGCTCACTGATAGAAATAACTCTCAGTGAAAGTACACCATAGCACCATGATAAAATACTTCCATAGTAATGAGAGAACATGTAGTATATATTAAACCTACAACCATGTTAAAACTATTCATAAAAATTAGAGATAATACTTATAAGTGTTAAATGGAACTGTATGGGGTTTCCCTTCTTTAATTTTTTTGTTGTTATTTTATAATACTGTTTGAGATGAGTAAGAAACTATGGCTATGTATATGTGGCTAAAATCTCTTGTAAAACACTAGGTTAATTCTCTACATCTAGCAAATGTGCAAAGTATGCATTATATCTCTATTTCCTTTAGAGGAAAGGTGAAGATTATATAATGTTGCAGGATGGAAAAATTAAACACAGTAGTCCAGTGGAGAACTTGGGTGCTTAAATGCTTGTTTAAAAGATGACTTTTAATATATATATATGGAAAAGTTTATATATGTGGACATGAGTGACAAACAGTAGTACAGATATTCCTGAGCTGGAGTTACAGACCTGTGTGCTGAGAATTAAGCTCAAGGATTGTAGAGATGGTTTTGCTGTTAAAGGCTAGGCTCACAGCCAAAATATAAGAGAATTGAACTCAATTTATGTGCAAGAGAAGTAAGCACTATTGTCAACTCAGCCACCCCACAGGACCTGGTAGTTTTTGGTTGTTTGTATTGTATAAGCAGGCTAGTGTGTGTGTTTTGCATGATGTGGGTTTTTGCCCATACAGATTCCAAAAAACTTTACAGGTGTGCCTTCTATTGATCTCCATTTGATTCCCTTATGATATGGTTTCTGAATTCTCAAGAATTGCCTATCTCTAGTCTCCTCAGGAAATGTGCACACATTTTGGGTTTTACATAGATGCTGAGGATTTAATCTTAGGCTCCCATGATTGTGTTACAAACTGCCATTACTCAGTTAACCATCCCTGAGTGCTGAAGCATAGGTTTATAAAAGAGACCTTTCCCTTTCTGACACCCATGTTTTATGTCTGAGGATTAGATTTCATTGTATGTAATTTTGCATAACATCAATTTGAATATTAGAAATACACCTGAATTCAAACGTTTGCCAGATCTTACTAATGCCACCTCTGTCCATAAAGGCTTCTTGATTTCCATGTGAAATGATTAAATCTTTTAAAAACTTTCACTGATTTTTACTTTTATTTTTATGATTAGATATTTTCTTTATTTACATTTCTAAGGTTATCCCTTTTCCTAGTCCTCCTGCCTGAAAATCCCCTGTCCTCTCCCCACTCCTCAACCCATCCACTCCTGCTTCCTAGCCCAGGCATTACCCTATACTGGGGCATAGAATCTTCACAGGACCAAGGGCCTCTCCTCCCATTGATAACTGACTAGGCCATCCCCAGCTACATATGCAGCTAGAGCCATGAGTCCCTCTATGTGTTTTCTTTGATTGATGCTTTAGTCCCAGGGAACTCTGGTGGTACTGGTTAGTTCATATTGTTGTTCCTCCTAGGGGCCTGCAAACCCCTTCAGCTCCTTGGATCCTTTCTCTAGCTCCTTCATTGGGGACCCTGTGCTCTCTCTAATGGATGGCTGTGAGCATCCACTTCTGTATTAGTCAGGCACTGGCAGAGCCGCTCAGGAGACAGCTATAACCGGATCCTGTGATCAAGTTCTTGTTGACATCCACAATAGTGTCTGTGTTGGGTTCATATTTATGGGATGGATCCCCAGATGGGGCAGTCTCTTAATGGTCCTTCTTTCAGTCTCAGCTCAGAACTTTGTCTCTGTAACTCCTTCCATGGATATTTTGTTCCCCTTTCTAAAAAGGGTGGAAAAGTGTCCACACTTAAGTCTTCCTTCTTCTTGAGTTTTATGTGTTTTGCAAATTGTATCTTGGGTATTCTAAGCTTCTGGGCTAGTATCCACTTATCAGTGAGTGCATATCATGTGTGTTCTTTTGTGATTGGGTTACCTCACTTAGGATGATACCCTCCAGATCCATCCATTTGTCTAAGAATTTCATGAATTTATTGTTTTTAATAGCTGAGTAGTACTCCATTGTATAAATGTACCACATTTTCTGTATTCATTTCTCTCTCGAGGGACATCTGGGTTCTTTCCAGCTTTTGACTATTATAAACAAGGCTGCTATGAACATAGTGGAGCATGTGTCCTTACAACAAGTTGGAGCATCTTCTGGGTATATGCTCAGGGTTGTATTGCTGAATATCCAGTAGAACTGTGTCCATTTTTCTAAGGAATCACCAAACTGATTTCCAGAGTGGTTGTACAAGCTTGCAATTCCACCAGCAATGAAGGAGCAGGAGTGTTCTTCTTTCTCCACATCCTCACCAGCATCTTCTGTCACCTGACTTTTTTATCTTAGCCATTCTGACTGGTGTGAGGTGGAACTGTTTTGATTTGCATTTCCCTGATGATTAAGGCTGTTGAACATTATTTTAGGTGCTTCTCAGTCATCCGATATTCCTCAGTTGAGAATTCTCCACATAAAACCAGAGACACCGAAACTTATAGAAGAGAAAGTGGAGAAGAACCTCGAAGATATGGGCACAGGGGAAAAATTCCTGAAAAGAAAAGCAATGGCTTCTACTGTAAGATCAAGAATTGACAAATTGGACAAAGAATTTTCACTGATTTTTAAAACTCTGGAAAATCTCTATTTTCATGATAAAATTGTTTTTTACTCTTAACTTTGATATACTCTTAACTTGTACAATATACATTCACAACAGTTATAATAGCAAGAACAAGAGGTGTGCAAATCTATTTCAGACATAATTCAAACATGGTGGGATGAGTTTGGAATAAAGTCTTATCTCTAAATATTGGTAGTTGATCTCTGCTGGTGAAGGGAGAGTCAGTTTTCTTTTCCTATTTTCCTTTTTTTATTTTAATATTTTAATAAGATACATAGAGGAAGACACTATTCTTACATGCAAAGGCATGTTTGCATGCATGTGTATATACACAAATACATATACATACATGAGGTAAAGCATGTGAAACGTGTGTTGCTAAAATTTGTGATACTTTAGCTATTGACTTCAGGCAGTTATGAATTAAAATAATGTTTTAATTTCCACAACCACGTGTTTGGTCACTCTTATTTGTGTACAGAACCTAACAGATATTCCTGATTTCTATATCAATCATAGAATACAAAGCAAAATATTACCTAACAATAGGACACCTCTTGTTTTTATCTGAAAACAATAATTTTCTGATACTTGTTCTATATTATTATTATCATTTTTATTATTATTATTATTATTATTATTATTATTATTGTGTTAGTCAGTTTATAGTTTTATGTGATTGAAATCTATTCCAAGTGTCTTAAGATTAAAGAGAATTGCAATGTCTAAAAAGACTGAAAAGTACCAGGCCTGGCATCAATGTACAAGATAGCTAGGATGTGAATTATTTGAATCAGAACCAGGTCATTTTCATTACTTGCAGCTACTGGTAGGTGGGATCATGGTCTATTGGGTGACCTCTTGCCTCTTATAAGCAGTAAAAATTGGACTTGATGGATTTAAAAACTAAAAAGAACAAAGTTAGGTGGGTAGGGAAAGGGCTGTGTATTGGGAAAATCTAGTGAAGGAGAGAGGAATAAGAAAATTTCAAAACAATTAGTAAAAATTAATTTTTAAGTAGCAAAAGCATTCTAGAATCTCATCAGCTCTTCTACTATCAAAACTCACAATTCACAGCTGTCCATTACTATCAGGAAATTTATATTGATATAATGTCACAAAGTATACAGCTAGTACATAGATTTCACTAGTTATTACACTGATACCCATATTTATTTTTCAAGGTTGTATTGTAGGATCTCATGTTGTATTTGTTTCCCATGCTGTTACTCTTCCTTACTCTCTTTCTACCTGTCATATTTTCCTAGTATTTACTTAATTACTTTGATATCAATTGCTACTCCAAATTTATTCTGGAACATCCCCCAAATTTCAATTTGCCACATTTTTCTCATCGTAATTTTGTTGTTGTTACTATAATAAACTTATGAATATTTTTATTACTAAAGTGAACAAATAATGTCATATCATTTTCTTGCATATAATCAATTTGTCTACACTGTCAGTATGTCTTAATAACAGGTGACAAACTATCTCTTAGTTAAAGCTATGTTTGCAAGTTTATTTTGTTTCAGTTGCTGGTTAATAAATGTCTTGAACTAAATTCCTTGAAGCTAAGATAATATCCTCTAATACAAAAAGTTTTCACCCTGTACTCTCATGATTCTATCATATATATATATATATATATATATATATATATATATATATATATATGATGTGTGTGTATGTATTTTTTGTATGATCATTTGACTAGCAGTTTTTTTCCAAAACACCAAAACTCAATCGACACATGAAGTATATGTGCACTAGAGAAGTTTTTTTTTTTTTAATGTTCTTTAAATATTTTTAAAAATTGATTTACATTACATCCCAACAGCAATTAAATGTAAGGATCTCAAAAGCAGGCAAAAGTTAGAGACAGACCCTGTTTCCACTGTTAGGAGTCCTACATGAAGATCAAGTTACACAATTGTTATATAGGTACAGAGACCTTAGGTCAGTCCCATGCATGGTCTCTTGTTGGTTGTTCATTTCTGTAAATCCCCATGGTCCCAGGTTAGATGATTCTGTAGTTTTTGTGTTTTTTTTTTTTGGTGTGTGTGTGTGTATGTGTGTGTGTGTGTGTGTGTGTGTATGTGTGTGTGTGTGTGTGTGTGTGTGTGTGCTTGTGCACAGACAGTCGCGGAGTCCTTGACCCCTCTAACTCCTTCAATCCTTCCTTTCCCTCTTCCACAGGATTCACCAAACTCAGCCTAATGATTGACTCTGGAGTCTCTGCATCTGTTTCCATCAATTGCTCTATGAAGCCTTTCTGGTATTATTATGCTAAGTTCCTGTCTGCAAGCATAACAGAATATTTTCAATGTGTCAAGGGTGGGTGTCTTCTCATGGTACGGGATGCCAGCTGGACCCATGGTTGTCCATTCTCTCAATTTCTGCTCTATCTTTTTCCCTGCCAAATCTTGTAAGCAGTAAATCATGTAGATTGAGATTTTCTGGCTGAATTGGTGTCCCAGTCCTTCTATTGTGAGTTTTGCCTGGATACAGGAGATGGCTGATTCAGGATCCACATTCTCATTGGTAGGAGGCTTAGCAAGGGTCATCTTCATAGATTCCTGAGATTTTTCTGTTGTCCTAGGTTTCTAGCTCATCTCAGAGATGTCCCCAACCACGCCAGTTGTCTCTCCCTGTATTGCTCCCCATACCTTGAACCCTCCTTGGTACTTACCTTCTTTGGATCTGTGAATTATAATATGGTTAGCCCTTTACTTCAAAGCTAATTAATATGCTCTTATAAGAGAATACATACCATGTTTGTTTTTCTGGGTCTGAGTTACCTCACTCCCAATGAGTTTTTCTAGGTCTGACCATTTGCCTAAAAATTTCATGATGTCATTGTTTTGAATAGCTAAAGAATACACTATTGTATAAGTGTGCATTTTTATCCAGTTTTTGGTTGAATGACATCTAAGTTGTATGAAATTTCTGAGTATTATGAGTAAAACTATTATGAACCTAGTGGAACAAGTGTCCTTGTGGTATGGTGGAGCATTCTTTTGGCTATCGCACTCCTGGACATATAGCCAAAGTATAATTTTTATATATCCTCACAACCTCACTGTCTTTAAGTAAAAATATAATCTCTCAGTAATGTTTATTCCCACTTTTATCATTGAATTTCAAAAAATGCAACTTGTCTTCAGTCAGTCATCGCATTCCACTTTCTCAGCCTCCTAAATTAATTCTGGTCTAGTGGAGAATGAGTGAACATTAAGAGTCACCACATTAACTAGCAAAGTGTATTCCATGATAAACTGATGGCAGAAGAAAACATGAGCAGGTTTCATTCCAAGATGATAGATGTCAACAACCAAACATGTCATTGACTGTTATCAGCTATTATTGGGTTTGGCCTTTAATGAAATATATTTTATTAGACATAAGGAATAATTATATCTTCAGGTTCCACTTGTTTTGCTATTAACCATCAGTTCTTTAACTGAGGTATTTTCAATGCAAATATAATATGCAAAGATACTGCACTTACATGGTGTCAACTAGAGATGAAATTCATGGAGCAATTGTTATTATACCCCTATGCACTTTTGCATTCTGAGAGAGCACTTTAGATTCCTAGATTTCTGTTCTCTAAACTTAAGGTCTAATAAGTGAACTCAAAGCTGTCATATCTCATGAGGCTTTCAAGATATTATCTACTCAGCTTGATAAAGATAAACAGTAAATTTGATAGTTTGGAAAGGTCAATGATTTTCATAAAATTATTTTAAGTGAGATTATTTATTAACAAGGCTACCTGTTTTACTTCATTTCTCTTCAGAAATTAATTCTGACAACTACAAAATAACTTTAATAATAAGATTGCCTTCATAATTTGAGTATGGCTATATTTATTGATATGTCAAAATGAAGACACTCACATGATCAGCTGTGAATTCTACCATTTACAGAGCATTCATTATGGGAATTCTTTAAATCCACAGTTATTTTTGTTTATCTCAAGGAAAGTAGCATCTTATTACAAAAAAGAATAGCTGAGAATAAATTTCTACACAAATAATGAATGTATGTTTTCATTTATATGTCTTCCTTCCTAAATTCAACATCAAACCATTTAACTTATGATTGATGTCTTGAATAATACTATATTTATAATTTGTCCACTTCTGTCACAGTGAGAATCCAATTTGAGAAAAGGAGAAACAGAAACAAACCCGATTACATAAAAACTAAACCACATGAAGAGACTACTTATCTTTAATTTCTTGACTAAACTAAATGTATGAAAACAACCCAAAAGACAACAAAACTTTCCACAGAGCACTTTACACACTATTCATGCAGATCTTCTTGTACAAAATATTCTCCATTTATTATTAGGAAAAAATCTGAGCTTTTTTTTTTATTTATGAAAATATGACTAAGTTAAAGAACTAAAGATCTTTGGGTTTAATTGCAATTGAGATGATATCAATGAAATTCACCCCAAATATATACAAATTGAGGCAAACATTTGTAAAAGAAAAATATACATTTTTATGAGTCCGAAAATTCTAAACACAACTTTCCAAAAACTTAAAAGATTAACAATAAAAACACTTTCATTTGAAAGCAGACATTGGTTCTAACAACAGGTAAGATTCTTATTCATGGGTCTAGAGTCAACAATAAAGAGTGTGTTGTTACCAAGCAGCAGAAGAGAAAGAGAGAAATCCATTAAATAATTCACCTAAGTAGTAGTATTTATTGTGTAAGTTGATAAGTACTCAGCTTGTAAGCTATTCAACACACTTAGTAAAATTTACTAATAGCATAGTCTGTCATGCATGGCTAATCTTGGATGTCAAATTAAGTAATCCTAAGCAATTAGGTATATCTGTGAGGGATTGCATTGATTTGATCAATTAAGGTGAAAAAACTAACCCTAATTCTGGGCTATAACTTCTAGTGTCAGCCCACTTAAAAGGATGTAAAGAAGGAAGTTTTTGCTTTTTGTCTGCCTATTTTTTTTACTTTTGTTGGCAAGATAATCTCTCTTGAAGCAGAAGTATCTCTTTGTTGGTATTAGCACCTACTTCTCTGTTATTATAACATAGAGTGAACAATGGCATTATTGGTCTTCCCTTATATTCCAGCACCAGACTTGGAATGTAAAACTTCCAGCCTCATGGATTGAACAGCCACTTGATTCTTTTCCTTTCTCTTTAGAGACAGTCACCGTCAGACTACATGAGCCACAGCCCTTACACCACTCTACAAAGTCTCCTTCTTTAACCATTCCAACAGTTCTGTTCTTTGGAAAAAATGCCCTGAAAGCAAACCTGCTAACTCACTTAAAAATCATTTATTATTTTCTCGAAAGAATTATTGATAACACAAAAATAGGATACTATATATATATATATATCTCACAACATCCATCTCTAGGATTAGCCTTATTATCCATTCAAAAATGTGACCAAAACAATGATTACCTGTCAACTTACAGAGAAAATTATCAATTACTGAAGAAGGATCATGAGATACAAGCAGAAAAATTGATGAGAAATTAAATTCCTATACCCAGTGATCATAAAAGGATATGAAACTGAAAAGTATAAAAGATTTAGAAATATTTTTAAATATATTGATCTAGATAATTAATATATACTAAACAATTTTGGCTAGAAAAAAATGGTTTCATAGTAAGAACACTTGCAGTTTTTTTCAGAGGATCAATGCTTGATGCCTAGCACTCACAACAGAGTATATCTCTAGGTGACACACTCACATACATACTCCTTCAATAGGTAGAAAAATAAATCACAGAAATATGACTAAAGAAGTAAAGAATAAAGACTATATAAACATTAAGAGCCATTGAGAATTCACCTTTAGGGAAAGAGTTCTATAAAGAGATGAGACAATAAAATATGTAGGAGAAGGGTGTCTTAGTGAACTCAGAAATACAAAAATATTCAGACCTCTTTCCCCCTGTAAGAGCCCTAACTTACTTACCATACTAAGGTCACTTGATATGGCCATGAAGCATTGAGCCACACTGGTTGGAGGGTTCATAACATGACCAAAGGTGTAACAATTTCATTGAGAACTGTCACACTTTTTAATATCTTTATCAGTGACAGAATATAATGGTAATTTTTATGATCAATGCAGTAATAGTTACCATATTAGAGTCAACAAAGTATCCGAGACTGAAGTATATATACTCTATAAGTAGAAAGCAAAGAATGTGATTACAACTTTTTTTTTTCTCTACTGAGAAGTAGCCTAAAAAAAAATAAGTAGTCTAAGCAATACATTATTTAAATTTGAAGTGAGATAAGACATTTATAACATATATTGTAATCTATGGAATAAGACTGTGTATATGTAAACATCAATTTATCATTACAGAAAACTGGGCATTTTCTCTTTAAAGTATAAAAGGTATGGGGCTAAGGAGAGGGCTCAGTGATGGAGAGTACATACTACTCTTGCAGAGGACATGAACTTATAACTAAGCATCTAGCTTACTGCCCATAGCTGCATCTGCTGGAAGATTTACTGCTTCTGCCCTGCCCCTCCCCCAGCTCCTGCATTCAAATGTACACCCTCAACACTAACATGTGTGTGTGTGTGTGTGTACAAATATATATATAATGTATAATGTATATATACATATAATGATGTATAATATAATACATAATTTTAATGTGTGTAAACAAAAATGGAGTAAAGAAGATATACTAAAGCCGGGCGTGGTGGCGCACGCCTTTAATCCCAGCACTCGGGAGGCAGAGGCAGGCGGATTTCTGAGTTCGAGGCCAGCCTGGTCTACAAAGTGAGTGCCAGGACAGCCAGGGCTACACAGAGAAACCCTGTCTCGAAAAACCAAAAAAAAAAAAAAAAAAAAAAAAAAAAGAAGATATACTAAAAAGAGAATATATAGTGTCTGTTCCAAGATTACTAATGATATAAAACACTTCTACAAGTTTAAAATTTAAAACTGACAGCACAAAACATATTTAGATGTATAATATATGCTGATTAATCTTTTTGGTTTAGAAATATCTATGTCACCACATACAAAGCAATTAGACACACTTGTGAGGGTTTATTTGGCCCCTGGATATTTCTATGAAAGATTAGATTGAATAGATTAATTAATGTGGTAAGAAACATGTGGAAATGTACGACAGATTCACTGGGCTTCGGAACTTCACTCTTTAAAAAGTAGAGAGCTGGCTGAGAACAAGTATTGTGTCTCTGTTTGAACATATGATGGAATCAGCTGCTTCAAGCTACTGTCATTTTGTCTTCCCTGACATGATAGACTGCACCTTGATCTGTGAGTGAAATAAGACTTTTCTCCCTTGAGTTTCTTTGTCTGGCTGGTTTTCCACAGTAAAAGGAAAAAAAAAACAGGATAAAATCATATTGCAATAATTACCATTTCCTGACCATTAAATATTAATCGAGTTTTATTAGGAATTTTCAAAGTCCTCTTTTCTAGTTCTATATAAAATAGAAAATTTGAAGAGAACTGCCAGACAGGCTTTTTTTGCGTGTGTAGTAAAACTTATTTGTTTTGTAAAACCAGATCTGGGCTTTCTCTCTCCTTCCATTTACAAACTTGTGATAAGTGTTATTGTTGTGCCAGGGAAATATTCGTGATCCCCTCCAAAATAGATAGGAGCCAATCTGATGCAACTCACAGCAGGGTCTTTATTCTATTAGAGCTAGCTTGCCCTGCCCCCCCCCCAACACACACCGTCATGCAGGACAGTTTTTGTGGTGAGGGAGCCCCTAAAGTCTATCCAGGCAAGGCTTTATAGTAAGCTGAAAGCAGGGTCTAAGTGTGCAAGCATCTACTTCGAAAGCTACTGTGGACTTTGACATAACTGGCTGGTGCTGGGAGTCATATCATAAACTTGCTCAACTCTGCATTGGTGGTTGTTAGTCAAATGGTAGGCTTGTAACCTGGGAGTACAGGTTTGTTGGGAAAATAACCTGAAGACACTGGTCTTGCTGAGGGTGTAACCTGGAAATGCTGGTCTTGTTGGGGAAGAGCCTAGAGAGCTAGGCTCCGGTTTCATTGGGAGGCATCTTGGAAACTAGTGCTAGGTACCAGTGTGTTAGTTTGTCTGAGTTCAAACTTATATCAGGTTCTTTAAAAACAAAACCTGAACTTAAAAGTTTTAGCTTCTCATCTAATTATCTACTTCTATTAAGTTGATACTTGGAACTTTTATTTTTTGTGTCTGGTTTATTTTTTTTGAAAAAATGATATAATTTCATGTGTTGTTACACATGACATAGTAACATTTATTTGAAAGTTGGATAATATCTAAAGGTATCTCTCACAAATGATATTGTATGTATATACATTTGTAGCTTCATTATCCATTCAGTTATAAATATACAACCGAATTATATCCAGAAACTGGCTATGGTGAACAGTGCTGCAATAAGGATGGGGGTGTTCTATGAAGTATATTTATATTGATTTTCTTCAAATATTTAGCTAATTCATTTGGTAGATGTAATTTTTTCTGCAAAACTTTCTACCCCTTCAGATAATAACTCATAATAATATGGGTGAATAGCATATTCACTCATATTCTCACCTTTAGACTATACTTTCTTCTTTACCCTATCCCTGACAGCAGCTTAATTTGCTTTTGTGGTCTCTGGGTTTTTGTTTGTTTGTTTGTTTGTTTGTTCTTTTTTCTGTCATGTGTTTCTATTATATACCCCTTCTAATCCTGGTGAGGTGGGATTAATAAATAAAATTGTCCCACACAACAAGTTTACACAATGGCTCTCATATTTCAGAAAAGGTAACATGTAACCGCAGCCCAGTTTCAAATTAGCTATGTGGTCAGGGATTACTTTAATTGATGTTGAACTGTCTGCTTTTTTTCACCAATACACTCTTCTGTCTGGATTTATGGTGCTGGGGTTAGAATCTAGTGCTGCAGGCACACTAAGTGCTCTGTCACTCTCTTTGTGCTCCCGGCTCAAAATACCTTTAAAGACTATTACATTTAAAATACTCTGTTACAAAACAGTCACATGTCTGCATAGAAGAATAACAAAATATTCATGAGGCAAAAGTAGCTTATATAAATGCTGTGTACTCTGATTCCCCACATTTTTCTATGTGATTCCATTTAAAAATAAATTGTTTTCAGTCTATAACTGGAACTTGTAACTCAAACTGTACAGACCAATTCACATTTTGAAAAAATAAATACATAAGTCTTAAGGTTTTAGAAAAAATAGAGCTTTCACCTTCTGCACCACATATACTTAGCTCTATGGTAGTGAACATTTTCTAAGTCTTCATTCACTTAAGCAGAAAATGTACAATTAAAAGTTATCCATCTTTCTCGTGTGTCAATGAGTTCAGAAGTGTTTCCTCTCTTCTATCAGTTGTAATGTAGAATATCACTGGCATAACAGGCGCTAGGACTGAAAATTTACAATTAGGACCTCATGAAATTGAAAAGTTCTCTACGAAAAGTGATATGATAATTTCAAATAAGTGCCATGCTAGGGGATGGAGGAAAAATTTATGAAATACAAATTCATATAGTGAGCTAAAATATATTAAGTACTCGACACATTGGTATACCAAGAAAACCAACAACCAAACTTAAAAATGTGGAACAAATCTAAACTGAATTCACAAAACAGGAAATCCAAATAGCCAAGAAGCATGTACAAAAATATTTAATATCTTTAGTCATCGGGAAATGCAAATAAAGACTCTTCTGAGATTTAATCTTACACATGCTAGAATTGTCAAAATCAATAAAGCAAATGGTAGCTCATGCTGTGGGGGTGTGATATAGGAAAATACTCAATCTTGGCTGTTGGGACTGTAAACTCATATAGTCACTATGAAAATCAGTGTGAGAGGTCTTTGGCAAGCTAGAAATAGATCTACCTCAAGATTCAGTTATACCACATGTGGGCATATCTAGTAGCTGCATGGGTGTACCTTTCTTATTTAGTAGCATGAAGAATAACTTCCAGTGACAAGAATATTAGTCTGTAGTGAGTGATTGATCCAGGTAGGCACCAGCTTGACTTGGAGAAGTCATGTCTCTCATGTCTTTCAAAACCTTGTTTTCTAAGGTATGGAAAGTGTATTTCTTTCCTTTTGTAATCTTATTGTTCCTTCTGCATGCATTATGGGTTCCATAATAGTATTTTTAGGGGATTCCTCTCTGTGGGACACATGTCTCTGCCTCTACATGTGTATCTTATGCTTTTTCTTTGTCTCTTTTTCTTCTATATGTTTTTTCCTACTTCAGTGTCTTTGTTTGTTTGTTTTTTGTTTTCCCTTATTTTATTATTATTTAAATGCCTATTTGTTTTCTAAATAAATACAGGAAAGATTTAGATGTAAAAGGGAGGAAAAGATGGGTCTATCAGGGGAGTTGGGAAAAGAGAAACTATTATCAGAATAAGTATACAAAAATATATTTTTGGTAAAATAAAAATACAAACATATCTTTTTTAGGTACTGGAGACAAAATTACATCAATTGTTTTCAATACATTTCTGAAAGCATTTTAAAAATATTATGCAGAAACAATCATGTGTACAAAAATGTAAGCAGAATGACTTCTAAGTTCAGTTTCCAATATGCTATTAAAATCTTATTTTTATTTTGATGGTTTTTATTCAATATCTTCTCTGAATTGAAACAAACTTTGTTAATTAAATGGTATTCATTTTGATAAAGTCTTTTTTTATTTGTAATTCAGCTGACACTTTCATTCTCTTGCATCAAAATTGAAAGAACAAAGCTAATGAAGTTAAGTAGGATTTGAGCATGTTTTTGCTGCCCCCCATGTAGCAGGTGTCAGGCTAAGCATTTGTGAAGTGCCATCACTGCATCCCTAACTCCCACTGAAAGCTGTTTCAGATCAATGTTTGTTCCACAGTGCTATTCTATAACTCAACGGGAAGCACTACAAGTTTTACAACCAACTCACAAGCAGAAGTTCAAGACTATGCTAATCTCACTCACCTTTCATGTTCCTATCTCTGTTAGATTCAGGGTATTTGCTGAATATTAATTAGCAGTTGCTCTTAAAATTCATGCTCTTAATTCAGTACTCTAACCTCAATAGAATACATAATGTGTTTTTGTCCAAATTAGTATACACAGTTCAAGAAGGCTTTTTCCTTAGACAATACAGAATTCAAAAATAGTTAAATAAAATATTGCAAGTTCAGACAGATGTACAAAGTCTGGAATAACTGTTTAAATAACACAACTATGACTGTATATAAAGGAAATTCTAAGCATAAATACTGTCCAGTTTTCTATCTCTTTCCATAGCATCTGACTGTGTTTCATTCCAAGATAGCAATTATTAGAAATGCTATTTATCAAAGTATACTTTACACAGCGATGAGGGTGCTACTAAAACAACAAGGCTTGTTTCTGTTGTTAGAGGCCTAGTAACTCATATAATGTATATTTGGTAATAATTATATATATTATATTCATATAATATTTTTATTACATATACCATATGTAATGATATACATATATAATTATATACATATATATGTATATAATTATAAACACACATATACATATATATGTATAAACACACACATATTGGTAGTTTAAATATGTATGGCCCCCATAGTCTCATGTGTTTGAACACTTTCCCCACAAGGAGTGGCTTTATTGGGACCTGCAGCCCTGTTACAGTATGTGTGTGCTTGTTGGAGGAAGCATGTTCATGTGAAGAATGCTTTGAAGTTTTCTATGCTCAACCTACACCTAGCATGGCACCCACTTTCTGTCTGCTGCCTGTGGATTAAGAGTTAGAACTCTTGACTCCTTCAAATCCATGTCTACCTGCATACTGCCATGATTCCTGTCATAGTGATAATGGATTAAACCTCTTGAAACTATAAGCCATCATTGCCAATGAAATATTTTCCTTTTTTAGAGTTGCTATGGTCATGGTATCTTGTCACAGCAATGAAAGCCAAGTAAACAATCTGTGTACCATATTTTTATTTAATGATGTTTCATATATCTTGCATTGTTTTCAACTACTCTAGGCCTGTTATCACTGTCATCACAATGATTAGTCCCCTTCATAATAATCATGCAATTAAAGGCTAATATCACACAATTGTGTCATATAACAAAACAATTAAGTGGCAAAGCCCCAAGTACTTTGTGGCAATTTTTCCCACTATGAGTTAGTCTTGGTTACAATTACCACCCTGCTCAATCGACCAGGCATCATTTGCATTATTCATCCTGTGGACTTCTTCTTAAGAGATGCAGATACTGTTTTAGTTACTTCTTTCATAGTGGTGACAGCATCTGTTTCAGAAGAAAATGATTCATTTTGTTCACAGTTTAAGAGCCTATAGTACATTGTGGCTTAGGGGAGTCAGTGCATGCATAGAGTAACAACATAAGATTGCTAAACACATTGCATGTCTACAGTCAGAAAGCAGAAGTGGGGAATGCTGGTGATCTTCCTAATTTTAGTTCTTCCACATGACCCATTTTCAGTTCAGGCAAATATACTAGCCCAAAGGAAAGTGGTAAACTTACTGAAGTTGTGTCTCTCCTAAGTTAAACATTTTGTTAACAAGTAACAGATCTTGGTTTATAGAATAAAAATGATTGTAAAGAATATGATAGCTTAATTCTACTAAGTTCACTTATGCTTTGTGGCCCAGAATGGTTCCAAAGAAGGTCATGCAGGCTTGTAGTGTCTTGGTTAGAGTTGCTATTGCTTGGAAGAGACACCATGACCACAGCAACTCTTATAAAGGAAAGCATTTATTCAGATTTGGCTTATAATTTCAGAGTTTTAATACTCTGTCATCTTGGTAGAAAGCATGGCAACAAGCAGGCACACATGAGGCTGGAGAGGTAGCTGAGAGTTCTACAAGCCTGATAAGCAGACAACAGGAAAAATGAGTGACACTGGTCATAACTTGAGTACGTGAAACAGCAAAGCCTACCCAGAGTGGCTACACCTCCTTATTGTGCCACTCTCTAAGAGTCTATGGAAACCATTTTCTTTCTAACCACTATATGTAGCAAGACTGAAGGACTGGAGTCAGTGAGTATTTCCATATTCTTTTCTCGAATAGAACATGGCTATGATATGAAATTGTATTTCTTTGGTGTTTTCCTTTATTCTCTTTGTACCTGAAAAACTGAAGAGCCTGCTTTAGTCTGTTCCACCTCCTGAATAATTAACACAGAGACTTGGTATTTTTATCAACAAGTTGCAAGCCTAACCTGGGCAGGTTCTAACCCTCTAACTCAGCCTATTTCCCAACCACATTACCCTTTACATTTAGTGTGAGCTTGGCTTTGATTCATTTTGGTCCATGTCTGTTCTCATGCCTGCTCTTTCATCATGATCTCATGCGGAATCCTCCTATTCTGCCCACGTGGTCTCTCCACACACTACTCTCCTTTTGCTCCTTCCTCTCTCTCCAGTCCCCCTGGGACATGCCCTGAATCAAAGCAGAAGTCCCAACTTATTCTGTTCTGCCCTGATATTTAACTGATCAGCTCTATACTGACCAAACAGAAGGTGATGAAGAATCTTTACAAAACCATGAGACAGTTGATGCTTCATTAAAATAACACCAAAGTCCACCCTATGCTTTACTATGTAGGTACAGAAATCAGCATTTCAATAATACAAGGAAAATCTTTATGCAGTGCACAAAACATAACTCCAACTATGATACATTTGATCATACTGTATATATAATAGGAGTCGTGGGTATTACAGAAACAATGGGAATTATTAATTTTCAACTTAGTAGTGTTTTCTTTTCTAAAAAAATGATATTGAAATTACACTACAGTGATGGCCGACTAAGCCATCTTCTGATACATATGTAGCTAGAGACATGAGCTTTAGGGGGTACTGGTTAGTTCATATTGTTGTTCCACCTATAGGGTTGCAGATCACTTTAGCTCCTTGGGTATTTTCTCTAGCTCCTTCATTGGGGGCCCTGTGATCCATCCAATAGCTGACTGTGAGCATACACTTCTGTGTTTACTAGGCCCTGGCATAGCCTCACAAGAGACAGCTATATCAGGGTCCTTTCAGCAAAATCTTACTAGTGTATGTAATGGTGTCAGCGTTTGGAGGCTGATTATGGGATGGATCCCCGGGTATGGCAGTCTCTAGAAGGTCCATCCTTTCATCTCAGCTCCAAACTTTGTCTCTGTAACTCCTTCCATGGGTGTTTTGTTCCCAATTCTAAGAAGGGGCAAAGTGTCCACACTTTGGTCTTCGTTCTTCTTGAGTTTCATGTGTTTTGCAAGTTGTATCTTATATCTTGGGTATTCTAAGTTTCTGGGCTAATATCCACTTATCAGTGAGTACATATCATGTGACTTCTTCTGTGATTGGGTTACCTCACTCAGGATGATGCCCTTCAGGTCCATCCATTTGCCTAGGAATTTCATAAATTCATTCTCTTTAATAGCTGAGTAGTACTCCATTGTGTAAATGTACCACATTTTCTGTATCCATTCCTCTGTGGAGGGGCATCTGGGTCTTGCAAACTTTATATGCCTCAGTACAGGGGAACACCAGGGCCAAGAAGTGGTAATGGGTGGGTAGGGGGGGATGGAGGGGAAGGGTACGGGGAACTTTCGGGATAGCATTTGAAATTTGAAATGTATATAAAGAAAATATCTAATAAAAAATAAACTTAGTCCAATGGGCCTCTCTTTCCATTGATGGCCGACTAGGCCATCTTTCGATACATATGCAGCTAGAGACAAGAGCTCCGGGGTTCTGGTTAGTACATCATGTTGTTCCAACAATAGGGTTGCAGATCCCTTTAGCTCCTTGGGTACTTTCTCTAGCTTCTCCATTGGGAGCCCTGTGATACATCCAATAGCTGACTATGAACATCCACTCCTGTGTTTGCTAGGCCCCGGCATCGTCTCACAAGAGACAGCTATATTTGGGTCCTTTCAGCAAAATCTTGCTAGTGTATGCAATGGTGTCAGCGTTTAGAAGCTGATTATGGGATGGATCCCTGGATACGGCAGTCTCTAAATGGTCCATCCTTTCATCACAGCTACGAACTTTGTCTCTGTAACTCCTTCCCTGGGTGTTTTGTTCCCAATTCTAAGAAGGTGCACAGTGTCCACACTTTGGTCTTCATTCTTCTTGAGTTTCATGCGTTTAGCAAATTGTATCTTATATCTTGGGTATCCTAAGTTTTGGTCTAATATCCACTTATCAATGAATACATATTGTGTGAGTTCTTTTGTGATTGTGTTACTTCACTCAAGATGATGCCCTCCAGGTCCATCCATTTGGCTAGGAATTTCATAAATTCATTCTTTTTAATAGCTGAGTAGTACTCCATTGTGTAAATGTACCATAATTTCTGTATCCATTCCTCTGTTGAGGGACATCTGGGTTCTTTCCAGCTTCTGGCTATTATAAATAGGGCTGCTATGAACATAGTGGAGCATGTGTCCTTTTTACCGGTTGGGACATCTTCTGGATATATGCCCAGGAGAGGTATTGCTGGATCCTCCGGTAGTACTATGTCCAATTTTCTGAGGAACCGCCAGACTGATTTCCAGAGTGGTTGTACAAGCTTGCAATCCCACCAACAATGGAGGAGTGTTCCTCTTTCTCCACATCCTCGCCAGCATCTGCTGTCACCTGATTTTTGGGGTAGCATTGGAAATGTAATTGAGGAAAATATGTAATAAAAATATTAAAAAAAAAAGCAAGGAGCACACTTAAGCCTTAAAATAATGATTTTATTTGCTCTAGCAAAAAAAAAAAAAAAAAGTGCAAGAATCAATCTCCACTTTGCATGTCTGTGAACCTTAATAAAATAAGGCCTGGAAATCCTTAAACATAAAAAAAAAAAAATAAAAAAATAAACTTAGATAAACTTCAAAAAAAAAAAAAAAGAAATTACAATACAGGGAATCTTTTAAACTTTTTACCATCTCTTTTAATTATCTAAAATGAATAGCAACATTGTCTCTAAAAAGCACCAGTATGTTTAAGTTCTAATGTCATGATCCCAGTACGTTTTGCTCATCTTTAACTCTGTTTTCAGTCTCTATCTATATAGCAGCTGTAAAGAATTACAGAGATTACAAAAAGAAAAGAAAAAAAGAAAAGAAATTTCAAAGTGACATTCGAATTTGCTTAATTAGCTACTTGAAAATGTTGCAACATAGAACATCACGAACCTCAAAAGACCATCAAAGAGCTGATTCCAATGCATTCACATTAGGGTCTCTTTATTCAAGTTCGAGCTTAGGCCACAAAAACTGGATCTAAGGCTGGAGAATGGGAAGGGGCCCTGAGACCAGTTTTAGGCAAGTGTTTATAAAGACAAGAAGGGGGTATCTAGCCTGTTACACATCTGATTGGGGGGAGGGGCACATTATGATCTTTAACACAATTGGCTGCTGCTGGGATCAAACCATAAACCTAACTTCTATTTCCCTCATGTTTGGTGGTGGTTTGGAAGTCAAATGCCAGGGGCAGGTTTGTAACCTAGAGGTTCAGATTGGTTGGGGAATAACCTGGAAAACGGTGCTAGATGCAGGTGTTTTTGAGGATTAGCCTGGACACTGGTGCTAGGTATTGGCCTGTTAGTTAATTTGAGTTCAACCTTAGGTCAGGTTCATTAAGATAGAGTCAAAACCTCCAAAATTTGGACTCTTAAAACCATATTTTCATAGTAATATTAGCAAAGGGTGTTGTAAAATATTTAATATCATACTTTTTAAAATTATGGATATCCACCAAATCTGTGCAATTTGAATGTTAGAGTTTTTAATAATTCTACTATCTCTGAAACTAATATAGATTATTAAGTTTCACTACAGCCAATTGATACAGTCTTTTCTGAAACTAATGTATATACCACCCTCTTCTCACCACTGTATCACATCAATTAATAACATACATATTACTTAAATTAGCATTGCAATCATTATTATTGTAGGCATTGAAATCTTAAAGAAATTAACATTTTTACTAAGTATCAGTTTTGTGAGTTTTTGGGTTTTTTTATTTTATTTAGTCTTTTGTTTGTTTGTTTTACTTACTTCAATGTGATTATAAAATCAGAGAATGTCCAAATTCTTGGTATGTATTCACTAATAGGTAAATGAATTGTCAATTGTTAGGATATTTTTTTCAGTATTTGTAATGTGAACTCAAGTAGAATGCTTATATCATATGTTTATTCCAACTAAAAATTGGAATCAACCTATCATATGTTTTCTGAAATTTTCATTATTAACAATACTTACCACAGCAAGTAATTGTGACTAGCTAACTACATTTTCAAAAGTCTTGGGTGTTTGCTGGCACAGTTCATCTATAATGTATGCTATCTCTACTTTTTGTCATTTCCTTTCCTGGGTCACCTTGTTTCTCCTTTCACTTGAGGCATTTCCTAGCATGTTGGTATGAAAGTATATCTGAAAGCCGGGCGTGGTGGCGCACGCCTTTAATCCCAGCACTCGGGAGGCAGAGGCAGGCGGATTTCTGAGTTCGAGGCCAGCCTGGTCTACAAAGTGAGTTCCAGGACAGCCAGGACTATACAGAGAAACCCTGTCTCGAAAAAACCAAAAAAAAAAAAAAAAAAAAAAAAAGTATATCTGAGTCTCAAATAATGCCAGGCAAATAACATCAATGCTACGTTGCTTTCTCTTAATAAACCTTATTTGGCCCTTTTAGCTGGTCTGTTAAAATACATGTGTAATTCATTACTCTCTGTACACCCATATTGCTCCACTACAGAGGAGTTTCAAGATCAGCAGCTGGGAAGTCATGCACAGTACTTCCTTCCCTTCTACCAGTGTCCTGTGCACTTTAGTCTTCACTCTTTCCATTGATCAGTTCTATTCCTTATTTGACAGTTTTGAGAATGTGATTTTTTGTCAGTCTTTTCCTTTTTTTGCCATATTTAAATATTTATTTATTTATTTTTATTGTTTTTCTTACAGTCCAGTCATTATCCCCTTCCCTATCTGCCCTACAATTCCTTATCCCATCCCTCTTCTCCCACTGTCTGCAACTCTACTGTCTGGGGCCTCAAATCTCTCAAGAGTTAGGTTCATCTTCTCTCACTAAGGCCAAACCAGGCAGATTTTTACACCCAACCAATGCACTGAAGTTGAGGTCTGCTGTGATTGAATTAGGGAAAGGCTTGAAGGAGCTAAGGGGAAGGGTACCCCCATAGGAAGACAAGTAGTTTCAACTAACCTGGACCCCTGAGATCTTTCAGAAACTGAGCCACCAACCAGGCAACATACATTAGCTGGTACGAGTCCCCCAACATATATACACTCTTTTACTTTTATAATTTTTCTTTCTATCTGGAAATATCTTTTCTTTGTGAAACACAAGTTCTTCATCAAAGCAACCACAAATGTGATTTTAGCAGAAAAGCCATCTCCAAGAGTATGAACAGAATGACATACATACAGACATAGAGACAGTCATTGTTCCTCTACACATATCCATTTTCTTCATTTTCTGAACCAATCAATGAATGACAATCTCAGTCATTTTTTCCTTAGAATTCCATCTATAGTGAAATCTATAATGCATGTGAAATGTCAAGACCCTCATATTTATCATATCTATCTATAGCCTTGTTATATAACTGGCACAGTGCCATTATTATAAAATTAGTTGCAGGCATCTGTAAATATACCTGGTACACATATAAACTGTGACAAAAAAACAATAAAAAGATAGAAAAGTTTAGAATTTCCAAGTAACAGTAACTGCTCTATTTAAAATCAGCTTGATGCATAGTTTTCTTATAATCCCTAAGAAAACCTAAGTCAACCCACACCATTCTCTAATTAGCAAATAATTAGCCAAATATACCATATGTATGAGAATGTCATTCTAATCAGTAAGTGCAGATCATGCTGTCTCTGCTTAAGATGATGACAACATAGCTATAGAAGGAAAGTTAACAGAGAGAAGCACACAGCTAAATATGCAAATGTCATAGCAAACTCTATAGAGCTGAAGCACTGGAGGTGGGTTCACTTGATGGGAATGTAAGTTAGCTTCCAAAGGAGGATTAGGAAAAGAATACCAGTTTATATATTCATGAAAATGCCATATATTTCACTTAAGTCGACAAACTAAACAGAGATTTACATTCAGTATAAACGCATGTGTTGTGTGGGCTGGATGTAACTTTTTTTTAAACTGCTGAGAACATTAAACCGTTGTACAATTAGAAGCGTTGAAAGAAAAACTGTCCTCAAGTTTGATTCAGTGAGGAAACATTTTGGTAAGGGTTAGCCAAACTCTACCTAATTTTCATCTTTGAATTTCTCAGAGAAAATTCCCAATTCCACTGGTTGGCTTATCCCAAACTGACAAAGTCAGGGAAGCTGTATGTAATTTATATCATTTGTCTGCGGCAATGGGAGACAAACTCCTTCATTGCTGTGTTCCCTTCAGTGCTCTCTGCTAAGATTGAACTAGGGTTCTCAAGTCTATTTCAGAAAAGCATTTAGGGAAGAGTCAGCATGCAGCAAAAATGAAGTTTAGTAAGACATAGTTTTATCAAAATTTTAAGTATTTAGTGTTCCCTGAGTTTTAGGTTGAAGGATTGTGTTGAAGATGAATCAGTTGCAGCTGGGCTCTACACAGACAAGTTTTCAGCTTTTTTCCCAGTTGTGGATTTCTATACTGGTTTCCAGAGAACAAAATCTAAAAGAACCTTCTTTCATAAGGAGTGTATGGTGAACTTTCCTGTGGATATGCAAGTGTTTAGAACAGAGTTAGAAATTATACCTATATAGGAAGATGGCAGAAGTAGTTCTCACCAGCCACCAATAGTTGGGCTTATAGTTAGAGTCATGACTACTTTGCAACTGAGCATCTTTAAGTACAATTAGAGTGCTGTGTTTACACCCAAGATATAGGTGTCACTATTTTATCCTTCAGGTTATCATGTCATGGTGGTCATCATTATGGTATGTAGACCTTACAGCTGGACAGGGTCATATTTAAGTGTATGTGTGATTGACTCTGTGTGTGTGTGTGTGTGTGTGTGTGTGTATGAGAGAGAGAGAGAGAGAGAGAGAGAGAGAGAGAGAAAACACATGCATGTGCGTGTGTGTACAAAGTATATGTATTTTAAGTAAATATAAAATAATGTTTCCCTACATTTTTTCAAATATTATTAGTGTTGCACAACCAATTTTTATAGGGGTGCTGGTGACTTCAATTTGGTTCTCCAAGTTTGGATAGAAAGTATTCTTATCCACTGAGCCTTCTCTTCTGAGCCTCTGTGTTTTTCCCAATGCAGTGTTAGTGTAATGATGTGGTTATAATGTATCTAAAATATTTTAACCTCAGTGTTCAAATGAGCACAGACAGACAGTGTGGTATTGGAAAATCATTGAGCAATATAATGAAAAATTGCATATGATTATTTTTTGTAGTACTGCCTCTCATTTTATGATACCCAGATGTTCCCTTCTCTTCCATTTAAGCAATAAACCCACTGAAAAGCATGAGCATAGTTATTTCAGAGTGTTCAATTAACACAACTAGAACTCTAGAGACTAAAGGTAATACTATGTGACCTTACATTGTTTCCAGCTTTGATAGTCACCTAGTAAATTATGATAAAAGAGAACTTAACGAAAGGGGACTGTGAATTAAAAAAACAAAGTAAATCGTAAAGATAATCAAATGTGGGCTATACTTTTTATGATGGTTTGCATATGCTTTTCCCAGAGAGTGGCACTATTAGGAGGTGTAGCCTTGCTGGAGGAGGTGTGTCATTGTGGTTGAAGGCTTTGATACCCTCATCCCTAGCTGCCTGGAAGTGAGTATTCAGCTATCAGCCTACAGATGAAGATGTACAACTCTCAGCATACCTGCTTGGATACTGTCATATCCCTGCCTTGATGACAAAGGACTGAACCTGAACCTGTAAGCTAGTCCCAGTTAAATGTTGTCCTTATAAGAGTTGCCTTGGTCATGGGTCTGTTCACAGCAGTAAAATTTAGCTAAGATATTTTGCTCTTGTGTCTCCATGGATCTGATTTACTCCATTACATTTGTATACTGCCAGATTGAAAACTTTCACATTATTCTTTATTTCCACTTTTTTACATGTTGATGAATAGACATCCATAGAGTATTATTTTCTATATTGTTTTCATCTGCCTTCACCTATTTCTTTTTTTTTTTTTTAAAGATTTATTTATTTTTATATGTAAGTACACTATAGCTGTCTTCAGACACTCCAGAAGAGGGCGCCAGATCTCGTTACGGATGGTTGTGAGCCACCATGTGATTGCTGGGATTTGAACTCTGGACCTTCAGAAGAGCAGTCGGGTGCTCTTACCCACTGAGCCATTTCACCAGCCCTGCCTTCACCTATTTCAAACAACATATTTGGAGAAAGAATTTGATGAGTGTGGAGCTGTGTACATGGCCATAAAACTGTCATAGCAATCATGTTCAAGACCTCCAAAGATGTCACAAGAGCATTTGCAAGATTGCTTTCCTGGCTTGCATGACTAGTTTTCTCCCTCCAATTCCAAGAAAGCCACAATCAGCTTTCTACAAATGTTCAAAGGATTAATTTTCATTTCATTTTTCTTATAATTTAAAGAAAATCATACTGTAAAATAGATTAATTATAATAATTCTTGAAAAGAAGTAAAGAATCTTAAAACACCTTCCTTCTATGACTTAGAGAAGAGAAGAAATTAGCAAAGAATTAAAATACTAATATTTATTCTGAAAAAAATGTTTCAGGATTAATCTCACATCAACTCTCAATAGTCACTAGTAAAATAGGCTTTATTGTTATTATTTTTTTATTGGTTTTTCGAGACAGGGTTTCTCTTTATAGCTCTGGCTGTCCTGGACTCACTTTGTAGACCAGGCTGGCCTCGAACTCAGAAATCCACCTGCCTCTGCCTCCCGAGTGCTGGGATTAAAGGCATGCGCCACCTAAATAGACAATGTAGGTTTTAGTTGGTGGTATATTTTGCTTTGTGCAATGAGATGAATTCTTCACCTGAAGTGAAATTTTAATGTATTCATCTTTTGTCAAAGTAGATCGTTTTCATATCCCACATCACACTCCTAATGAAATATATTCTATTTTAAAAATCTAAGAAATTTGCTTAAAACAAATTGGTTCTGTGAATTTGGCCAAATTACCTTAGAAGGGTTTCAAGTGCCTTACCTCAAAGTAACATTTCAGGTGTTAATATTATGAACTTCCAATATAAAATCCTGTAGTATTTATTATATGTTTAAAGCCACGGATATTTATATAAACCATTTTATTTACTAAAGTAAATGCTAAAATTCTGGATTAGATGTAATTTAAGGATGCTTGAGTAAGGGCAGAAAAGACATTGTACTAGTGAATAAGATATCTATGAAGTATTTTACTTTGTATTTCAAATTATATAATATATATACATATATATGTAATAAATTCACAATACTATGAACACTTTTACGTCAAAACAAAATTTTCAACATGAGCAATAGCAAAGTGATGTATCAATGAAGTACTTCAAGGCATACTTTACTCTGGAGGTGATGACATTATGCTTGTGAGGAAACGGTTTTTGAGTATTTGAACCAATCTTCTATATTGTCTACCCTATTAGTCTATAAGAATATCAGTTTCCATCCCTGTAATTCTTTCAAACAGGATCAATTTTGAGTCAGAGTTTTGACTGTGGGACACCCCCCTCCCTCATTTGATACCCTGTCTTCCTGCTGGAGGTAGGCTCTACAATTTCCCTCTCCACACTGTCTGGCATTACCTCTAAGGTTCCTCCCTTTTAGTCCTGACAGTCTCTTACCTCCAAGATCTCTGGTGCATTCTGGAGGGTTCCCCTAACTTCCTACCTCCACCTGAGGTTGCCTGTTCCATTCTTTCTGCTAGCCTTTAGGGCTTCAGTCATTTTCCATAACCTGATATCAGATCTGGCTCCACTTTATCCCCCATTCCAAACCCCAACTACTTTCCCTCCCAGGTTCCTCCCTCCCTCCACTTGGGCACTTTAGCTTGTTGACTTTTTAGATTTCTGTGGAATGTATCTTGGATATTCTGTACTTTTTTTTTTTTTGCTAATATCCACTTATTAGTGAATACAGACCATGCATGTACATTTGGGTCTGAGTTACCCCACTCAGAATGATATTTTCTAGTTCTATCCATTTGCCTACAAAACTCAGAATATCCTCATTTTTAATAGCTGAGTAGTATTCTATTGTGTAAATGAACCACATTTTCTGTATCCATTCATCTATCATAGGATATCTAGGTTGTTTCCTGCTTCTGGTTATCACAAATAAGGCTGCTATGAACATAGTGGAACACGTGCCCCTGTGGTATGGTGGGGCATCTTTTGGGTATATACCCAAGGGTGGTATAGCTGAGTCTTCAGGTATATCCATTTTCAATTTTCTTAGGAACCTTCAGACTGATTTCCACAGTGGTTGTACCATTTTTGCAAATCTACTAGCAATGACAGAATGTTCCTCTTTCTCCACATCCTCTCCAACATGTCACCTGAGGATTTGATATTTGCCAATCTGATTGGTGTAAGGTGAAATCTCAGGGTTGTTTTGATTTCTAATTATCTGATCACTAAGGGTTTTGAACATTTCTTTAGGTGATTCTCTGCCATTCGAGATTCCTCACTTGTGAATTCTCAGTTTAGTTCTATACATCATTTTTTGATTAGATTGTTTGGATTTTTTTGGTGATTAACTTCTTGAGTTCTTTATATGTTTCAGATATTAGCCATCTATTGTATGTAGGGTTAGTGAAGATTGTTTTCCCAACCTGTAGGTTGCCAATTTGTCTAATTGACTATGTCCTTTGCCTTACAGAAGCTTTTCAGGTTTATGAGGTCCAATTTATCAGTTCTTGATCTTAAAGCATGAGCCATTGGAGTTCTGTTTAGAAAATTTCCCCCTGTGCCAATGAGTTCAAGGCTCTTTCCCACTTTCTCTTCTATTAGATTCATTGTATCTGGTTTCATGTTGAGGTTATTGATCCCCTTGGAATTGAGCTTTGTACAAGGTGACAAATAAGGATCTATTTTCATTCTTCTACATACAGACAGCCAGTGAGCCCAGCACCATTTATTGAAGATGCTTTGTTTTTTCTATTGTATATTTTTGGCATCTTTGTCAAAGATCAAGTGGCCATATTCCTTGGTCTTCAATTATATTCCATTGATCAACATATCTGTCTCTGTACCAATACCATGCAGTTTTTTGTTTTTTGTTTTTTTCACTATTGCTCTGTAGTAAAGCTTGAGGTCAGGGATGGTGATTCCCCCAGCCTTTCTTTTATTGTTAAGAATATTTTTCACTATTCTGGGATTTTTTGCCTTTTCAGATGTATTTGAGAATTGCTCCTTACATGTTTTTGAAGAATTGTGTTGGGATTTTGATGGGGATTGCTTTGAACCTATAGATTGCCTTTGTTAGGATGGCCATTTTTACTATGTTAATTCTGCCAATCCATAAGCATAGGAGATCTCTCCATTCTCTGAGATCTTAGGAGATCTCTCCATTCTCTGAGATCTTTTTTTTTTTTTTTTTTTTTTTTTTTTTTGGTTTTTGAGACAGGGTTTCTCTGTGTAGCCCTGGCTGTCCTGGCACTCACTTTGTAGACCAGGCTGGCCTCGAACTCAGAAATCTGCCTGCCTCTGCCTCCCCAGTGCTGGGATTAAAGGTGTGTGCCACCATGCCCGGCTATTCTCTGAGATCTTTGATTTCTTTCCTGAAAGACTTGAAGTTATTGTCATATAGGTCTTTTACTTGTTTGGTTAGAGTTACCCCAAGATATTTTATATTATTTTTGACTATTATGAAGGGAGTTGTTTCCCTAATTTCTTTCTCATCCTGTTTACCATTTGTATAAAGGAACACTACTGATTTATTCTATGTAATTTTGTATCCAGCCACTTTGCTGAAGTTGTTTATCAGCTGGGGAATTACAGGGATGGAGATGGAGAGGAGCCTGAGGAAAAGGGTCCATCATCAGGCCCAAGGAAGGATCCAGCTCAAGGGGAGATCCCAAGGTCTGACAATATTACTGAGGATATGGAGCATTCACAAAAAGGAACCTAGCATGATTGTACTCTGGAAGACCCAACGAACAGCTGAAAGAGTCAAAGGCAGATAGTTGCGCCCAACAAATGGACAGAAGCACCTGTACTTGTTGTTGAATTAGGGAAAGAAGCTGAGGAGTAGGGTGACCCTGTAGGAGGACCAGCAGTCTCAATTAATCTGGACTCCAGAGATCTTTCAAACACTGGACCACCAAACAAGTAGCATACTCCAGCTGATATGAGGCCACCAACACACATACAGCAGAGTACTTCCAGGTCTGTGTTCATTTAGAGATGATGCACCTAACCCTCAAGAGACTGGAGGCCCCAGGGAGTTTAGCGGTAAGGTAGGGTGAGAGATGGGGACATCCACGTGGAGACAGGTGGTTGGGGCAGAGGTGTGGGATATGGATTAGTAGGAGGGTGAATGGGAGGTCAGAATAAAATATGGAGTGTAAAATTAATTAATTAATTTTAAAAAGCATATGTTTCACAGAGTCTTTGAAACATTGATGGATTTCCGTATATTAAACCATCCCTGCATCCCTGGAATGAAACTTACTTGGTCAGGATGGATGATTGTTTTGATGTGTTCTTCACATCAGTTAGTGAGAATTTTATTGAGGATTTTTGTATCGATATTCATAAGGGAAATTGGTCTGAAGTACTCTGACTTTGCTGGGTCTTTCTGTGGTTTAGGTATCAGAGTAATTGTGGCTTCATAGAATGAATTGGGTAGATTACCTTCTGCTTCTATTTTGTGGAATAATTTGTGAAGAACTGGAATTAGATATTTTTGAAGGTCTGATAGAACTCTGCACTAAACCCATCTGGTCCTGGGCTTTTTTTTTTTTTTTTTGGTTGGGAGACTATTAATGACTGCTCCTATTTCTTAGGGGATATGATAAGAACTTCAAGTCTCTGAAGAAAAAATTAAAGTTCTCAGGAGATGGAAAGATCTCCCATGCTCATGTATTGGCAGGATCAATATAGTAAAAATGGCTATCTTGCCAAAAGCAAGCTACAGATTCAATGCAATTCCGAGCATCAAAATTCCAAGTCAATTCTTAAACAAATTCAAAAGTGCAATCTGCAAATTCATCTGGGATAACAAAAAACCTAGGATAGCAAAAACTCTTCTCATGGATAAAAGAACCTCTGGTGGAATCACCATGCCTGACCTAAAGCTATACTATAGAGCAATTGTGATTAAAAACTGCATGGTACTAGTATAGTGACAAACAAGTAGACCAATGAAAAAGAATTGAAGACCTAGAAATGAACCCACACACCTATGGTCACTTGATCTTTGACAAGAGAGCTAAAACCATCCAGTGGAAAAAAGACAGCATTTTCAACAAATGGTGCTGGCACAACTAGAGGTTATCGTGTAGAAGAATACAAATTGATCCATTCTTATCTCCTTGTACTAAGGGCAAATCTAAGTGGATCAAGGAACTCCACATAAAAAAGAGACAGTGAAACTTATAGTGGAGAAAGTGGGGAAAAGCCTCAAAGATATGGGCACAGGAGGAAAATTCCTGAATAGAATAGTAATGGCTTGTCCTGTAAGATTGAGAATCGACAAATGGGACCTTATAAAATTGCAAAGCTTCTGTAAGGCAAAAAATACCACCAATAAGACAAAAGGCCACCAACAGATTGAGAAAGGATCTTTACTTACCTAAATCAGATATGGGACTAATATCCAATATATATAAAGAACTTAAGAAGGTGGACTCCAGAAAATCAAATAAACCCATTAAAAATGGGTCTCAGAACTAAACAAGGAATTCTCACCTGAGGAATACCGAATGGCTGAGAAGCACCTGAAAAAATGTTTAGCATCCTTAATCATCAGGGAAATGCAAATCAAAGCAACCCTGAGATTCCACCTCACACCAGTTAGAATGGCTAAGATCAAAAATTCAGGTGACAGCAAATGCTGGCAAGGATGTGGAGAAAGAGGAACATTCCTCCATTGTTGGTGGGATTGCAAGCTTGTACACTCTGGAAATCAGTCTGCAAGTTGCTCAGAAAATTGAACATAGTACTACAGGAGGATCCCACAATACCTCTCCTGGGCATATATCCAGAAGATGTTCCAACTGGTAAGAAAGCCACATGCTCCAATATGTTCATAGCAGCCCTTTTTATAATAGCCAGAAGCTTGAAAGAACACAGATTCCCCTCAACAGAGGAATGGATACAGAAAATATGGTACATTTACACAATGGAGTACTACTCAGCTATTAAAAAGAATGAATTTATGAAATTCCTATGCAAATGGATGGATCTGGAAGGTATCATCCTGAGTGAGGTAACCCAATCACAAAAGAACTCACATGATATGCACTCACTGATAAGTGGATATTAGCCCAGAAACCTATAATATCCAAGATACAAGATACAATTTGCAAAACACATGAAACTCAAGAAGAATGAAGACCAAAGTGTGGACACTTTGCCCCTTCTTAGAACTGGGAACAAAACACCCATGGAAGGAGTTACAGAGACAAACTTTGGAGCTGAGACGAAAGGATGGACCATCTAGAGACTGCCATATCCGGGGATCCATCCCATAATCAGCTTCCAAATACTGACACCATTGCATACACTAGCAAGATTTTGCTGAAAGGACCCAGATATAGCTGTCTCTTGTGAGACTATGCCGGGGCCTAGCAAACACAGAAGTGGATGCTCACAGTCAGCTATTGGATGGATCACAGGGCCCCCAATGGAAGAGCTAGAGAAAGTACCCAAGGAGCTAAAGGGGTCTGCAACCCTATAGGTGGAACAACAATATGAACTAACCAGTACCTCCCAGAGCTCATCTCTCTAGCTTCATATGTATCAGAAGAGAGCCTAGTCGGTCATCATTGGAAAGATAGGCCCATTGGTCTTGCAAACTTTATATGCTTCCGTACAGGGGAATGCCAGGGCCAATAAGTGAGAGTGTGTGTGTAGGGGAGTTTGGGGGAGGGTATGGGGTATGAAGAAAATACCTAATAAAAACATTTTAAAAAAAGAAAAATTCTCAGTTCTTGAAAAATATGAAGGTCTGAAATTCTGTGCTTTTTTTAAAAATGAGAAATTAGTACATATTTTGTTTCAAAATTCTATTAAATATTTAATTTTAAAATATTACATTTTGACTATGAAAATGTTTAGTAGTGTGAAAGAGATCTTTATAAGATAAATACAAGTAAATAAATTTACAATTTAAATTCAAGGTCTACCTGACTTAATATCTTAATTAAAAATGTAGTGTAGACTCTATAGAATTTAGTATAAGTATCAGAAAAAATAAAGATGGATTGCATTATTTAATAATTATATTTATTATAATTTTGTTTTCCATATTTTATATATTATATAACATACATAATTGTAATTTCAAGTTGTGACATGTAAAAATGGTTAACATATGTCTGCCTCAAATTGCTTTTCCATAAACAAAGATTCCTATACCATATACTAGTATATCTTCTGATATATATCTTTTGATAAAGAAATACTCATTCTGTATTCATTCAGTATTCACTAGTTATGTATATAGTGCTGTTGCTTTAAAGCTTTAAGGCTATACATGGCTTTCTAAGTTTTTTTTTTTTTTTCTCAAAGGCAAAAGAAATAATTCCATTAAAAATAAGGAAAGGTGAGTTGGCTGGCAAAAGTAGTTATGGATTTGGAAATGGTCCATAATACTAGGGCAAGCTTCTTGATCATCAGAGTAAGGGTGCCATAAGTCCATAAATGATTTCAGATGAACCTCACCCATCAGTCTCTAATTTCTCCTAAGGCCTTGTCTAGTTTCTGCAGGAGAAGTGGCCACTGATAAATCAAATTTATATAATATATGTAAAATATAAAATCCATATAAAAAACCTGTCTAAAATTAATGTGAAGTCATATCTAAAAATCATGAAAAGTAAAGCCTTGTATCTGATGCTTAAATAATCCAGAACTATTGTTATTCTGTTATTGTTGTATCCTACTGCCTGAGGACTCTCTAAACCAATGATCTCAGGATTGATGGTAATTACAGTTCTTGAAAGAGTCAAAATTTTTAAAGATAAACACTTCAGTGACTTGTCTAATCTTTAATCTGGGGGAAGAATTTTAGATAATTAGCTTTCACTTATTATTTTGTACTTTCACCAAATCCAGGAATGGATAGCCTGGAGAAACATCTAAGAAGCAAAAAATAATCTTACCTCAGTTTATAAAGTAAAATGTCACTGAAGTAAGAAGTCCAAAAATATTTGCAGAATCGTACATGGTGTGTTCCATTGAAGTAATCAATCATGGTTATGACGTAGATCATTTGAGTCATGAAACCTTAGTGTTCAGAACTTTGCTCAATAAGAGACAAGAGAAAAAAATACAGGATCCACAGGTACTACTGAAATATCATGAAATTCACCAAGGAGGCTAGGTTGAAGTAGCTAAATATGCCATACGCATGTTTTACTAATTAAAAACCTCAGGTCTGAATGTTAAATATTAACACACATATGGCTTACAGCAACTTGGCAAAAAAGTGTATACACACACACACACACACACACACACACACACACACACATATATATATATATATATATATATGACATGCTTAAAAAATAATATAAAATAATTGAAATGAGCACAGCAAGTGACAGAGGAATAGGATTTCAAATTAATGCCTGGAAGATACAAGAATTAAAAAGTTTACAAAAACTTTTTAAACAAAAAGAAAATATTTTACTGGTCTCTATGACATTGTATTATGTGTTGGTTCTGAATATAGCAAATGTATTCTGTTTATATATAAGTCATTCTGCCTCAAGTAACAATTGTCGACGTTCTGTTTATGGAGGTAATAATAATTATTTAAGCACAAGTTCCTAAGCATTCAGCTTCAAGCCCATGAAAGAGCATCAGGGAAGTAGAATTGGCTCTATTTTAGATCACATAGCTTCAATGTACATCTTATATTTTCTTTTTTTCTTTTTATTTAAATTTGTATTAGGTATTTTCCTCATTTACATTTCCAATGCTATCCCAAAAGTCCCCCATACCCTTCCACCCACTCCCCTACCCACCCACTCCCACTTTTTGGCCCTGGCGTTCCCCTGTACTGGGGCATATAAAGTGTGCATGTCCAATGGGCCTCTCTTTCCATTGATGGCCGACTAGGCCATCTTTTGATACATATGCAGCTAGAGTCAGAGCTCCGGGGTACTGGTTAGTTCATAATGTTGCACCTACAGGGTTGGAGATCTCTTTAGCTCCTTGGATACTTTCTCTAGCTCCTCTATTGGGGGCCCTGTGATCCATCCAATAGCTGACTGTGAGCATCCACTTATATGTTTGCTAGGCCCAGGCCTAGTCTCACAAGGGACAGCTATATCAGGGTCCTTTCAGCCAATGCTTGCTAGTGTATGCAATGGTGTCATCTTTTGGAGACTAATTATGTGATGGATCCCTGGATGTGGCAGTCTCTAGATGGTCCATCCTTTTTTATCAGCTCCAAACTTTGTCTCTGTAACTCCTTCCATGGGTGATTGTTTCCAATTCGAAGAAGGGGCAAAGTGTCCACACTTTGGTCTTCTTTCTTCTTCAGTTTCATTTGTTTTGCAAATTGTATCATATATCTTGCTATACTAAGTTTCTGGGCTAATATCCACTTATCTATGAGTACATATCATTTGAGTTCTTTTGGGATTGTGTTACCTCACTCAGGATGATGCCCTCCAGGTCCATCCATTTGCCTAGGAATTTCATAAATTCATTCTTTTTAATAGCTAAGTAGTACTCCATTGTGTAAATGTACCACATTTTTTGTATCCATTTCTCTGTTGAGGGGCATCTGAGTTCTTTCCAGCTTCTGGCTATTATAAATAAGGCTGCTATGAACATAGTGGAGCATATGTCCTCCTTGCCGGTTGGGACATCTTCTGGATATATGCCCAGGAGAGGTATTGCGGGATCCTCCGGTAGTACCATGTCCAATTTTCTGAGAAACCGCCAGACTGGTTTCCAGAGTGGTTGTACAAGCTTGCAATCCCACCAACATTGGAGGAGTGTTCCTCTTTCTCCACATCCTTGCCAGCATTTGCTGTCACCTGAATTTTTGATCTTAGCCATTCTGACTGGTGTGAGATGAAATCTCAGGGTTGTTTTGATTTCCATTTCTCTGATGATTAAGGATGTTGAACATTTTTTCAGGTGCTTCTCAGCCATTCGGTATTCCTTAGGTGAGAATTCTTTGTTTAGCTCTGAGCCCCATTTTTTAATGGGGTTATTTGATTTTCTGGAGTCCACCTTCTTTCCAACAGATAGCTGCTATTTCAATTTGGTAACATCCCTTATGTCACAATGATTTCAACTTTGAAAAGAACTTTTTATATTCTCATGTTTTCACTCCTTAAAAACATAATTACCTAAGCATGAAATTTTTAAAGGTAATCTGATCAAATGTTTTATTGCATATTTTAACTTATGTAAGCTATGTTTTAATTTTTTCTTGAAGAATAGGCAATATGACTTTATGTGGGGATAAATGGTCAAAATACCACTTTTATTGCATGAGACGAAATGATGAGAAGAAAGCCATACACTAGATACATATCTTTGACAGAGCCCAGAAAATTTCTTTCTCTATCCTAACTATCCTTATGCCTACACCTGGTGGCTTCTAGCCTCCATGCGATCTAATATTCTAAGCTGACTAATTCAGTCTGGCTTCTGACTGAAATAATCTGTCTGCCCTCATACTGGCTTTGGCAATATCTTTTAATCTTCTGCCTCCTTTTTCTCTGGTTCATTCTGTCTTGACCTGTGTATAGCCTCTTCTCTCTTTGTAACCTTTCTCTATAAAACTGTGTAGTTAAAATATTCCTGAACTCACACCACATGCCACTAACCATACACACCTTTCTTAAATGGCTTCTCTCTCCTGTGCTGTTCTCTGTGAATTGGGCATATCATATCTCTTACTCATTCTGTCAAATATTTCTCTATTTTGTCACTTTGTCTGCCTCCCAATTAGACTTCACTGTCAAACATAGCTGCGTCCTTCTACAAACTACCTTTACCTTCATTAGTAGGAATTAAAGGTGTGTACTAAGGATGTGTCTGTACTCTAACTAGATCATACTGTAATCCAGGCCATGTCTGCATTCTGACCAGATCTTAGCTTTGGATTTGATCCTTGACTTTGTAGATCATGTTTTCTTGTTATCCTCTATGCTTTCTGGCTCAAACACTCTTTCTGCTCATCTTCCACAGAGTTCTTTAGTGTCAGGAATTGGTTCCATATCATTGAGTAATGCTATGTCAGATTAGATATTGGTTGGTTACCCCAACATGGTTTGTACCACCATTCACTGCACTAACATATCTTTTGGGCAGATTACCTCTAAGGTGAAAGGGTTTGTATATGGGTGGGGGTATATGTTTCTCCTTTGATAGTGTAAAAAGTGTCTTACTGTACCAAAGATGCTAGAAAATAGAGGTCAAGGCTTTATGTAGGTAATAGGTATATATGTAGGTGTTATCTTCAATAAAAGTCTATCAAAAAGCTGTTTTGTATGTTTTTATACTTATCTTGAAATTAAGACTAGACTTTTGTATTTTGATTATTGAATGGTCTAGCACTCTTACCTGTCTTATTGAACATAAGACATCTCAAGTGATCAGTTTATTTTTTTAAAAAAATATTAAGAATTGCCCTTCATTGTAAATAAAGTATGTTGGGTTCCTCTTTTACAAAAAAGAAGTTGCATTTAGATATATTACATTTTCATTACAGAATCTTGATTCATTAATAAAACTTTACCAAAGCTATTATATGACCAGGATGTACCCACAAATTTAAAATATATTTTCTCCTAAAGAATCTCTGGATACTCCCACTGCCAAAAATGCATGTTTCTTGTTCTTGGCCACCCAAGTAGTGTTTGGAATGGTTTTCATCTCATGAGGTGGGCCTTATGTCCAATGAGATACTGGTTGGTTATTTCCACAAGCTTTGTGCTATTATTGCAATAGTGCATCTTGCATGCAGATCACCATTGTACATCAAAGGATTTTTTTTTAATCTGGATTCGTATTAACCTTTACACTTTAGTACCATTCATAGTACTCCCTCTAAGTGAAGGCTCTACGTATGTGTCAGGTCTACTTCTTCATAGTCTATGAATTCTATAGGTGCTATCTTCAGCAATATGGTCAATTCTGTAGCCTGCTACTGTATCTGAATGTCAGTTCCCTTTGACTTACTGAAGCTTTTCAGTTTCATGATCTTATATTTATTAATTGCTGTTCATTAATTGAGTTAGAGATTATTTCCCTTATTTTCTATCAGATCTAGTATATCTGCTTATGTTTAGGTCTTTAATTAATCTAGAATTGAATTTTCTTCATGAAAATACATATGAATCTATTTAAATTGTTCTATATGCAGCCTTCAGGAACTCTTTGTTGACAAGAACCCTTTGTTGAAGATTCTGTCCTTTTTTCTATGTGAATTCTAGGTTGTTTAAAATATTAGGTATTCAAAGGGATGTGGAGTGGTATTTGGGGCTTTAGTTAGATTCTATTTATCAAAATTCCTGTTTTAATACCAATACTATGCATTTTTTATGATTATAACTCTGTGGTACAATTTAAGATAGGCGATGGTAATGTTTTCCATAATTCTTTTATTATTAAGGATTATAATAGCCTTAATAACTTTAGGCTATCCAGAATTATTTGTAGCTTTAAATAAAAATGATATTTTCCTTTCAAGTTCTGAGAATAATTGTCTTTGAATTTTGGTGGAGATTGCATTAAGTCTCTTGATTGCTTTTGGTAAGATGCCTTTGTTTACTATTTTAATCCTGTTGCTCTGTGAACATGGAGTGGTCTTTCAATATTCTGATATTCCTTCAATATTTTTCTTCAGTTTTTGTTGTTGTTGTTGTTGTTTGTTTGTTTTTTTTTCCCAAGACAGGGTTTCTCTGTATAGCCCTGGCTGTCCTGGAACTCACTTTGTAGATCAGACTGGCCTCGAACTCAGAAATCTGCCTGCCTCTGCCTCCTGAGTGCTGGGATTAAAGGCGTGTGCCACCACAGCCCGGCTTTCTTTCTTCAGTGTTATAAAGTATTATGCAAGTCTTTAGGTGGCTTGGTTAGAGTTTTCCCAAGATATTTTATATTTTTGAGAGTATTTCAAAAGCTGTTGTTTCCCTAATTTCATTCTAAGTCAATTTACTATTTGTATGTAGGAGGGCTACTGAGTTTTGTTTGTTAACTTTTTATCCTGCTAGTTATCTGAAAGTACTTTTTTAGCCCTAGGGACTTTCTGGATCCAAGCCATACATAGGAGGTTTTTTGGTCTAAGCTAATGGCCTATGTTCTATTCAAGATGGCTCCCTAGACATTTCACTCTAGATAGCTCTTCCTCTGTAGTCTGATTAAAATGTTTTTTTTTTTTTTTTTTTTTCTGGTTGAGACAGCTAGCTCTGCTCAGGACTAATCTCTCTCTCTCTCTCTCTCTCTCTCTCTCTCTCTCTCTCTCTCTCTCTCTCTCTCTCTCTCTCATTGAGTTAGCTCTCGCTTGCTAGGAAAAAAAATCTAAGTGCTCATGGAGTTTCTGAACAAAGTCAGAAAAGCTGCTAAAAAAATAAAAAATCTTGGATTTTCCAACCAAATCAGAAAACTTGTTGGAAAAATTTGAAATGTAATTCTTGGGTTTTCCAATCAAATTCAGGAAGCCAGAAAAAAATTCTAAAAGAGCTGTTTTTGCTGTTCAGACAGCTTTCTTTGGTTGGCTGCTAAAAAAGATTCTAAAAGATCTGTGTTAGCTCTTTAAGCAATTCTTAGGATTTCCAAACAAGGTTAGAAATCAAGAAAAAAAAAAACTTCTAAAAGAGATATTAAAAATTCTAAAAGAGCTGTTTTTGCTCTTCAAACAGCTTTCTTTGGTTGGCTAAAAAAGATCCTTAAACATCTATCTTAGCTCTCTAAATAATTCTTAGGATTTCCAATCAAGGTTAGAAATCTTATTAGAAAAAAATTCTAAAAGAGCTAGTAAAAATTCCATAAGGGCTGTTTTCACTTTACAGAGTATGTATTTTCCAACCAAAATCAGAAATCCTGTTAGAAAAAATAATAATAACTATTGTAGTTCTCCAGACAGCTCAGTTCTCACAAGAAAGAAAGAAAGAAAGAAAGAAAGAGAGAGAGAGAGAGAGAGAGAGAGAGAGAGAGAGAGAGAGAGAGAGAGAGAGAGAGAGAGAGAGAGAAGGAACTGGAATTGCTCTCTGCTAGTTTATCTCCCACAGACTAAAAGCCCAGTTTGTTTTTTTTAATTTTATTTACATATCAATTCAATAATTTTTTGGGAGGGTCCCTCTTGACCATTCCACAAATCAGCATTCTAAGATCTTAACCACTTGCCTCTTAGGGAAAGGATAGCAAATACATTTTTTGTTTGTTTGTTTTTTAACATTGTAAAAGAATTCAGAGATCAGCCTTCTGCCTGTCACCATCTAGAGTACTCCGGAGACTGGGTCATGAGTCTTGCCTGGACAGCATAACAGAGGTGACAGGTGAGCCAGCCCCAAGGTCTAGAACATGGGATAGCTGGCCCAACAATTTGTCTTGTCTTCCCTGAAGTGAAAGTGATGCTCTCCACCACCTCAATTTTTACCAGCTTCAGGGGTCAAAATAGCTGCTCCTGGGGTTAAGAGAACAATGTAGCTGGCCTTATCTCTCATCAGCTGCATCTCTTTGGAGAATTGGCCCTGCACCTCACCTGGGCAACACAGTGGAACTGGCCCTGGTTTGAAAGGCAAGGGTGAACCAGCCCCTCAGGTGTGAGAATGGGCAGCTGGAGAACTGTCCCATTGTCTCAAAGTCTGCAGCACTTGGGATCATGAGCCCTGCTCCTTGACTGAGGAGCTTAGTAGCGCATGGGTGAGGGAAAGCCATCCACGAGGGTGTGAAAGTAGGAGAGCTGACGTGATGCTAGTGGCATTGAGTGGTCTAGCCAGAGTAGTGATGGGGAACTTGTCCTTGTGACAATGATAAGGGAGAGCCAGTGGGTTGACCAGCTTCTCTACCACCCAGGCCCAGATACAGGACTCTAAGTTGGTTCATCCCAAGGTCTACATTATCAGTGAATGTTTAGGATGCTTAAAAGGGCCAGTCCTGCATTTCCAATGCTGTAGAATCTCCATGATACAAGACAATAGCAGAATAACTGGTAGGAATCCATATGAAGACCCAGTGTTGATTATATAACATAAGCCAGAGATCTTGAACCAGACTCATGACTCATTGCAACTAATATTTGCAAATAAAGATTTGTAGACTGAAGAATATATGTTGGAACACACTGTGACATACTACAGCTTCCACAATGAGATGTTTTCTATGCTTTATTGTTGTTGCTATTGTTGGTTGGTTATATGATTTTATTTGGTTGGCTGGATGTTTGTTGTTTTGTTTTTGGTTTTGTATTTTTGTTGTTGGTGGTTATTTAGGTTGGCTTTTGGGGGGGTTATTAGGTTGTAAGGGCAAAGTTCAGATATGAGGGGACAGGAAGAGCAGCAGGACTGAGCTGCTGGATATGAAACTCTCAAAGAATCAATAAAACATTAAAAAATGTATAAAGAAAGCATCTGTATCATTCATCTTCAAATTTGCAAGCTTATAAAAGAGATCTTCCTGCAAGATATATTAGTAAGATGGCACAAATGTTATGCAGCACACCTATTTTTTTATTGGATTGTTATGCTCATTCAGTGAGATGAAATCCACACATGACACTGATAAATTGACCAAGAATCTAATACTACCTAGGTCATGGACATAGAAAAAAAAAAACTACTTCTATTCTTCTGTTAAAGGAAAATAGCAATAGGAAATATCCTAATGACCTAGTAGTATTCCCACTTAACTTCCTTCAAAGAAGCTTTGCCTTGCAGTCGATTATAATTAATACAAAGATCTACAAAGGGACCAACAGCAGAAAGAGTATTAGACTTTGGAGCCCTCAGTCCTAAGTAGGATGTCTTTCTCAACCTTCCCACCAGGTGGAAAATTTTAGAAACAAGATGTTGTGAATGATATCTTCTAAACAACATGGTTGTTTATATACATATACATACATATATATGTATGTATATATGTGTGTGTGTATATATGTGTATATATATAATTATATTCCTAGAATCTATGACAGTATGCAAAAGACATTTTTTTTTAGTATACAATAGAGTTCAGGTCATGGGGAGAGGAGTTCAGAAGGTAGTAGAGACAGAGAAAGGCAGAGAGAGAGAGAGAGAGAGAGAGAGAGAGAGAGAGAGAGAGAATAGAGGCTGGTGATGAGCATGTAGAGGGGAGAATGGGGAGGGGAATGGAGAGGGAGAGAGGGTAAGGGAAAAGAGGACAGAGAAGGCGCAAGAAGACAAGAGAATGACATTATGCAAAAGGTGTACAAAGTTCAAACCAGACAACATCACTGAAGAGGAGACATGGACTCAAAATGTTACATACCCCTAACCAAGAAGAAATAATGCAGTGTTTGATGCTTTTTTTGAATTCATGAAATATGGAATCTAAACAATTCTTCAAAAGCCCTGAAACAACCAGCTAAATGTTTAAAATAACAAGCAAATATCCTTAAAACAAACAAAAAAATCAGAAACAGTAGTAAATTTCAGTAATTTTTAGAAGTCAATAGCATTAAGAACTTGACCTCAGGTTTACTGGAGTTGTCATTCCATTCAGAAATGTCTAATATTTTATGCAAATTTTCCTGAGAATGCAAGCAAACTGCAGTTCTCTATATTAAGTCATAAGGTAGATCATGGACAGTTGTTTAATATTGGAAACTCTAGAAGATACCCTTGTCAGTTCATCTACTTTGAAGTAGAATCATCAGTAAACATGATGTGCAAAAGAAGCCTTTCTACAAAAAAGTAAAGATAAAATTGCCATATTTAGTTCCTTCCCTTCCACAGAAGAAAGACTTGAATGTGTGAAAATTAAATCAGTCAAGTCAGAATTAGGCCAACTCCGCTGACTAATAGTTCCATGAGGAAACAAAAGTGTACTGAGCAAATAGTGTAATGCATAAAACATAACAGGCATGTCAAATTCCCTTTAAGGATGAATGAATCAGTGAGTGGAGGAACAAACATGTTCTCTGGAAAAGAAGTGTTGAGGAGGAAATATGTGGGGAATTATCCTCACTAAGAGCAGGACTTCATAAAATGCTTAAGAGTAGAATAAAATATAATAGGCAGGGAATAGTGTGGATTTTAAATTGTATATCTTGCCTTTTAATCTTGCTTATGTAATAATTACTGTGTGGTTGTTGAAATTTTTATTTCATAAACTTTGTTTGTAAGGTGAAGAAATCCTTAACTACTTAGAAAGGGTGGAACCAAAATTGTAGGTACAAATATTAAACATGTGATAAAAATCTTGTTTCTATTTATTAAAACTCTTCAAATATATAATAATAAAATACATTTGCTAAAGAAAACTATGAAACTCTTGACTTGTGATATTTCAATTAATCTAATGTTGATGGAAAACAATGAAGTATTTTACATCGTTCTTAACAAAGACCTTATTCACCCCTTCCTTATCTATCATTCAAACCAGCATCCTCTGAGTTATTGGTTTGTACATTCTATCTTACACATTTTCATAAGAAATTTAATTAAGTGTAAATTGTTGAACACTTATTCATATTCATTAGATTTTAATTTAGTGACTGATTATACAAAATTTTTGGATTTAAATAAGAGACAAGAAAGGAGATAATTATTTATCCAAAAACCTAGACTCTATTAAAAACCTGTATTTTCTTTATATGTATAACTTTATTGAAGATAGTTATTTTTCATGAAACTCATTTCTCAAAACTTCAGCTTACACTATCAGAGAGAGCGCCAATAAAGAACTAGAGAAACGTTTTCACAGCTCATTAGTTGCCTTCGGTCCTGAAGATTGAATTTACTGCTTCATGTACACTGAACAAGTACTCTACCATTGAGATACATTCCAACAAGAAAAGCAGCACAAAATCTTACCAATAGGGCAGCCTAAACATGAGCTGAACATGGGCAACAGCAATAAATAAGTCAAGTGAAACACAAGGTCAGAAAAATAAAATAGTTATGGAAAGAAAAAGGTAAAACTATAGTAGAAGAATTAAATGGGGAAAGAGTTAATGGTAACTACCTTACAGAAACAAACACTTCCATTGTATCTAGACAAAAAATAGGCAGCAAAGTAATAATTAGCATAAAACATCTTTAAAATATTTGTTAACATATTTCTTATGAATAAACTTTGTGAGCTAATATGTAAAAGAGACATAGTTTTACTTTCAAAGCCTGGCGTACGTGTAATGGATACACTAGGAAGTAAGTCATGAGAATAGCACACCAGACATTGATATGCTTTTCCACCCATTAAGAAACATATCCAGCATTGTGTCTTAATTTGGGACTTAATAGCATACTGTCTATGACATCTGGTACATAATTGACTTATCACATTAGTTAGTTAATTTTCACATGTAGATATTGATATCAAATGCACGTTCAGAATAGAAATTACTGGAGGGCTCATGAAAAAGTATATATGTTTAATGCACCCAGGATTTTCTATGCATTGTTCACAATCTTAACAAACATTTATTGCATGATTAGAGCAAGTAGTTCTTCATAGCCAATTAGACAAGACTGCCATGCATAAAAGCAATGAAGAGAACCACGGGTATCATACTGTTCAGTTGGAATGTAATCATGGTTTCTGCACCAAAGTAGTTATGGAGGGAACTATCAGTGACTCACCTGTCACAGGTGACTGAGAACACCAGGGTGAAGAAAGTAACACTTACTACATTCTGCCAGAGATAATGGGATTTTTAGAATTATGTATATAATTGCCAGCTACCTCAGAAATCTACAACTTAGCTACCCAATGATTTATCTGGATATCTACTCCTTCAACTATCTGCCCAACCACATATTTTATACTAAAATGTAAACATTTCTGAGGAAACTTTGAAGATATAAGGGAACATTCAAATAAAGCAGTTTATGTATATGCTTATTTCCATGTATTTTAGATGTAACAAGCACATTTTAAATTTTACTTTAATCTATGTATTCACATTTATTCAAGGCTTGGAAACTATGAATGAGCATTTTCCTCTTTGCTTAACCATCAGAAATATTAAATACAAAAAGAACAAGAATCCTTTACAGAATTATTTAATTCCTTTGTATCTAGGCAAATTTTTGACAAAGTCTAAAAGAGCCTCCAGTCATCACAAAAAGATATGTATCCAATACATAGATAAAATCAGTAATTTTCAATCATATAAAGGCATAAATAACCTTTTATCATGCATGAGTGAGGTTTTCTCTCTTGAAAGATGGACTTGAAACCTTAACCCCATGCCTGTCTTTTATAAATCACTACGTAAGAAGTACAGCTTAATAACTTCATTTATAGCTGTTATTTTCTTGTGAAAACAGAGACAGTGTATGAGATGTATTATTTTCTGACCTAATCTCATCAGACCAGTGACTAACATGACAATTGCTTCACTCTGTTCAACATGATGCAAGGATGTATGAGTTGGTAAGCACAGAACCACATGAATGTATTATTTTAGGCAAAAGTTTCATTAATAGATAAGTCCATATCATCCATCAAAAAAGTATAGATTTGGAATCAGTAACTTGGAGTCTAAATCCTGAACCTAGCACTCATTCTAGTCAGGTCACTTAAGCATTCTTATTCTTTACCTCACATAAAACCACAAAGATATTCAAACATATTTTTGTAGTGAATTTTAGATTTAAGTGATGTGACTGAAAATAGATATTAAAAGCAAAGACTTTATACTTGAGTTCAATTAGCACACAAATACATATTACAATAAATTCCTTCAGTATTATTTTAAGTTTCAACAGGATAATTAGTGAATTGAATGTCCTTGAGAGTAATAAATAACAAGGCAATAGGGCATGACTTTAATTTATGTTTTCCATAACACTTGTCTTACAAAAGATAATGAAATTAACATGTTTAAAGAGACTGAACTATTTAAAGAAACTGAACTATAGAACTTTCATTTGTAAATCAATTTTATGACCAACTTATGAGATTTTACTAACATATTCCCACTAATCTAAGGTAAATGTGAGATTAAAATATGCATCTACGTTCCTAGACATGTACATAAGAAAGAATATTCCATGAAGGATACAGAATATCTCCATATGCTATTACGAACAGTTGCTGAGTTGCAATCTTTACTCACTAGTTATCCATGGTAGACTTTACTCCACTTAGCCACTTCCTGTTTTCATATATATAAATACTACATTCTTATATAATACTTTATGTATTCCAAAACAGATTTTTCACTTGGTGGTCATAGCAACATGCAGGAAAGTTCAGAATCAATAGAATTAATATTTTAACTCAATGAAATGGATGCTATTACACTTTTGGCAGAATAAATTATATTCTGCATCTTGTGTGTAATAGGCATTTAATAAGCATTTGTTGCAGAATTAGAGAAAAACTTATCAAGAAGCAATTAGATAGAGACTCATTGGTATAGTTATTTACACTTCACCATGCTGAAACTAGATTTTCACTTCAGTATTTATCATTTAACTCTGTCTATATAACTTAGAATTCTAGGAATCCAGAAGACTTAAGTGATTGTAGTAGTTTTTTTTTTATCAAAAAAAAACAAAAACAAAAACAAAAACAAAAAACAAGTGACCAAGGCCACTTTAATATAAGCAAGAGTTTTCTTTCTTAACAAATAAAGTTCTCTAAGTAATTATCTTCATGGTATACACTGTTGCAAAAATGAAGACTAAATGCAAGTCTGACTTACCACTCCTATTTCAGGTTGCTGTGCTTTTCTTAAATAATTCTCCCCTCAAAAGGCTACAGTTTTATTACTTTTATACACAAAGTTCTTTATGCAATTCATTGCATTGCACTGGTTAGAAATTGCACATAGCTGGGTTCGCATAAAAATTTTATATTGAATGAAATTATTTCTAGTTTAGAATCTTTTGTGACTTTTCAGTTCTACATGATTTACTGTCTTACACAGTGTCTCATATTTTATTTAGTAGAATTTGTGTGGTTTATTCTACTACTGACCTCAAAGTGTAACTATATGATTATATTACAAAGAAAAAATAACACAGATCTTTGTTAATAACTATTTGGGGTCAAGGCAGAATTATCCATAATTGATTTCAAAGCATTTAACTGTTATTTAACTGTTCATATTAATACAGATTCATAATACAATTAGAGGCCATGATTTTAAGTCTCTGAAACTAAAAATATATCTATTAATTCCATGGTTCATATGTAAATATGCTACTATAATCTTAGTTCATTCAGAAATTTTAATTGGTTCTTAAAATCATATCAAATGTTATAGGTACTGAGTTCTGATAAACAGAGATCTCTTTCTCTTTCAATTAAGTATTGGGGCTAAAATAATGCTTAATAGAATTCCAAAATAACTATTTGAAGTGTAAATATCTCAATCAATCATATATAAACCACAGAATCCATTGCCAGTGTAGCGACCCTTTCCAGAAAATTTTGTCAAAAAAAAAAAAAAAAAGATTTTGCTTGTTTGGTTGTTTTGCTTTGTTTTTTGGTCCTTGGAATGCAAGTCTGTTTGTAGCTCTATTAAGTGGAGACAGGGTTAAATCATCAAGGAAATAGTAAGTATTTTTTTTAAATTTTATACTCAAAATAACTAATGCAGATGTGCATAATCAAGAGAATTATTCTTGTATACCCAAACTAATGTAGTAATTTCTTTAGTGTGACTATTAAAGTATCATGATAATTATGATGCTTCTTGGTAGGTGGCTAATTAGTTTGAAAAAGAAGCACATCACTCTACAAATATGTCATATCTATATCCCACCTTACTTGTATGTTAATTTAATTTAAACTGTGAGGTTTGCTATAGTATTGCTTCTCATCCAATCAGTTAGGAGCTTACTCAAATCTGTGGACTCTAGCGTATATCACCAGTTTTACTAGGGAAGCAAACGATAATGGTGTAATAAATTTTAATGGTCAATTTAACACAAAATAGAATCACCTAGGAAGTCTTAATGAGGGATTATCTAATTACCATTGATTGGGCTAACTGCATGTCTGTGTAGGGATACCATGATGGCTCATGGAACAAGTCATAGCCTATGGTAGTTGGTATAATTTTATAATTTGGGCTTTGAATCATATGAGTGAAGAGTTCTAGTTGGCAACATGATTTCATGTCTTTATTTCTGTTTTTGACTGTAGATGTTATGCAACTACAGATTTTAGTTCTTGTCTTAATTTTCCTTCATTGAAAGATTATAAGATAGAATGGTAGGGTAAAGGAACCTTCCTTTTGTAAGTAACCTGGGTAGGAAAAGCTTATTTGATAATGGTTAAGCAAGGTTCTAAACTGTAAGTATAACATGATATCACTAGGAGTTATTTTAGTGCTGGATTTTCTTTCATTTTTGAATACCAGTAGACTTTGATTTTATTCTAGGTCTCTGGGCTATCCAGTCTCAGGTGATTAGTAACCCATACTGTGGGATATGGGTTCCACCTCATTAAGTGAGCATTAATTCCACTCAGATATTCAACGCTTATTCCTATAAGCTTCGTGGCACCATTGTACTAACATATCTTGCACACCTGGCTTCCTTAATATCTTTCTAAGATGAATCATTAGTGTAGCTGCCTCTTCCCTTTCAGGTTTTTGAAGGCCCTCATTCAATTCACTTTGCAACCTTTTATATTGCATAGTTGAGAAATCTTGTAATAAACAATTCTTACAGTGATTTATATATTCTAGAACTCATGTTTTTAGAGTTCTTTGTCATAACCTTAAATCTCAGCATCACAGAGACACAGACTCACTCTCCTGAATCATGCTTTTTCTGATTATCCATGAGTCATTAACCTTGGCAGGGACAACATTCCCTGATGGTATGAGCTCATACAGCTCATAAAGGAATTAATGGCAAATATGGAAACCAAGCTGTGCATCTGTTACCATGTGCAAAGAGGCCTAGGTGCAACCTCTGCTTTCATTTTGGTTAGTGACACAGTCTCTGGAGTCCCCAAGGGTCCAGGATAGTTGACTCTCTTGGTCTTCCTGTGCAGCCTCTGTCTTCTTCAGATCCATCAATCCTCTCCCAACTCTTCCATAAGATGCCATGTGCTCCATTGAATATTTGACTGTGGGTCTCTGCATCTCTTTCTATTGGCTGCTTGATGGATCATCTCAGAGGTGTTATGCTAGGTTCCTTTCTGCAAGCATACAGAGAATCATTAATAGTATCAAGAATTGGTTTTTATCCATGATATAGGTATCAATTTGAAGCAATCACTTTTTGGTATTCCTTCCATCTCTGCTCTATCTTTGTAGGTAGGACTCATTTTGGGTTGAAGGTTACCTGGGTGAGTTGCTGTCCTTATTCCTCCACTGGGTGTCTTGTCTGGCTACAGGAAGTAGTCGCTGCTTGATCACATACCCCACTGTTAGGGGCCTCAGTTAGAGTGGCCAAAGTACACCCTCCTGGGAACTGCCCTTCACCTCAAGTCTCTGGAACTTGTAGAAATTCTCATCTCCATTGATTTTCCTTTTCTTTCCCCTGCTCTTCCTACATCTGGTTACTCCCCTCCCCTCCACATCCCCTCTCCCACCCAGTTCCCTTCTTTCATGGATCTCTAATATCTATGTTGGTTTTTTTTCTCTTTTGAGGACTCAACCATCCTCCCTTGTGTCCTCTTAGTTATTTGGCTTCTGTTCATAATAGCATGTTTATCCAGTACTTTATGTCTAATATCTACTTAAAAGTGAGTACATACCATATATGTTATTTTAGAACTTGCTTACCTCACTCAGGATGATATTTTCTAGTTGTTACAACTTTCCTGCAAAATTCATGTTGTCCTTGTTTTTAATGGCTAAGTAGTATTCCATTGTGTAAATGAATCTCATTGTTTTTATCAGTTCTTCAGTTGAGGGATATCTAGGTTGTTTCCAGTTCCTAGCTACTACAAAATACAGCTGCTTTGAACATAGTTGAGCAAGTATCCTTGTTGGATGGTGGAGTATCTTTTGGTTATATGCCCAGGAGTGATATAACTGGATCTTGAGGTAAAACATTTCCCAATTTCCTGAGAAATCATCAAATTGATGTCCAGAGTAGTTGTACAAGTTTGTACTCCCACCAGCAGTGGAGGAGTGTTTCCCTTCCTCCACAACCTCACCAGCATGTGCTGTCCTTGAGTTTTTGATATTGTCCATTCCAATCAATGTAAGGTAAAATCTCACAGTTGTTTATGATTTGCATTTCCCTGATGCCTAAGGACTTTGAACATTTTTCAGGTACTTCTCTGCCATTAGAGAGTCCTTTTTTGAGAATTCTCTACTTAGCTTATTATTCCATTTTTTAATTGGGTTTTTGGTTGTTTGGTGTCTAATTTTTTGAGGTCTTTATATATTTTGATATTAGCCATTTGCCAGATGTAGAATTAGTAAAGATCTTTTCCTAATATGTAGGCTGTTGTTTTGTCCCAGTGGTAGTGCCCTTTGCCTTACAGAGGCTTTTTTTGTTTTGTTTTGTTTTGTTTCCTCAGGTAATTGTTGCCCATATTGTTTGAGCCAGTGGTGTTTTGCTTAGGAATGTGACTCCTGTTCTGATGATTTCCAGCCTATTACCCACCTTCCTTTCCACATGATTTAGTGTATCTGTTTTTAGCTTCAGGTTTTGATCGATTTAGAATTAAGCTTTGTGTAGGGTGATAGATAAGGATCTACTTGCATTCTCCTACATGCAGACATGCAATTAGACCAAGATCATTTGTTCAAAAATCTTTCCCTTTTCTATTGTATGGCTTTGACTTCTTTGTCAAAAGTCAATTGACTGTATGTATGTTGCCTTATTTCTGGGTCTAATTCAATTTCATTGATCAACTTGTTGGTTTTTATATCAACACCATGCATTTTAAATGATTATTTCTCTATAGTTCAGCTTGCGGTCAGATTTTTGTGATACCTCTAAAAGTTCTTTTATTGTTCAGGATTGTTTTGGCTTACTTGATTTTTTTGTTTTTTCACATAAAGTTGAGAATTGTTTCTTCAAGGCCTGTAAAGAATTGTGTTGGGTATTTGATGGGAATCTGTATACTGCTTTTGGTAAGATGGCCATTTTCAGTATTTCAATTCCACAGATTCATAAACAAGGGCAATCTTTCCATTTCTGATATCTTCCTTAATTTCTTTCTCAAGAGACTTGAAGTTCTTGTCATACAAGTCTTTCGCTTTTTTAGTGAGAGTTACACCAAGATAGTATATACTATTTGGCCCTATTCTGAAGGGTATAGTCTCACTAACTTCTTTCACAGCCTATTTGTTGCTTCTTTAAAGGAGGGGTACCGATTGCTTTGTGTTAATTTTGTATCCAGCCACCTTGTTGAAGGTGTTTATTGGCTATATTACGTATATTATCATATCACTTATAAATAATTATATTTTTAACCTTTTCCTTTCTCATTTGTATTCCACTTGATTTCCTTCAGATGTTGTATTATAATAGCTAGAACTTCAAAAACTCTATTTCAGAGAGAGGGAAAGGGCATAGATTTGTCTTGTCACCTATACTTGTACAATTGCTTCATTACTTGTAGACTTGTCTTCATTTAATTGGATATTGGCTACTCGTTTGTTGTATATTGCTTTCATATGTACCTCATATCCCTGATCTCTCCAAGATTTTTAACATGAGAGAGTGTTGGATTTTCCCAAGGCTTTTTCAGGGTCAAAGGAGATGATCATATGCTTTTGTTTTGTTTTGTTTTCAGTTTGGTTTAATGATTGGTTAAGTTGATGAATTTTCATATATTGAACCATATCCACATCCCTGGGATTAAGCCTTATTGAACATGATGGATGATATCTTTGATGTATTGTTAGATATGGTTATCAAGAATTTTTTTAGTATTTTTTACATCAATGTTCCTGAGGAAAGACTTATCAGAAATTCCTTCTTTGTTAAGTCTTGTGTGGTTTACATATCAGAATAACTGTGGCCTAATAGAATATGTTTGGCAGTGTCTCTTTTGTTTCTATTTTGTGGAATAGTTTGAGGAGTATTGCTATTTGCTTCTTTTTGAAAGTCTGGCAAAATTCTGCATTAGAACCATCTGGATCTTGGATTTTCTTGGTTTGGAAATTTTAATGAATGCTTCTATTTCCTTAATGGTTATGTGAATATTCAGATAATTTATCTGATCTTGATTTATATTTGATAATTTATACCTTATAGAAAATCATGCATTTCATTTAGGTTTTCCAATTTTGTGGAGTACAGACTTTTGTAGTAAGATCTAATTATTCTTTAAATTTCCTCAGTGTTATTTGTTATGTCTGACTTTTCATTTCTGATTTTGTTTGTGGGCACTATCTGTTTGCCTTTTAGTTAGTTTGACTAAGGTTTTGTCTATCTTGTTGATTTTCTCAAAGAACCAGCTCTTGGTTTTGCTGAGTCTCTGTATTGTTTTCTTTGTTTCTAATGATTAATTCTGATTATTATTGAGTTTGATTATTTCCTGCTTTCTACTTCTCATGGGTGTGTTTGCTTCTTTTTTTCTAGTAAATATTCACATATATAAATTTAGTCAATTATTCATATAATTATAAATATATATATCTTACATTATATATTTATATGTTACATATTTATAATTTTATAAATTATAAATTATCAACCAAAGAAAAATCACAAAACAAAAATAGAAACAAACAATTACAGACCAATAAGAAAAAGAGTAAGCATAGTCTGTTGTGTGATTGATATATCCAGCAAGACCCCTGTATTCCCTTTGCCAGTGAATATTGCTGCAGATAGGTTTTTGTTTAGTGGTGTGGCCCTATGCCCATGGTCCTATTCTCAATGCTTGGAAACTATATAGCTGGACCTCATTCAGGTCTTATGCATTCTGCCATAGTCTCTGTAATTTAATTTCTGCATCAATCTTCTTATTTCTGGAGGACACTTTTCATTAGAGACATTCATCACCTCTGGCTGTTACAATCTATATGCTTCCTCTTCTGCATAGAACTGAAAGCCTTAAGGGAAGAGTTTGATGAAGACATTCTGTTTTGGCCTGAGTGCTTTAAAATTTTTGACTCTCTTTACATTGTCTAGTTATAGGTCTCTGTGTTAACCATTCTTCACACATACACAGCAGTTCAGATTTCTACTCAGAGATCAGCATTTGCCTTCATGTATTTATTTGTAGAATACATTGAAGAAAATAAATATCCTTTGAATTGTGCCTGAGATAATTGCTGTGACATCTGTGTATGAGATAATAAATATATGATATCACCTAGAACTCCTTTATTAGCAGAGTAGAAGGATGTGAAGGACAGTTACATCCTGACCTTTCCTTGAGTAAAATAATAACCAGTGGCTCAAAAGCACAAACTGTTTCGGGAAATGACTATGAATCACTACCACACAGTCAAGTGTTTGGCCTTCATAGGAACAAAGAGTTTCACAACCTTTTATTTCTTCCAACATTTTCTCATAAAAAGAATTTCTATGCTCCGAGTCCATTAGAAACATACATTATATTTTACACATCCCAAAAAAGAAGTCTGGGTCAGACACAGAAGACAGATACAAGGAAGCCCCAGGGTGAAAGAAATCTTTTGTGGAAAGCAGTGTTATTGGATACTGTCACTGTTTTGGGAACAAGGATATTTGAAGCTCGGTACTTGACTTTCAACATCCTACCCAGGAAACGAGATGATTCCACTAAATGACTTCAAAGACTTTTCTTTCTAGATTTTTTTTTAAATTTATACAGTCATGTTAATCAAAAAGCTCATAAAAGCAGATGAACATAATGAAAATGTGGGAAGAGACAAAAAATGCAGGATTCAAAAATGACTGGTGAAAAAAAACTTGTGTCAAACACAGTAAATCTAGCTATTGTAAAGTTTGATTAGAGTCATCACGTCAATTTATATGGCTCTCTTCATTTCTGTTATTTCCACCTGTCTATCTTATGTGTGCTTCCATTGTGCTACTCTGTACCAAAAGTGGACTAATTAAGTTAGCATACTTAACTCCTCTTTCCATTAGTTTTTTTCTCCTTATTGGATATTTTCTTTATTTACACTTCAAATGTTATCCCCTTTCTCAATTTCCCTCCCTCCCAGAAAAACCTGATCACATCCTCCATTGTGCTACTCTGTACCAAAAGTGGACTAATTAAGTTAGCATACTTAACTCCTCTTTCCATTAGTTTTTTTCTCCTTATTGGATATTTTCTTTATTTACACTTCAAATGTTATCCCCTTTCTCAATTTCCCTCCCTCCCAGAAAAACCTGATCACATCCTCCCTCCCCCTGCTTACATTAGGGTGTTCCTCCACTCACTCACCCACCCACTCCAACCTCCCTGCTCTTGATTCCACTAACTGGTGCATCTATCGAGCTTTGATAGGACCAAAGGCCTCTCCTTTCATTGATGCATGACAAGGCCATCCTCTGCTACATATTCAGCTGGAGCCATTCATACTACTTTGTTGATGGCTTAGTTCCTGAGATTTCTAGGGGTGGAGTGAGTTGTCTGGTTGTTGGATACTGTTGTTCTTCCTATGGGGCTACAAACCCATTCAGCTCTGTCAGTCCTTTTTCTAACTCCCCTATTAGGGACCCCACACTTCTTAGTTCAATGGTTGGCTGCAAACATCTGCCTCTGTATTTGTAAGGCTCTGGCAGGGCCTCTCAGGAGACAGTCATATCAGGTTCCTTTCAGCATGCACTTCTTGGCATCCACAATAGTGTCTGGGTTTAAGTAACTGTATATGGGATGAATCTCCAGGGTAAAGAGTCTCAGGGTGGCCTTTCCTTTAGTCTCTGCTCAATACTTTATCTCCATATTTGCTCCTGTGAGTATTTTGTACTCCTTCTAAGAAGGACCAAAGCACCCACACTTTGGTCTTCCTTCTTATTGTGATTCATGCATGAGCTATGGCAACACCACTGAATTTTAACAGCACAAAGGACCACCACTACCACCACCACCTCCACCACCACAACAACCACCACCACCACCATCACAAAAGGAAAACCCAAAACCTTGAAATGGGCAAAAAGAAAGATGGTTGAGATTAAAAGTGTTCTCATCTTAGAAATAAAGGATTTTTTTTTTATTTACTAAGGAAAAAAATATCCCACACTGTCTCTTTGACTTAATATGAAATGCAGGATTTTATAGGGAGAAAATTACAAACCACTGTGGAGGTTACTCATTTTAACCAGGTCTTCCTACCTTGTGCCATCTCATTTAATTATATGAGGGTTTGATTAAAACATTAAAATCATTTACTTTGGAACACTCAACGTCAGAAATTGTTTTCTGTTTCTTATTACATAAAATCTAAACATTTTCTAGTTCAAGGAACAAATCATAAACTAAGACTTCACTAGGATGTGGGTAGGGTGTCTGGCCAAAGATATTGGCAGTTTGTAGAAGAAAGTGTGTTCTGAGCCAGTTCCATGTTCATTTATGGTAGCCCAATAGTTTTTCCTATATAAATGTACCATATCTAAAATCATTGAAAAGGAACCATTAAGGGCTATTTTAACCATGGTAATAATCACTCATAGAAGAGTCTTAAGAACAGAATTCTAGGGGTAAATACATTTCTGGATAATTTCTTATATATATATATATATATATATATAATATATATATATATATATTATATATATATATATATGTTTATGCCAAGTGTGGTAGCACACAGCTTTAATCCCAGCACTCAGGAGGCAGAGGCAGGCAGATTTCTGAGTTCGATGTCAGCCTGGTCTACAAAGTGAGTTCCAGGACAGCCAGGGCTATACAGAGAAACCCTGTCTTGAAAAAAAAAAAAGAAAGAAAGAAAGAAAGAAAGAAAAGAAAAACTATAAATATATATGAAATTAGAATTGGGAAATTACATTTCTGAATACTTCAGTCTTGAAATGATTACTTCAGCCTTGAAGTGATTCAATCACTCATATTATTTAATATGAGGATGGTTTTTGGTTCTTTTAAATTGATATGTGGATCACCTTCATAGACATACCTGAAAATTGCCCTAACTCATTAAAAAAGAGAATGCTGTCAGTGATGTTATGTTAAATGTTTATTTAAATTCTTTGAAGTCAGTGACACAATCTGAAACTTAGCCTTTGCTGTAAATCTGTGGATTCAGTTATTCAACAACTATGTTGATTAATATGGTATTAAAACTTTACTTGTTACAGTTATCAAACAACTGAATAAAATGCATATTAAAATTAAAGAAAATATTTCTTTAAAAACAAGTAGTTGAGTTACAGGAAGTACTCATGTTTTGTGTTGAACAAATATAATCTCACAAAAATCAGAAAAGTTAACAATATTTAGAGAAAATTCACCTATGATATCAGCAAGTTGTCAATAAATGGGTGAATCAAAGCTCCATTTAGATTATCGATGATAAAACACCCATAGTAAATACTCACAAGGGTATGATTACATAAAATTATACTAGTTTACTGTTTTAAAAATAAAAATTAGAGAACAGTGAGTACACAGGCTTTGATTACATTGTGCAAGTCATTAATCCCAGTCACTGAAGAGCATGGGGTAGAAGGATGGCAAGGGGACAGCAAGCCTAAGCTAGAGAGTGAATTCACATCTAGCCTGACTAACTGAATACATGTAAATTGGAAAAATTAAAATAAAAATAAAACCATTTAAAAATATTATAGAAAGAAATTAGGTAGATTAGTTTTCTAGAAAGAAGAAGATCCTAGATTCAGCCCTGATACCAAGGCAGAAATGGAAGGAAAGAAGAAAAATTGGTTAGAAATCAGTCTGGCAGTTTCTCAGAAAATTGGATATGGTACTACCAGAGGATCCTGCAATACCTCTCCTGGGCATATATCCAGAAGATGTTCCAACTTGTAAGAAAGAAACATGTTCCACTATGTTCATAGCAGCCTTATTTATAATAGCCAGAAGCTGGAAAAAACCCAGATGCCCCTCAACAGAGGAATGGATACAAAAAATGTGGTACATTTACACAATGGAGTACAACTCAGCTATTAAAAAGAGTGAATTTATGAAATTCCTAGGCAAATGGTTGGACCTGGAGGGCATTATCCTGAGTGAGGTAACCCAATCACAAAAGAACTCAAATGATATGTACTCACTGATAAGTGGGTATTAGCCCAGAAACTTAGAATACCCAAGATATAAGTTGCAATTTGCAAAACACATGAAACTGAAGAAGAAAGAAGACCCAAGGGTGGACATTTTGCCTCTTCTTAGCATTGGGAAAAAAACTCCCATGGAAGGAGTTACAGAGACAAAGTTTGGAGCTGAGACAAAAGGATGGACCATCTAGAGACTGCCATATTCAGGGATCCATTCCATAAACAGCCTCCAAACGCTGACACCATTGCACACACTAGCAAGATTTTGCTGAAAGGACCCTGATATAGCTGGCTCTAGTGAGACTATGCAGGGGCCTAGCAAACACATAAGTGGATGCTCACAGTCAGCTATTGGATGGATCACAGGGCTCCCAATCGAGAAGCTAGAGAAAGTACCCAAGGAGCTAAAGGGGTCTGCAGTCCTATAGGTGGAACAACATTATGAACTAACCAGTACCTTGGAGCTCTTGACTCTAGCTGCATATGTATCAAAAGATGGCCTAGTTGGCCATCACTGGAAAGAGAGGCCCATTGGACTTGCAAACTTTATATGCCCCAGTATAGGGGAACGCCAGAGCCAAAAAGTGGGAGTGGGTGAGGGGAGTTGGGGGGAGGGTAAGGGGGAGTTTTGGGATAGCATTGGAAATGTAAATGAGGAAAATACCTAATTAAAAAATAAAAATAATAAAAGCAATAAAAAAGAATATATAATTAATAACAGTAACAAATTATTAATATATTATTTTTCCAGGTGTACTTTGATTTTATTACCTATTTCTTTTCTATAATTTAAAACAATAAACTGCAATTACTTCATAATAAAAGGATAAAATGGGAGTGTTTGGAATATGTGAATGTTGTATTCTATTCAATGCATTCACATGCTGTCATATGTCTATCACTACTAACAGTTACCAGGTGTATGTGAAAGATAAAGACATCAAAATGAGTAAATAAAAAAAAAAAAAAGAAAGACGGAGGAGAATAAAAAAGGAAGGGAGGGAGAAGCAAGGAAGAGAAGCAATTCATACTAGGCATAATTCCCAGAAACACTTGTAATGGATGGAGATTTCTTGGAAGAAGAAAGCTAAGCATCCGAAGCAATGTTGGCAATACTCTATACCATGTGAAAATTTAAAGTATTGCTGTTTAAAGTATGTGTGTGTGTGCACGCGCACACATGCATGCGAGTGCACATGTGTTCCTGTATATGACAAAAACTGTCAAATTCAATTATTTCTTTTGCTTAATACAAACATCCATTCTCATGTCCTACACAATGATCAATACTAATGCAGAGTAGAAATTGCCAGCTGTCTAGAGCACACTACCCCAATGTGATTGAAAGTAGAAAAGGCTTCAGCAGCCTAGATTTAGAGGACATTTCTCTGTGTTACATGTACCTTACATTGTCTTAGATAGTTATCAGTTACCACAAACAGGCGAATGCTTGTATCTTCACAGATACTTGCCATATTGATGTTTTTTAATGATGTCACAGATGTTAGAACTATTACTTGTTTTCCTCATCTGGTAACTTCAATAGTACTTTCTAGTGGAATAGCAACCAGAATGCCAGAAGGACTTCCAGTTGGATGTAGACGAACCACCAGTCCTGTGTCATATGTGCAAAATGCCTTGAGCAACAGTTTCTTACCTTTTTTTTTAATTAGGTATTTTCTTCATTTACATTTCAAATGCCATCCCAAAAGTCCCCCATACCCTCCTCCCACCCCCCTACCCACCCTCTCCCACTTCTTGGCCCTGGTGTTACCCTGTACTGAGGCATATAAAGTTTGCAAGACCCAGGGGCCTCTCTTCCCAATGATGGCCAACTAGGCCATCTTCTGCTACATATGCAGCTAGAGACATGAGATCTGGGGGGTACTGGTTAGTTCATATTGTTGTTCCACCTATAGGGTTGCAGATCCCTTTATAGCTGTCTCTTGTGAGGCTATGCCAGTGACTGGCAAACACAGAAGTGGATGCTCACAGTCAGCTATTGGATGGAACACAGGGCCCCCAATAGAGGAGCTAGAGAAAGTACCCAGTTTCTTACTTTTACCTCACCTTTTGTGAGGTATTCCAGAGGTACTAACCTGGGCAACCACTTAAATAGAATTTGCTCATGTCTGGTACTAGGGATTTTTTAGTTTGAATGTGATATGTAACATTGTTAGCCCAAGTGCAATAATATTTTGAAAAATATATTTAGAGGTATTATGTATAACTTTATGAAATAATATAATTACTTAAGACTATCAAACAACCTTGGTCCTTTTTGACCCTCTTTAGTATTGACTTCCCTCACTTCTCCTCATTTGAAGCACCTCCCCAATTTCTAATCCCAATTCTATCATTGTGTCTTTCTATTACCTTCTCCATAGAGCCTTCTCTACACACACATACTTTATCATTTCTGGATTGGGGATTTAAACAAGATTACTTCCCATCAGCTCATTTATTTTAATGTTTAGTTGTTAGGGGTTGCAAATATGTGAGAGGGATTAGAGGTGGCTTGTTGGAGGAAGTATGTCATTGAGGGTGTGCATTCTTATTGGAAAGTCCAAGCCAGGTCCAGTGTGTCATTCTTCCTTATACCTGCTCAGGTACTTCCCCAGCATTGTGTTTGTCAGTATGTTACCATTATCTCCACCATGATGATAATGGACTAAAATTCAGAAATTTTAAGCAAATCTCACTTTGCCAGAGTCTGACCAATACAGATGTGGATGTTCGAAGTCAACCATAGGATGGAGCACAGAGTTCCCAGTGGAGGACTTAGGAGAAGCACTAAAGAATCTGAAGAGGTTTGCAACCCCATAGGAAGGACAACAATATCAACAAACCAGACTTACCCACTTAGATACCAGGGACTATGTGACAAAGCAAATAGGACACGTGGAGGGACCCATGGCTCCAGCTTCATATATTACAGAGGATTTCCTTATCTGGCATCAGTGGGCGGGGAGGCCCTTGGTCTTGTGGAGGCTCCATGCCCCAGTGTAGGGGAATGCTAGGGCAGTGAAGCAGGAGTGGGTAGGTGGGGAGGACCTTCATAGAAGCAGGGGAAGGGGGAAGAGGATAAGGTGTTTGCAGAGTGGAACCAGGAAAGGAGATAACATTTGAAATGTAAATAAATAAAATAACCAATAGAAAATAAAATAAAGGGAGTAAACTTAAACCACATTTAAAAGATTACTTTTTATAAGAGTTGCTATTGTTACTGTGTCTTTTTTACAGCAACACTAAAACAGATGGGATTTTTCCGTATTATATACTCATATCTGAAGACTTAGAACTAGGAGCCACAGAGGAAAGAGAACATGCAATATTTACCTTTATGGTTCCCAGCTTACCTCACTTGTAGACCATTTTGCTAGATTTTGTCTTCTCTGAGACACAAGGAAATCTTGTAGTCACAGATTTACCCCAATTATAATCCAGTGATCCCTACTATTATAGAAAAATTAAATGGTAATTAATGAAACTTGTTGCTTAAACAAGCAAAACTTCAGTAAACTATATCTACTTTGGATGTCTACAAGTACCTATGAAATGAGAGAGAGGGGTAAAGTAAAATGTTTGCACTTTAAGGAGAGATAAGGACAAAAGTAGAGTATTTAAAATTATTAGAAAAGATGGATATGAGAGGTGTCACATGGCATTTATGAAGAGCACAAGGTGAAGTGTTAAAAAAACATAAAGAAAATGTATAGAAAGAAAAAAACGAATGAATAGGAATTGATAAAAACAGAACAAGTATCCAAGACATTGTAGTCAAATATGTCTGAACAAGCAGACAAAAAATAAAATAAAAGGAGAAGGAGGAGGAGGAGGAGGAGGAGGAGGAGGAGGAGGAGGAGGAGGAGGAGGAGAAGAAGAAGAAGAAGAAGAAGAAGAAGAAGAAGAAGAAGAAGAAGAAGAAGAAGAAGAAGAAGAAGAAGAAGAAGAAGAAGAAGAAGAAATAATGACCATAGGGAAGAAGGTGAGCTCACAGAGCTTACAATGTGAAAGTCAGAGAGCAAAGGGAAAAGATGTGTCTCTGAAAGATTTGGAGGCAATGCACACTAGGACACTATGACTCTTTCTAAAATGAAAGGCTCTTTCTCCACTTTGAACAAAACAGGAAGCTTGGACAAGGTGTTCCGTGCTTATTATTTGACTCTCACTTCTGAATGATATCTGAATAGTATAAAATGGTGAGGAGGTCCATGATGAAGCAGGTCTTTCAAAGACTATTCAGTACTTGTTTAGTGAGCAGAACATTCCAATCTGTAACAGAATACACCAAGTTCCCGTAGGCTTCTGTTTTGTGAAGTTTCTTTTAAAGATTTCATTGATCTAAATCAATACTAGGCCAGACATCAGAAGTCTTTGTCTTGAGTTCCATATATTATTTTATGGCAAGTTCATGCCTCAGTATCATTTGTGACTGGAAGAAAATAGGGTAGATATATTATTTAAATTACTTCAGCAATTTTACATCTTTTTCCAAGTCACTATAAGGCTGAAAATGAAAAAGAAGGATTCATAGTCATAATATCATTCACACACAAGAGTCAAGAGCTAGAATTATGCTTTAAATATTAACATTTTATAATAAATAATTTCTTGCCGGGCGTGGTGGCGCACGCCTTTAGTCCCAGCACTCGGGAGGCAGAGGCAGGTGGATTTCTGAGTTCGAGGCCAGCCTGGTCTACAAAGTGAGTGCCAGGACAGCCAGGGCTACACAGAGAAACCCTGTCTCGAAAAAAAAAAAAAAACCAAAAAAAAAAAAAAAACAACAAAAAAAAATAATTTCTTGCTATATACTGTATTTATGTTTGGTCTGTTTATGTTCTTTGAAATTCCTCATTTTTATCACTGAGTCATTTGTATTTGTCCTTTCTGGTTTGGTGTTGATTGCTTTTGTTTTTGCATTTTAACGTAGGCACTTAGGACTATAAACTCCCTCTTAGACTTGTTTTTATTTTGTTCCAGAGCAGATGCTTCTTTACAACTTGGCCAGATGTTATTCTTCTCATCTCTTCTTCATCCTCCCATCTAAAATTTACTCCGTATTCTCACCTTGCTGGTCTTGACGCAAGCACTGAATACTGACTTGAAAAATCCATTCTTCACAAGTAAAACAGAGTTTTGTGTCTATAGAAACCTAGAAAATAGTTAATATAAAATACATAAAATAATTTAGGTAAAAGAAAGCTTACTGGTAATTTAGCATACTTAGGCAGAGAAATGAAAAAAAAAACATGTTAAAATATATATCACAAAAGCAGTATATACTTTAGATAGAGTCTGAAACTTTTGAAGAATTTGAAATGCTTGTATTTTATGCAAATTAGTTATTTTTAACAGCATTACCATTTTCATTTTTTCAAACACTAAACCAAATATAACATGGAAAAAACACATTGTTTGTGGTAGGAATGTTAATATCATTCAAAAATAACTAGTTCAGTTATGAATGAGTTTATAAAGGTGTACTTGATATTCAGTCATTGAAGCACCTAAGTTCAAACATTCGATCCCACAGAGAAAGGAGGGAACCAGCTCTCAAATTTATCTTCTTATTTCTATACATGCTGTGTTATTACTGGGCCCATATCAAAATATTAGTTATAATAAAATATTTTCAATTCATAAAAGTTTCCAAAGGAATAGAAAACATTTTTAAAAGAATATATGTATAATAGCATGAATGACTAATTTAATATTTTGTTACTGTAAAATTATAATAGCTCTTATAAGTGAACAATAATGCTATCACTGCAAAAATGCCACCATTCAACAAGACATATATGTCTGCGTACATCCATCAATATATATCACCATTTATCAATTAAGTTTTGATTAAGGACATAATTGCTCAGATTCTACAGAAATGCGTTAAAATCTTGAAGAAAGGAAATATTAAGGTTTTTTAGTAGACATTATACAACACATATTAGTTATATACTATTTTGCTCAGAAAGTAGTTTATATTTTATTACAAAATTATAATATAAAACATTTGCTTCTTTCCCAGGTCTTCCTACCACTTTTTAAGACTGTTGTACTAACATTTGTCTCTTAAAATAGCTGAATAATTTGTCTTTCCACTGACCTTTTTCAACCTTATCTATCAATGTCCAACCAATGCATGGTCTTAAGCCCATTCACTCTGCAAATCACACAAAATAAGCAGAATTTAACTCTTCCCATGTTGTGCATCACTTTTTATTGCTTTTTCATGTTCCCTTTGACTTACAAAATACACAACATAGTTTTCTACAGTTGAATTATTGATTGGATCTTGCAATCTTTCTAAAGGCAGTACCTTTGATTTACTTAGCTATTTTTCTCTAACAAATGTCTGAGGCAGTGTGATTCAGCCCTCTCATGATTGAACAAATGCAACATATAACAACAATATCATCTTTTTGGCTCAGAGATCTAAAATCCTGTGCCAGATTAAAATTGGTAGAGAGAAAACTAATGCCTCTGAGTTATATTTACAGGATATTTAAGTGAAAATATTAAATAGCTTCAGGAATATTTATGAAGGAACATATATAGGAAGATGATAGCAGTAATGTTTGTTTCTTAGACAAATACACTAGCACCAACATACAAGCATGTGAACACACACACACACACACACACACCACAATACAGAAAAGACCTCACCTCAGGAAAAATCCAGAAAAATGGAAGTATACCTAACAACAAACTCAAATAATATAACTGACATATAGAACTCATGAAACATGTCTATGTTTCTTATGAATATGACTGCATGAAAACCATCATTAATATTGAGTTGAATGCTCAAGAAGATTGAGAGAGAAGGGACGATCTGCACAAAGAAAAGATATGGAGAGGTAAAATTGTGTTAGTGTATTTGCAGATAAATAGTGGTGTATGTAATTTGAAGTGGTAGAAAGGGAGACTACTGATTCTATAGAGTTGAAATTACTTTTGCTTGCAAGATTGGGTGATAGTTGGTTAAGATATGCTATGTGCTTAATGAACAAACCAGCATCTTAACAGAAAGAGGAATGGTATCATATGAACTTTAATTGTATACTAATTGACTTAGAAAAATTTTGGTTTTGTTATTATTTAGCAAATTACAAAATTACATGTAATAAATATATATAAACTAAATTTTATTTAGTTGGTATTACTTTCTGTTTAATTTTAGTAAGAAGCCTAAATATATATATATATATTTATTTAGCCTAAATATATATGAAGCATATATATATATATATATATATATATATATATATATCCAACAGCAAATGTTTTTTTTCACACATTAATAGGTATTTCTTGTGGCTTCTCCTTCCTCTATGCTTCCCTGTTTCTTCCTATGCCTCTTTCTCTGATTTGGATCCATCTCATTTCTGTCACTAATTATTAAACAAACTCTTCTATAGGATTATAATAACACTAAATTAACATATTATAACATAGTCACAGGAATTGCAGAGCAGTTGGGAACTCTGTGCTCTCCATACTTAAATCCTGGCTGAAGAAAGCTGACTCCCAGGAGTGCTAATACATCTAAGATAACAGGTGAAATCACCACTATTGCTTAAATACCTGGCCCAAGTGGGACCTTCCAGGAGGCCACAGGACACAGGAACCTCTAAACAGCCAGAGACAGACAGGACCTTCTGGTTTCAATATGTGCCCTGGAACTAATCCTGTGTCACAGTTCTCTGCACACAAATTCCTTCCAGAGAGAGTTGGTATCCCAGGAGTGCTTACATACCTATGATCACAGGCTCACATGCTCACAGGAAGGACAAGATAAAGTCAGAGACAGCAAAACCAGCTAAAACCAGAGATAACCACAGGACAAGAAATAAGCACAAGAACATAAGCAACAGAAACCAATTCTACTTGGTTTCATCAGAACCCAGTTCTCACACTAGAGCAAGCCCTGGATACCCCAACACACATGAAGAGCAAGATTCTGATTTAAAATCACATCTCATGATGGTAATGATAGAAGACTTTAGTAATATCTTTAATAAATCCCTTAAATGGCTCCAGCCACATATGTAGCAGAGGATGACCTTGTTGGACAACCAGGGGAGGAGAGACCCTTGGGCCTGTAAAAGCTTGATGCCCCAGTGTAGGTAAACTTGAGGGTAGGGAGACAGGTATGGGTGGGTAGGAGGGGAAACACCCTCAAAGAAAAAGGGAGAGGGGAAATAGGGCAGGGGGCTTCCGGGGGCTTAGGGGGGGTGGACCTGGAAAGGGGATAATATTTGAAATGTGAATAAAGAAAATATCAAAAGAAAGTAATAAAAAAGCAAAAAACAAAAACAAAACAAACAAAAAAAAATACAAGAGAACACAGGTAAACAGGTAGAAGCCATTTAAAGAGGAAACACATGTATCCCTTAAAGAAATGGAGGAAAACACAAATAAACAGGTGATAATATTGAACAAAACCATCCAAAATATAAAAAATGGAAATAGAAGCAATAAAGAAATCACAAAGGGAGACAACTCTAGAAATAGAAAGCATAGGGAAGAGATCAGGAGTCATAGATGCAAGCATCACCAACAGAATACAAGAAATAGAAGAGAGAATCTCAGGTATAGAAGATACCATAGAAAATATTAACACACCAGTCAAAGAAAATGCAAACTGCAAAAAGGTCATAACCACAAATTTCCAGGAAATCCAGCACACAATGAAAAGACCAAACTTAATTATACTATGTATAGAAGAGACTAAAGATTCCCAACTTAAAGGGCCAGTAAATATCTTCAGGAAAATTATAGAAGCAAACTTCCCTAGCCTGAAGAAAGAGATGTCCATAAACAAACAAGAAGTCTACAAAACCTCAAATAGATTAGATCAGAAAAGAAATTCCACCTATCAATATATTAATCAAAATACCAAATGCACAAAACAAAGAAAGAATATTAAAAGCAGTAAGGGAAAAGGTCAAGGAATATATAAATGCTGACTTATCAAAATTATACTAGTCTTTTCAACAGACTATGAAAGCTAGATCCTGGGCAGATGTCATACCAACGCTAAGAGAACACAAATGCCATTGTATGGTACTATACCCAACAAAAATCTCACTTACCATAGATGGAGAAACCAAGATATTCCATGACAAAACCAAATGTAAACAATATTTTTCCCACCAATCCAGAGCTACAAAGAATAATAGAGGGAAAACTCCAACACAAACTTCTACACCCTAAAAAAAGCAAGAAAGAAATCTTCTTTCATCAAACCCAAAAATAGCCATAGAAACATAATTTCACCTCTAACAACAAAAATAACAGGAAGCAACAATCACTGGTCCTTAATATCTCTTAACATCAATGGAATAAGTTCCCCAATAAAAAGACATAGACTAACAGCTTAGATACATAAACAGAACCCAGCATTTTGCTGCATACAGGAAACTCACCTCAGTGACAAAGACAGATACTACCCCAGAATAAAAGGATGGAAAAAAATTTCCAAGCAAGCAAGAAAGAAGCTGCAGTAGCGATTTTAATATCAAATAAAATCAACTTTCAACAAAAAGTTATCAAAAAAGTTAAGGAAGGACACTTCATACTTACCAAAGGAAAAATCTACCAAGATGAACTCTCAGTTATGAACATCTATGATCCAAATGCAAGGGCAGCAATATTCAGAAAAGAAATTTTAGAAAAATTCAAAGCACACACTGCATCTCACACAATAATAGTGATAGATTTCAACCCTCCACACTTATCAATGGGCAGATCATGGAAACAGAAACTAAACAGAGACACAGTGAAACTAAGAGAAGTTATTAACCAAATAGATTTAACAGATATCTGTAGAACATTTAATCCTAAAACAAAAGAATAAACTTCTTCTCAGCACTTCATGGTACCTTCTCCAAAACTGACCACATAATTGATGAAAAAACAAGCCTCAACAAATGCAAGAAGATTGAAATGGTCCCATACATCTGATCAAATCACCATGGACTAAGGCTGATGTTCAAAAACAATAAAAACAACAGAAAGCCCATATATGGAAGCTGAACAACTCTTTACTCAATGATAACTTGGTCAGAGAATGAAGAAAGAACAAAATTAAAGACTTTTTTAGAATTTAATGAAAATGAAGGCATAACATATCCAAATTTATGGGACACAATGAAAGTAGTGCTAAGATAAAAACTTATAGCTCTAGGCCCCTCCAAAAAGAAACTGGAGAGGCCATATACTAGCAGTTCAACAGCACATCTGAATACTCAAGAACAAAAAAGAAGTAAATACACCCAAGAGGTGTAGACTCTTGGAAATAATCAAGCTCAGGGCAGAAATCAACCAAGTAGAAACAAAAAGAATTATAAAAAGAATCAACAACAACAGGAGTAGATTCTTTGAGAAAATCATCAAGATAAATAAACCCTTAGCCAGACTAACCAGAGGGCATTATCCAAAATAACTAAATAAGGAAAGAAAAGGGAAATATAACAAAAATAAACTGAGAATGTTTAAAATGTTATCAGATTATACTATAAAACCTATATTTAACAAAGCTGGAAACTCACATAACCCCTAAAGAAATAGAAGCAATCATTAAAAGTCTCCCAAACCAAAAAAAAAAAAAAAAAAAAAAGCACAGGACCAGATGGTTTTAGTGCAGAATTCTATCAGACCTTCAAAGAAAACCTAATACCAATACTCTTCAAAATATTCCGCAGAATAGAAATAAAAGGAACACTCTCTTATTTGCTCTATGAAGCATAATCCCAGTCACTTATTATAAATATTTGAAAGAGTTGTAAGTATCTTTAGTGACCCATAGACTCTGAAATAAAACCCCTTTCTGACTAAAATTCGAAATAGTACAAACCAATATATGCAAACATACCTATTTAGAAGGAAGATTAAATATATGATTCTATATAACATAAAAATAGTTTCTATTAAGATCTATGTCTTTCATAGCCATTGGTACTCTGGTGATCTGAATGAGAATAGCACAAAAGCTTCACTTATTTACATACTTGTTTCCTCAGTTGAAGGAATTACTTTTGAAGGATTACAAGGCATGGCCTTGTAATCATTGGGAGCAGATTTTGAGGTTTCAAAAGATTGTATCAGTGTCTTCTCTGCCTCCTGCTTGTATTCTGCTATATGAATTCTTACTTTCAGCTTGAGTCCATGTGCCCGCTGCATTATCCTGTGTTGCCCTTCCACATTGGATGGCATGTTAAGCCCCAGATAAACCCTTCTATAAGTTGTCTTGGAAATGGTATTTTATCAGAGTAAAAGAAAAGTAACCAATAAAAGAGTTAGTACCAGACTTGGTACTGTTGCTATGACAGCCTGAACATGTCATTTTTTTGGAGGAATATAGAAAATTTGGGACTTTGGACTAAAAAATTGGTTGAATACTTTAAGTTTTTTTTAATTAAAGATTTATTTATTTATTATATGTAAGTACACTGTAGCTGTCTTCAGACACTCCAGAAGAAGGCGCCAGATCTCGTCACGGATGGTTGTGAGACACCATGTGGTTGCTGGGATTTGAACTCTGGACCTTCAGAAGAGCAGTCGGGTGCTCTTACCCACTGAGCCATCTCACCAGCCCCCGAATACTTTAAGTTTAATGGACTGTTTACTAAGAGCTCAGAAGACAGTTCACAAAGCCATAAAGATAGTACCAAGCTCATTTTAGAATATTTTAGAGGGAAACTATATTAACAACAAGGCTAGGTATATGACTGCTTTCTATTGTCCCAGAAATTTTCCAGACACTAAGTAAAAAGAAATTGACTAATATATTCACCACAACAGATTTCAATCCCAAATAAGAGAGTGTTTGTTTGCTATCATAAATAGTATTACTATGAATTAGGGAAGGCTGAAAGGAGCTGAGGAAAAGGGTGATCCTGTAGGAGGACCAGCAGTCTCAATTTATCTGGACTTCTGAGATCTCTCAAACCTCTGACCACCAAACAGACAGCACATACCAGCTGATATGAGGCCCCCAACACACATAGAGTAGAGGACTTTCCGGTTTGTGTTCATTCAGAGATGATGCACCTAACTGTCAAGAGACTGGAAGCCCCAGGAAGTTTAGAGGTCAGGTGGGACGGGGATTGGGAGCTTCCACTTAGAGATGGGATGGGATGGAGAAGAGGTGTGGGATGTGGAGCAGACAGAGGGTGGATGGGAACTTGTGGAACTGAATATGAAGTATAAAAAATAAATTAAAAATAAAGCTGTCTGGTCCTTGCTGCTGGCGCAGACCCCTAGTTGGTCTGCTCCCATGAAGATTCCATATCCCAGTCCATCCTAGAGGACCCGCTGCACTCAGAGCAGTTGGAGCCACTACACTCACAGCAGTTGAGAAGTTGAGGAACCTCTGCACTCAGAGCAGTTGAGGATCAGCTGCTCTCAGCACAGTTGGACAACAGCTTGACTGCTCTACTGAAGATCCAACAGTCTAAAGGCCTCACAGGAGATCTACTGGAGCCAGGGCAACAGATCTGCAGCTTCTCTGCCCCTGTGAAGAGCCCCCAATTGGAATACCCCACAAGTGGATTGATACAACCAGGGCCCCAAGCCTACCAGGAGATGTGAAGCAACCCAGGAACAAAAGAGACAGATTCCATACAGTCACCCAGATCAACAAATGCCAGGGATATCCAGATGGCTAAAGGAAAGCACAAGACCATGTGCAACAGAAGTCAAAATACATGAGCATCATCAGAACCCAGTTCTCCCACCACAGCAAGCTCTATATACAACAACACACAAGAAAAATCAGGAAGCTGACCTAAAATCCTATCTCATGGAGATGATAGAGTTCTTTAAGGAGAATATTAATAACTAACTGGAAGAAATACAGAAAAACACAGGTAAACAGGTGAAGGAATGAAATAAACAATCAAAGACCTAACAGTGAAAGTAGAAACAATGAAGAAAATGCAAATGGAAGCAAACCTGGAAATGGAAAACCTAGAAAAGAGGCCAATAATTACAGATGTAAGAATCACCAAGATAATACAAGTGATAGAAGAGAGTATCTCGGGTGTAGAAGATAACATAGAAGAGATTGACACAGCTGTCAAGGAAAATCCAAAATGTAAAAAACGCCTAAGCCAAAGTGTCCAGGAAATTCATGATACAATGAAAAGACCAAATCTAAGGATAATCAGAATAGAGGAGAACAAAGATTCCCAGCTCAAAGGATCTGAAAATGTCTTAGGTAAAAATCATACAAGAAAATGTTCCCATCCTAAAGAAAGAGATGGAGTTAAAGGTATAAGAAGCATATAGAACACGAAATAAATGGTGCCAGAAAAGAAAATTTTCTCATCACATAATTATCAAAAATCTAAATGCACAGAGCAAAGAAAGACTATTAAAACCTGCAAGAGAAAAAGGCCAAGTAACATATTAAGGTAGATCTATCAGAATTATACCAGATTTCTCAATAGAGACTATGAAAGCCAAAAGAACCTGGTCAGAGGTCATGCAGACTCTAAGAGAACACAAATGCCAGATCAGGCTACCATACTCAGCAAAACTCTCAATCAACATAGATGGAGAAATCAAAATATTCCAGGACAAAACCAAATTCAAACAGTATCTATGTACCAACACAGCCCTAAAGAGGATAATGGAGGAAAACTCCAACACAAGGAAGATACCTGCACCAAAGAAAGGACAAGATATTAAGCATCTCACCACAAAGTCAAAGGCAGAGAGCCACAAGCACATAAAGCCACCTACAAAAAGAAACTTAACAGGGAACAACAGCTATCTCTCTTTAATATCTCTCAATATTCATGGACTCAACTCACCTATAAAAAGACATAAGCTGGTTGTTCATAATGTTGTTCCACCTATAGAGTTGCAGATCCCTTTAGCTCCTTGGGTACTTTCTCTAGCTCCTCCATTGGGAGTCCTATGATCCATCCAATAGCTGACTGTGAGCATCCACATCTGTGTTTGCTAGGCCCCAGCATAGTCTCACAAGAGACAGCTATATCTGGGTCCTTTCAGCAAAATCTTGCTAGTGTATGCAATGGTGTCAGTGTTTGGAAGCTGATTATGGGATGGATCCCTGGATGTGGCAGTCTCTAGATGGTCCATCCTTTCGTCACAGCTCCAAACTTTGTCTCTGTAACTCCTTCCATGGGTGTTTTGTTCCCAAATCTAAGAAGGGGCACAGCGTCCACACTTTGGTCTTCATTCTTCTTGAGTTTCATGCGTTTTACAAATTGTATCTTCTATCTTGGGTATCCTAAGTTTTGGGCTAATATCCACTTATCAGTGAGTACATATTGTGTGAGTTCCTTTGTGATTGTGTTACCTCTCTCAGGATGATGCCCTCCAGGTCCATCCATTTGCCTAGGAATTTCATAAATTCATTCTTTTTAATAGCTGAGTAGTACTCCACTGTGTAAATGTACCACATTTTCTGTATCCATTCCTCTTTAGAGGGGCATCTGGGTTCTTTCCAGCTTCTGGCTATTATAAATAAGGCTGCTATGAACATAGTTGAGCATGTGTCCTTCTTACCGGTTGGTAACCATTACCCCGGAGCTCTTGACTCTAGCTGCATATGTATCAAAAGATGGCCTAGTCGGCCATCACTGGAAAGAGAGGCCCATTGGACATGCAAACTTTATATGCCCAGTACAGGGGAACGCCAGGGCCAAAAAAAAATGGGAGTGGGTGGGTAGGGGAGTGGGGGGGGAGGGTATGGGGGAGTTTTGGGATAGCATTGGAAATGTAATTGAGGAAAATACATAATAAAAAATATTAAAAATTAAAAAAAGACATAAGCTAACAGACTGGATACATGAACAAATTGAAGCATTTTGATGCAAACAAGAAACTCATCTCAACAACAAAGACAGTCATCATCTTAGAGTAAAAGGATGGAAAACGTCTTCCAAGCAAATGGTCCCAGGAAACAACCAGAAGTTGCCACTCTAATATCCAATAAAATAGACTTTCCACCAAAAGTTATCAAGCATGAGGAAGAAGAATACTTCATATTCATCAAGGGGAAAATCGACCAAGAGAAAATCTCAGTTCTGAGCATCTAGGCCCCAAATACAAGAACACCCAAATTCATAACAGAAACTTCACTAAAACTCAAAACACACATTGAGCCCCTCGCAATAATAGTGGGAGATTTCAACAGCACACTATCACAAATGGACAGGTCACTGTAACAGAAACTAAACAGAGACACAGTGAAACTAAGAGAGGTTATGAACCAAATGGATTTCTACAGAATAATTCTCCCTAAACAAAAGAATGTACGTTCTCAGCACTTCATGGTACCTTCTCCAAAATCAACCATATAATAAGTAACCAAACAACCCTCAACAGATACAAGATGATTGATATAATACCATGCATCCTATCAGATCACTGTGGCCTAAGGTTGGTTTTCAATAACAGTGAAGACTACAGAAAGCCCACATACATATGGAAACTGAACAACTCTTTATTCAATGATAACTTGGTCAAGAAAGAAAGAAAAAGAAAGAAGGAAGGAAGGAAGGAAGGAAGGAAGGAAGGAAGGAAGGAAGGAAGGAAGGAAATTAGACTTCTTGGAACTTAATGAAAATGTTGACACATCATACCCAAACTTATGGAACACTAAGAGCACTGTTTTCATAGCACTAAGTGCCCTGCTAAAGAAACTGGAGATATCTTACACTAAAAACTTAAAAGAAACCTGAGAGCTCTAGAACAAAAAGAAGCAAACCCAAGAGGAGTAGAAGGCAGGAAATAGTCAAACCCAGGGCCAAAATCAACCAAATTGAAACACAGAAATCATTATCAAGCATCAACCAAACCAAAAGCTGATTCTTTGAAAGAATCAATAAGATAGACAATCCCCAGCCAAGCTAAAAAAAAAAAGGACAAGAGGCAGTATCAAAACTAATGAAATTTGAAATGAATAGAGAGAGCCATAACAACAGAAACAAAGGAAATTTAAAAAAAAAATCATCACATCCTACTATAAAAGCTTATACTCAACAAAACTGGAAAATCTAGATGAAATGGATGGTTTTCTAGACAGATATCATATTTAACCAAAGTTAAATCAAGAACAGGTAATCTATCTAAACTGGCCCATATCACATAAGGAAATAGAAGAAGTCATTAAAAGCATCCCAACCAAAAAAAAAAAAAAAAAAAAAATCTCAGGGCCAAATGGTTTCAGTGCAGAATTCTACCAGGCATTCAAAGAATACCTGATACCAATTTTCCTCAAACTATTACATGAAATAGAACCAGAAGGAACACTACCTAAGTTGTTCTATGAAGTCACGATTTAGAACCAGAAGGAACACCACCTAACTCGTTCTATGAAGCCACGATTACTCTGACACTTACAGCACAGGAGGACAGAACCAAAAAAGAGAATTTCAGGCCAATCTTATTTATGAATATTGATACAAAAATACTCAATAAATTTCCAACAACATATCAAAACCATCATTCACCACTATCAAGTAGGCTTCATCCCAGGAATATAGGTTAGTTTAATATATGAAAATTCATTAACATAATCCACTACATAAACTCAAAAAAATCACATGACCATCTCCTTAGATGCAGAAATAAGTATTTGAGAAAATAAACACTCCTTCATGTTTAAAGTATTGGAGAAATCAGAAATTCAAAGCCTATACCTAAACATAGTAAAAGCAATTTACTGCAAACCAACAACCAATATCAAAATAATACAGGTAATTAAAGCAATCCCACTGAAATTGGGCAAAAGACCAGGATGCCCACCTTCTCCATATCTATTCAATATACTCCTTGAAGTGTTAGCTATAACAATGGGACTAAAAAAAAGACATCAAGGGGATACAAATTGGTAAAGAAGAAATAAAGTTATCATTGTCTGCAGATGACATGGTAGTATACATAATTTACTCCAACAATTCTACCAGAGAACTTCTCCAACTGATAAACAACTTCAACAAAGTGAATGGGTATAAAATTATCTCAAATCAGTAGCTTTCCTTTATATAAAGGATAAAAAGGCTGAAAAAGAAATTAAGGAAACAATACCCTTCTCAATAACAAGAAATAGTATAAAACATCTTGGGGTAACATTAACCAAACAAGTGAAAGACCTATATGACAATAATTTCAAGTCTCTCAAGAAAGAAATCAAAGAAGATATCGGAAAATGGAGAGATTCCCCCATGCTCATGGATTGGCAGAATTAACAGTAAAAATGACCATCCTACCAAAGGCAATCTATAGAATCAGTGTAATCCCCATCAAAATCCCAACACCTGCCTTCTACCCTCAAAACCTCACACCAACAAAGTTAAAAAACAATCTGATCATGGAAGCTGTATTGTGTTGCAGTGGGTCCCATGGTATACCCATTTTTCCCCTCCATTCTTTTCTGCTTGCCAAATCTCCTTGCAATAATGTTGCTTTGCTACTCTGGCTTCAGTTACTCTTTCACTAGTGGAACCTTACTAGGACTCTCTCAGTTATGCTGTTGTTTTCCTGTATCATGGAGATCCTGTAGTTTTGCATGTGTAGGACAAGATTCCTCATGCACTCCAGCAGTTCAGTAATGGGGTAGATGTCAGGGTGAGTCAATTTAAAACCCTGGATCTGGGTCTGAGAGGTATCTAATCTGCTCTGCCTTCTGGCTTTCCCAATTTTACACCCTTGGTGCTGGCTCAGCTCTGAGCCCTGTAACCAGGGTCAGCTCTACTCTGCTGTCCAGGTAAGATGTAGGCATCACTTCCCTGAGTGTTGCAGATGTTGAGGAACATGGACAGTTCTCCCAACACATGACCCTAAGTTCAGCTCTCCTGTATAGCATAGGTGACAAGGAACAGAGGAAGGGAGGAGCATGTTCTTTTCCTCCTCCTTACCACCACACAGTAGACAAGAGTCAGGACCAACAACCCTACTACTCACACACTTGCTCACCCGCAATCTCCACATCCAGGCCCAACTCTACCGCCCAGGAGAGGTACAGGGTGTGCTTTCCTGAGTGCTTCAGTAGGTGATTGTCAGGGAGAGCTCTCCTGCTTTGATAACCTCAGGGCCTGGTGTAAGTGGCAAGGGGCAAGAGGGGGAATCTCTCCCTCACCCATATCACTGCACAAGAGGCAGGGTCAGCTCTCCTATAGTGATATCCTCCAGCTGGCTTACCTGTGTTGCTGCCAGCAGGGTCAGTTAGATCTACTGTGATCTCAAGGCAAGTTGAAAAGCCCATTCTCCAGATTGCTCTGGTAGGTGAATAGCGAAACAGGTGCCTTGTTCCCTTGACCTCAAGGCCAAGTCTCCCACCTGCAACAGATGGTAACTGTTAAGGTGTGGGGAACAAATTTCAATCCCTCATTCACCTCATGGCATGAAGGTAGATATAAACTGTCTCTTTTCTCCCACCTACTGATGCACATTTGACAGAGCACTCATACTTGCAACCACTCTAGGGATGACATAAGATACTTGTACCTCTAGAACCAAATCCTAAATAAATTCATCCTTCTGTAGGTTATTCTAGTCATAGTGTTTTACCACAAAACAGAGAAGACACTAAATAGTCCCTAATAACTTGAATTGCAGTTGCAATTTCTATGAAATCTGATTTAAAAAAAAAATAGTTGTCAATATTCAATTTAGGATAAAGGGACTAATACCCCAGTTAATGGATCAGGAATATTTTTTCAAATTCATGAAAATATGAATTAGGGTGTAAAATCTTAACCAAATGAAGGTTACAAATGCTTATCTGAGAGGGTCACCTAAAAATGTTGCTTGAGTATTAACAGAAGCTATATAGCAATAGGTGAATAGATTAATATTATAGAGAATCCTGAGAGTTAAAGCAATGGTAATATACAAATGGATTTTGGCCTGAATTCACTTCATAATGAACTATAAACTGTTAGATGAAACTAGCCTCCCCAAGTCGGTTTTGTTCATGCTGTTTTATCATAGCAATAAAAATCTGATTAAGACCAACAAGAAACATCTTGCAAGACTAACCCAGACCAATTAGTAACATGGAGATAGAAATTGGGAACAAAAAACCAACCCCTAGATGTGGACAGTTTTTTGTTGCTGAGAAAAGAGTTGGTTTTCTCTAAAAGTATAAACCTTAGTAAGTAGACCTCATCCTCCAGAAGAAGAAGATGCACCCAAGAATACCTTTGCAACACAAATTAGTCTCAAAGTACATTTTTTGTAAAGAACACAAGTTGAAAGTTTATAGAATGAATAGAGACAATTTTGCAGTGAATAAAAAATATGGAGGATCAGAGGGAGCCACCTTGGTTCCCGGACTCAGCAGAAAGCAGCCTGCACAGGCGAGAGTGTGGACTACAGAAACTAACAGCTTCTGGGACAGGCGAGAGCCACAGAGCTTCTGAGACAGCGCCATTTTCGGGCTTCAGATATCCAGCCACCTTCCTGGCCAAAGGTCAGGTGTCCACCCAGCCCGGGAGGCCCTAGCCTCAGGATCCGAGGGAGCCATTTTGGTTCCGGGACTCCACAGAAAGGAGTCTGCACAGGTGAGAGTGTGGACTACTAAAATTAACAGCTTCTGGGACAGGCCAAAGCAACACAGCTTCTGGGAAAGATCCTGTTTTGGCCCTTCATCTTCCGCCAGGAGGAGTTGCAAATGCCAGATAATTGCGCACCTTCCCTGTAAGAGGTGAGCTTGCCTGCAGAGACTGCTCTGACCACTGAAACTCAGAGGAGAGAGCTAGTCTCCCAGGTCCGCTGATAGAGATTAACAGAATCACCAGAGGAACAATCTCTAAACAGAGACAACTATAACAACTAACTCCAGAGATTACCAGATGGTGAAAGGTAAACTTAAGAATCTTACTAACAGAAACAAAGACCACTCACCATCATCAGAACACAGCACTCCCACTTCACCCAGTCCAGGGCACCCCAACACACCGAAAAGCTAGACCCGATTTAAAAGCATATCTCATGATGATGGTAGAGGACATCAAGAAGGACTTTAATAACTCATTTAAAGAAATACAGGAGAACACTGCTAAAGAGTTACAAGTCCTTAAAGAAAAACAGGAAAACACAACCAAACAGGTAGAAGTCCTTAAAGAAAAAAAGGAAAACACATCCAAACAGGTGATGGAAATGAACAAAACCTTACTAGACCTAAAAAGGGAAGTAGACACAATAAAGAAAACACAAACTGAGGCAGCCCTGTAGATAGAAACCCTAGGAAAGAAATCTGGAAGCATAGATGGGAGTATCAGCAACAGAATACAAGAGATGGAAGAGAGAAACTCAGGTGCAGAAGATTCCATAGAGAACATTGGCACAACAATCAAAGAAAATGGAAAATGCAAAAAGATCCTAACTCAAAACATCCAGGAAAACCAGGACACAATGAGAAGACCAAACCTGCAGATAATAGGAGTGGATGAGAATGAAGATTTTCAACTCAAAGGACCAGCAAATATCTTCAACAAAATTATAGAAGAAAACTTCCCAAACCTAAAGAAAGAGATGCCCATGAACATACAAGAAGCCTACAGAACTCCAAATAGACTGGACCAGAAAAGAAATTCCTCCCGACACATAATAATCAGAACAACAAATGCACTAAATAAAGACAAAATACAAAAAGCACTAAGGGAAAAAGGTCAAGTAACATGTAAAGGCAAGCCTATCAGAATTACACCAGATTTTTCACCAGAGACTATGAAAGCCAGAAGAGCCTGGACAGATGTTCTACAGACACTAAGAGAACACAAATTCCAGCCCAGGCTACTATACCCAGCCAAACACTGAAATACCATAGATGGAGAAACCAAAGTATTCGACGACAAAACAAAATTCACCCATTATCTTTCTACAAATCCAGCCCTTCAAAGGATAATAACAGAAAAAAAAAAAATACAAGGACAGGAACCGCACCCTAGAAAAAAACAAGAAGGTAATCCCTCACAAACCTAAAAGAAGACAGCCACAACAACAGAATGCCAACTTTAACAACAAAAATAACAGGAAGCAACAATTACTTTTCCTTAATATCTCTTAATATCAATGGACTCAACTCCCCAATAAAAAGACATAGACTAACAAACTGGCTACACAAACAAGACCCAACATTTTGCTGCTTACAGGAAACTCATCTCAGAGAAAAAGATAGACACTACCTCAGAATGAAAGGCAGGAAAACAATTTTCCAAGCAAAAGGTATGAAGAAACAAGCTGGAGTAGCCATTCTAATATCTTTAAAAATTGACTTCCAACCCAAAGTCATCAAAAAAGACAGGGAGGGGCAGTTCATACTCATCAAAGGTAAAATCCTCTAAGAGGAACTATAAATTCTGAAAATCTATGCTCCAAATAAAAGGGCAGCCATATTCATTAAAGAATCTTTAGTAAAGCTCAAAGCACACATTGCACCTCACACAATAATAGTGGGAGACTTCAACACACCACTTTCACTAATGGACAGATCATGGAAACAGAAACTAAACAAGGACACAGTGAAACTAACAGAAGTTATGAAACAAATGGATCTGGCAGATATCTACAGAACATTTAATCCTAAAACAAAAGAATATACCTTCTTCTCAGCACCTCATGGTACCTTCTCCAAAATTGACCACATAATTGGTCACAAAACAATTCTCAACAGATACAAAAATATTGAAATTGTCCCATGCATCCTATCAGGTCACAATGGACTAAGGCTGATCTTCAATAACAAAATAAATAATAGAAAGCCAACATTCATGTGGAAACTGAACAACACTTTTCTCAATGATACCTTGGTCAAGGAAGGAATAAAGAAAGAAATTAAGGACTTTTTAGAGTTCAATGAAAATGAAGCCACAACATACCCAAACATGTGGGACACAATGAAAGTATTTCTTTTTTTTTTTTTCATTTTTTTAATTAGGTATTTTCCTCATTTATATTTCCAAAGCTATCCCAAAAGTCCCCCATAACAACCCCCCCACTTCCCTACCCACCCACTCCCCCTTTTTGGCCTTGGTATTCCCCTGTACAGGGGCATATAAAGTTTGCAAGTCCAATGGGCCTCTCTTTCCAGTGATGGCCTACAAGGCCTTCTTTTGATACATATGCAGCTAGAGACAAGAGCTCCGGGGTACTGGTTAGTTCATATTGTTCCACCTATAGCGTTGCAGTTCCCTTTAGTTCCTTGGGTGCTTTCTCTAGCTCATCCATTGGGGGATGAAAGCATTTCTAAGAGGAAAACTCATAGCTCTGAGTGCCTTCAAAAATAAACTAGAGAGAGCACACATTTCCAGATTGACAACACACCTAAAAGCTCTAGAACAAAAGGAAGCAAATTCACCCAAGATGAGTAGACAACAGGAAATAAAGAAACCCAGGGGCGAAATCAACCAAATGATTGAATAGTTTGAAGAACTATTCAAAGAATCAACCAAATGTGGAGCTAGTTCTTTGAGAAAATCAACAAGATAGACAAACCCTTAGCCAGACTCGCTAGAGGGCACAGGGAAAGCATTCTAATTAACAAAATCAGAAATGAAAAGGGAGACATAACAAGAGATCCTGAAGAAATCCACAACACCATCAGATCCTTCTACAAAAGACTATACTCAACAAAACTGGAGAACCTGGATGAAATTGAGAAGTTTCTAGACTGATACCAGGTACCAAAGTTGAATCAAGATCCGGTTAATGATCTAAACAGCCCTATATCCCCCAAAGAAATAGAAGCAGTCATTAGTAGTCTCCCAACCAAAAAAAGCCCAGGACCAGTGGATTTAGTGCAGAGTTCTATCAGGCCTTCAAAGAAGATCTAATCCAAGTTGTTCACAAACTGTTCCACAAAATAGAAACAAAACGTACACTACCCAACTCATTCTATGAAGCCACAATTACTCTGATACCTAAACCACAAAAAAGACCCAACAAAGATAGAGAACTTCAGACCAATTTCCCTTATGAATATTGATGCAAAAATCCTCAATAAAGTTCTCGCTAACCAAATCCAAGAACACATCAAAACAATCATCCATCCTGAACAAGTAGGTTTCATCCCAGGGATGCAGGGATGGTTCAATATACAGAAATCCATCAATGTAATCCAGTATATAAACAAACTCAAAGACAAAAACTACACGATCATCTCCTTAGATGCTGAGAAAGCATTTGACAAAATCCAACACCCATTCATGATAAAAGTCTTGGAAAGATCAGGAATTCAAGGCCCATACCTAAACATGATAAAAGCAATCTACTGCAAACCAGTAGCCAACATCAAAGTAAATGGTGAGAAGCTGGAAGCAATCCCACTACAATCAGGGACTAGACAAGGTTGTCCACTCTCTCCCTACCTACCCAACATTGTACTTGAAGTCCTAGCCAGAGCAATTAGACAAGAAAAGGAGATCAAGGGAATATAAATTGGAAGAGATGAAGTCAAAATATCACTTTTTGCAGATGATATGATAGTATATATAAGTGACCCTAAAAATTCCACCAGAGAAATCCTAAGCCTGATAAACAGCTTAAATGAAGTAGCTGGATATAAAATTAACTCAAACAAGTCAATGGCATTTCTGTACACAAAGGATAAACAGGCTGAGAAAGAAATTAGGGAATCAACACCCTTCTCAATAGTCACAAATAATAAAAAATACCTTGGCGTGACTCTAACTAAGGAAGTGAAAGATCTGTATAAGAACTTCATGTCCATGAAGAAAGAAATTAAAGAAGATCTCATAAGATGGAAAGATCTCCCATGCTCATGGATCGGCAGGATCAATATAGTAAAAATGGCTATCTTGCCAAAAGCAATCTACAGATTCAATGCAATTCCCATCAAAATTCCAACTCAATTCTTCAACGAATTAGAAAGGGCAATCAGCAGATTCATCTGGAATAACAAAAACCCTAGGATAGCAAAAACTCTTCTCAAGGATAAAAGAAACTCTGGTGGAATCACCATGCCCGACCTAAAGCTGTACTACAGAGCAATTGTGATAAAAACTGCATGGTACTGGTATAGAGACAGACAAGTAAACCAATGGAAAAGAATTGAAGACCAGAGATGAACCCACACACATATGGTTACTTGATCTTTGACAAGGGAGCTAAAACCATACAGTGAAAAAAGACAGCATTTTCAGCAAATGGTGCTGGCACAACTGGAGGTTATCATGTAGAAAAATGCAAATTGATCCATTCCATTCCTATCTCCTTGTATTAAGGTCAAATCTAAGTGGATTAAGGAACTCCACATAAAACAGAGACACTGAAACTTATAGAAGAGAAAGTAGGGAAAAGCCTCGAAGATATAGGTACAGGGGAAAATTTCCTGAATAGAACAGCAATGGCTTGTGCTGTGAGATCAAGAATCAATAAATGGGACCTCATAAAATTGCAAAGCTTCTTCAAGGCAAAAGACACTGTTAATAAGACAAAAAGACCACCAACAGATTGGGAAAGGATCTTTACCAATTCCAAATTGGATAAGGGACTAATATACAATATACATAAAGAACTCAAGAAGGTGGACTCCAGAAAATCAAATAACCCCATTAAAAATGGGGCTCAGAACTGAAAAAAGAATTCTCACCTGAGGAATACTGAATGGCAGAGAAACACCTGAAAAAATGTTCAACATCCTTAATCATCAGGGAAATGCAAATCAAAACAACCCTGAGATTCCACCTCACACCAGTCAGAATGGTTAAGATCAAAAATTCAGGTGACAGCAGATGCTGGTGAGGATGTGGAGAAAGAGGAACATTCCTCCATTGTTGGTGGGATTGCAAAGTGATACAACCACTCTGGAAATCAGTCTGGCAGTTCCTCAGAAAATTTAACATAGTACTACCGGAGGATCCAGCAATACCTCTCCTGGGCATATATCCAAAAGATGTTTCAACAAGTAAGAATGACACATGCTCCACTATGTTCATATCAGCCTTATTTATAATAGCCAGAAGCTGGAAAGAACCCAGATGTCCCTCAACAGAGGAATGGATACAGAAAATGTGGTACATTTACACAATGGAGTACTACTCAGCTATTAAAAAGAATGAATTTATGAAATTTCTTATCAAATGGATGAACCTGGAGGGCATCATCCTGAGTGATGTAACCCAAGCACAAAGGAACTCCCACAATATGTACTCACTGATAAGTGAATATTAGCCCAGAAACTTAGAATATCCAAGATATAAGAAACAATTTGCTAAAATCATGAAACTCAAGAAGAATGAAGACCAAAGTGTGGATACTTTGCCCCTTCTTAGAATTGGGAACAAAACACCCATGGAAGGAGTAACAAAGACAAAATTTGGAGCTGTGCCAAAAGGATGGACCATCTAGTGATTGCCATACCCAGGGATCCATCCCATAATCAGCCTCCAAACGCTGACACCATTGCATACACTAGCAAGATTTTGCTGAAAGGACCCAGATATAGCTGTCTCTTGTGAGACTATGGTGGGGCCTAGCAAACACAGAAGTGGATGCTCATAGTCAGCTATTGAATGGATCACAGGGCCCCCAATGGAGGAGCTAGAGAAAGCACCCAAGGAACTAAAGGGAACTGCAACCCTATACGTGGAACAACAATATGAACTAACCAGTACCCCGGAGATCTTGTCTCTAGCTGCATATGTATCAAAAGATGGCCTAGTTGGCCATCACTGGAAAGAAAGGCCCATTGGACTTGCAAACTTTATATGCCCCAGTATGGGGGAACGCCAGGGCCAAAGAGGGGGAGTGGGTTCGTAGGGGAGTTGGGGGGTGGGTATGGGGGACTTTTGGGATAGCATTGGAAATGTAAATGAGGAAAATACCTAATTAAAAAAATACGTATCATGTATTAATTGAAGGAATCCAAATTGTTCTCCTTAGTTTTTAGACAGGAAATTCATTATGAAATGAATTCAAAACACTAAACACAAAATCACGGAAATGTTATGAACTGAGTTTCCTGATGTTATAAAATCATTCTACCAAGAATGCATAATCTATTATTTCATAGATGTTGAAAAGCTAGTGCAGGTCTGCTTAATCAATTATTGTGTTAGATTGATCTCATTATATAGATATAAAAATATAAATCTGCTAATTTTTACTTTTTGTATCTTCCAAGTAAGAATTCTAGGTATCAATAAACACATCAGCATCTAATTGCCTTCAAGTTATAGAATGAATATATATGTGTTTAACATTGTAATCAAATAATTTCATGTATATATATATATATATATATATATATATATCACTTAATATTCTGCCCACCAGAAAAAATTATCAAAATAAAATGTAGTGATATTTAGACTACTAAGTCTGCCTGGCATGTTGAATGAGTATTTTGCTTCTTTTCAGAGATAAGATTTAAATTGTTATGGAAAATAGGATTTCAATATATCTCAAACATTGTAGAAAAATAAAAACAATTTGACAATAACAAAAATAAAATAGTTTTTATGGAGCAGAAACTGAAGGAAGGGCCATCCAGAGACTGCCACACCTGGGGAACCGTCCTGTCTGCAGATACCAAACCTAGATTCTGTTGCTGTTGCCAAGAGAAGCCTGCTGACAGGAACCTGGTATGGCTGTTCCTTGGGAGTTTCGACTAGCAACTGACAAACATAGACATGAATACTTGCAACCAACTATCAAACTGAGCTCAAGGACCCCAGTGAGGGAACTGGCAGAAGGACTGGAAGAGTGAAGGGAGACTGCAACCCCACTGGAAGATAAATGGCTGATGGCTGAACCACCCAGTACTCTCAGTGACTATATAACCAACCAAGGATAGCAATTGGAGAAATCCATGCCTCCAGATACACATGCAGCAGAGGATGGCCTTGTCTGATATCAATGGGAGGGGAGGCCCTTGGTCCTGTTGAGGTGTGATGCCCCAGCATAGGTGGATGCTGGAGCATTGGAGTGGGACTAGGTGGAATGGTGGAGGAGCATCCTCATATAGGCAAACGGGAGGGAGGACAGGGCAGATGTAGAATGGGTGTGTATTTGGAGGAATAACCAGGAAGTGGAATATAATTTGAGATGTAAGCAGATGGAATGATCGATTGAAAAAAAAAGCACCTAATTCAAATGAATAAAATCTAAATGTAATAAATGAAGTATCGAGTCTTTGATGTTTTAGAGTGGCTTTTTATTTCATTTCAAAAGTGTATTCCAAGTAGAATAAAAAGAAATGAAAATAAAAGTGAAAAGAGGCCATATTCAGTCACAGCTCCCAGGAATCCCCTACATCAGAAGAAAACACTGAATTTTCCCAGCTTCTCAAGACTAGGGCCATCTACACACCTCAAGATACATGATTTAGACAGTTGGGCATTTTGGCCTCATACACCCATAATGTCCACCAATCCTGAGGAATATTGTTCTGTTAGCCGATCCTGCTCAATATCTTACACTAAGAAGGCACCTGGTATCTCCTTTATAGGTCACCCAAACCATGGAAACTTCTTGCATCAACACTACAGAAAAACTTCTCAATATTGTAATATTCTTTCACATTGAATACTCTGCTGAACATTGTGAGCATATCCACTGAAAGATGAAAGATAATTTGAACAAATAAAAACAAGAAAAGGAAAATGGAGCCAACCAACTTTAACAGATATAAAAGTCCCCGAGCAAAAATAAAGATAACAATAAATGAAACAGACATCACACACACACACACACAGAGAGAGAGAGAGAGAGAGAGAGAGAGAGAGAGAGAGAGAGAGAGAGAGAGAGAGAGAGAGAGAGAGGAGAGAGAGAGCAAGAATAACATGTCAAATAACAGAAACTCAATGCAAAATGTATCTCCCACAAATCTCTAGTGAAAATAGCTGGGCAAAATTTAGATAATTCAAGACACTGATCATAATTACATTTAGCGAATTCAAAGAAGACATGAATCTACCCCAAGATAATAAAAACAAAGAGATGGATGGCATGCAGAAGGTAATACAAATATGCAAACAGACTTCAAAAAGAAACACATTGAACAAATAACAGTCATGCTAGAAGGAAGATCTCAACAAGCCAAACACAGATCATAATGGTTAAAAGATGGAAAAGATATTCCAGAAATGTCAAACTAGCAAAAGTGTCTGTTCTAATATCTGAAAAATAAACTCATCACTAACTGTATTCAGGAAAGTTAAGATCACATCATAATATTTAAAGAAAAAATCTATCAAGAGACTATTACAATCTAAGCATATACACAAGAAGACAGGCACACCCAATTTCACAAAAGATATGCTACTAGATATAAAACAGAAATTTATCTGGACACACTGATAGTGGATGGCATCACCAAAGCACTCTTATCAATAGACAGGTCATTCTGGTGGGGGGGGGAAGAAAAATATTAGAGATAAATCATATAATTAGTCAAATGGACCTGGCAAATATGTATAGAATATTATATAAACACTGAAGAATTCATTATTATTTTAAGCAGTCTATGATTTTTTAAATTTGTTCCACTGTTAAGGCCCAGAGGAAATCTCAACAAAAAATATGGAAATTGAACATCTGAGTACAGTGGAGTAAGTATGTATATTAAAAAGAAAAGTTAACGCTACACAAAATATGGAGTTAAATCTTAATTAAGATTTCTATTGCTGCAATGAAACACAGTGACCAAAAATCAAGTTGGGGAGGAAAGGGTTTATCTAATATATAGTTCCACAATGCTCTTCATCACCAAACAAACTCAAGCAGGTCAGGAACCTAAAAGCAAGAGCTGATGCACAGGCCATAGTGGAGTGTTGCTCACTGGTTTGCTTCCCATGATTTTCCAAGGCTGCTTTATTATAAAATGCTGTTCCGCTGGTCCAGGGACAATACTACTCACAAAGGGTTGGGCCCTCCCCATCAATCACTAATTAAGAAACTGCCTTATAGCTGGATCTTATAGAAGCATTTTCCTAGTTGAATTCTCTCCGTTCAGATGACTCTAGCTGTGTCAAGTTGACATAAGACTAACTAGTTCAGAAGTGTAAACAACTCACTACTAAATGTCAATTGGGTCAAGAATAAATAAAATAGGAGGCTAATTAAAGTTTCTTAGAATTGAATAAAACCTGACAAATTCTACCAAACCCATAAAGAACTAATACCAACGATCCTTGACTGCTGCATGGTTTAATATAGGGAAGAAAGACTCAGAATTTTCCCCACAAAGTGAGTAGTAACTTGATATGCAAACCACATATAAATACAACAAAGAAAGCTTTAGACCAATTGCTCTGATGAACAGGAATGTAAATTCTAAAAAAAAAAATAAAAAATGCAAAATGAATCCAAGTGCTTATTAAGAGGATCATCCAACCATGTCCAGGTTATTTTCATTCCAGAGATGCAAAGCAGTTTCAAGAAATGCAAAATGAAAATTACATGATTGTAGGGAACTATGGAGTTGGCCTGACCTGGCCTGGCTGCCTTTAGAGGTACCCATCATTAGTTTTTCAGATTAGAATCGGTGCCTCCTGGGGCACAATGTGCCATCTAGTTTCTGAGAGACTGTTGCAGTCCCTCAGGTGGTTAAGTGTTCAGGTCACTGTGTTTCTCTGTATGCTCCTTAGTAGTCTAGGAGGCATGGGAGCTTGACCAGACTATTGGTCTTAGGCATTAATTTTGTGTACCCTGCATAGCTTGCATACTTCATTGTGTTTGACAACTACAACTGGCAGTTACCATTATATTCTCTTTCTGGTGAAGGTATAGAAAAAAGTCACATTGCTTTCAATAAAATTTTTGCAGCCTCACTTTCTCTGTGGCCCCTCCAAATCAAGCCAGCTTTTAATGCTTACAGCCATATCATGTGACTTTGGTCTGGTAAGTGGGAGAAGGGTACTTACACAAGATCATCTCAAATGTTGCATAAATATGCTAGACAAAGTTAAATATCTTATAAGCCTCAACAGACAAAAAGTACACATGACATATCTGTAGCCAAAGACAAATGTAGAAAAGGCCTTTGAGTATTGCAACATCCCCATGATGGAAAACTAAACAAAGTACAGCTAGACTGAACATAGCATGTTACTGACATTATACTGTACCTGTAAATACTGAAGGAAACAAGGTACTCACTCCAGTCTTGTCCAGTACAGTTCTAAAAGACTTAACTAGAGCAGTAACAAAAAAGAAAGAGTAAAAGGGATACACATAAGAATGAAAGTCAAATTATTCATTCTTGAAGATGACATAATCTTACATTTAAAGACTCTCAGACCTGATGATCCTGTTTAGCAATGTAAGAAGATACAACCTGAACACATGAAAATAAATAACTTTTCTATATGATATCTTTAATACTATCGATACTAGTACTGAATATGCTGAAAAATAAAAAATATAGCGCTCAAAATGATGAAAATATTACAATACCTGAGAGTAAACTAAACAAGAGTGTTTTTAGTTCTAAAATGAAAATGAAGCACAGATTTATGAAAATGCTGAAAGATGACAGCAGTCTGCAGAGTCAATGCAGTACCCACTAAAATTACAGTGGTGTTACCACTGACAAAAATTAAAATTTATAAGGAAACACTAATTTCCATGTATCAAAAAAAACAACAAACTAAACTGATAGGAACATACACTATTTCAAATTACATTAGAACCATGGACCACTAATTTAATGAAGTAGTACAGAGGCTCTAGAAATAAACCTACAAAACTGTACAGCCATACCCACTTAGTTACTGTGAAAGGCCTCAAAAGTTATGCTGGAGATACATAGACTCTTTAAAAAATAATATTAGGAAAATCATTTTGTACTTGTTGAAGAAGGAAAATAGTCCCATGTATTTTATGTTGAGAAAAAGTCAGGTTAAAAGGTGTCAAAGGCCTCAATGTGACTACTGTAATTCTAGAAAAATTACACCAAAACAAAATAATAAAGTTACTAGGTCATCTGCCCCTCTAAAGTATGCATAGGGCTCAAAATTAGCACCATGATGACACTGCACATATATGTCTATACAGTGGCATTAAGGACAGCAAGTTTATAGAATCAGCATGAATATGGAACAAGAGAGCAAATTAAGGAAAGGTATTAAACATACCATGGAGTTTTATTTAGCCGTAATTAAGAATGTAAGTATGACATTTATGGGAAAAATGATATGATGCATATGAAGATCACTGTTAAATGAAAAAAGGAGAAAAATCATGTTATATATTTCTTATGTATATATTATTATGTATTTATCATCACATGAATAATAAAGACATGTCTGTGTACTGTGGATTGGTAACCAAGGCCATTTCATGTAATGAATTATAAAGGCAGTAGGAGTTAAAGGGAATGAAAAACAAGTGTAGAACTGTAAAAGTTTCAACTGCACAAGATATTCTTGAAAGAATATGTCCTCCTGAAGACTATTACTCCGCTCCATGAATGCATACCAATGAAGCTAAAGAGTAGTGATCATAATTCATGATATTTCAGTCTCACTGGGGTTTCAATATATTTATTTAATAGATAATAGTATTGAATAACTTTTCACTATATCAGTTGTGATCTTTACCTCTAATTATTGAAATACCCTGCTATAACATTTTGTCTATTATCTAATTGGAATTTTTAATGTGAAGCTTTGAAATTTATTTATCCACAAAGTTATAATTCCACTTCAAAATGTATGTCGCAAACATTTTCTTCCAGTTTGTAATCTCTTTAGCTATCTCCTAAGGCAGTGGTCCTCAAACTGTGGGTCATGACCATCTGAAAACACATACTATAGATAGTTTGAAGAACTGTGGCACCACTCAGTTGCAATTACAGTTACTAAGTAGCAATAAAAACAATTTTATGGTTGGGTATCACCACAACCTGAGGAAATGTGTTAAAAGCTAGGATCATTAGGAAGGTTGAGAAGCACTTCCTGAAGGTTTTAACAAATTCACTTTTGTAAAACATTCTTAGGTAAGTTTATAAAATTTCTTGCTTTTGGTGTGAGTTCAATCATGGATAATGCACCTAACCCTCAAGAGATTGGAGGCCCCAGGGAGTTTAAAGATGAGGTGGGGTGAGGGATGGGGAGGCTGAAGACATCCTTGTGGAGATGGGCTGGGGAAGAGTTATGGGATGTGCAACAGTCAGGTGTGGACCAGGGAATAAAATTAGGAGTGTAAATAAATAAATACATAAATAACAATTAATTAAAAAATCTTGCTCTCTTTTCCACCTTTTATATCAAGCTAAGAATACTTTCTCTGCTTTTCTTATGTTCCAAAGATTTTATATCTTCTCCAAAGAGCTTTATAGTTTTATGCTTTTAATTAAATAATTAATAATTTTCATTTCTCTCTCATATATTACATACCTAACACATTTTACTCTTCCTCTCCTCCCCACCCCCAAGGCTCTTCCTTCCACCTCTTTTCTCCTCTAGATCCAACCCCCTCCACTGCACCTCAGGAAAAAGCAGATCTCTGAGGGAGGTCATAGGGTTACACAGATGGGAGGGTAGAGGTACAATTCTGAGAGAGATGGGAAATGCTTAAAATGCTTTAATGTTTTGCTAACTATGTGGAAAAATAGTCTTTGCACATATATCAATTCATCTATTTCCCTAAAAAGACATGAACAATTCTAACAAGAAGAGTTCCAATAAGTGCATAGTATAACATTTAGCAAATTTTCAGAAATAAAATTATGTGACATGAAGATGAAACATTTAGTATAAAAGCCCTATGGTGTGAGTTACTGGATCAAATACAGAAAACTAGGCATTTGTCTTGATATAAGATTATCTTGATTTCATTTGAGCCAAATGACTTAACTCATGAAATTTTCCCTAGTTGGAAGAAGGACTCACTCAACTGTTAAGGCTTAGGTGAAATCTGAAAGAAAAACAAGACACAGTGGAAAGAAAAGAAAAACTGTTGTTTAGTAATTTTTGGAGAGGAAAAAGAAGGGCTGTGAATAAGGCAGCTAGAGAGGCTTCCACTAAAGTCACCTCATAACTTTAGCTAGGAAATGAGCAGTTACATTCAACAAAATCATTCCTTAGAATGCTCATAAAGTATCTCTACTCTTCCATCATTTTTTACACAATGATAGAGCAATCTGATCATGTCAAAACTAATGTCAGAAATTTAGCTTTCATGAGCCAGTGAAGGCAAATTGAATACACAGTGAGAAGAGTCCCTAATAGAGAGGTTTGTCTGGTTTCTGACCTAGGTACTCTGCATATATGTTCTGCATGAGAAGCTTGGTGTTCTTGGAGAAATACTAACAGTTGAAGCAGGGCCCATCCATGACTCTTGCCTACTTGTGAGACAGTTTTTCTCCTACTGGGTTGCCTTGCCCAGCCTTGATGTGATGGATGTACCTAGTCTTATTGTAGCTTATTATGTTGTAGGAGATTCTTGTCTGAACAATCGATTTTCTATATTCCATAATACCCATCTGGTCTAAACACAAAATATCTTTGAGATGTTTACAAGATGGCTCAGTGGACAAAGGCATTTCCTGTTCTGGCCTGATTGATCTGCAGAAAACATTTAAAAGTGTATAAATAAATGACTGAACAAAGCTACATTCTGATTTCAACACATCTTCTGTGACATGTAAGCCCCTCTCACCACATGTACAATCAATCAATCAATCAATCAATCAATCAATCAATATCTTTGAAATTCTAAACCAAAATTTCCCACTATCTTCAGATATAATTATATGGCTCATTATAATGGTGTTGTAGTATAATGATTTATATGCCCAGTCATTCAGTAATCTGTTTGATAAATATGTATTAGACACATACATATAGGTAGAAGGAGATGTAGATGTATATAGATATAGATATAGATATAGATATAGATATAGATATAGATATAGATATAGATATAGATATAGATATAGATATAGATATAGATTAGATATAGATATAGATATAGATATAGATATAGATAGATATATCAGACAGGAAATCCTTTCTGGAATAATAGTACAAAAAGACTTTTTAATAGCACTTTCAAGAAACAAATTTAGAACTTCAAAAAAGTACTAAAACTCACCATTGATCCCAGGGAATTTAGAGGTCAGATCTGGTGGAAGGTGGGGGCAATTCATGTGGAGACAGGGAATTGAGGAGGAGGTGGGGAATGTGGAGCAGATGGAGGGTGGGAGGGGCCAGGCAGGGATTGGAATATGGAGTGTAAAAAATGAATTACAAATAAAATTAAATTTTAAAAAAATATCACCCTTGAGTACACTGAATTTGAACCAAATAACAAAGCAAAATGAACCTCAATTTTGAGAGAATTAGTGATCTCAGATCAGAATAGCAAGAGTTCGGGGGCTGGTGAGATGGCTCAGTGGGTAAGAGCACCCGACTGCTCTTCCGAATGTCCAGAGTTCAAATCCCAGCAACCACATGGTGGCTCACAACCATCCGTAATGAGATCTGGCGTCCTCTTCTGTAGTGTCTGAAGACAGTTACAGTGTACTTACATATAATAAAATAAATAAATCTTAAAAAAAAAAAAGAATAGCAAGAGTTCTTTATTGACTTGAGTTGTTTTCACTCTTTTAGATCTTTAAAAATAGCAAGTCAATCGGAGCTATAGGCAGGTTAGTCATCTTTGATCTCTTTGTTGGAGAGTTATATTGGACAATAAATACCATTAGTAGACCTGATAATCTCAGGAGTAAACAACTTCTCTCTTATTCGTATCTAACTTTGGGAAGTCAGTGGTTCCTTGGAGCAATAGAGTTTCACAGAAAAGTGCAGGAAATGGGATAAATTCATGACTCTAATAGACTCTAAAACTATGTTAGTTTGTCCAGAAATTACAACAAAATGTGACAGTTGACACCAAAACAAAGTTGCCGAAATACATATGCATTCAGAAATTAGGTGAGACTGATTATTCTTTTATTTGGTGAAATCTAGTAATAATGAGGAGCCAAAAATAAAAATAACTTTAGATCAGAAAACAATGAACTTTTAAAGTAGAAAATGCAGTAGTACTCATGACTCTGGAAGAAAGTTTGCAAAATTAAATGTTGCCGTTACAGAATGGATGAAGTCACCTCATTCCATCTTCATGAGGTGTCTGATATGATCAAACTAATAGATTCGAAGATGAGGATGCTCTCCAGGAACTAAGTGATGGAAGAAATTAGTAGCTTCTATTCAGATGAGTAAAATATTTTTCATGTAAAATGAATGTGCTCTGGATACCTATTGTGCTTATAATCAGTCTATGTTGTTTATTGTTTACCTAAAGTTTAAGATTGATAGATATCATAAGTTTTAAAACCAGAATAAAAAAAAACCTTTGTTATCTCATTAATATTTAAAGTAATATTAATGTATAAATACATTATATGTGTAATAGTTATCCTAAAGAACTTGAAAACTCCTAGTGGTATTAGGACCACAATTAATCAATAAGAACTTGAAGGATCTTTAATGGTTACTATGATGTGTGACTTCTTTCCTTACCTTATCAACACCCCTCAAGACCTGCTTCCCCCTCCTTTGCTGCTTTTTTCACCCTCAGGAGTGACTGAGTCAGTCCCCATGAAATGGGCATTGTCATTATAGAGCAAACAGGGTCAGTCCCCAAAGATGAGTGTTGTCACCCCAGAGCAAACATGAGCTTTGTTTGCTGGCCTTCCCTCTGTGTTGCTCATCTAGGTCTTACATGAGCTCCTCAAATTGTCCTAGGACATTCAGTGTATAATAACATTTACTTTCAGTTGTGGGTTTGATACTCCCTGAGTCTGAATCATTTACCTCTTAATGAAAATGTATTTAGATATCCCTGCTGAGTTTCACTTCTCCGTAGTATATATTTTATTTTATTTTTGCCTTTGTAGGATTTATTTATTTATTTACTGAATCATACCTTTTTAGACTACATGAGCCTGGAAATTACTATGAAGCTTAGATTGGTCTCAAACTCATGGTAATCTACAAGACTCAGAATTACAAGAACTGGTATGATAACAACCACTATTCCAGTCTCAGTTTTGTAATTGTGAGGATATTTGTCATGCTCTTTTTTTTTATAAAATTATTTAATATAGGTGAAAATTCGGTGATGTTCTGTTAGTTTACGATCTTGATAGAACCAAAGATTAATATTAGCACTAAAAAGAAAAATTAAAAGATGAATTATCACAGTTCAATTTTTTTAGAAAGTATGTGGCTACAAGGGTAAATAGCTCACATGTTAAATTAAAAAATCAAATAATATTAATAGTTGACCAAAAATTAGGCTGGGCTGTGGGAATTAAAAAAAAAAGTTTTATGAGCCAAGAATAAATATAAACTTAATTATATTTCAATATGTCATTAAAATCCTATGAATAGTAAGAGTAAAAAACAACTTTATCCTAAATAGCACCAGCAAAGTAAAACTACTATTCTTGGGAATATATTAGTCAAAATACTAAATATTGAGTTAAAATATAAATTAAAAACTTACTGACCAACTTATATATCTAACAAATATACAGTTATTTAACAGATTTATATTTTCAAAAGATTTAAAGAACTATCCTCTTCTATAAGTAAAATATAACCTATTTTATTATTTCTATAAATGAATAAGATCTATAAGTAAAATAAAACATATAGAATTTGCTGCAACTTTGTCACAAGAAATTTATGAACTTACTGTAAAATTTGTGTGGTAAAAGTTGATGAACAGCATTCAGCAAGAGAAGCAAATAGGCTAACTGCAGATCTTTACCTCTCCCTCAGCTCCTCAAACACTAATTGTCCAGTGTTATCCCCTGTTCTATAGTACAGCACATGCTTTAGTCTACTTCTCTACCCTGGCCACATCTCTAGTGGATCATACAGATCTACCCTATAAACTTCTTTCATTGCCATTAATTGTTATAACCCAGTCCTGAACTCCATCAAGCATACTCTGGAAAACAACAGACTATTCCAGTCAGCAAAGCCATTGACCTAGCTGAAGGTCCTAAGATCCTTCTCCCTCTATCCCTCCAGGTCTAATGCCCCAGTAAGCTCTGTAGAATACCTCTAGTGGTCTGGCCACTCTTTTACTCTCTGACCCCATTCTCAGGGGAATAAATAGATCTTGTTGGAATGCTTTAGTTTCCTCTTTTTTACCCTATCAGAAACCTGCCCTATTCTATTCCTATTCCTAAGTGTCAGCTCCCAATACAAAGAAATACATTTTCCTGAAACCCCCACTAGCCATATTTACCAAGATATAAGAAGAAATTTCCTATCAAGCAACACATAGCTACCACAATCTCAAAAGAATGAAAGAGGACAACAGAGACCAAGGGAAAATACCAATCAATAAACACAAGACCAGATATCAGTACTAAATTGAAAATCTTTCCAAGCCCATATGCCTAGATACAATCAATAGCATTCAGTACAATATGTCTCTACTTAAGTCCAGCAATGATAGCTGAAGGACAAGAAAAAGAGCTTAGATAGATGACAATGATAGAAGACTTTAAAGAAGAAATGAATAAATTCCTTAAAGAAACATACATACATTCATACATACATACACACATACATACATACACACTCACATGCACACACACACACACAAAGACAAGTGGAAATAGAGTTCATTAATAATGCAAAACTGAGGAAAAACAAGAAACAAAAGATTAATAAACTCAAACAGGAACCTCAGAAGCAAGCCTCACCAACAAAACACATGAGGCAGAAGAAAGAATCTCAGTCATTGGGGATACAATAGAAAACAGAAGTGTACACCTCAGGTGAAAAATATTAAATTTTAAAATTCTCTGCCACACATCCAGGACATCTGAAACACTATTAATAAGTCAATTTCAAGAATAACACAGGAAGGAGAAGAAACCCAAGCCAAAAGCACATAAAATATGTCATCAAAAATGAAAATTTCCTTAACCTGAAAAAGATACCTATCGAACTTCAAGAAGCACACATCAGCAAATAGTCTAGGCCAGGAAAGGACTCCATGGTACATAATAATAACATCAAACATACAAAAGAGTAATTGAGGAAAATATGTAATAAAAATATTAAAAATTAAAAAAAAGAAAGTAAATGGAGCTGTGATATAATTAGAACTAAAAATAAATTGGTAGACTAAATTAAATATTAACTGGTTAATTGAAAAAAAAAAACATACAAAAGAGAAAAAGAACATTATAAGCTCCAAGGTAAAATTTCCAAGTAACATATAAAGGCATTTTCCTTCCTACCACAATGACATCTGGCTTCTCAATGGAAATTTAATCCCAGAGAGGGCTGGAGCGATATTCTACAGACTGTAAGAGTCCAGATATGGCAGCCTGTACTATTCTACCCAGCAAAACTTTCAATCACAATAAATGGAGAAAGAAGGTATTCTATGATAAAAGCAAATTTAAGCAATTTCTGTCTACAAATCTAAAACTTGGAATTGCTAAACAGAAAGTTCCATCCTAAAGGGTTTAACAAACCCAGGAAATGCTGGAAAACATAATTCCAAACCAATAAATCAAAAGATTGAAAACATGTGCACACACACCACAACGAGCCATCACCACAACATCAAAATAAGAGGAATATCTCTAACAGGAACAAAATAGCAAAATTGGTGTGAAAATAAATTCATCCTTTTGTTGAGTTTGAAGAACAAAATTAAAGACCTGGACATTCAAGAAACATACCTTAGCATCAAGAATAGACATCATCTCAGATTTAATGGATATTTCCAACCAACTGGACTTAGGTAGCAAATTGCTACAGTAATCTTAATATCTGACAAAATAGGCTTTAAACAAAAACTAATCATAAATGATAGAGAACGACACTGTGTATTCATCAAAGGAAATGTCCACCAAAAGGACCTTGCAATTCCTAACATCTATGCTTCAAACACAAAAACACTCAGGCCAGGATTGTAAAAGAACTATCATGAATATCATGACAGTTTAAATCATATATGGATCCTCACATAGATAATGGGAAATTTCAATATCCTACTCTCTTTAACTTACAGGTCATCCAGACAAAAAATAAACACAGAAATGGTTGAGTTAATTATAGTAAATCAAATAAACCAACCAGTTATGCGCAGGTGAACCCTGTAAAAAAGGAGGCAGAATAAAGAGCTAAAATTTTCCACTTCATAGTGAATTATATGTGAAATTTTTTATGAACTTGACTTGGGAAGTGTAGTATTTATTTATTTTATAAATTATCAAAAAGAATAAAATACTTCATATGAAATTTAATGTTATTATATTTTATTTTTATTTATTTTTCCCTCCTGCTTTCCTCCATTTTCCTTCCTGCTGGTTCTCTTCATACCATATATGATAAGCCTTGTTTAAGTTTCATATACTGTACCTTATTTTCTTTCCTCTAGCTTCACAGTAAAGATTTTTTCTCTTTTTATGGATCCATCCTATTTACAATCACCAAACACAGACACTATTGCATATGCCAGAAAGATTTTGCTGTCAGGACCCTGACATAGCTCTCTTGTGTGAGGCTATGCCAGTGCCTGGCAAATACAGAAGTGGATGCTCACAGTCATCTATAAGATGGAACACAGGGCCCCTAATGAAAGAGCTAGAGAAAGTAACCAAAGAGCTAAAGGGGTCTGCAACCCTATAGTAGGAACAACAATATGAAATAATCAGTACTCCCCAGCACTGTGTCTCTAGTTGCATATGTAGCAGAGGATGGCCTAGTCAGTCCTAAATGGGAGGAGAGGCCCTTGGTCTTGCAAAGTTCATATGCCCAAGTACAGGGGAATGCCAGGGAGCAGGAGTGGGTGGGTTGGGGAGCAGGGAGGTGGGAGGGTATAGGGGCCTTTAGGGATAACATTTGAAATGTAAAGGAAGAAAATATCTAATAAAAAAGAAAAATAGCAAATCAAAGAAAAAAAGATTTCTAATAATACACTTTCTAGTTTAATTATCTGTATACATAGACATGAGCATATAAAGACACATATGCACATACAAACACGTCAATATGTTTTAAATATAAGTTTCTCATATAGCAAATAAATGAGTTATTTGTCTTCTATAATTTTAAATATTTCAGTTACCATTATTATGTCTAGTTGTATTCATTTTCCTGCCAAAAATCATTTAATCATTATGTTAATGTTAATCATTCAACATTTATTATTTCTTAATTATTCAGTTCATATGATACTATTTACTGCTGGTGAGTGAAATTATTTAAAATAAATTCTAGCCATAATACCTTGGCCACTTATTTTCTGAGAAACATGAATTATAGGTTTATGTTGAAACTTAAACTTAGATGATGAGAACATAATCTGTAATTCCATTGAATTGAATCACACAGACACACATATACTTCTATCTGGAAGAATTGAAGAATTTGAACAAAACAGTAATACTCAGCTATATTATGGATTGAAGTGATATATATCCAGAAGATGTCCCAACCGGTAAGAAGGACACATGCTCCACTATGTTCATAGCAGCCTTATTTATAATAGCCAGAAGCTGGAAAGAACCCAGATGCCCCTCAACAGAGGAATGGATACAAAAAAATGTGGTACATTTACACAATGGAGTACTACTCAGCTATTAAAAGAAATGAATTTATGAAATTCCTAGGCAAATGGTTGGACCTGGAGGGCATCATCCTGAGTGAGGTAACATAATCACAAAAGAACTCAAAGCCGGGCGTGGTGGCGCACGCCTTTAATCCCAGCACTCGGGAGGCAGAGGCAGGCGGATTTCTGAGTTCGAGGCCAGCCTGGTCTACAAAGTGAGCTCCAGGACAGCCAGGGCTACACAGAGAAACCCTGTCTCGAAAAAAAAAAAAAAAAGAAAAAAAAAACAACAAAAAAAAAACAAACAAAAGAACTCAAATGATATGTACTCACTGATAAGTGGATATTAGCCCAGAAACTTAGTATACCCGAGATATAAGATACAATTTGCAAAACACATGAAACTGAAGAAGAACAAAGACCAAAGTGTGGACACTTTACCCCTTCTTAGAATTGGAAACAATCACCTATGGAAGGAGTTACAGAGCCAAAGTTTGGAGCTGATAAAAAAGGATGGACCATCTAGAGACTGCCATATACAGGGATCCATCCCATAATCAGCCTCCAAATGATGACACCATTGCATACACTAGCAAGCCTTTGCTGAAAGGACCCTGATCTAGCTGTCTCTTGTGAGACTAGGCCAGGGCCTAGCAAACACAGAAGTGGATGCTCACAGTCAGCTATTGGATGGATCACAGGGCTCCAAATGGAGGAGCTAGAGAAAGTATCCAAGGAGCTAAAGAGATCTGCAACCCTGTAGGTGCAACAACATTATGAACTTACCAGTACCCCAGAGCTCTTGACTCTAGCTGCATATGTATCAAAAGATGGCCTAGTCGGCCATCACTGGAAAGAGAGGCCCATTGGACATGCAGACTTCATATGCCCCAGTACAGGGGAACGCCAGGGCCAAAAAGTGGGAATGGGTGGGTAGGGGAGTGGTGGGGAGGGTTTGGGGGACTTTTGGGATAGCATTGGAAATGTAATTGAGGAAAATAGGTAATAAAAAATATTAAAAAATAGAAAAAAATCAATTAAATCATTTACATTTTAAAAATTGTTAACATAGTTTGCTGGACAGCTAGCTTAGTGGTGAATATATACACTTTTTTTTTCTTTTGCAGATGACCTGAGTTGTTATCAGCATTCACATGGAGATTAATTCACATCTATAACTTTAGCCCAAGAGAATCTGCTGCTATCTTTTGGATTCATCAGGAAATTCTTGGTATACAGACATACATGCAAATACCTACACACATAAACAAACAAACAAAAACAAACAAACAACCTCTAAAATGTTGGTAAAGGTTATTAAATCATATATTAAAAAATCTTTAAAATAATGTAAATACAGATGATAATGTTGATTTCTAATTTTCAGATATCAAGAACAAATTTTTACATCACTAATATAAGGTAAGTAGACTAATTCATCATACCAGCTACGGCAAAGATACACATTGTGACAGTGATTATAATTATAGAGTTTTACATGAACCAACATCACATGTATTTACACATAGACATATACATATATTAACGAAGTCACTTATATGGTTTGGATGTTATAAAACTTCATGATGTCAACAAGGTGCAGATGAAATAAATGGTTAAAGTGATTCCTCAGAAGTGATCTAATCCCTGGACTCAGGTGAGATTGCCATTTTCTCTCCTGTGTTTCTCTGAGGTGGGAGCACACAGGACAACACAGGCTGCAGAAGCAATAGAGCTTCTGGGACACAGTCCCTATGGACCTTGATCTTCAGCAAGGAGGTGGAGTTGATCCTCAGTCCTCTGTGCACCTTCCCTGCTAGGGGAGAGCTTGCCTCCAGGGCATGCTCTTACCCCAGCACTCAGGTCAGATTGCCATTTTCTCTCCAGTGTCTCTCTAACATGGGTCCTCTCAGGAAAGAACAGAAAACAGCTTCTCAGACAGGGTCCTATAGACCTACATCTGCAGCCAGGAGGGAAGGGGGCTGTTCGATAGCCCTCTGTGCACTGGTCTTGCCAGGAGAAATGCTCTCCCTGGAGTGCTGATACAGGCTAACAGACTCAAAGGAAGAAAAGCTCCAGCCAGAAAAAGCTAGAACATCTAACACCAGAGATTACAAGATGGTGAAAGGCAAACTTAAGAATCTTACCAGCAGAAAAAAGACGTCTTGACATCATGAGAACCCAGTACTCCCACTACAGCGAGTCCTGGATACCCCAACACTCCTGAAAAGTAAGATTCTGATTTAAAATCATACCTCATGATACTGGTAGAGGGTTTTAAGAAGGCCATTAATAACTTCCTTAAAGAAATACAGGAGAACACAGCTAAACAGGTAGAAGTAATTAAAGAGAAACCACAAAAAGCCATAAAAGAATTACAGCACAAAATAGCCAAAACTTTTAAGGAATTGTACAAAAACATCCAAGATCTAAAAAAAGAAGTAGAAACAATAAAGAAAACACATAGGGAGACAGTTCTGGAGATAGAAATCCTAGGAACGAAATCAGGAGTCATAGATGCAAAAATAAGCAAAAGACAACAAGAGATGGAAGAGAGAATATCAGGTGCAGAAAATCCCATAGAAAACATGGAAAATGAAAGAAAATGAAAAATGGAAAAAAGATCCTAAATCAAAGCATCCTGGAAATCCAGGACAAAATGAGAAGACCAAACCTAAGGATAGTAGGTATACATGAGAACAAAGATTATCAACTTAAAGGGTCAGTAAATATCTTCAACAAAATTATAGAAGAAAACTTCCCTAACCTACTGGCTACATAAACAAGACCCACCATTTTGCTGCTTACAGGAAACCCACCTCAGGGAAAAAGACAGACACTACCTCAGAGTAAAAGGCTGGAAAACAATTTTCCAAGCAAAGGGTCTGAAGAAACAAGCTAGAGTAGCCATTCTTTTTATGTTTGTTTTTTGTTTGTTTGTTTGTTTTTGGTTTTTGGTTTTGGTTTTTGGTTTTTTATTTTGGTTTTTGGTTTTTTGGTTTTTGATTTTTTTTTTTTTGAGACAGGGTTTCTCTGTGTACTCCTGGCTGCCCTGGAATTTGCTTTATAGACCAGGCTGGCCTCAAACTCAGAGATTGTACTGGCTATTTTTGTGTCAACTTGACACAGCTGGAGTTTTCACAGAGAAAGGAGCTTCAGCTTCAGTTGAGGAAATGCCTCCATGAGATCCAACTGTAAGGCATTTTCTCAATTAGTGATCAAGAGGGAAAGGCCCCTTGTGGGTGGGACCATCCCTGGGCTAGTAGTCTTGGGTTCTATAAGAGAGTAGGCTGAGCAAGCCAGGGGAAGCAAGCCAGTACAGAACATCCCTCCGTGGCCTCTGCTCAGCTCCTGCTTCCTGACCTGCTTGAGTTCCAGTCCTGACTTCCTTTGGTGATGAACAGCAGCATGGAAGTGTAAGGCAAATAAACCCTTTCCTCCCCAACTTGTTTCTTGGTCATGATGTTTGTGCAGGAATAGAAACCCTGACTAAGACAGAGATCCTCCTGCTTCTGCCTCCCAAGTCCTAGGATTAAAGGCATAGGCCACCACTGCAAGGCTTGGAGTAGTCATACCAATATCAAATAAAATCAACCCAAGCTTATCAAAAAAGAAAAAGAGGGGCACTTCATACTCATCAAAGGTAAAATTTTCCAAGATGAATTCTTAATTCTGAATATCTATGGTCCAAATGCAAGGGCAGCCACATTCATTAAAGAACCTTCAGTAAAGCTCAAAGCACACATTGCAACTCACACAATAACAGTGAGAAGCTTCAACATCCCACTCTCATCAATAGACAGATCCTGGAAACAGAAACTAAATGAAGACACAGTGATACTATCAGAAGTTATGAAACAAATGGATATAACCGATATCTACGGAACATTTTACTATAAAACAAAAAGGATTTACCTTCTTCTTAGCACCTCATGGTACCTTCTCCAAAATTGACCATATAATTGGTCACAAAACAGGCCTCAACAGATACAAAAATATTGAAATTATCCCATGCATCCTCTCAGATCACTAAGGACTAAAACTGATCTTCAATAACAACATAAATAATTGAAAGCCAACACTCTACTTAATGACACCTTGGTCAAGAAAGAGATAAAGAAATTAAAGACTTTTTAGAGTTTAATGAAAATGAAGCCACAACAAACCCAAATTTATGGAACACAATGAAAACAGTCCTAAGGGGAAAATTCATAGCTCTGAGTGTCTCCAAAAAGATACTTGAGAAAGCATATACTAGCAGCTTGAAAACACACCTAAAAGCTTTAGAACAAAAGGAAGAGAATTTGCCCAAGAGGAGTAGACAGCAGGAAATAATCAAACTCAGAGCTGAAATCAACCATGTGGAAACAAAAAGAACTATATAAAGAATCAACCAAACCAGGAGCTGGTTCTTTTAGAAAATCAACAAGATCGATAAACCCATAGTCAGACTAACTAGCGGGCACAGGGACAGTATCCTAATTAACAAAATCAAAAAGGAAAAAGGAGAAATAACAACAGAATCTTAGGAAAACCAAAACATCTTCAGATCCTACTACAAAAACTATGTTCAACAAAACTGGAAAATCTGGATGAAATAGACAATTTTCTATAAGATGCAAGGTACCAAAGATAAATTGGGATCATATTAATGATCTAAACAGTCCAATAGCCCCTAGAGGTATACAAACTGTCATTAATAGTCTCCTAACCAAAAAAACAAACAAACAAACCCAAACAACAACAACAAGAACAAAAAAACTAACAAACAAACAAACAAACAAACAAACAAAAAAAACCCAGGACCATATGGGTTTAGTACAGAGTTCTATAGATCTTCAAAGAAGACCTAATTCCAATTCTCCTCAAACTATTCCACAAAATAGAAACAGAAGGTAATATATCCAATTTGTTTTATAAAGCCACAATTAATCTGATACCTAAACCACACAAAGAACCAAAAAAAAAAAGAACTTCAGACCAATTTCCCTTATGAATATCGCTGCAAAAATATTCAATAAAACTCTTACAAAACTAATTCAAAAACACATCAAGACGATAATTCATCAGGATCAAGTAGGCTTCATCCCAGGGATGCAGGGATGGTTCAATATATGGAAATTCATCAATGTAATCCACTATATAAACAAACTCAAAGAAAAAAAACACATGATCATAACATTATATGCCGAGAATGCATTTGATAAAATCCAACACCCATTCATGATAAAAGTCTTGGAAAGATCAGGAATTCAAGGCACATAACTAAACATAATAAAAGTAATATATAGCAAACCAGTAGCCAACTTCAAAGTAAATGGAGAGAAACTTGAAGCAATCCCACAAAAATCAGGGACTACATAGGGACTGCCCACTTTCTACCCTCCTATTCAATATAATACTTGAAGTCCTAGCCAGAGCTATTAGACAGCAAAAGGAGAGCAAATGGATACAAATTGGAAAGGAAGAAGTCAAAATATCACTATTTGCAGATGATAAGATTAATATATTTAAAAGACCCCCAAAATTCCACCAGAGAACTCCTAAACTTGATAAACAACTTCAGTGAAGGAGCTGGATATAAAATTAACTCAAACAAATCAGTGGCCTTTCTCTACACAAAGGCTGAGAAAGAAATTAGGGAAACCACACCCTCCACAATAGTCCCAGATAATATAAAATATCTTGGTGTGACTCTAAGAAAGTGAAACATCTGTATGATAAGAATTTGAAGTCTCTTAAGCAAGAAATTGAAGATCTCCGACAATGGAAAGATCTCCCATGCTCATGGATTGTCAGGGTTAATATATTAAAAATGGCTATATTGCCAAAAGCAGTCTACAGATTCAGTGCTATCTCCATCTAAATTCCAACTCAGCTGCTCACTGAGTTAGAACAGACAATTTGAAAATTCATCTGGAATAACAAAAAACCTGGAATATCAAAACCTATTACCAACAGTAAACTAACCTCTGGTGGAACCACCATCCCTGACCTCAAGATGTACTAAAGAGCAATTGTGAAAAAAAAATGCATTGTACTGGTATAGCAACAGACAGGTAGATCAATGGAATAGAACTGAAGACCCAGAAATAAACCCACACATCTGTGGTCACTTGATCTTTGACAGAGGAGCTAAAACCTTCTAGTGGAAAAACAGGATTTTCAAGAAATGGTGCTGGCTCAACCGGAAGGGAAGAATGTAGAAAAAAGCGAATGGATCCATTCTTATCTCCTAGTACAAAGCTCAAGTCTAAGTGGATCAAAGAAGTCCACATAAAACCAGAGACACTGATACTTATGGAGGAGAAAGTGGGGAAGAACCTTGAAGATTTGGGCATGGGGAAATTTTCTGAACAGAAAAACAATGGCTGGTGCTGTAAGATCAAGAATTGACAAATGGCATTTCATAAAATTGCAAAGCTTCTATAAGGCAAAAGACACAGTCAATAAGACAAAACAGCAACAAATAGATTGGAAAAAGATCTTTACCAATTGTAAATCTGATAGGGGGCTAATATCCAATATATAAAGAACACAAGAAGTTGGACTCCAGAAAACCAAATAACCCTATTAAAAAATGGAATACAGAGCTAAACATAGGATTCTTAATTGGGGCATACCAAGGCTGAGAAGTACCTAAAGAAATGTTCAACATCCTTAATTGACATGGAAATGCAAATCAAAACAACCAGAGATTCTGCCTCATACCAGTCGGAATGGTTAAGATCAAAAATTTAGGTGACAGCAGATGGTGGCTAGGATGTAGAGAAAGAAGAACACTCCTCCATTGCTGGTGGGATTGCAAGTTCATACAACCACTCTGGAAATCAGTTTGGCAGTTTCTCAGAAAATTTGACATAGTACTACAGGAGGATCCAGCAATACCTCCCCTGGGCATATATCCAGAAGATATTCCAACTGTTAATAAGGACACATGCTCCACTATGTTCATATCAGCCTTATTTATAATAGCCAGAAGCTGGAAAGAACCCAGATGCCCCTCAACAGAGGAATGTATACAGAAAATGTGGTGCATTCATAAAATGGAGTACTGCTCAGCTATTAAAAACAATGAATTTATGAAATTCTTAGGCAAATGGATGGATCTGGAGGATATAATCCTGAGTGACATAACAGAATCACAAATGAACACATATGATGTGCACTCACTGATAAGTGGATATTAGCCCAGAAACTCAGAATACCCAAGATGCAATTTGCAAAACACATGAAACTCAAGAAGAAGGAAGACCAAGGTGTGGATACTTCAATCCTTCTTAGAAAGGGGAGCAAAATTCCTATAGAAGGAGTTACAGAGACAAATTTCAGAGATGAGACTAAAGGAATGACCATCCACAGTCTGCCCCTCCTGGGGATCCATCCCATAAACCACCACCAAACCCAGATACTATTGTAGATGCCAACAAGATATTGTTGACAGGACCCTGATATAGCTGTCTCCTGTGAGGCTCTGCTAGTACCTAACAAATACAGAAGTGGATGCTCACAGTCATCCAGTAGATGGAGCACAGGGTTCCCAATGAAGGAGCTAGAGAAAGTACCCAAGGAGCTCAAGGTGTCTGCAGCCCTATAGGGGGAACAATATGAACTCACCAGTACCCCTAGAACTCCCTGGGACTAAACCACCAATCAAAGAATACACATGGTGGGACTCATTTTTCTAGTTGCATATGTAGCAGGGGATGTCTTAGTTGGCCATCAATGGGAGGAGAAGCCCTTGGTCTTCCTAAGATTCTATGCCCCAGCATAAGGGAATGCCAGGGTCAGGAAGCAAGAGTAGGTGGGTTGAGGAGTAGGGTGAGAGGGATGGGGATAGGGGATTTTGAGGGAGGAACCTAGGAAAGGGGATAGCATTTGAAATGTAAATATGTAAAATATCTAATATCCTCAGTATCCTTATTTGCAACTTCCTTGAAGTTTTTTAAAGACTAGTTAAATTCAAAATGCAAAAAGTAAAAAAGCATGCATAGTTTAACTTCAAATGACAATGTACTATATACTTCATTTTTTATTTTTAAGAATTCCATGCAGTTACTATAACCTCTGTAATAGATTTTGCAGCTCTCTTGATGTAGGATGTTCATCTCTAAGTAGCACATTTATATCACACTCCTTTCCATTAAAGCTTGAGGGGTCATTGAATAGAAAGGAACAGAAAGATTGTAAGATCCAGAGGAATTAGATGATTCCATGGGAACTTGTTTGCCTGACCCAATGGGCTGTTACTCAGAGGCACTCAATGATTTCAACGTTAGATTTAGGTAAGCTGTAACCACACAAAATTCTAGTGCTGAAAAACAGAATGTCCATAAAGCCTTATACATAGATCAAGAGAAATAAACAATTCTGTAAGAAAGGGAGGCTCTTTTTATTTTATCTTTTTAATGATTTATTTATTTATTAACTTATTTTTTGTTTAATTTTTATTCATTCATCCATCCATTCATTCAATTTACATCCCAAATACAACCCCATCGTCCTAGTCTCTCCTCATAGAGCCCTTTCTTGAATCTCATCCCCATCTCCCCTGAGAAGGGAGAGGTCTACATATATACCAACCCATCCTGTCACATCAAGTCACTGCAGGACTAGACATATCCTTTCAGCTCTGAGTCCAGACAAGGCAGTCCAGTATAGGGAATGGGATTCTCAGGCAGGTGAAAGAGTCAGAGAAAGCTCCTAGTCCAGTATTTTAGAGACCTGAATGAAGACAAAGCAATACATCTGCTATTTATTTGTCAGGAGGCTAGGTTCAACCCATGTATGCCCTTTGGTTGGTGGTTCAGTCCCTGGAATCTCCAAGGATCCAGTTTAGTTGACTCTGTTGGTTTTCCTGGGAAAACCCTTTCCCAACAGTCTCTCAATCCTTTCCTCAACTATTCTACAAAACATCGAGAGTTCTGTACAATGTTTGGCTGTGGTTCTCTGCATATATTTAGGGAAGGCTCTGGGTGGAACCTCTCTAAATAGAGTTATGCTAGTCCCCTGACTGCAATAAAAACAGAGTATCATTAACACAGCCAGGGATTTATTCTTGCCCATGGGATGGTCCTTGATTTGGTCAGTCATTGCTTGGACATTCTCTACATCCTCCAGAGTGTTGATATCCAACATATTTAAAGAACTCAATAAGTCAGATACCTACAAACCAAATAACATAACTAAAAATGGGGAACAGAGATAAACAAAAGCATGAGAAACACTTAAAGAAATGTTTAAGGCCCTTAGCCATCAGGAAAATGCAAGTCAAAATGACTTTGGGAGTATATCTTATATTCATCAGTATGACTAAGATAAAAACCCAAGGGAAAGCACTTGCTGGCAAGGATATGGAGCAAGAGGAACACTCCTCCATTGCTGGCAGGAGTACAAAGTAGTACAACTGATCTGAAAATTAATTTGGTGCTTTCTCAGAAAATTGTGAATATTTCTACCTCAAGACATCTGGTCATAAACCTAAAAGATGCTCCACTATTCCACAAGGATACTTTATCAACTGTGTTCATATCAACTTTATTTTTAATAGCCCAACAGTGGGAAGAGAGAACATAAAGAGCCCAACTCCAATAGACAGGGCCTCAAGTAGAGGGACAGGGTTACCAAACCACAGTCAAAATTTCTGACCCAGAATTGTTTCTGTCTAAAAGAACTGCAGAGATAAGTGACTGAAGGAAAGCTTGTCCAACAATCAGCCCAAATTGGGATTCATCTCTTGGGGTGGGGGGAGGCATCAAGACCTGACATTATTACAGATGTTATGATGTGTTTACAGACAGGAGCTTAGCATGGCTGTCCTCTAAGAGGCCCTACCAGTAGCTAGCTGAGACAGATCTAGATATGTACAGCCAACTCTTGGACTAAAGTCAGGGACCCCTATAGAGAAATAAGGGGAAGTATTAAAGAATCTGAAGGGAAGGGCAAGTCCATAGGCATACTGGAAGTCTCAACTAACCTGGACCCTAGGAGGTCCCAGAGACTGAGCCACCATCTTGGTAGCATAACACCATGGTCTGAGGCCCAGCACATGTATAGTGGAGGACTGCTTGATCTGGCTTTAATGAGAAAAAATGCAACTAATCCTTGAGAGACTGGAGGCCTCAGGGAAGGGAAATGGGGCAAGTAGATATCACCCTCTCTGAGGCAAGTGGGAGGGGAAATGGAAAAAGGAACTAGGGAGAGCACTCAGGAGCAATGGCTGAATGTAAATGAATAAAATAATAAATTAAAACTTTCAGGAAAAAATAAAAGTATAACAGCAGAATTACTGTACAATATATATAAACATTTGTACATACTATTATACAATTTATCAATATTTAAATTCATATAAACAAGCAAGTATCTACTCTATACATTGAAAGTTATAATTTGTTCATAGCTGAAAACTGCATCAAAGCTATTTATAAAACATTTATAGTTGAAGGAATTCACAGTGATCAACATCATAAGAAGTACAATTTCAAAACTTAAAAATGACATATCCTTCTAGCCCAGACTCATAGCTTTTACTTTTACATAGCATTAAAATAAAGAAATGCATAATGAATCCCTTTCATAAGGGAGAACAGTTTATATTCACCACCAAAATAATTATTGAATCAAAAAATAGTATACCTTATTATAGAAAGAAGATGACAGAAAATGATGTCATCTTGATATTATATATATGTATATAATATAAATCTTGATATTATATAATGTATTTTATATATATATATATATATATATATATATATATATATATATATATGTCCCACTACTTTCTAATTATACTCAACAATTTCAAATTCACATTTTAATTGCAGTTTTAAATTGTATTCACTGATTTATATTTCCACAGTTAAGATATTTTAACAAATGCTACAAAAATGGAGAAAACTAAAGTCAGATATTTATAATTGTTTCTGCTCAAAGCCATTTGATGTTAGTTATTTAAAAGATCCGGTGGTACATAGGCTACATTATAACTATTTTCAGAGAGTTAGGGAAACAAATTTTTTAACAAAAATAATTCAATTCTTCAGTTTGAATTAATTTAAAATTAATCTAAGTTGTAAAGACACTGTGGGCATTTAATATGAGAGAAAATCAATTAAAGAATGAGGTGAAATTATTTCACAATAGAATAAAACTGATTCATAGAGAGATTACATCAAATACTTCAAAAAGAAAGAATGGACATTCTATAAATTTTATTTTTATTATTTTATTTTATTTATTTACTTATTTATTTATTTTTATTTATTTATTTTGGTTTCTTTTTTCGAGACAGGGCTTCTCTGTATAGCCCTGGCTATCCTGGAACTCACTTTGTAGACCAGGCTGGCCTCGAACACAGAAATCTGCCTGCCTCTGCCTCCTGAGTGCTGGGATTAAAGGTGTGCGCCAACATGCCTGGCTTTTTTTTTTTTTTTGTATAAATTTTATTAACAATTAACAGATTTATACATAGATTTTTTTCAAGACAACTTGATTTCATTTTTTTTTTTCTTAGACAGTATCAAATGTAGCTTAGGCTGGCTTGGAATTGACAATATAACCAAAGCAGACCTTTGTAGGTTTAGATTTTTTTTAAACCCACTTTTAATAAGGATTTTCAAAAGCTTTGATTCCCCTTGTAGCCCACCATCCAAATGTAGGGAAGAAAAGATGGTAAATAGGAAAAAGGGATGTGAACCTATTTAGAAGTAGTTCCTCAGGGCAATTCCAATATCCAATTGTCAGAATACTAGTAGTCTATTTGAGGAGTGTCAGGATACCAAAGAGGACTCAGCAGCAATTTCATGATCTAGAAGAAACCATCACTCACCCACCAAATCAGCATGAATCATCATGGAGTGACCAGGACCAGCCATGATGGCAGAAGTTCTCTGCCATGCTTCTCTCAACAAAGTGAATGAGTGAATATGAAGGTACAAGACCAGTAAAGTATTGCAAAGCTAGCTATGCAAAGCACACCTTCACTGTCCATTGAGTCCTATTTATACTCTTTCCAAAGATCATGTGTGCTTCCATGGTCCTTGTCTCAGCAAAATACTATGTGAGTTTGTCTTATCAAAACACCAAATATGTTTGCATCACATGATATATCCAGAAACTTCTACTTCATATCCTCCTCTATGTTTAAAAATCATATATTTCCCTAGCATTAACAACCTACACACATTAAAATAATTATAAGAAACATAAAACTCGAACTTTACATTATATTGGAAGTATATAGCCTATGTATAACATAGTCTAACAAAACAACTTTAAAATCTTATTGGTGTACAATAATTCAAACAAAACAGCCTTAAATTCCTATCAGTATATAAAAATCACATAGAACAACCTTAATTTCTATTAATATACTATTAAAATAAAGCCACTCTAAATTTTTATTGGCATATAATAAAAATAAATCTACCTTAAATTTCTATCAATATATCTGTATGAAATAGACAATTTTCTAGACAGATATCAAATACCAAAGTTAAACTGGGATCAATAAAACATCTAAACCGTCCCATAACCCCTAAAGAAAAAAAAAAAAAAAAGCCCAGGACCAGTTGGGTTTAGTGCAGAATTCCATCAGACCTTCAAAGAAGACATAATACCAATATTCTTCAAACTATTCCACAAAATAGAAACAGAAGGAATAGTACTCAATTTTTTCTATGAAGTCACTGTTACACTAATTCTAAAACCACACAAAGACCCAACAAAGAAAGAAAACTTCAGACCAATTTCCCTATTTTATTGAATATTGAATATATTCAATAAAACCCTCACCAACCGAATCCAAGAACATAGTAAAATGATCATTCACCACGATCAAGTAGGCGTCATCCCAGGGATGGTTCAATATATGGAAATTCACCAATGTAATCCACTACATAAACAAACTCAAAGAAAAAACCCACATGATCATTTTGTTAGATGCTGAGGAAGCATTTGATAAAATTCAACATCCCTTTGTCTTAGAAAGATAAAGAATTCAAGGCCCCTACCTAAACATAGTAAAAGCAATATACAGCAAACCAGTAGCCATCATCAAACTAAATGGAGAGGAACTTGAAGCAATTCTAATAAAATCAGGAAGTAGACAAAACTGCTTTCTCTCTTCCTATTTATTCAATATAGTACTTGAAGTTCTAGCCAGAGTAATTAGACAACCAAAGGAGGTCAAAGGGATACAAATTGGAAAAGAAGAAGTCAAAATATTACCATAATATACTTAAGTGGCCCCAAAAATTCCACCAGAGTATTCCTATTGCAGATAAAAAAATACTTCAGCAAATTGGCTGGATATAAAATTAACTCAAACAAATCAATAGCCTTCCTATACTCAAAAGATAACTGGGCTGAGAAAGAAATTGGGGAAACAATAGTCATAATAGTCCCAAACAATATAAAATATCTTGGTGTGATGCTAACCAAGCAAGTGAAAGATCTGTACAAGAGCTTCAAGTCTCTGAATAAAGAAAATGAAGAAGACCTTAGAAGATGGAACGATCTCCCATGCTTGTGGATTAGCAGGATTAATATACTAAGAATGGCCATCTTGCTAAAAGCAATATACAGATTCAATGCAATCACCATCAAAATTCCAGCACAATTCTTCATAGAATTAGAAAGAGTAATTCTCAAATTCATTTGGAATAACAAAAAAATCAGGGTAGCAGAAACTATTCTCAACAATAAAAGAACTTCTTGGGGAATCACTATTCCTGACCTCAAGCTGTACTTTCCTTCATTTTGACATTCCCATAATGTATCATTTCCAAAAAGAAAACAATTTACAGATTATAGATTGCCATTACCAGAATGCCACACTCAAAAGTAATGTTTTTACTAAGTATGCTTTTGAATGTTTTAATGTTCAAAACCATTTATTGTTGGAGTCAGAGACTTAGTTCAGTGGTTAAAATCACTTGTTTCTCTTGTAAAGCACATGGGTTGATTACAGAACATACATGGTGCTTCACCACATCTTGTAACTTCACTTTCAATTGATCTGATGTCCACCCTTGGCTCCTGAGTACTGTGGGCATGTATACATACATACTTGCAAGTGAACATTCATGTACATAAATTATGAATAAATCTAAAACACATTTATTTCATATGCTCCTGCATATTATTTATTTATAACTTGTTTCCACAGGGTAATCTATTTCCACACAACTGTTTTTGCCTGGCATGAGACAAAAAGGGTGTGTCACTAAGTATTACTATGCCTGAAACAAGTTTGTTCAGGTAATAGTCTCAAATGTTTGATTTACCAGTGAAGACTCTGGATCCAGATGCTAGGGTGCAAGGCTGCCAGCTCAGAGATTCAGAGACAGCATGCTGCTGACTTTCCTATTCCATGGACATGCTGAAAGAAAGAAGCTCCTTGTAGTGGTTTGAATTTGATTGACACATAGAGAGTGATACTGTTAGGAGTCATGGCCTTGTTGGAGAATATATGTCACTGGGAAGGTAGGCTTTGGAAGTTTCCTATACTCAGGCTTCCCCATTGCAGAAGAGAGCTTCTTTTTAGCTTCCTGAGGAGGCCAGTCTCTGGTGGTTGCCTTTGAATCAAGATGCAGAACTCTCAGCTACTTCTCCATGTCTGCCGGCATGCTGCCGTACTTGCTGCTTTGATAATAATTAACCGAACCTCTGAAACTGTAAGGCAACCCCAATACAACATTTGCCTTTATAAGAGTTGCCTTGGTCATGGTGTCTCTTCATATCAATGGAAACCCTAACTGAGAAACTCCTTCTCCATGCTGTCTCAAATACCCTTCTCAAAGACCTTCCTTTCTCTTTCCTGGGTTTGCTTATGTTCATGCCATGTCACCTGGTTGCGTGCCCCTCTCCTTGACCTATTTTTTATTTCATTTAGCTCTTCTTTATAGAACCTGGAACTTGGTTTCCAGGTGTGTGGTAGGCCTGAGCAGCTACTTGTTTACAGTAAACAGAAATCTCTTGGGTAACATATGTGTACTAGGGCTGAGTCACACCATCACAATGTATTTCCAGTAAAAATCTTGTGGTTTACAATGTTATCAAATATCCCACAACAATAGTTCTTGCTTGAAATTCACAGTAAGAAAGTAGAAACCCAAAGAAAGAAGAAAATATTACATATTATCTTTATATAAATGTGATTTTTTAGTCAATTCTTTCAATTCTTTCAGTCATAGATAATAATTCTTAGGTCAAACCAGACCACTTTACACTAAGGTGGCTCTGTCTGGTATAATATCAATTCCTTTTTAGAACAACAACAAAAAATCTTTTCTATATTTCATTCATAAAGAGTGAAAGAGTGTGTGCATTACAGTATTAATGTAAGACTACATTTTCTTTCTTATAATAATGTAAAGACTACTACATCTTTTTTCCTATAATAAGGTAAAGTGATAGTGATGAATATGAATATAATGAAGATGAATAAATAGTTGATAAAGATTTCAGAGTATAGCTTTAAAAAAAAAAAAAAAAAAGCTGTCCAGGATGAGAGAGTTGTCTTCATGGTAAAGCATGAGGACTTGAATTTGAATCTTTAGAACCTATGGAAAGAACAGAGCACTCTCTGTTCATTCCCTGTGAACACTGCAGCTTTCCATACTCAGTTTTCTTCTCTTACCCTATGAATTTGCCACATCTTTAAATAGTGGAGTTCCACAAACCTGTATTCAGTGAAGCAAGTAACCAGTCTTATTACCCTCTGGTCCTCTCATTCAAAGTCTTCGGTCTCACACCCCACTTCAGCTCTATGTCAAACCAGTGACATCTGAATGAAAATTTGGTCAAGACAAAATGTAAAAAGGAATTAAAGCTTTTTAGAAATGAGTGAAAATGAAAACCCAGCATATTAAATAAAGGCTATTCTAAGAGGCAAATTCATGGAACCAAGTCCCCACATTGAAAAAAGAACAAATAAAAAAACAACCATACACACACACACATACAAACACATAGAATCTTCAAACTGAGTAACTGAGTACTATATTGAAAAGCTCTAAAATACAAAGAATAAATGAATAAATAACACCCAAAGGTAAATATAGATAGCAAGAAATAATCAAAAAGGGCAGAAATACATAAACTAGGCACAAATAAAACAACACAAAGAATCAATGTAACAAAAATTCATTTTTGATAAAACTAATAAAACTATAAACCCTTAGCCAAATTACCTAAACACCAGATTAAAAAACCAAATTATCACATAAGAGATGTAAAAGAGGACAGAATAAGAGATGCTAAAGAAATTCAGAGAATCATAAGCCTATGATTCATAAGGACCTACTGAAAAAAATATACTGTACTCTATTAGATTGGAAAGGCTAAGAGAAATTGAAAGTGTTTTCAATACACAACACCAAATTAAATAAGAATCAGATAAGCCATTTAAGCAGAGCTTGTAAAGTAGAAGTAATCAAAATCTTCCAAGCAAAAAAATAATCACCTAAATTTGTGGCAGAATTGTAGTATACTCAAAAAAAAAAAGAGTAAATGACAGTATTCCTCATATTATTGCACAAAAATAGAAAAAGAATGAAAAATGCCCAATTTTTCTTATGAAGACATAGTTACCCTGAGTCTTCAACGAGGTAAAGACCCAGCAGAAATTAAAAGAGATTACAGACCTCCTTATGAACAAAGATACAAAATTTCTTAATAAAATACTTGCCAACTGAACCCACCAAGACAAGACCAAGATCATCTACCATGATAAGTAAACTTCATCTTAGAGATGCACGGTCGTTAACCATATGTACATCTATAAATGCAATGCATCATATAAACAAATTAAAAGACCAAAAACTACATGATTATCTCATGAGGTATAGAAAATGCCTTTGGGAAAAAAAATGCAACAGTCCTTTCTGAAGAAAGTCCTGAAGAGTCTAGGAATGCAAGGGACAAACTTCAACATAAAAAAGCGTGATTTACAGGAAGCCACTAGACAACAAAAGCAACCTCATTAAAGGGAAATCAAAGCATCTAAACAAAAATCGAGATCAAGGCAAGGTGTGGTGCTGAGTTTTACCTCTTCTCCAGTGGTGTTTGAGGGCCTACACCTCTACATCAGTTCAGAGATGACAGAGCAATGTCTGAAGTTGGTATGTGCGGCCTCCAACACATATACAATAGAGGGTGGCCTGGTCTCTGTTTATTCAGAGATGATGCGCGCCTATTCCACAAGAGACTGGAGGCCAGGTTTAGAGGTCAGGTTGGTTGGGGGTGGGGACATCTACATGGAGACAGGGAGGTGTGGAGGAGGTACGGATTGTGGAACATTTGGAGGGTAGACAGGAGCATAAGTAAATATGGAGTATAAAAATAATTAATTAATTAATTAATTAGTTAGTTAAAAAATGAAATTCACAAATAAAAGAATGGATGGAGCTAGGGAAAAACATATCCTGAGCTGGGTAATACAGACCTACCAAGACAAATATGGTATGTATCCATTTATTAGCTCTCACTATATTCAGGCCATGCATAACAACCAAAGTTAAGTCTAAGGTAGGCATGGTGCTGGAGGAGCTGAGAATTCTACATCTGAATTGATCAGCTGCAGGAATTCAATGAAACATAATTACTCCAACAAAGCTACATTTCTTAATATTGCCCCTCTCTATGAACCTATGGGGTCCATTTTTCAAACCATTACAATCAATGCCTCAACTTCAACTGAAAGAAAGATGAAATTTCAAGACCTGTAAGTCATATAAAATACTCAGAAATTGCTGGTTGTTTGTGAGCCTAGAGGCTGCCTGGGGCTGAGAACAAAGAAAAACAAACCCAGGCATGCCCTGTAGTTAAAACATTCCTGGGAACAGCTTGACCATAAAGATAAAGAGGAATGTGAGGACATAACAGGGCTATCTGAACTGAGTCAACAACTCACAGAACCCTGACACCCTAACCTGCACGTATTCTTTTGCTGATGTCTGAATAAGCCAATAGTGTGTTGCTATGCTGAATTTCCCACCCCTAAGCCCTTTATCCCATAAAAACCCCTAGCTTTCAAACCTCGGGGTCAAATCCACTGTCTCCTGCATGAGATACATTTTGACCTGGAGCTCTGCCATTAAACTGCCTCATGTGTTTGCAGCAAGAACGATTCTAGTGTTTCTTTGGGTGTTCTCTCTCTCTCCTGAGACTAGAGTGGGGGTCCCCAAAAGGGGGTCTTACATAACCATTGTTACTTACTTGCCCAATATTCTAATACTAAAAATTCAAAAGTATAAGATGCCTTTTCTAATGAATCAGTGTTTTAAGTTACTCCTATATTGCTACATCCACTCCAGTAGTGTCTCACTTGACAGGCCTACAAACCTGGAAGCAGTCCTGAGGCAAAAAGTTCATGGAAACTTAGTCTCTTGGAACCTCAGCATCCCTTTTAACAAATGCTCCAAACTTGTCCTTGAAAATGGATCTGTGTGCTTTCCCTCAGTATTGTTTTATTATAGGTGTCTCCAAGCAATGATTTGCCAAATACCTAAGCAAAATTGAACTTTGCTTCCTGGCCTTCACCAATGCCCTAGGTAATCCTTGAGCCAACTCTGGGCTTGGAATTCAGTAGGAATGTTGCCTATTTGCTGACATTCAGAATTGCCTCTAGTATTGTAAGAGAGATAGTGAAAGAAATCAGGCATTACTATCTACTACATAGAGTTAGAAATCTCAGGGCAAGCTTAGCAAAGTATATTTAGAATCTTCATTACAGTCACGTATGGCAGACTACATTGCATATTAGAAGAAAGTTGGTGAGTTCTTCTGACAAATGGAGATTTCCTACAGATACTTAAAAGAATAGCTGAGTTACTCCCATATGCAAGAATTTACAATGATCTAGGAAGAAGAAAGGTTGTGGTCTAAGAAGGAACTAGAGTAAATACTTAGAACTATAGATGGCTGAGTCACACCCATACACAGGAATTTACAATGGCCTAGGGGGAAGGTGGACTATACAATAGACTAGAATTGGAACTATGACAAGGGCAGGAAGCCCTTGCCCCTGGCTTCTAAGATTAAACTGACCTTAGGTGGTGCTGCTTTTGATCCCAGTTGTTAACATTGATTTTATTCCAGTTGATTCCTGTTAGCTTTTTGTATGCAGTCCTCTGTTTTGTGTAAAAGTCACTTAAAAGACTGGTGCTCACTTTGAGACAAATTACATTCAAATACACATGCTCTCTGGGTCCATGTCTGTTTGTCATCCATGCTAACTTCTTGCTCTCCTGTAAGTGGAACTCATGATTTCTTCCGCAGATTGAGGGAGACTGAGTGACGCAGGTCCGCAGCACTATATAATGACTCATTTAGTTGTTTAACAATCACAGAAACTTTATGAAGTAGATTCTGAATTTACAGAGGAGGTTCTTGAGTCTGCTTAGGTCTGTTTGGGTCTACTACTTAATAATGATTATTCTTGTGCTCAGAACCACGAGGATTTTCTTGAAGCAAATATTGGAACCGGGGATATAGTTTTAAAAGACCTATAGTATAATAATGGCTCTTTTATTGACTATCATATAGTTAATTTTATGTGGATAGAATGGATTTAATCACTTTTTTATACATTATCGCTTAATATTCCAAACTTCATTATGATTAAAAGAATTTAATATCTATAATATATAAAATAATAAATCACAACTTATTAATATATGAACTCTACCAATGGTAGGTTATCATTGATACCAGTAATAGATTTCATACACGAATCAAAAAGTATAGGCCAGTAAACATATTAAAACTCTTCAGTGACTGAGAACTTCACCCTATTGTAAAGGGAGTATATGCAAGTGGAGTAACAAGATTTGAGTGTAGAGAGTGTTCTATGAACCAAGGAGGAAGGAGAAATAAGTAACAAAGCTGAGATGAGAAAATGTCCAGCAGTACCCTTCCTTCTGAAGTACGCTTTGATGAAAACAACTCCTCAGGGAGTATCAGAAATTAAATTTGGATGTATTTGTTGTACAATTTTATTGAGGTAAATAACTCTATTATTATAAGTCCCTCAAATAAAGGATAGATCAATTTCTATTTTGCTGAGATGAAGTTTATTTTTAAAAAACATAAATATTTTTCCATTTTAAAATAATAATATCTACTCCTACAGTTTGTCTTCCATTTCTAATATATTCTTCCTCCCTACTTCATGACCTTTCTCCTTAGTTTTTAATATAGCATCCTGACTCCAACTAGTGAAGCTCTTTTGAAATGGGGAGTGGGGCATCCATAGATGCATTGACAATCTACCAGAGGCCATGTCTCTAAAGTAGTGATTTTGTCACAAATGACATCAACTCATAATAGCTCTTCAGAGAGAGGAAGTTCCATGTAGCCCTACCCCATAATTAAGGAAATTTAAATTTTCTTTCATTCTTTTTACATTTTCATGCAATTATATCATGTTCTACTTCTCTTTTCTACCTCCAAACCCTTTGGTATACCTCTCTTTGCTCCAATTCAAGTTTATGGCTTTGTTTTCACTAATTATTAATATATGCACACATGTTTTTATTCATAAATTCAAAAGACATCTGGATAATTATCAATAATCTTATCTGTGTGCATATTTTCAGGGATGGTCATCTGTTGTTGGATAACCAATAGGGGTTCTCTTCCCTAGGGAAGATTATTTCTCAGGCTTTTGGCATTCTATATTTGCCTGTAGTTCTTTATGTAGGATTGAGGGCATGTGGACATTTTAGTGTCTGCTTTAACATATCTATTGTTCTCCATTTTCAACTCATGTTCAAACCATCATGTTGGTGAGCCTTTATAAGCATAGCTTATGCACTCATTCCTAGGAAAATCAAACTTAATTCAAACTACTTAATCATCTGGCTCTTTAATATTTTCCATTCCCTCTACCACAATGTGGCTGGACCTTTATGTATAGGTGCTATTTATAGATTTATCCACTGGACCTGGAGTCTAGAACTGTGCATTTTGATTGGCTATTTTCTGATATATATATATATATATATATATATATATATATATATATATATAATCTGCTGTTAGTGAAGTTTCCTTGATGAGGGATGAGGACTATACTTATCTATGGATATAAAGATAAATATTTAGATTTAGAATACATTTAGATATTATGCATTTTTATAAAGTGGTGGTTATAGGTTCTCTTCCATGGTCCATGATTTTACTAGCCTTGTGTATATATCTATATTTCATGAGCAGAAATATTTTTCTTTTTCTTGTTAAGGGTTTCTTAAGTCCAGTTAACATCACGAGGATATGGATGCCACATGTCACTAATGTACCCTAAGGTTTACTGCAATTCTGGTCACAGTTGCAGTTTTAATCATCTTTTCTTGTTAGGAATCATAGTTGTTTTCCTCCTTTGGAAGCTTGATTGATACCTTTCGAATCATGAAAACTAGTCTTTATGCAAGAAGTATTGAAATCATTTACAGCTCAGGGGTCTCTGAAGTGCATGGCATTTCCAGCAATGGGAACTTATCTGCTACTTCTAGGAGGGGACCCATGAAAACAGCCATAGTCTATATTTTTTAGGGTAATTGTTGGACACCCTTTACCAAAAATTCAAAGAGGATGTCTCATGCCTGGTAGTTGGGGTTTTATTAAATGTTCTTTAGCTCTTGGAGGAAAGTGTTGTCCACAAAGAAAGAATTTTTCCTTTAAATGTATACATATAAATATGTTTATTTATAGATACACTTGCTAGAATTTTAAATGGCTGGATCTTGTGCAAATCTTGAATATCAATACTCAGCTTCTTTAAAAATTAAAATATTTTTATGTTACTACTTTCGAAATGCATAATTAATATATTTTGATTTTTTAATCTAAATGATGCAGCTCAATAGCATTCACTTTAAAGCTATCTTTAAGTTATCTTGGGATACCTGAACTGTTCAATGTATATCATTTTCAGACATCTTTTAAAAGTAACTGGAGGGCTTATCTTCTGTTAGTAATCAATCTTTGCTCTCTTCTGCCTTTCATCTCTTTACGTTACCAAAGTCTTCACTTTATTCCAGGAGGCTGAATGTGCTTACTAGATGAAATATATTTCTGTTGTAGGTTTACAAATGACACTTCTGGTGAGTCAATAGTCCTGTTACTCAGTTTATGCAAAATGTAACTGTTTTGGCAAAGTCCTATTTCCTTCCCATGTACATTTATATTTTTGTACACATTTTTTCTTACTTAACATGTCACCATATTAATTTCTAATATAATCTATGCTGCCAATATACTTAATAGGATGCTATTATTCATCACATATCAGCTACTTTTTATATCTTACTGAAACCTGAGATTGAACCATGACAGGTTTTATAATAGAGTGGAAGAAACAAAATTATTGAAAACATTCTAACATGTTTTGTTTGCTAGATTGTCAAATTATGTAATTTATACATAAAAGTATTTTATCACATTATTTAGGAGAAATATTGTGTGCATCTATCAGAATTGTCACAGGGTGAATACTGTTTTGTAAACCATCAGTAAACCACATTAAAAGAGTGATTATAAGAAAAGTATTGTTAGTGCTTGAGGTTATCTCCATAGGATTTGAAGGATAGCGGGCCTCTTAAAATTTCAGTATGAACAAGAGAAGGGCTTCTGATGTGCTAATCAATACTCAGGAAGGAGAGTCTTTGGGGATATGGCCATTGGTAGGCTGCTCATACTCCAGTTAATGGTCCCACAACCATTGCAATAGTTTGGTTTTCCATTGCTGAGAAGAGAAACCATGACCAAAGCAACTTTTATAGGGGAAATCATTCAATTGGAACTTGCTTACAGATTCAGAGGCTCAATCTACTATCTTCAAGGCAGAAGCATGGCAGTGTCCAGGTATGGTTGGTGTAGGAGGAGCTAAGCATTCGCAAAGACTACCCTCTCAATGACATACTACTGCCAACAAGGCCACACCTACTTCAACAAGGCCACACATTCTATAACTGAAACTCCCTGGGCCAAGTTTATTCAAACTACCACATTCCATTCTCTGGCCCCCATAGGTTTATTCAAACACATGAATCTATGAGAGTCATACTTAGCCAGAGCATAATGCAAAATACATTTAGTTCAATTTCAAAATTGCCAAAATCTATACCAATCTCAACAATGTTAAAATCCAAATTTCAAAGTCTCTTCTGAGATTCATCTAATCACTTAAATGTAATCACTTATATAATCAAAATGGAGCAGCATATCACTTACGTCCAACATCAAAAGATATACATTATCATTCCAAAATGTAATAGTGAAGAAATACTGAACCAAAGCAAGAACAAAAGCCAGGTGGGAAAACTTGAAACTCTGTATCTCCATGTCTGAATAGCATCAAAATACTATTCAGATCTTCAACTCTGTTCTGCCTTGTTGACTGCAATACACTGAGGTTTCCCTCTGCAACTAGGTTTTACCCTTCATCATGCCAAGCCTCAGCTTCTTTGCATGATCCCTTCAGTCCTACTTTCTCAACTGTAACTGAGTCAGCTTCTTGATCTCTCACAGTGCCAAGAATCAACTTCTCTCCATGACACCTTCATGCCTTCAAAACCAGTATAGCCTGGTGATTCTTATACATTACCAAGTTCAGATGCACCAGAGATCAAAACCTTGGCTATCTCTGGAACAAACATTCTTTGTACTCTCCAGAAAACACTTCCCAGATGATTTCACATCAGTGAGGCTGGTATCTTCTTAATCATTGCTAATTTTTTTTTTATTTTATTTTTTTTAGCTCCATCTAACCAACCTCAATTGTCCCACTGATCCCTTTTATTCTATATTTGGCAACTCCTTCACTCCCTAAGCTTGGCCATGCTGTAACTTGCCTGCAGGTTGACATTTAACTTGAATAATTGTATAATTATGTCTCATGAATGCTGACATGGCTGGATATAATATTTTCCTTACCTGGAGCTTGGTCTGAGTCATGCTGACCTCGAACTAAGAGACCTGTTTGCCACTGTCTCCTGGAATTAAAGGCATATAGTATCATGCCCGGACATAACCATTTTATTATATATCTTAATCAAGTTGAAAACCATTTCATTTCTTAAATACAAGGTTTGTTTTCATTCCACTTCCTTGTGTTCCTTTAATCTTTGACTCATACAGTTTATATTTCTGCTTTTTAAGTTTGCTACACTTAATCAAAATGTTCTTCAAGGTAACGCTTATAAGAGACAACTTTATTTTCTTTCTTTTTAATTAGGAATTTTCAACATTTACATTTCCAATGCTATACCAAAAGTCCCCCATACCCCCCCCATTCCCTTACCCACCCACTCCCACTTTTTGGCCCTGGCGTTCCACTGTACTGGGGCATATAAAGTTTGCAAGTCCAATGGGCTTCTCTTTCCAGTGATGGCCGACTAGGCCATCTTTTGATACACATGCAGCTATAGTCAAGAGCTCTGGGGTACTGGCTAGTTCAGTCTTTCTTAGAAGGGGGAGCAACCCCAGTCTGACCAGCACCAGGGTTGCTCCCCCTTCTAAGAAAGACTGAAGTATTCATACTTTAGTTGTCCTTCTTCTTGAGCTTTATTTGGTCTGTGAATTGTATCTAGGGTATTCCCAACTTCTGGGATAATATCCACTTATTAGTGAGTACATACCATGTGTGTTCTTTTGTGATTGGGTTACCTAATTCAGGATGATATTTCCTAATTCTAGAGTCAAGAGCTCCAGGGTACTAGTTAGATCATAATGTTGTTCCACCTATAGGATTACAGATCCCTTTAGCTCCTTGGGTACTTTCTCTAGCTCCTCCATTGGGGGCCCTGTGATCCATCCAATAGCTGACTGTGAGCATCCACTTATGTGTTTGCTAGGCCCCGGCATAGTCTCACAAGAGACAGCTATATCTGGGTTCTTTCAGCAAAATCTTGCTAGTGTATGCAATGGTGTCAGAATTTGGAGACTGATTATGGGATGGATCCCTGGATATGGCAGTTTCTAGATGGTCCATCTTTTCATCTCAGCTCCAAACTTTGTCTCTGTAACTCCTTCCATGGGTGTTTTGTTCCCAATTCTAAGAAGGGGCAAAGTGCCCCCACTTTGGTCTTTGTTCTTCTTGAGTTTCATGTGTTTTTGCAAATTGTAACTTATATCTTGGGTATTCTAAGTTTCTGGGCTAATATCCACTTATCAGTGCCTACATATCATTTGAGTTCTTTTGTGATTGTGTTACCTCACTCAGGATGATGCCCTTCAGGTCCAACCATTTGCCTAGGAATTTCATAAATTCATTCTTTTTAATGGCTGAGTAGTACTCCATTGTGTAAATGTACCACATTTTTTTGTATCCATTCCTCTGTTGAGGGGCATCTGGGTTTTTTCCAGCTTCTGGCTACTATAAATAAGGCTGCTATGAACATAGTGGAGCATGTTTCTTTCTTACTAGTTGGAATATCTTCTGGATGCCCAGGAGAGGTATTGTGGGATCCTCTGGTAGTACCATGCCCAATTTTCAGAGGAACTGCCACACTGATTTCCAGAATGCTTTCACAAGCTTGCAATCCCACCAACAATGGGGGAGTGTTCTTTTTTCTCCACATCCTTGCCATCATCTGCTTTCACCTGAATTTTTGATCTTAGCCATTCTGACTGGTGGGAGATGGAATCTCAGGGTTGTTTTGATTTGCATTTCCCTGATGATTAAGGATGCTGAACATTTTTCAGGTGTTTCTCAGCCATTTGGTATTCCTCAGGTGAGAATTCTTTGTTTAGCTCTGAGCCCCATTTTTTAAATGGGGTTATTTGATTTTCTGGAGTCCACCTTCTTGAGTTCTTTATATATATTGGATATTAGTCCTCTATCTGATTTAGGATATGTAAAGATCCTTTCTGAATCTGTTGGTGGCCTTTTTGTCTTATTGAGGGTGTCTTTTGCCTTACAGAAGCTTTGCAGTTTCATGAGGTCCTGTTTGTCAATTCTTGATCTTACAGCACAAGCCATTGCTGTTCTATTCAGGAATTCCCCCCCCCCCCGTGCCAATATCTTCGAGGATTTTCCCCACTTTCTCCTCTGTAAGTTTCAGTGTCTCTGGTTTTATGTGGAGCTCCTTGATCCACTTACATTTGATCTTAGTACAAGGAGATAGGAATGGATCAATTCGAACTTTTAATTGGGGCTGGCTCACAGGTTCAGAGGCTCAGTCCATTATCTTCATGGCAGACATGGTACTGGAGGAGCTAACAATTCTACATCTTGATCTGAAAGACTCCATAGGAAGACTCTTTTCCAGGCAGCTAGGGAAAGAGTCTCAAAGCCCACCTCTACAGTGGAACAGTTCATCCAACAAAGCCACACCTACTCCCACAAGGCCACACCTCTTAATACTGGCACTCACTGGACCAAGGATATTCCAATCACATTCATCATCACAGGAGATATGTCAACTAGACTTACTATGTTTTATTATAAAAAAGAAATGGTATGAATTAATGAGGGAGAATCTGTTGGAGTGGTATGGGAGAGTCAAAAGTAGTACTATGGAATAGATATAATCAAGAGACAATTATATATACATGCTGAACACCATTGTTGTTGAAGTTGTAATATACTTCTTTTACTTTCTTTTCCATAAAATCGCCTATATATTACTTTTCAATCATTAACATTTTAAATGTTAAGCAATGAGCAATGAGAATACAAATGGGAGTAGAATTAACTTAATACCTAAAAGATGTGCTATGAAGCACATGTAAAATCTTTGCCAAATTTTATTCCAATCAACAATAACCACCAAGAGGACAAAGGGCATTTTATTTACAAATTTTCATGATTAATTACCAATGTAATTAAAGCTCTAAGAAGTGTGATTATATAACATTCTGAGACCAGAACAAATTGTCACCATTTTTTTCAGGGAGAATATTTTGTTTAAATTAATGAACAGTTGTAGATGATATTCTTACTATTTACAATGGTTCTTATTATATCCTTTATCCACCAGAGGTTAACTCCATGAAAAAAAGTCCATCAGGGACAAACATTTTATGACCAGCTCTATGTTTCTATCTTCTTTTATCTGTTGAATCATGGATTTGTCATTTAGGAAAGCTTGTGTTTTGACAGCCTGCCAAGTAGTTTTCAGTTATAGTCTATATCTTAGTCACAGTGTAGACACATTTTTATAATGGAATAAACTTTTGTAATTTCATACGCAGTCCTATTCCCTGGGGTGAGAATCTGGTTTCTCCAGACAGGCAGTCTGCACTCTCAAGGCAAGTGCATTCTCAATACTGAAAAGATCCTTGAAACAATAAAGTCAGGCAAACAAATAAACTACAAAAAGCTAAGGAGGAAAGGGAAGTACAAGACAGAGGGAGAAGTCATGTTTTTTTACAAAGAGATGGAACCATATAAACAACAATGGCAAACAAATATAAAAAAAAAACAAATTTATAATGGTTGTATGAAAGAATCTGAGCCACTTTCCATATAATTCTCACTAAGGAATGTAAAGTGAACGACTAATTTTTGTTACATAGTAAACTTTGTATATCTGGTTGTATTCTGTATGGTATCTGAGGCAGGAGTCAGAGTATACAGATAAATCACACATCTTTTCCTTTTTCCTTTTCTTTCATTTTTATTTTTTTCAAAAAATGTTACTTTATCCTCCTTAATATAAGTAGTCATGTTTCCTTAAATCCAAAGTAATTCTACTTTGGGAAATACCCTTAATGCAACATGCTGAAATCAGATAAAAAAAATTAACGTATTTTTATGAAGGAAGCAATAAAAGTTGCCTAAAATGATAAATTATAGAAGCTTCACAGAATCCAGAATATCATCTTCATGATGGACATTCAAGCTGAGACATTAGAACATCTTTGAAATCCTCTGTTTCTTTTACTGCAGAGTTGTGTAAGGATGAAAAAGCCAAAAGAATGAAAAAACAAGGTCATTATTTTGGGGGCAAGTGGACCATGTTTCCAGACAGAAGACCTGGTAATGTTGAAACAGATGCAAAAAACCAGAGAATTCTCATAATTAAGAATTACATGACAGGCATTAATTAGTACCAGCTCCTGTCCTGGAACATATAACCATAACATTGCATTGAGAGGGCCATAACATTTTGCATAAAAACCTACAGCTTCCCATGCTAATAAGGTATCTGGATAACCCCTGAGTGTTTAGCCAATGAACTTCCTTTCCTGGGCATCCCCTCCTGCAAAAGGTATTTAGTCCATGGTTCACCCTAAGACATATGCATTTACCTCCATCATGAATAAAGCAGTTTAAACAAAGTCAATCTCTTTCATCAAGGATTGCCTTAGAGGGAAGCTTTGTCTTTAAGAGCCTCACCTATATCTCCCAGAGAAGGGCTCTCTTCCAGTCCCTCCATACCTTTGGTACTCACTTGTTACAAAATCAATTCCCCCTACTCAGGGCTCAGTCATGTCCTTCCTGCCTGGTGCATAGGGGAAACACCAGCCAGCAGAATCATCATTCTCAACTCTCTGTGGTTCCCAGCAGTGTGTGGGTACACAGGAGGCTGGGAATCACAGCATCCACCCCAGATGCCACTGTTTCTTGCCAGGAAAAACATGGGCTGAGACTCCTATCATAGAATGCATTCTGCCTTCCCTGAGCAGCATATTGGCTGTGTTCTGACATCCCAGTAATGAGGCAGACATGTAGCCCAAACTGTAAAGAGTAGCTTCATGTTATATACACAAATAATAACAGATACAATGATCCCTTCCACGAAAGGTTCAGCACTTAGAGTTAAGCTTATTTTATTTCAAAAGTCTTGAAATCAGTGTTAAGGCAGTACTTGTCCATATCACACATACAGTCTAAGAAACAAGCTCTAATAAACTATAGGGGTAGCTTTGTTTTATTATGTTTGTTATTATGCCATTCATATCTGAATATGACATGCTATGAAAGCTTTAACATTTCCACAGATGGTTGAGCAAGTTCACCAGATAGAATAGAATTGGAAACAGAGAAGTCTGTATTAGTAGATATGAATGAACAACTAAATGTTTTTTCTTCTTCTAGAATTTTTCATATGAAGTGTCTGTTGCTGATATCCTGCTTCTCAAACTTATAATCATGCGGATCAAGTTTTATGCTTACATAGGGGTGTGATTCTTTGCCATAGGAAAGTAGCTGTCCATCCTATTTTCATGTCAGACAGTGGTTAGAACTCATTGGCTGAATTTGGGAATGGATATCTTATCAAAGAGAAGAGTCCAAAGTTTATTAGCTTATGTCCTTTTTAACCCAGTTTGTCTTTGTAATTCCCAGATTTTTAGGGAAGTTTTTAAAGTCTTCTCTGAAATGCCATAGGCACATTAGCAGCTACATTTAGAGCTCTTAGAAGCTTCTAGCAGGTTGTATTATTTATCATGTGTAGACCCTAGAGGCTAAGAGCAGCTGAAAGCATGGCTGCCAGTGCCAACCACTCAGAATGAAGATTCTCTAAATAAAGGGCCAATTGCCATCAGTTACCCTGATGTGTATAGCACTGAAAATATCATGGAAGTCTTATGAATATATCGAGTCCTCTTATGGTTTAATGATGAAGTAGAAATGTTTGCTTGCTGGGTTTTGGCTGTTGTTATTTGTTTGTTGCTTTGTTTTTAATAACAGTTAAAGTAGAGCACTGAAAATTTCCCAAGAATATGGTTTGATTTTATGAATCAGCAGAAGGTTAATAAAAATAATTAGAAAGTTGGTTATTTATCTATCCTCTTAAAGTCTTAGGAGGAAGTCGACATGAAACTCCTCAGTGATTCCTTTGATTTTTTGCACATCTTTGAAAAGGCTTAGACTCATAGCTTTGGGTATGTGAGCAACACATATGTTTGATTGCTCACATTCCAGTAGCATTTTAGCATTGAACATCCCCAGGAGCATGTGACATACACACACACACACACACACACACATGCGTGCATGTGTTCCTATACCCATGTGTGTACACATGCAAGCATGTATGCATATTTTAGAGATCTTTAGTTTGAAAAAAGCTACTACTAAGCAGAAAGATTCTTTTCAGGAAATGAAAAGGAGAGAAAAGAATGGAAAGAAATGTTCCAGGCCTAATAAAATAGTAATAAAACAAAGCTACCCCTATAGTTTATTAGAGCTTCTTTCTTGGACGGTATGTGTGATATGGGCAGGTACTGCCTTTACACCAATTTCAAGCCTTTTGAAATAAAGCAAGCTTAACTCTATGTGCTGAACCTTTTGTGGAAGGGATCATTATATCTGTTATTATTTGTGTATATAACATGAAGCTACTCTTTACAGTTTGGAAAACTCCAGTTTAGAGGCTGGATTATTTTTCCCAGGTGCTAAATCTTATACCATTTGAAATATATTTAAAAAAGAAAAAGCTTAACTCCTCAATTTCAGAGTACCAACTATAACTATACTCTATCTCATTCTTCACTATAATTCAGCAAATTCTGTTGGTACTGAACTTGGTTTTGTTTGTTTGTTTTCTCATGGTTTTAAACTTCTACTACCTACCTAATAATTCAGAATAGTTGAAAGAAATTTTAAATGAGATCAATAATATCACTACAGAAAAATTGTCTGTTAAAAAAAATGAACTAATTCAATGAGGATAAGTTAAACAAGTGAGTGGAATAGCATGTCTAATAAGTACCAGTGACACATCAAAACCTCTCCATGTGCTAGCACACAGAGCTGCAGTCTAATCTCCCATAGAAGATCTCTCTGTACTCCCAGACACACCCACCAAGACCAAGTCAACTGCTGGGCAAGTCAAAGACTAACACCTAGGGAACAACCAGAGCTCCACCTTTCTTCCTTGGCCCAGGGCCAGATCCAGTCTTGCAAAAACAAATAGCTCTAGGTTCAGCATGAGATCTTGTCTCAAAAGCTAAAGTGGGGAATGACTGAGCAGAGTAACATTAATCTCTTAGCTCCCCATACATCCATGTCCACACACACACACACACACACACACACACACACACACAGAGAGAGAGAGACAGACAGACAGACAGACAGAGAGAGAGAGACAGAGACAGAGACAGAGAGACAGAGACAGAGAGACAGAGAGAGACAGAGAGACAGAGAGACAGAGACAGAGAAAGAGAAAGAGTCATCACATGTCACTTGTAAATGATCAGAGAGAAAAGGCATTGATTTTGGAGTTGTACTTTTAATATACATAATGTTATTTATGATATATGTGGGTTACACACAAACACACATGCACACACTAAATGTACCATCAGAGCTTAAAAGATGAAGTTCTGTACAAGTTGAAGGGTTGAACAGATGGGCTTTCCAAGTTTAAAGTTTGACTGATATATTTAAAGTCACCAAAGACTGACTTCTGTTTGCTCGTGGAAAATGAACACAAAGTCAAGCCTCTTATCAAACAGAAACTTTCATGTGCAGGGCTATAACTGCTGCTCCCAGGATGGATCACTGCACAATTATATCTTTCCTAGATGTCACTCCATGGAACACTGATGTATAGTTGTCCACTCTCAGGTACAAATGACAGGCTGCAAAGAAACACCTATAGATCAGAACAAAACTTAATATGGAACTTTACAGGTAGTCAAATGTTCAGGGAGAAAGAGATGGGGAATGGAGGGAGGAATAGACGTAAGTTCGGAAGGAGGAAGAAAAGGAAGGAGGAAAGAAGGGAGGGCAGGAGTGTGTAGGGAGAGAGCACAGGGAAAAGCCAATGTAATATATATATATATATATATATATATATATATATATATATATATTACATTGTATTATATATATGTGTGTGTGTGTGTGTAGGCTTTAGGTGATTTATCTGTGTTTTCACCACCTTCCTGGGACCCATCATACATGTAATTCTTCAGAATGGTTACAAGTTACATACATGATCATAGCTTAGGTCATCAATATTATATTAGTTCATTATGGGAAGCTTAGGTTACTTGCCCATGATTAAGCATTTAGTTTCTTTTTGAGGCTCCAAAGTCAGGAAGAAGATCTTTCTTGAAAAGATGATAGTTGTTGTTTGAAATTGATGGCTGAATCCTGATCAAACAACTGGTCTTTACTGCAGTTTACCTATACAGGCCTCCAAAGGGTGACATGTAGCATCCTTCATTTCAAGTGCCATCACACTGGAAGGATTGTCTAATGTACATAGCAGCTAGGAACCTGTCATCCTAAAGCAGAGCTTGGCTCTGCTCAAACCCATCAACTTCCTCTGTTATAGGACAGTATACTTACCTTTTTATATGATAAAGTAGTTGAGAATTTTTCAGTAAGCTAAAAGTAATAAAATATGTTAACATTATTTGAATCAAGGGAAGATAGATAAGACAGAAACTTAGATTTATAAAAAAGGAAGAGAGTCAAAAGTGGTTGTAATTTGACTAATATAAAATATTTTTTATCCTTTCAATTTTCTTAAAATACAATTATATACTAAAGACTAAATAAAAGTTTATAGCATATATAGAATAAATTCATAAAAAAATATATCAATACAGAACAAGGTTATATATTTTTGTGGAAAGAACAAACAGTTTATGGTAGACAGTGTTCTATTGTGTATACTTATTTTAACACCTAGAAACACATCATTTAATATGTCAGACACATTATTAGCAAGTAACACAAACCTGCAACTGATGAACACTTGAGATGTGATGGATCTAACTGAGAAAGTAAAATAAAATGAATCATATATTTACTCGAGTTTCCTCTTCTGAAATGTATACAATAAAACTATGAGAAGTATTTTCTATAACGTTGTGGGAAGCCATGCACAGTCGCCATTACAAGATGGCGCTGGCTTCCTCAGTGCCTAACTAGTAAACAAGCAATGTGCATAGGTGCTGGAGTAAATTTGTGCCAAGTCACTGCCAATCCTGGGGCGTAGTAGTGGGGTGATGAGTGAGCAGCTAATCAGGAGCTGACACGTCACACAGAGGGGTATTTAAGCAGCCCCATTTTCTGGGTTCGGGGTCTTCCTGATAAGTAAGCAATAAAGCTTTGTTGTAGAAGGATCCAGTTGTCCGAGTGTGTTTTGCTGGTGAAACGTTACAAGGACATAACGTGAACCTGAAGGGCATAGTTATGACTGACAATGCAAGGCTGTGATATATTTTAGTCATTCCCAATGGACTTGAATACAGTCCAAATATGGTTAATCGGAAATAGATTATATTAATTACTTTTATTCATTTTACTAAATATAAATCAATAGATTTTACATGAACATTGATATGTAGGGTTTAGATTAATAATAATAATTCCCCTACAAATTATACTGGGTGGTTTTGCATAATAACATGTTATTTCTTTTAAAAAGACATAATTTAAAAATCAAGCTACTATTAGTATAACAACAGAGGTTAAGAAAAGAGTAAGCGACTATGTGTGAGGCATGGATCTTCCTAGAAAGAAGAAATAGAATAGATAATTAATTATAGATCAACAAGTTAGGGGCTGGAATTAAGGTATCAAACAGGAAGAGGAATGGAAGAGAAATGAGAAATGGGAGTGGCAGTTAAAATTAAGGGAGAGAAGTCATTTGAAAACCTAATCCACGGCCAAGATGGCTCAGAAATCTATGAAAGAAGCTCCAGCCCCTCCCAAAGCTGAAGCCAAAGCAAAGGCCCTGAAAGCTAGGAAGGCAGTGCTGAAAGGCTTCCACAGCCATAAAATGAAGATCAGAATGTCACCAATTTTCTGGGAGCCCAAGATTCTGGGAGGCTCCAGAGGTAACCAAAATATCCTCAAAAGAGTGTGCCAAGAAGAAACAGGATTGACCACTATGCTATCATCAAATTCCCACTGACCATGTAGTCAGTCATGAAGAAAATAAAGGATAAAAATGTGTTTGTGTTCATTGTGCATGTGAAGTCCAAATCATCACATGCACCAAATCAAACAGGCCATCAAGAAGCTCTATGACACTGATGTGGACAAAGTCAATACCCTGATAAGGTCTGATGGAGAGAAGAAGGCATATGTTTACTTGCCTCCTGATTATGAGGCTCTAGATCTTGCCAACAAGATTGAGATCATGTAAACAGTCCAGATAGCTAATTCTAAATATACACTTTGTACTGGCTAGTTTTGTGTCAACTTGACACAGGCTAGTGTTATCACAGAGAAATGAGCTTCAGTTGAGGAAATGCCTCCATGAGATCCAGCTGTAAGGTACTTTCTCAATTAGTGATCAAGGGGGGAGTTCCCCTTGAGGGTGGTGCCATCTCTGGGCTGGCAGTCTTGGTTCTATAAGAAAGCAGGCTGAGCAAGCCAGGGGAAGCAAGCCAGTAAGGAACATCCCTCCATGGCTCTGTATCAGCTCCTGCTTCCTGACCTGCATGAGTTCCAGTCCTGACTTCCTTCCTTGGTGATGAACAGCAATGTGGAAGTGTAAGCTGAATAAACCCTTTCCTCCCCAATTTGCTTCTTGGTCATGATGTTTGTGCTAGAAAGGCCCTTATCCTAGTGGAAGAAGAATTGATTAAAGCCCAGCTTCAGCGTTGTAGAGAAGGGTTACCCATCATTTTGATAATATTACCTACTGAGATGCAACCCACAGAATTATTGTGACAAGAAGGCCCATTGTTATGGATCCATTCCAAAATATCCACTGAGAGGACATTAGATCATTACCCTACAACAGTGGCTTCTTTAGCCTTGTTTGGAATTCAGCATTGTTTACAATTTTTTGGTATAAAACCCAGCTGTATTGTAATCCCTTATGATGGGTATCAGCAAAAGGTCCTAACAGCAAATATTGATGAGTGGGCTATTTTAGCCTGTATTAATGAGGGCCCATTTGATAATCATTATCCCAAACATCCTTTAATGACTTTTTTTTAAGGAACATCCAGTCATTTTTCCTCAAGTGGTGAGGAAAACACCCATTAAGGATGCAGTTAACGTGTTTACTGATGGATCAAAAACCGGATGTGGAGTATATATGGTAGAGGGGAAAGGTCCTGTGGTCAGGCAGTATTATCCCTGTACTCCGCAGATGGTGGAATAACAAATAGTTATTGATGTCATTAAGGATTGTGATTTTCCTTTTAATCTAATTTCAGATTCACAATATGTAGTTAATTTAGTTTTATCCCTAGAAGTGGCTGACCAAATAAAAGCTCGTAGTATCATCTAAGCCTTGGCCTTGCAATTACAGAAGTTGCTGTGGGAAAGACGCCAACCATTATATATTGGACATGTACATGCCCATAGTGGGCTTCCAGGACCCTTAAGTAGGGGAAATGATACTGTGGATAATTGTACTCATATGGAGTTCATATTTTTAGCATCCCCTATGTAGTTAGCCTCACAATTTCATTCTAAATTTCATGTTAATGCTAAAACTCTGCAGAGAAAATTTGGAATCCCTAGAGCACAAGCTCGGGATGTGGTCACTACCTGTGGACGTTGCCTTGAGTTTCAACGCCCGCCTTCTTATGGAGGGAATCCTGGATGGTTGCTTCCTCTGCAGGTGTGGCAAATGGATGTGACACATTTTTCAGAATTTGGCAAATTAAAGTATGTTCCTGTATCCATTGATGCATGTTCGGGACTAGTTTGTGCATCTCCCATGGCAGGGCAAAAGGCCTCCCATGTTATACAGCATTGTTTGGGAGGCCTGGGCAGCTTGGGGTAAGCCCCAACAACTTAAAACAGACAATGGCCCTGCATATACTGCCAAAATCCCGGTGTCTTTTTGTCAACAAATGGAAGTTAAACATGACCTGCCATATAATCCTCAAGGCCAAGGAATCATTGAACGAGCACATAGAACCTTAAAAGAATTATTAATAAAAAAAGGGGGGGAATAGGCTATGGACATACCCCAAAGATAAGACTCTCCTTAGCTCTTTTTACCTTAATTTTTTTTGCAATTGGATAAGGAAGGTCGCTCTGCTGCTGAACGATATGCTAATACCAGCCCCAGTAAACTGGGGTATGCTAAATGGAAGGATGTGCTTACAGGATCATGGAATGTTCCAGATCCCATATTGGCCTGAGCGAGAGGGTCTGTTTGCATGTTTCCACAGAACCTCGCAGAGCCAGTGTGGAGTCCAGAGTGGCTAGTGCGACACTGTCAAAATGAAGAAGCTGATCTTGCTGGTGATGAGCATGTGTCTGCCCCTGATGGGTGCGGAACCCAGATGGGGGATACTGTCTGTGTTTAAATTGGACTGCAAATTTTGATGGCAAGATGAATGAGCTTCACTCGGAGATTGTCACTGTGAATTCTTCCTGAGTGGATTCTGGCTTGGCATCGGGAAAGAATGGGCTGAGATAGGTGCCCTCGCTGTGGTCCTTGTTTTGGCATGCATGTTGTGTGTATGATGTATGTGTCAGTTGCGGAATGCCCAGGTCCACACTGCCGCTATGGTGGTGCAAGCTTTTGCCACAGTGGAAGCAGACAGTCACCTTAGATTTGGCTTGTTGCCATGAAGAATGAACAATAAAGCCATTGCTCCGCAGGGTTGTAAGGCTAAGCACTGCACAGAGGTTAGTCTGGAAGCTGTTTGACAATCTCTGGGAGGTATGTCTGATTGCATGAGGGTTGAGTGTCCTAGTGTCCTTCCCCCAGGAAAAAAGACAAGGGAGTAGGTCAGGGTTGCTCTGGGTAAAAACCTGTGAGCCTAAGAGTCAATCCTGTACATGGCCCCTATTTCTGTACACTGGGGATCAGACCTCTATCTTCACCCACAGAGCTTGCTTCAAAAGAATATAAAAGGGGGAATTGTGGGAAGCCATTCCGGACTCTCTGGCCAGCCGGACAGAAATCTATGCCAGGCAGTAAACAAGCCCATATTTGGTGGATGACTCGCCCTTAATCCCTGATTGGGTGAGCAAGCCTGCCTGGTGAGGTGATGTGACCTGTGGTAATTGGTTGAGGCGTGGTTGTGGCTTGAGTGGATAAAAACGCTTGTACCCCTAGGTGCGGGGGATTTGAAGAGAGAAGCTGCCTGAGTAAACTGCTTTAAGAAGAACCAGTGGTTGCGTTTTGTTTGCTTGCTGGTCGAGTTGGACGCAACAGCAAAATGTTGTGGAGGTAACCAACTAATATCTGATTTGAGGTACAGACCACTACAAGAAATGTAACCTATAAGCAATGCTGATTAAATGGCCAAAACCCTGAGTCTAGATAGGATATGGACATGACATGTAGAGGAGCAAATATTACAGCTCTACTAAAGGAGTATAGCAATAAAATGACACTCCTGGTAACATTCTGCTACACTCATAGATCACTGCATTGCTCAGTGATGATTAGACAGGCATCCTCCTGTAGAATACAGAAGCATACACATAGACCTACTGACAGACAACATGCAGAGTATGACATACATTGGAATACTGAGCCATAAAAGAGATGGTTCCTTCAAATCCCTCCCCTCAAGGACTTTGCAAAAGAGGAGCTCAAAAGATTGTAAGGGAGAGTAATATTGGAAAACATGAAGAAACAAAGCATTCTAAACACAGCAGTGATGATACCCATATGACTTGATAAGATGTACAGGGCCAGCATGTGTCTGCACCAGATGGGATTCTAAAGTTAAAAGGAGAAGACTTACACCTCAATTCATAACCAAAAAATGCCATCAAATGATATAGCTACTGTGAAAGAAAAATTCTTTATCTCCAAAAAAGTCAAACTGGGAAATCAAATCACTCTTAAGGACAGGTCACATCCCTAGCAGTAGATAGCTAACACAAAACTAACTCAAAAGTAGTGTCAGTGATGGGCAACCTCTATGACCAGCGCTGCCTGGCTACAATGCGACCATCAAGCAACATCTATGATTGGCCCCACCTTGTTATGATGGGGCGCTGAGACAACCCAGAGACAACACATCATCATTAGCTGCTCAAATGCTTCTGTCATATTTCCATCTAAGCATGCACTGTTGCCTTTATGAAAAGTCATGTTTTGAACCAGCTACCAACCAGGCAGAATACACTAGCTGATATGAGGCCTCCAGCATATATACAGCAGAGGACTTCCTGGTCTGGCCTCAGTGAGAGATGTACCTAACCCTCTAGAGACTTGAGGTTTCAGGGAGTTGGAGGTCTAGTGGTGTGGGTTTTGGGAGTGGTAGGGACAGCGTCTTGGGGATGGGGGTGGGGGAGGAAATGGGGATGGGTCAGAGGATGGACCAGCAGGGGTATGGCAACTAGACTGTGAAAAAAGATTTAATAATAATAATAATAATAATAGTAATAATAATAATAAATTTAAGAAAATTAAAAAGCCATTTAAAAAAAAAACATGGACACATTCTGTTGGAGCATTAATTTCCCTAGACTGTAATAAAACCATAACTCTTGATCCCTCATCGCTACCACAGTGCCCTAAAGTCTAGAACACATCAATTCTTTGTGGTACTCAAATATATCATCTTCTGCCTGCCAGTTGGTCAGAAATTTGAATAATGCGGTTTCTCTTCCTTAAATTAAGGATGATATGCAGAAAGGAGCTCTGATCAATCCCAGTTGTGGACTCAATAGCTACCTGGGGATAATAAAAGTACAACTGAGATCTTATCCCTCTGTGCTAGTACATGAATAACCAAGAGTGTTGCCCCTGGAACAGCAGGACTGGCCACCTTCCTAAACTTGTATCTTCAGATCTCTTCCCAGTTTGTCAAAGAACTTCAACAGGTGACCCCAAACACACTCACTTTATAAGGACAAATTAATCCCCTGGCTGCAGTGGTACTTGAAAACCAATGGGGACTAGACCTTTGAGTTGAAGAGGGTGATCTTTCCCCTTTTCTCAAAAAACAAAAAAAATGCTGTTTCAACATGAACCAGTTTGGCACAGAATAAATCCAACAACTCCAAACAGACCTCTACAAATGTAAGGAACAACTCAATGCCTCTGATCACTGGGCCTTTGAAAACCCTATATGGAAATAAATATTGCCATTCCTGATTTTTCTCACTTTTCTGCTTTTATTATATGCACCCTTCTACATATTCATCCAAAGACAAGTCCAGAAAATTTTCCAACCAAATGATTAATCAATTATTCTTACAGAATTACCAACTGGTGGCCACAGAGAGAACCCAATGCCAACAACTTTCAAATGTGTCCTGATGTCAACGATCAATTATACCCCTAAATTGATGATGCCATTTGACAGCAGGCAGTAGTTTAAGAAACGCAATGCCCTATTTCCCCCTCACCATCGCCCCTTCCCATTTTCCTCTCCTCTTAATGATAAGTAAAAGAAGGGAATGTTAGCTATCAGGCAACCTCTACAGCCAGGCCTGCCTGGCAACAATGGGACCATCAGACAACCCAACAACAACAAGATACGTCACCATTAGTTACCCAGAGGCCAAACATTCCTATTGCTGACTATGTTGCATGTCCCCCTGCACATGGGTGGTGGTCCCTATAAAAAGCCACATTTTTCTACTGCCCCCACCCCCACGTACACTCCTTTTTTCTTCCCCAAAAGGTAGGCTCAGCGATCTCCTTCCCCCACCTTTTAATAAACCTCCCACATGATTTATGTTGCTTAGTGTGTTTTTTGTGGGAACCGGCCACCTAGTTCCATCAGGTAGTATCTTTTGATATCCTTTGTCTTGTAGTGTAATGTTACATCAGTGGTTTTGTTGTTGTTGTTGTTGTTGTTGTTGTTTTATCCCTTACCTTCATGACCTTTGTGTATATATTATGGATTGTGGTATGGGCTGTTATGGATACAAACATGTTTATCTGCATCTATTTGTGTTTCTTCTGCTTTTTTTGTTGACTCTTTTTTTTCTGTTTCATTGTTGTTTTTCATATTCATTTGTTTGTTTTGGAGTTTTACTTCATTGGATTATTATTCCAGGATACCTCTTGTTTTCCCAATAATTGACAAAAAAAAAAAAAAAAAAAAAAAAAAAAAAAAAAAGTATAGATCCAGATTGGAAGGGAGTGGGAAGACGAGGAGAGGTAGTAGAAAGGAAAACTGTAATCAGAATATAATGAATGGAAAAAGCTATTTTTAATAAAAAAAAAGTAAAAAAAAAAAACCAGAAAACTTAGAGCTGTGGGACAATTGGTTTTAGATGGACGATATTCTAGCTATTTTAGGTCACAGGCAACAGCTCCCTACTTATGTGCTGAAATAGAGTTGAAGTCTTCCTTACTGCTTCAATCCAATGAGTTGTACATAATGAAAATAAATATGCTTGTTGTTGGCACTTACTTACTAAATTGTCACCAGTAAGTGAGTGTGATTTGCACAGTTTATAGAGTAGCTTCTAAGGATCATTAGCAGGTTAAGGAAGTAGCTTGTTTAAACAACAGCCGATTTAATAATAATTCTTCCTGTTTATCCCATTCAATGCAGAATTGTTGCTATGCTGTCCTAAACCTTTTATTCAAGTTGAAAGTAAAGAACTGTTAGCTATCCAGATAAACCAAAGACATAAAAGTGATCCTGTTTACATTTTCTGATAGCCATGGCACTAAGCGTGCATGAACTAAATGCAAAACACAAAAAAATGAAATGACTATGTCCTCAACAATTGTAAAATGGATCCAAAAATTAAAAATAAAGAAAACTTTGAACAAGAATTGTTATATTCAATTCTACTCATAGAAAACTTGTATGAGTAAAAAGTTCTCTAATTTTTATCTATGTGTTCAATTCTAAATATTTTGAAATAAAAAGAAACATCTTATTTCTGAGTATTGTATAATACTCAAATTGTTTTGTAATATTAATGTAAGGTTCATGTCAAAGTTTAAATAGATTTCGAAAACTAAATTTTTTGTCAGTAAATTTATGTAAATTAAAATTATAACAAATGAACATGAGAAATAATATTTTGAGTAACTGGTTTACACTTAACTTTTTCACAAAAATTCTAATTTGCTTTTTAGATTTTTTTGTTTTTTTGTTTGTTTGTTTGTTTGTTTTCGAGACAAGGTTTCTCTGTATAGCCCTGGCTGTCCTGGAACTCACTCTGTAGACCAGGCTGGCTTCAAACTCAGAAATCCACCTGCCTCTGCCTCCCGAGTGCTGGGATTAAAGGCATGCGCCACCACACCCGGCTGATTTTTAGATGTTTATAATGTTCAAGCCCATAGTCTGACCTCTTAAAATCATACATTATTGCTTTTGGCTAGAGCATACTAATGCATTTAATAATATAAATATTTATAAAAATATGATAATAATTGGTATAATAGTAATTCAATAAACTACTTTAATGATAGAAAAGAACGCAGAGAAGTATGAATGAAAAATAGTCAACATTTTTTATTAAGTGAAGATTTCATATGTATTAATTCTCAACCTGATATTTGGAGAATTTGTATTTCTAGGATAAGAAAGCAAAGAAGAAAGGATGTTGGATGGGAAAGAAAGAAAGAATTAAGGGAGGAAGAGAGGGAGCAATGGATGAAAGAATAAAACACATAAAAATGAGGAATATATTTAGCATTGAACAAAAAAGAACAGTCTCTGGCATGAGTATTACTATTCTCTCAGATGATTATCTATTAAGATTTTCTAGGATTAAATGTAGGAATAGAGAAACCCAGAGACTATATAGGATTAGGATATAGATTTGAAGTCAGGGGAGGGAGGTCAAGACAGAGTTTACAAAACACAGTAAAGAGTAGAGATATCTGCAGACAGGAACCCCACAGGCTTCCTCAGGCTTCCTTTAAAGCTTTGAGTAAAATACAGATCACAGCAAAGCTGTGGACAGATTGCTCATGGTTTAGAAAATAACAATTTATGAGAAAAACAGTACTAGGTCCTTAAATGTGCCTACAGGTAAACATCTTCCCACAACAAAGTAAATTGTTCTAATTTAGATCATCAGTAAAAAATGGAAATTTGAAATTTTAAAACAGTATATACATATATGATTTCATTGGTACCTAATACAAAACTAAACATATGTGAAAAATATATAAAACTCCTACAAAATTCAGAGAAAACTAAATAAAAATTTAGTTAAATAAATTTGGAAATAGGGAATAGCTATGATTACCAAGGTTTCAGTCATTCCGAAATTCATTTATATATTCAATGGTATCTGAATCAAGTTTCTTTAGAATATTAACCAATTCTATAGTTTATTTAGGAATGAAAAAGATTCACTAAAGCCAACACCAAAACATAAATGACATAATTAAATGAAAGCTGGTTACTGGTATATAGGTTTACTATATTATAATAAGGAAAATATTGTGGTGCTGATAAAAATTACAGGCAAACAATAGTGTTCTTGTGGAACCTAGAAAGTCCCCTATAAATGTGATCAACTGGTCTTTAACAATGGGTAAATTAATAAATGAAACACATATTCTTTTTGATAAAAGTCATTTGAACTATGAAATATTAGTATGCAGTATATCAGCACACAAAACTACAAAGTTCTCACTCAAACATATAACATACCTAAAAAAATATTTCTAACAAATATCACAGGAGAAATCCTTGCTGGTTTCACATATATTAATAATGTTGTAAAGACACTGAAGTACAATCATGGAAAATTTTCACGGACAATGAAAATTTAATAATAGTGAGGTTTATTAAGATTAAAGCTGTACCATAGATCAATCGTGATAAAAACTGCATAGTATTGGTGCAGAGACAAGCATGTAGATCCAGGGAATAGAACTAGATCTAGAAATGAACCCACACACCTATGGCCACTTGAACTATGAAAAAGAAGCTAAAACCATCCTTTCGGGAAAAACAGCATTTTCAACAAATGGTACTTGTTCAACTGGAGGTCAGTATGTAGAAGAATGAAAATTAATCCGTTCTTATCTCCTTGTACAAAATTCAATTCCAAGTGGATCAAGGACCTCAACATAAAACCAGATACATTGAATCCAATAGAAGAGAAAGTGAGGAAGAGCCTTGAACACATTGGCACAGGGTAAAATTTCCTGAACAAAACACCAATGCTTTATGGTCTAAGATCAAGAATTTAAAAATGGGACCTCATAAAATTGAAAAGCTTCTGTAAGGTGAAGGACACTGACAATAGGACAAAATGCAACCCACAGATTGAGAAAAGATCTTTACCAATGCTACATCTAATAGAGGGCTAATATCCAATATACACAAAGAACTCAAGAAGTTAGACTTTGGAGAACTAAATAGCCCTATTAAAAATGGGATATAGAGTTAAACAGATAATTCTAAACTGAGGAATATCACAGGGCTGAGAAGAACTTAAGTTTTACTGAACAGAACATCAATTGCTTAGGCTTTAAGATCAACAATTGAGAAATGGGACCTATGAGGATAAAACCTACATATTGGGAAAAGATCTTTACTAACCCTACATCCTATCTTTACCCTATCCTGAGCTATTGAGGGCTAACATCTAAAATATAAAAAGAGCGCAAGGACTTCAAAAATCTAAAATAACCCATCTTTAAAATAGGGTACAGAGCTAAACAGAAAATTCTCAAGACAGAAATATTGAATGGCTGAGAAACACCTAAAGAAATGTTCAACATCCTTAGTCATCAGGGAAATGCAAATCAAAACAACCCTGATATTCTACTTCAGACCAGTCAGAATGGCCAAGATAAAAAATTCAGGTAACAGCAGATGCTGGCGAGGATGTGGAGAAAGAAACACTCCTCCATTGCTGGTGGAATGGCATGCTGGTACAACCACTCTGGACATCAGTCTGGTGGTTCCTCAGAAAATTGGACATAGTTCTACCTGAAGACTCAGCTATATCACTCCTGGGCATGTTCCCAGAAGATGTTCCAACTTGTAATAAGGACACATGCTCCACTATGTTCATAGCAGTCTTATTTATAATAGCCAGAACCTGGAAACAATACAGATGTTCCTCAACAGAAGAACATATACAGATAATGTGGTATATTTACACAATGGAGTACTACTCAGCTACTAAAAACAATGAGTTCATGAAATCTTCAGGCAAGTAGATGAAACTAGAAAATATAATCCTGAGTGACTTAACCCAGTCTCAAAAGGACACACATGGAATATAATCACTGATAAGTGGATATTAGCCCCCAAACAAACAATGCCCATGATACAAACCACAGATCATATGGGGCTTAGGAGGCAAGACGATCGATCAGGGGATGGATGTTTCATTTCTGAATTGAGGGTGTAACAGGGTGACTATGGAGATGGAGTGAGAGGGGACCTGGGTGCGAGCAAGGAGGGGGAGGAAATAAGGGGTCAGTATCAGGTACTGGAGGGGATAGCAGAGAGGTACATAAGGAAATTGAATGAAACTATGTAGAGAGCAGGTAGATGAGGAACTGGGGATAGCCACTGGAATGTCCCAGATGCCAGGGAAATGAGAGGTTCCCAGGATCCAACGGGTATGATTTTAGCAGAGAAGGGGACATAGAACCTGTAGAGAACATCTCCAAAAGATAAGCATGGCCCCTGGTCATAGAATGGGGATACATACCAACCTCAAAGTTTTTAACACAGAAATGTTCCCGTCCAAGGAAACAACAGGGAGAAAAAAATGAAGCAAGGACTGAAGGATGGGCCATCCTAAAACTGCCTAATCCTGTCTGCAGACACCAAACCAGACACTGCTGTCGTTGCTAAGAGCACTTGTTGACAAGAAACTGGTATGACTTCTCCTTGAGAGGTTCAGACAGCAACTGACCAATCAGATGTGTATGCTTGGACCCAGTCACCAGACTGAGCTCAGAGACCCTGGTGGGGGAGCTGGTGGAAGGACTGGAGGAGCTGAGGGGGATTGCAACCACATAGAAAGAACAACATTAGTTGGCTGGACTACCCAGTGTTCACAAGGACTAGACTACCAACCAAGGAGTGTACAAGGAGGAATCCATGACTCCAGAGACATAAGTAGCAGAGAATGGCCATTTCTGGCATCAATGGGAGGGAAAGCCCTTTAACCTGTGGAGATTTGATACCCTAGGGGGATGCTGGAGGGGTAGTGCAGGAGAGGGTGGGTAGGGGAGCAACCTCATAGAGGCTAAGGGGGTGGAGGAGAGGGAGGGTGTGAGATGGGGGGGCTTGTGGAGGCATGACTAGGAAGTGGGATATCATTTGAGATGTAAGCTAATGGAATAATTAATAAAAATATTTAAAAGTACTTTCTCTCATAGAAATACAATCTCAAAGGGAGAAAATGAAACATGAACTGAGAGAAAAAAAATCTTTCCAAAAGACAGGACCAATCTATAACATTCATGTGAAATATTCTAAGAATTCTTAAAACTAAACATTGAGAAAAACAAAGTATGATTTAAAGTATCATTTAATATGTCATTGTAAACTAAAAAGACACTTTTCCAAAGGAGATATGCAAATTAAAAGTGAGCATATAAAAATGATCAACTCATGGTTTGCACATTACAAAACATCACATGACACTAAATACCAGATACAATATACAGAAGTCAAAATCTGGACAACATCCTAGTTGATTGAGAAAAACATGTTTGAATGTTTTAAATTGCACCTTAAATGTTTACTCACTAGTGTTTACACAAATGAATTAAAAACTTACTTAACACCTTAACCATGATTAACTAAACTCAATATGTCCTTCAGCAAATGAGATGTGACTTTTCCAGAAACAAAATGAGAAATTATTCTTTATTAAAAATAATTGTGCTGCCAAGTACAAAGAACTGGGGAGAAATGCAAATATATGTAATTAATTCAACAAAATTTATCTAAGTAGGTGGCAAACTATGATGACAAGTACCTGTTGTTCTAAGAGCTGAAAATATAAAAGATTATGTTTTTTTATGTATTAAAAGCCATATGATTACTAAATAGCAGAGAAGTTTAGGACAGTGAAACTCTTTTATATAATACAATAATATTAAATAAAACTCCGTATCCATTTGTTAAAACCCACAACATATAGAATGTTACTATGGATTTTGGGTAAAATGATTTGTCAATATAGAATACAACTTGAAGCAAATGTTACAATATAAAGCAGAACAAAAGACCTGAGAGAAACTGTGTACATTCATGAATGGGAAAATAGAATTTTACTGTAGAATATATTTGTTTGGTCTAAAACCTGTCGTCAAGGTAACAGTTTATTTCTTTAGGAAAAAATGAAATTTAAAAGAATAAATGTGATAAATGGAAAATATGTTAAAGATTTAAACCCTCAAATGCTATTAATCCCAGTAAAGCAAAGTGTTTGAAATTCCCTTTTAGATGTCATACATCCATACTTTGGGATATCATGTAAAATATAACCACGTAGTATATATATATATATATATATATATATGTTTATTTTCATAATTTATTATATGTGTGTTGATTTACATGTGTGCATTAGTCAAATGGAAGTTGAAGGATAGCTTACATGAATATGGTCTTTCATATATTGCAATCCCAGAAATGGAACTCAGATCTTCAGGCTTTATCTACTGAGCAATCTCATAGGAACCAAAATACACATAAAGATATATAAAAAAAAAGTATACTCTGTTACCACTATTCAGCTTAAATCAGGAGTGATGCAACCCTATCATACTGACTTCATAGAAAACATCGATCAAAAAAAGAATATTCACAATATCAATAAAAATAAATGACATTTTGTTTTGTAAAATTCTGACATCAAGCTCTTAAAATTTAAAGAGGTGCTTGCAAATTATAATTTGTAGATAGACATCTCAATACTGCATTTTAAATTTAATACTATTATATGTAGACTTAAGTGGAAAAAGGAATAGATCAACCAAGGAAAAACAAACAAAATGACTCACAATATTTCTTACAACCATGTTTATTCAAAGTCAGTGGAGAACTTAGCACTTACCTAAGGAAACCATATTGGGAATTTGGAAAACAACTAAATAGGGGCACTCAGATTTTAATTATTAAACACCATCCTAATGCAATCTGGGGGACTGTTTTGTTTCAAGTAACCAATGCTAAAATCCATCATTAAATGTTAGCTTATATATCTCAGGATGAAAAAATTAATATCAGGGTGTTTAAGAACATAATTTTGTAAACAAAAAATTGGAAATATAGGAAAGATACATGATTTAAAGAGAACATCAGTAATTATCAACAATTTTCTTCTCAAGCACATAAAAATGTACCAACATTATGCAAAAAAACATGAAACAAGGCTTAATTTTAATTTGCTTTATTAAATTATAATTTTCATGTATTTTATTAATTAGTTTTAAAGACACAGTTCATTTTAGGAACATTTTTCGAGACATACCTAGATGAGAACAATCTAAATTTAGAATAAATCTATACTGAAGAAGTAGGGCTGAGGTCCACTTGTTATTCAAAAATAATTATGATTTGCATTCCTAGACCCTTACATACACAAGCACTGTATTTATCTTCATAAATTTGCTGTTAGATATAACATATGAAAGAATAACCTAAAACTAGTTCTGTATGCCTATGCTCTTTCACTTAATGTGATGATTCTGAGCATCTCTGCTTTAAATGTATCTATACTTTACTGGCCATGTGTTCTTTGTTATAAATGATTCTGCCTATATGTGGGTACTTACTCAGACATATTTTCTTTCTTTCCAGTTTGTACTTAATTTGATATATTTATCATATATTTCACTTTGTAATAAACAGGAATGCTTTTTTAAAATATCCTATTTTATAGGTGAGAGCATGTATGATGACTTTGATTTCCCCACATATGCACCAACACTGTTTACTTCCACTGATTAAAATAATGATTAATTTATGCCTGTGAAGCAGTATTTCATATTGGATTTCATCTTAAAAAGACAAAAGCTGTTAATTTGAGCATATTTTCATGTGACTGTTAGCCCCTCATTTGATTTATTGTGTAAATGTTCATTAATGTGCTCATGCTTTATTTATTTTTAAAATTGTTTTATTTATTTACATTTCAAATGTTGACTCCCCTTCCTGGTCCCCCCCTCCAAGAGTTCCTTATTCCACCCCCTTCCCCTTTAACTTGGAGAAGGTGCCCTCCCACTCACTCACCAAGCCACCCACACCCGCCTAAACTCACCTAAACATCCCTCTTCCCTGGGGCATCAAATCTCTATATGATTGGGTGCATCCTCTCCTATTGATTCCCGGCAAGGCAGTCCTCTGCTACATATTTTCCAGGAGCCACAGACCAATTCATACATGCTATTTGGTTGGTAGGTTAGTCTCTGGGACCTCCGAGGGGTCTGAGTTAGGTCTTCTTAGGGGTTTGAGTTCTTCAATCCTTCCCCTAACTCTACCATAGTGGTACCTGACCTCTGTCAAATGGTTGGCTGTAAGCATCTATATCTGTCTCAGTCAGCTGCAGGTAGGACCTTTCAGAGAACACCCATGCTATGTTCCTGTCTGCCAGCAAAACATGGCATCGGTAATAATGTCAGGATTTGCTGCCTATGCATAGGATGGACCTCAAGTTGGGCCAGTTGCTGAATCAGTATCTGATTCATTTTTGTCCCTGTGTTTCTTTTACACAGGAACAATTCTGGACAAAAGAAAAATTTGAAGGTAGGTTGGGGAGCCCATTCTTAGACTGGGGGTCCTGTCTGACTACTGGAGTTGGTCTTTTTAGGTTCAATCTCCCCACTGTTGGGTATTTAGAATAAGGTCATCCCCAAGGAGTCCTGGTAGCCTCTAATAACCCAGGTCCCTGGGACTTTCTAGAGATTCTCCCTATTCCCTACTCTACACATCTGCATTATTATTCTGGCCCTCTGGAGTCTCCCCCATACCTTATCCTCCCGCCTCTTTCCTCCTTCCCTTTGCTGCTCAGGTCCCTCCCTACCTCTCCCTCCCATGATTATTTTGTTCCTCCTTCTAAGAGGGATTGAACTATGCTCACTTGGGCCTTCCTTGTTGTTAAACTTCATAGAGTCTGTGGGTTGTATCATGGGTATTCTGTACTTTTCAGTGAATACATACATTGTGGTATCTTTCTGTGTCTGGGTTACATCACTCAAGCTGATATTTTCTAGTTCCATCCTGTACTAACTGGTGGTCTGCTTGTAGAAGAATAAAATTTGATCCATGTTTATTACCTTGCTAAATCTCAAGTCCAACCTGATCAAGGACCTTAAACAGATACACTGAATCTAATAGAGGATAAAGTGGGAAAGAACCTTGAATGCCTGGGCACAGGGAAAGTTTTACTGAACAGAACATCAATTGCTTAGGCTTTAAGATCAACAATTGTGAAATGGGACCTATGAGGATAAAACCTACATATTGGGAAAAGATCTTTACTAACCCTACATCCTATCTTTACCCTATCCTGAGCTATTGAGGGCTAATATCTAAAATATAAAAAGAGCACAAGGACTTCAAAAATCTAAAATAACCCATCTTTAAAATAGGGTACAGAGCTAAACAGAAAATTCTCAAGACAGAAATATTGAATGGCTGAGAAACACCTAAAGAAATGTTCAACATCCTTAGTCATCAGGGAAATGGAAATCAAAACAACCTTGAGATTCTACCTCACTCCCAATCAGAATGGCTATGATCAAAAACTCAGGTGACAGCAGATGCTGTGTAGGATGTAGAGAAAGAACACTCCTCCATTGTTGGTGGAATTGCAAGCTGGTTCAACAATTGTGGAAATCAGTCTGGTGATTCCTAAGCAAATTGGACATAGTGCTACCCGGGGACCCATCTATATCACTCCTAGGCATATACCCAAAAGATGTTCCAATGTATAACAAGGACACATGCTCCACTATGTTCATTCATACACTTATGGTGAAACATCCCTGAGTGTCCAGAATAAGTGTATTTAGTCATGGAGGATGGTTTTGGCATGTACTTATTAATTCAGTTTGCAAGGGTTTTATTAAGATATATTTTTCAAAAATTTTCTTCTTATTATGTTATTACCTTTTGGGGGGTATGTTTGGGTTTTTGTTGTTGTTATTGGTGGTGGCTGGTTGGTTGGTTCTGTTTTTGAGTAATACAGTATTTGAAGAACAAATTAAGAAATATTTATGAAAGAGGTGACTGCTGATCTTCCTTAACTATCTGATGGAATTCTTAAATTGGCCCTTCTGAGGTGAAGACATTTTACTCAGGAGGCTTTGTGTTCCTATTCCAATTATTATGGCCTTGTTAGGGTTTTTGTTCTCTTTTTTTATTTAAGTTTGCTGTCATTCCTATATCTAGAAGTACATTGTTTATTTTTCTTTTTAGATTTTCTAACTTACTGGAGTTTCCTTTTTTCCTTTGTTCTATGTTTTTTTGAGGTTTTGTTTGTTAGCTAGTTTGGTTTCTTTTTGTTGTTTTGTTTTTTTGTTTTGTTTCTACTGTTACTTTTTTAAGTTTTTCTTTGTAATACTTTGTATGTCTTGATGTCCATTGTGATGTCTCCCTGTTCGTTTCTGTTTCTTTTCATTTGACTTATCTCTTTTTTGTTTGTTTGTTTCATTGATTGTTTAGGTCTTTCAGCTAGGTATATTTTATAAAAAGCAAAATAAACAGCAAAACACACACACACACAAAGAACATCGTAGATTCATTCATTCTTTTTGTTTGTTTGTTTGTTTCTATCTTCATTATTTTTTTGTTTTGTTTTAAAATTTAATATTTCTTTCCTTTGGAGATGGGTTTGGCTTCTTCTTGACTTTCAGTGTTTTTACTTTTCTATGATGTACTTTCTTTTCTTGTTACACAGTAGATTTCTATTATACATTTGAATACCAGTCTTCTGTAGTTTTATATCATCTACTCCTTTTAAGGGTGACTCAAATTATCAAGGCTGAGGATTGCTCATGCATACTAGGCAAGGACTCTGCCATTTAACAACAACCTGTGGCCTGCAATGGCTTATTTAAATTCATGGTAAAGTCTATATATTCATAACCTACTTGCCCTAAAACACTATTGTCTGCTTCAAGGTCTATATGGTTCTGTGCTATGTTCCAAATGTTTTCTTTTCTTTCTCAAGCTCTTTATTGTGTTGTGCTATCCTCTGAGTGCTTCATTGTTCCTTTCTATATCTAGACTTATATTTATAGTTAATATACTTCTGTTTTCTAGTTAGAGTTCCGCAGTTGGAATTAATTATTGACAGTTTTATTACTAACAGTGTTTCTTTACAATTTTCTCAGTTTAAATGTTAAATGTCATATTTATTATTTATAATCTATCTGAAATACATTCTAATGAACAGTGCAACATAGGAATCAAACAGATATTTTTAATTCATGGATTGTGAGTCTCCTGAACTAACACTAAAAATACTGATATGATTCATTGAGCTAAATTGTTTTTTTGCCAAAAAAAAAAAAAAAGTAAGATATTTCCCAGACTATTTGTTCTTGGATTTGATCTTCCTGTCTCATTAATTATAATTAATTACTGCATTTGCAAAATGCTCAATGGTATTTGACAGTTTATACTTTCCTCCTGTTTCCAATAATATCTTGAAATTGTTGCCCTAGTAGACTTTGATGTAAAATGTAAAATTAGCTTTCTGAATCCCTCCAAATGCCAAACTAAAATGTTTGAATAAGAATTGCTTTGAATAAATACATTGATTAGGGGAAATGACTTTATCAGAGTATTGATTCTTCTAAGTCATGAATAGAATTTAGTCTTTCTGCTCTGTGTGTAATATTTTTCTTCTCGTGATCCTGGTTCTAGCTTTAGTGTCTGAAGCTTCAAAGCTTGCCCCCAGTGACAAACTTGCTACCAACAAGGTCACACATTCTCCTACAAGGCCATACTTCCTATTAGTGTTACTCCATTTAAGCATATGGGACCAATTTCATTCCAACCACCTGTACTGCCTGCTTTTGTGTGTCAACTTGACACAAGCTGGGAAGTATGACAGAGATTTTAGGCATTATGTCAATTGGTGATTAAGAATAGGAGGTCCCATTGTGGATGGTGCCATTCCTAGGATGGTAGTCTTGAGTTCTATAAGAAAGCAAGATGAGGGAGCCAGGGAAAGCAAGCCAGTAAGTAACATCCCTCCTTGGCCTGTGTATCAGCTCCTGCTTCCTGACCTGCTTAAGTTCCATTTCTGACTTCCTTTGGTGATGAAAGTAAAAGCTGAATAAACCCTTTTCTGCCAAGTTTGCTTCTTCAGCATGATGATTTGTGCAGGAATAGAAACCTTGACTAAGATACCACCACATTTTTAAAAAGCAATTTTCTACATGGTCTTTCTTTACTAACACATAAAACATACTTGATTCATAACTTTTCTTAAATGTTTAAATTAGTGGTATTTTTATAATATTTAGTTTGCCTCTGGGGGGTGATCTGATGGTTGACTTTTTTTTTCATAAAAAGAAAGTTAGCAACTATTTTATCCTTTTAAAATTTGTCATTTTTTTTAGATATAATCTGGTATTTACTTGCAATTGTTATGTTGGACTTCCTGATTTATTTTTGGCTTTCTGTACATGTTTTCTTCATTGCCTTTTTGTACCTGCTTATGAAAAAACCCGAAATCACTTGTGGCCAGTTCTCCCTTTTTCCACATGCATACTTATCTCTCTCCAGGCAATGCATTGCATCACGAGCCATACTGCCAGGCCCTTCTGTTATAGTTCAGTCCAAAATACTGCCAAGTTATCAACTTCCCCTGTTAGTCAACATGTTATTTAAAGCTGAGTATTCTACCTCCTCAAAATGAGGAGAATTTCACTTAATTTATTAAGTCTTAGTTTTCACTTTTTAGCAATGAATTTAGAGCAAGACATGAAACTCTAAAACTTTTTCAGGTTTCGTTTCTTTATATCTCAGCATATGGTTCATTTTGGTTAATATATTAAATGTACTTGAAAATGTGAAAATGCATTCATAGTTTAGGTACCATGCTCTATGTCTGCCAAGAAGCTTAACTTAGTTAAGCAAAATGGGTTTTGTTGGTTTTATTATTATTATTATTATTATTGTAAATTCATTTCCTGGAAAAAGGAAGTGAAGAAAAAACTTATTCTCATGTTATTTTTTAAACTCTAGCTGTTGTCTCTGCTCTCATTTATCCAAATTCTGGTCTTTGCAGGTATACCACAAATGCAATGCTTTTTTTCCCTGTTGAAAGCGTGCTTTTCATCTTCGGATATGAGTAGCATATATATATGTCTTTATCTAGTATCATAGACACGCATGTGTATTTAACTCACCTATTGTATTACAGCTTCCAGGAGCTCTGAAGTGGGAAGTATTTGTGTTTAATTCCCAGAAATCCTTCCAGAGCATGCCTCAAGAAGCTTTTTTATGGTTGAATGAATGAATATAATTGCAGAGGCTCATGATCTAAAATGGAAATCAATAATTCTACTTAGAATTTTAGTCCATTTTTATAGAATATTTGTTCCTTCTCATTCTTGTCTCTAGGAGATGATGCAAATTAACACATTCCTACAGTGAGTTTTCTGAATGTAATAAAGATTGGTGAAGAAGAGAAACAACATTTTTCCATAATTCAAGGGGATCTAAGAAAATCTTTTAGATTGAAAGCTTCACCATCCACCTTTAGATATATTCAATGCAAGAAAAATGGAATCTATTACTGAAAATGCTAACATTAAGATCTGCCCTTTTCAAATTTTCTGAATCATTAAGGAATACAAAATGAAC